>NC_073256.2:73510000-74135000 GCF_029289425.2 Pan paniscus | reverse complement strand
GTTCTCAACATAGGGATGCTTTGGTTGTCACAATTATCTTGGACAGCTTCTGGTATTTAGAAAGTTAAATTTTAAGACAGCAATTTATATGTAAATCAGCACTAGAAAATTCCTATGAGGATAAAAAGGTAAATGTGGATATTTATTAATAAACTCCTCGGAGAAAGTTCTGAAAATTGATATGGGTGTTTTTGCTTGTTGGGTGTACTAGTCCATTTGCATTGCTATAAGGAAATATCCGAGGCTGGGTAATTTATAAAGCAAAGAGGTTTACTTTGGCTTATGGTTCTGCAGGCTGTAAAAGCAACAAGGCACCTGAATCTGCTTCTGGTGAGACCTCGGGAAACTTACAATCACAGTGGAAGGCAAAAGGGGACCCAGCATATCACATGGCAAGAGCAGAAGCAAGAGGGAGACGGGAGGTTCCAGGCTATTAAACAACCAGCTCTTGAGTGAACTACCGGGGTGAGAACTCATTACCATGGGGATGGCACCAAGCCATTCATGAGGGATCTGCCTCCATGATCCAAAACCTCCCACCAGCCCCACCTCAGTAATGGAGGTCACACTTCAACATGAGATTTGGAGGGGACAAAACATCCAAACCATGTCATTCCACCACTGGCCCCCCAAATCTCATGTCCTTCTCACATCACAAAATACAATCATCCCTTCTCAATAGTCCCCCAAAGTTTTAACTCGTTCCAGCATTAACTCAAAAGTCCAAAATCTCATCTGAGATTCAAGCCATCTTCTTTCTACCTATAATCCTGTAAGATAAAAAATTAACTATTTACTTCTAAGATAGAATGGTGGTATAGGCATTGGGTAAACATTCCCATTCCAAAAGAGAGATCTGCCAAAAGAAAGAGGCAACAGGCCCCACACAAGTCTGAAACCCGGCAGGGCAGACATTAAATCTTAAAGCTCCAAAATAATCCTTGATGCCACGTCCCATATACAGGGCATATTGGTGCAAGAGGTGGGCTTCCAAGGCTTTGGGCAGCTCTGGCCCTGTGGCTTCTCTCATGGGTTGGAGGTGAGGACCTGTGGCTTTTCCAGGCTCAGGTTGCTGGTGGCTCCACCATTCCTGGGTCTGGAGGTGGCACCTCCCTTCCAACAGCTCCACTAGGCAGTGCACCAGTGGGGACTCTGTCTGGGGGCTCCAACCTCACATTTCCCTTTGGTGTGGCCCTCTGAAATCTAGGTGCAGCCTCCCATGCCTCTTTCACTTGTGCATTCTGTGTGCCTGTAGGCTTAACACCATGCGAAAGCCACCAAGGCTTACAGTAGTGGCTTGTGCCCTTCAGAGCGAGTGGAGGCCCAAGCTATACCTAGGGCTTTTTGAGCTGCGGCTGGAGCTGCAGCAGCTGGGATGCTGGGAACAGTGTCCAGAGGCTGCACAGGGCAGCTGGGCCCCAAGTTTGGCCTCCAAAACTACAATTTTCTCCTAGGACTCTGGGCCTGTGATGGGGGTTGGGGGGGGGCTGCCTTAAAGGTCTCTGAAATGCCTTCAAGGCTTTCTTCCCATCATCTTGATTAGTAGCACTAGGCTAGGCTCTCTTCTATTCATGCAAATCTCTCTATCAAGTGGTTGCTCCACAGCCTGCTTGTATTCTTCTCCTGAAAACACTTTCTCCTTCTCTACTACATAGCCAGGATGAGAATTTTCCAAACTTCAACTGGCTCTGCTTCTCTTTTAAATATGAGTTCCAACTTTAAATCATTTATTTGCTCCTATGTCTGACCACAGGTTGTTAGAAGTTGCCACAAAGCCTCTTGAATGTTCTGCTGCTTAGAAATTTCTTCCACCAGGGCCAGGCGTGGTGGCTTACGCCTGTAATCCCAGCACTTTGGGAGGCCAAGGTGGGTGGATCATAAGGTCAGGGGTTCAAGATCAGCCTGGCCAAGATGGTGAAACCCATCTCTACTAAATACAAAAATTAGCCAGGCGTGGTGGTGAGCACCTGTAATTCCAGCTACTTGGGAGGCTGAGGCAGGAGAATTGCTTGAACCTGGGAGGTGGAGGTTGCAGTGAGCCTAGATCACGCCACTGCACTCCAGCCTGGGTGACAGAGCATGAATCGTCTCAAAAAAAAAAAAAAAAGAAATTTCTTCCACCAGGTACCCTAGATCATCACTCTTTAGTTCAACCTTCCACAAAGCCTTAGGGTATGGACACAACGCAGACAAGTCCTTTGCTAGGGTGTAACAAGGCTGACCTTTACTCCAGTTCCCAATAACTTCCTCATTTCTATCTGAGAACTCATCAGCCTGGACTTCACTGTCCATATTTCTATCAGTACTTTGGTCACAACCACTTGAGAAGTCTCTAAGAAGTACCAAATTTTCCTTTGTCTTCCTATCTTCTTCAAGGACGTCCAAAGTCTTCCAACCACTGCCTATTACCCAGTTCCAAAGACGCTTCCACATCTTCATGTATCTTTAGAGCAATGCCCTACTCCTTGGTACCAATTTTCTGTATTAGTCTGTTTGTACTGCTATAAAGGAATACCTGAGGCTGGGTAATTTATAAAGCAAAAAGGTTTATTTTGGCTCTTGGTTCTGCAGGCTGTACAAGTAGCATGGTACCAGATTCTCCTTCTGGTGAAGCCTCAGGGAACTTACAATCATGGTAGAAGGCAAAGGGGGACCTGGTGTATGACACAGCAAGAGTGGAAGCAAGAGAGAAGGGGAGGTTCCAGGCTCTTTTAAACAATCAGCTCTCACTTGAACCGCCAGAAGAAGAACTCATTCATTACCATGGGGATGGCACCAAGCCATTTGTGAGGGATCCACCCCATGATCCAAACACCTCCCACAGGCCCACCCCCAACAGTGGAGGTCACATTTCAACATGAGATTTGAGGAGGACAAAACATCTAAACCATCTAAACATCATGGTGTGATCTGTGAGCACTGCTGTCATTCAGTGTCGAGGTAGGGGATGTCAGATGCACTGCAACAGGAGATTTGTCTTACGTGATAAAGACTCGTCTTGGGTTCCAAAGAATCATCATGTGCCCTCCAGGGAGTCACGTGGATAATACTGTCTGATCCTAAAACCTAACTCTGTCTCATATACAAGCAAAACACATTTTTAAGGCTATTGTATTAATATACTTTGAAATCTCCAGGAATGTACGACCATGTAAAGTGAGGGAAGACTGTACTTTGTTTTGTTTGGACCTGTACCAAGTCCTTGAATGCAATGCTACTTGTAGTAATTAAGCTGACAACCTCATATACTTCATTTTTCTGTTTTTATACCTGTCACATTTACATAGGAAGTGCTAGACTGCACAGAGGTACAAACTAACTACTTCTTATGTGTGCTGTGTGGTCATACCAGGGCATTTATAAACTAAAACATGTATCATTTTATAATAAATTACTTTATTTCTTCAATATATTTAAGGTAGAACATATATTAATTTCTTTTGGAGAATCACGTACATAGATTATATTATCTATGAGTTCTTCTTTGAGGATAGTGTAGATGGTTTTACAAAATATTTCTTATAAAAAGGAGACAATGGGTCTTACATAGCTGAGAACCACTACCTGACATTACTCATTTTCTTTAGAGTCTTTTCTAAAACTCTTATTGATCATAATTTGTACATTATTGCAGATATGGTGTGGCCCAAATTTTAAAATTCTTTTAATATACCACATTTGTTTAAACATTAGCCTACAAAGTTTGTGGTTTATTTTCATTTAACAATAAATTAGTTTTTATCTATATAACAGAACATTCATTCTCAATATGTTCTTTGTTTCCACTATCTTGAAATTAGTATCAATTTCTACAGTTATGTTGGTCTTCGCTTAGCCAATCAAAACTTCCCCCACCTAGTTGCTCGCAGCTCTTCCCAGTGATTCTGCAGGTTTCCAAGTCCACAGCATTGACTTAAACCATTATATCCTGTATTTGCCACCCCCATATACTGCCTCCTAGGACAGCTTCCCACCTTTCCCAATGCCTTCAGCATACTTCTTAGGGCATTTGTTGCCTTTGTTTGGTATCCTGACAGTAACTGTATATAATTTAAATTCAAAATTCATGCTAATTAGTCTTCTAAAAGACGAATTTAACCTCCACTCCATGTCAGCCACTCATCCTGGACATATTTCAACATTTGGAAATGCTCCACCTTCTATTCCTTTATGGAGTATAACCCTGTATATATAACTCTGGTTATATACAGTAAAACTCTGATCCTTTCCTACAACTTAATTCCCCAGTTTATGCTCAACTTTATGTCTTTAGTTGCATATCTACTTAGAAATAACTCCACTTTCAGCTAGTTTAATCATAACACAGAAAAGCTTTTATTATCATAGGAAAATCACTTGATTCCTCATCCTTTAGCAAGAAGAGCTGGTAAGTTACAATGTTCTTTGGATGGGTGAGAGCACTGAATATCTGAGTTTACTTTCACAAATTATAACTTCAAACTAACCTTTTGAAATCTTCTGCCAGCAGTAATGCCACATTAAAAGATTTCTAACATAAGTTGCTGAATTTCAGGCATACATGCAATGAGAGTCACCCTGTCAACAGTAAGCAGGACAGTGGCTTAGTGGGTGGGCAGCTACATACTAATTAATTCATTGATTATCACACTAAGATGTTTCTTCTTGGAGCTGGGTTCATAGTTTCATCAGATTTTAAGATGGGCCAATGTCCAATGCCCCTGGCCCACAAAATTAAGAACCAGTGACTTACATACAGATAGCAGTATATCCTTTATAAACTTAAGAATACCTACACCCCCAGCAACCACTTATTTAATATATTCCAGGAACTACTTCTTGAAAACCCATAGTGCACTAATAATGAGTAGTCTGTTAAGAAAATAAGTCCCACTCTACATAACAAATAGAATACAAATAATACATCTTACCCTCTCTTAACAGACTCCAGAAATTGAGCATTTGTTGGTTCATTGTAAGGTCTCAATTCTCCATCATCTAAACTGAAACCATTGCTCCACAGTTTAAGCAAAATCTGAACCTTTTGGGTATAGAAAAAAATATATATATATATATATATATATATTCACATATACATAAGAATATATCTCCCCCAAATAATTTTAAGTTCCAAATGTGATATCCTAAAACGTATTTACTTAATTTAAAATAGGGAGTTATTTCTACTATTCTTTATTCATAGTGAAAGACATTAATGAAACCACATGTGTTTGTTTAGCTAGTTTGCATTCAGCTTAACAAACTGACAATGGCTGCAAATACCAAAGGTCCTGCAGCTGGACCCTGGCCTCGAAGTACAATTATTGGTGGATGGTTCACAAGAAAATGAAAGCAATGAGAAAAGCTGTACTCCATGATTCCCACTTCCTTCATTTTCCTTCATCTGCACCCATACTCTTCTTTGCTACAGAGCTTAAATATTCATCCTAAGGGGAACAGAATTTCCAGTGACCTTCCAAGAAACTATCAATGTCTAAAATAAAATTAAAACTCCAAAATTTCAAAAGGCAACAGAAACAAAGAATGACTTTAGGTGTTCTTCATTTACACCTCACCTCATTTTAGATTATGAAAATATACCATTTATAATAATAACTATATATTTGTTCATTTTTCTTTTTTTAATTGATTTTTTTATCTTAAAGATCCAGGGTCTTACTATGTTGCCCAGGGTGGTCTCGAACTCCTGGGCTCAAACAATCTGCCCACCTCAGTCTCCCAAAGTGCTAGGATTATAGGCGTGAGCCACTGTGCCTGGCCCAAGTTCATTTTTTAAACACCTGTTTTTTTTTTTTTTTTTTTTTTAAAGAGATAGGGTCTGGCTATGTTTTCCGGGCTGGCCTTGAACTTCTGGGCTCAAGTGATCCTCCTACCTCAGCCTCTGGAGTAGTTGGGACTCCAGATGCATGTCACCACGCCTGGCTGCAAATTCATTTGGAAAATGAATCACACATTCTTTCAACAAATAGTTCCATATCTTTAAGTGCAAGGCATAATTGTGATATAAAACATAAAGATCGAGACTGAAAACTCACACATCATTGGTCCTTTTAACCCATGTTTTAAAAAGTAACAAAAATATATTTGTATTATCAATTCTTAATTTTAAAACCAACAGTTTTAGTAACTAGAAGCAAATATTTATACTTTTTCATTTTGATTATTGTACCTACATCTTGCAGCTGATTTTCTCCATAGATATATTCAGACCGCTTACAAAAAGAACTACCCAATCTGTATCCTCCACCTGTAAATGACTAAAATACATAGCAAGTGAGTTAAAATTCACAAAGGATTATTCAGCAAAAAGTTATTATGTGATATGTATTTTAAAACTAGATTAATTCTAATTAGCCAAAGTGGCTCATACTGGGGAGCCTTCAAGAAACAAAATTACCATAAGACTTGACTAAAAGATAATTTCAAACCATTGACGAATAATGAAATGAAAACCAAAATTTAAGTTTCATTACAGCAGTGGTTCTCAACAATGGATGTCAAAATTATCATAGAGGCTTTTTTAAAAAGACACGTTTCTAGGCATATCCCAAATTTATTGAACCATAATACCTGAAGCCATCAGGTAGTTTAGATAACCTCCCCAAATGATTCTGATGGAGAAATTCCAGGTTGAGAAATGCTACTTGTAAGAATGTATGAAATGATACCACAAAAGACACGTAACTGTTCGTCTTTAGTATATCAATATTGTGTCAGTTGATAACAATTATAAAAGCTGTATAGAGGTGGCTCATGCTGGTAATCCCAGCACTTTGGGAGGCCGAGGCAGGCGGATCACGAGGTCAGGAGATCGAGACCACCCTGGCTAACATGGTGAAACCCCGTCTCTACTAAAAATACAAAAAATTAGCCGGGTGTGGTGGCGGGTGCCTGTAGTCCCAGCTACTCTGGAGGCTGAGGCAGGAGAATGGTGTGAACCCGGGAGGCGGAGCTTGCAGTCAGCCCAGATGGTGCCACTGCACTCCAGCCTGGGCAACAGAGCGAGACCCTGTCTCAAAAAAAAAAAAAAAAAAAGAAATTTAGAAAGGTACAAAAGCAATTCAATGGAGAAAGGAGTGCCTTTCAAGAAGTGATGCTGGAGCAACTGGACATCCATAAGCAAAACAATAAACTCTGGTGTCAACCTCTCACCTTATATAAAAAATTCAAATAGATCATAGCTTTAAATGTAAAGCTGTAACATTTTTCCAGATAACAAAGGAGAAAATATTTGGGACCTACAGTTAAGTGAAAAGTTCTTAGACAATACAGCAAAAGCATGATCCGTAAAAGAAAAAAAAGGAATAAATTGGACTTTATCCAAGTTTATAGCTTTTGCTTAGTGAAAAATCCTGCTGAGGATAAAAATATGAATGACATTCTGAGAGAAAATATTTACAAACCATGTATCTGACAAAGGACCCATACCTATTAAAATATACAAAGAATTCTCAAAACTCAACAGTAACAAAATAATCCAATTAGAGAATGGGAAAGTAATGAAGAGATATTTCCTTGAAAAGAATAATACAGATAATGGCAAGGAAGCACATGAAACGATGTTCATCACTAGCTATTAAGAAAATGCAAATTAACATCATTAGTTATTAGAGAAAAAAATAAAACCATGGCATGTTATCACTATACACCCATCAAAATGGCTAAAATTAAAAATAGTGACAATACCAAGTGCTGAAAAGGATGCAGAGAAACTTGCTCTCTCATATATGTGGGAATATAAAATGGCACAACCACTCTGGAAAATAGTTTGGCTGTTTCTTAAACTAAACGTACACTTAATGTATGATCTACCAATTGCACTTCTGAGCATTTATCTCAGAGAAATAAAACCATAAGTGAGTAAAAAAACCTGTACCCAATTGCTCACAGCAGCTTTATTTGTAATAGTCAAAAGCTGGCAACTAAAATATCCCTCAATAAATGAATGGTTAAACTGTGGTATATCTATATAAAATGCTACTCGGGAATTAAAAAGGAACAAAGTTGTGATACAAGCAATAACTCGACAGATCTGAAGGGCATTATGCCAAGCGAAAAAAGCTATTCCAAAAGGTCACATATTGTATGACTCCATTTGTATAACACTGGAGTTTCACCATGTTGGCCAGGCTGGTCTTGAACTGTGATCTGCCCGCTTCGGCCTCCCAAAGTGCTAGGATTACAGGCATGAGCCACCACACCCGGCTGGTTTAACACTCTTAACATGATAAAATTATAGAGATGAAAACCCGACTGGTATTGGCTAGAGGTTAGGGATGGCATGAGAGATGGGGTGGGTGTGAGTGCAAATGGTAGGCTATGAAGGAGAGTTTCAGTTGGGTGATTACACATGTGATAAAAGGACATAGACAGAGAGAAATGCCAAATTCCTGGCTTTCATATTATACTACAATCATGTGAAACGTAACCATTGGGGGAACCACTGGGGGAAACCATTGAAGTGAAAGGTACATGAAACCTCCCTGTATTCTTTTTGCAAATGCCTGTGACTCTACTAATTATTTTGTAATTAAAAGGTAAATTAAAAAGTTGTTCAGAAATGTAAGAAATTGTCTCAACTTTCAATCATTAATAGAAATATTATAATTTTATAAAAATGAAACAAATATTTAAAACAAAAATATACAATTAGAAAAACAATGTTTGCAAATAATAGAAAAATGAAAGAGGAGGTAAAATATAGAAACAATGTATTTAGTTTAAAATTGAGCACTGACCTTAGATTTATCATCACCTGAAGCTCTTGTGGCTTCATTCAGAGGGACAGCCCCATGTTCCCTTGCCTCTTTGAAAAGTTCATTCACAATTTTCCCAGTTGAAGGTCGAACTATATTTAATCCACTGTATTCATGTTCACTTGAGTAAAACCTTTAAACATTTTAGTTCATGAATAAAAACTTAGGATAACAGACATAAACTGAAGTAAAAAGCTACATAGTCTTATGAAAATAAAAGTATTTTATTTAAAAAGAGGTATTATTTTGACTTCTATGAGAATATTTAATTTTTAAAATGGGATTAAGGAAAAGTATAATAAATAGGAAATAGATCATATACTTTCTCACTGAGTTTGCAAAGATTGATTCTAAGGGCAAGTTCAGCCTCCAGCACGGCAACTGGCTTGCTTGCTGATCCCTCAGCCTTCTGTAACTGCTTATCACATACATCTCATTCACTAATTCAGCACTTCTGATGTAGAAGGAAAAGCAGTGTCAACAGTCAAAAGATAGTCCCTTCTCCCTAAGAAGGCCACACTCAGTAGAGACCTAGTTAGTGACGAGATCTTTAGATTTAGGCAGTATAAACAGCTAATTCTAAACTAAAGGGTTATCTAGAGAGGATTTATCTTTCAGAGATATTTGGATTTAAGAGACCTACTCCCTTAAAAGCCCCTGTGTTTGTTAAAAGTAAATAATTTAGACAGTAATTTTTTGGCGACCAATTTCTACTTTGACTCCAACTTCATAAATGGTCCTAGGAAACATAAAAATTACCTTTATGTAAGATTAATAACCTACTTTTATCTTTCAAGATTTTTTCTATCAAGAATATCAGAAACTATAACAAATGAAGTATTAACATGGAGACTTCCAGGGTAAGATGACAATCAAACTTCTTTTGTTAAAATACTTGTAACTCTCCAATCCAATTCCAAATTCACACTGAACTGACACATAGAACAAAACAATGGGGGGAAATGATATCTGCCTTGGAGACTAGGAATGGAATTCACCTTCAAGGCTTTCTCCTAAATTAGAATATGCAAAACTGAGTAAGATAGAGGAAAGAACAGACCAGCTCTCACTTTGCAGTAAAGGAAGGAAAAGATCCATCAGGATGGAGAACAAGGAGACACCAGGAGAACCCTACTAAATCCCACAAACTGCAGAAGGTGGAGGTGGGGCTTCATCCTGCCAGTGCTCTGGAGAAGTACACTGGGCCCACATTTATCTAGAGCAGGAGCCTATGGAAGCCCTTGTCCCAAGCTTACACTCAAGGGTCCAGAGTAGCAAGCAAGGTTGAACACTGCCCTAGTTGGCTTTTAAGACAAGCCTTAGTGTTAGAAGCAGATTATTTTAGGTAGCGACGACAAACACAGAAAAGCAAAGCAACACTTCCTGCTGCAGCTGTCTGCTGCCGTAACACTCCTCCCCTCTCTGGAGTGCCCTGGAAACGAGGAATGGAAGTCACCTTCAAGGCTTTCCACATCTCTAATCTGGCAAAGTGAATAATCATTCCTTTTTATCTCAGTCTTAGTGAGAAAGACCTTACCGCAAAAATCGGTCATAGCAAATGATTTCCTATCTCCTTTACGGTTAATGGTTTTTATTATTTGAAATCTTTGCCTACTCTAAGGTCATAAAGATATTCTATTTTCTTCCAGAAATTTGTTTTAATTTCTATATTTAGATCCACAACCCATATGGAACTGACGTTTATAGGTGGTATAAGGTAGAGGACAAGAACTATTTTTTCTCTACATAAATGTCCATTTGTCCCAGTACCACCTAATGAAATTCTGCCCCTCACTGCTCTGCACTGTCATAAACCAAGTTGCCTATGATTCTGAGTTCTCGTATTTTGGTCCATGGTCTACTGTCAGTTCTTACTCTCTTAACCATTGCAGCTTTACAATAAGTCTTTGCATGCAGCAGTGTAAGTCCTCAACTTTAATTCTTCATGAATGTTTGGGGCAAAAATATTTAGGTTGATTGCTGAAGTAATTCTCTATACTCATTCAAACTAACTTATTAAATATAAGTGAAAAGGAATAAAAGATAGGCATCTGTAGTACAGAATTAGTACTTAGCTGGGCCTTAAAAGGATTTAGGACATTAGGACTTAGATAAGCACAGAGGACAAGGGACAAAATTCTAGGAATGAAGAGGAACACAGGAGGAAAACATCAAAATGACCAGAGGAATCAGAAAAAGAATCAGTCTTTTACAGTTTTCTTTGTATGCAATTATGTCATTACACATAATGAGCTTTATTTATTTCCAATTTGTATACTTTTGTTTTTCTAATCTCATTGTGCTAAAACCTCCAGTACAAGTTGAATGAAAATTGTGATAGGGGTTACCCACTGATAATGTTCCCAACTTCAGAAGAGTTGAGCGGTTTCAATCTTTTTAGATCCTAATGATGATTACCCAAACCTTAAACTTATTATCTGCGACTGGTACCCATCTTTCCCGTGCATTTACTCCCTGTGGTAAGATTTTTGCTCCCATTGTGCTACTGAGTCTCAAGGTTTGCTACTGAATACTCAAAGGTTCTGAGTTATCTTCTCATTGCCAAACACAAAAGACTTCCCTCAGTTATTAAACACTTTCCGAAACATTTGATCCTTTTGAGCCTATCCTCCTTCTCCCTTTCGCTGTTTCATAGTTGAACTCTCTCCTGGACTTTCATCATACCAAAATTGCTTGTTTCTTTGCCCAATGGGATCCAACATCTCCTTCTCTATTTTACTGAGTTTTCTTCCTCCTCCTCTTACATAAATATGCCTATATACTTGACTTCAATTCCCCTCTATTTAAGCTCATGTCATCATCAAAATATTTATCCACTGCCAAAGATAACCTCTTCCTATACAGATGACTCTGAAATATGTGCTTTTACCACTCACTTATGGTCCAGTGTTGAATTTAAAAGCACCTGCTAGATAGTTCTACTTCACTCAAGTTCATCTCCAAAACTGAAGCTATTTCTACACATAAGCCCTCCCATTAACAATCACACTTTTTCCTGTATCCCAAATTTAAAACATTTAAGTCTTCTCTCTTTCCCACTGGCTTACTCCCTATATCCCATGTCATTACATTTCTACAATAAACACCTTGAAAATATCCTGCATTAATTTCACCCTTTTCTCTCCATTCCATTGACACTACCTCAATCCAAAATTTATTTATATATTTTTTGAGACAACATATGGCTCTACTGCCCGGGCTAGAGTGCAGTGGCGTGATCTTGGCTCACTACAACTTCCACCTCTTGGACTCAAGCTATCCTGCCACCTCAGCCTCCCGAGTAGTTGGGACTACAGGCGTGCACCACCACGCCTGGCTATTTTTTTGTAGAGATGGGGTTTAAGCCCTGTTAACCAGGCTGGTCTTGAACTCGTGAGCTCAAGCGATCTGCAACGCTTCAGCCTCCCAAAGTGCTAAGATGACAGGCGTGAGCCACCGTCCTTGGCCTTGAATCCAAAATCTTATTACCTCATTCCTTAGTTTACCTCAATTGTTTCTGTCTTGATTTCTTTCTCTCTTTATCCTGTTCTCTCCATCCTCATTAATTTTATATAGTATTGCCAGTCCTATTTTCCTAAATGAATAGTAATAGCTAACATTTATCAAGGGATGACTATGTGTTTAGTTAATCCTCCTAACAATGGTATTACTCCTATTTTACAGGTAAGAAAACTAAGACTGAAGGAGTTTAAATAACTTGCCAATTGGCAAAACCTTATTAGAAGACAGAGAAAAAAAAATTACAGGGAGGAGGAGCAAGCCAGCCTGGGGGGCGGCTGCACAGTCTCCAGGATCCCCAGGCCTGGAAGGGGGTCTGTGCACAGTCGGCTGGCTCCGCCCCGCATCTGGTCCCGAGCGGGCCTCCCTCGGGCCAGCCCAATGTGACCGAGCCCAGTGGAGCCTGAGCAAGGAGCGGGTCTGTCACGGAGCCGGAATGTGGGAGGAACATGACATTGTGGAGATGGTTTCACCCAAATATCACTGGGGTGGAGGCAGAAAACCCACTGTTGATAAGAGGAGCTGATAGCAGTTTTTTGGCAAGGCCTAGTAAAAAGTAACCCTGGAGACTTCACACTTTTTGTTAGAAGAAATGGAGCTGTCACCCACATCAAGATTCAGAACACTGGGCCGGTCACGGTGGTTCACACCTGTAATCCCAGCACTTTGGGAGGCTGAGGAGGGCAGATCACAAAGTCAGGAGATTGAGATCATCCTGGCTAACATGGTGAAACCCCGTCTCTACTAAAAAATACAAAAAAATTAGCCGGGCATGGTGGCAGGCACCTGTAGTCCCAGCTACTCAGGAGGCTGAGGCAGGAGAATGGCATGAACCCAGGAGGCGGAGCTTACAGTGAGCCGAGATCATGCCACTGCACTCCAGCCTGGGTGACAGAGCGAGACTGTCTCAAAAAAAAAAAAAAAAAAAAAAAAAGATTCAGAACACTGGTGATTACTGTGATCTGTGTGGAGGGGAGAAATTTTCCACTTTGGCTGAGTTGGTCCGGCATTACACAGAACATCACGGGCAATTAAAAGAGAAGAATGGAGATGTTATTGAGCTGAAATATCCTCTGAACTGTGCAGATCCTGCCACTGAAAGGTGGTTTCAGGGACACCTCTCTGGGAAAGAAGCAGAGAAATTATTAACTGAAAAAGGAAAACATGGTAGTTTTCTTGTACGAGAGAGCCAGAGCCACCTTGGAGATTTTGTTCTCTCTATGCGCACCAGTGATGACAAAGGGGAGAGCAATAACGGCAAGTCTAAAGTGGCCCATGTTATGATTTGCTGTCAGGAACTGAAATACGATGTTGGTGGAGGAGAACGGTATGATTCTTTGACAGATCTTGTGGAACATTACAAGAAGAATCCTATGATGGAAACATGGGGTACAGTACTACAACTCACGTAGCCCCTTAACACGACTCGTATAAATGCTGCTGAAATAGAAAGCAGAATTCGAGAACTAAGCAAATTAGCTGAGACCACAATAAAGTCAAACAAGGCTTTTGGGAAGAATTTGAGACACTACAACAACAGGAGTGCATAATTCTCTACAGCCGAAAAGAGGGTCAAAGGCAAGAAAACAAAAACAAAAATAGATATAAAAATAACCTGCCCTTTGATCATACCAGGGTTGTCCTACACGATGGTGATCCCAACGAGCCTGTTTCAGATGACATCAATGCAAATATCATCATGCCCGAATTTGAAACCAAGTGTAACAATTCACAGCCCAAAAAGAGTTACATTGCCACACAAGGCTGCCTGCAAAACATGGTGAACGACTTTTGGCGGATGGTATTCCAAGAAAACTCCTGAGTGATTGGTCATGACAACGAAAGAAGTGGAGAGAGGATAGAGTAAATGTGTCAAATACTGGCCTGATGAGTATGCTGTAAAAGAATATGGCATCATGCGTGTTAGGAATGTCAGAGAAAGCGCCGCTCACAACTATATGCTAAGAGAACTTAAACTTTCAAAGGTTGGGCAAGGGAATATGGAGAGAATGGTCTGGCAATACCACTTTTGGACCTGGCCGGACCACGGAGTGCCCATTGACCCCAGGGGTGTGCTGGACTTCCTGGAGGAGGTGCACCATAAGCAGGAACGCATCATGCATGCAAGGCCAGTCGTGGTGCACGGCAGTGCTGGAATTGGCCGGACAGGGACATACGTTGTGATTGATATTCTGACTGACATCAACAGAGAGAAAGGTGTTGACTGCGACACTGACGTTCTCAAAACTATCCAGATGGTGCAGTCTCAGAGGTCAGGGATGGTCCAGACAGAAGCACAGTACCGATTTATCTATATGGCGGTCCAGCATTATACTGAAACACTACAGCGCAGGATTGAAGAAGAGCAGAAAAGCAAGAGGAAAGGTCATGAATATACAAATATTAAGTATTCTCTAGCGGACCAGACGAGTGGAGATCAGAGCCCCCTCCCACCTTGTACTCCAACTCCACGCTGTGCAGAAATAAGAGCAGACAGTGCTAGAGTGTATGAAAACATGGGCCTGATGCAACAGCAGAAGAGTTTCAGATGAGAAAATCTGCCAAAACTTCAGCACAAAAATAGATGTGGACTTCACTCTCTCCCTAAAAAGATCAAACTTTCGCAAGAAAGTTTATGTGAAGACCAAATTTGGATTTGGAAGGCTTGCATTGTGGTTGACTACCTTTTGATAAGCAAAATTTGAAACCATTTAAAGATCACTGTATTTTAACTCAACAATACCTGCTTCCCAATTACTCATTTCCTCAGATAAGAAGAAATCATCTCTACTATGTAGACATTATATTTTATAGAATTTTGTTTTAAATTGAGGAAGCAGTTAAATTGTGTGCTATATTTTGCAGATTATGGGGATTCAAATTCTAGTTACAGGCTTTTTTTTTTTCTTTTTATAACCTTAACCAGTTTTAATTTTTTTTTCCTCATTGTCGGGGATAAGAAGAAATGATTTGGGAAGATTAAGTAACAACATCTTAGAAAAGTGAGAACAATCTTATTTACCGTCATGTATCCAATAATGGATAATTCATTTTGATGGCTTCTATTTTTGGCCAAATGAGAATTAAGCTAGGGCCTGAGACTGTCAGAAGCTGACTGGTCTACCTTTGCATTGGCATTAGAGTCATAGAAAAGGAATCATGGATATTTATGAATTAAGAGGTGTAGCTTTTTTTTTTCCAGCCGATGACCAATTACAGTTTGGCTTTTGACTGAGAAGGTTGTGGTGGGAAAACGTTTGCCATATTTTCTTTGCATTTGAGTAATTGTCTTCTACTCAGAAAAAAGGCATCTATGAATGACCAGTGTTTTTGGTTGTCAAATGTTGCTGACAAACTTACCCTAAAACTTCAGTGGCTTAAAAAAAAAACCCCATCCCTGGCTGGGCGCGGTGGCTCACGCCTGTAATCCCAGCACTTTGGGAGGCCGAGGCTGGCGGATCATGAGGTCAGGAGATCGAGACCATCCTGGTTAACACGGTGAAACCCCATCTCTACTAAAAATACAAAAAATTAGCAGGGCGTGGTGGCGGGCGCCTGTAGTCCCAGCTACTTGGGAGGCTGAGGCAGGAGAACGGTGTGAACCCAGGAGGCGGAGCTTGCAGTGAGCTGAGATCTCGCCACTGCACTCCAGCCTGGGTGACAGTGCAAGACTCTGTGTCAAAAAAAAAACAACAAAAAAAACAACAAAAAAACACAAACCCACCCCCAACTGTTCTTCAATCTGAGTTGGGCTCAGCTGGGCTGTTCTTCTGCCAGCCTGCAGGTGGCCACTCATATGGTCAGCAGGTTGGCGGAGAGACTGGGATGTCTGGGCTTCTCTTTCTGCCTGCAGTCCTGAGTCTCTCCTTCTTCGTGTAGTCTCTTTCAGTGGCCTGGCTGGCAGGTAGCTAGACCTCTGACATGAAGCTCAGAGCTCCCAAGAGCTCAAAAGCAGAAGTGGCCAGGCCTTCTGAAGACTTAAGTCCAGAATTGTCGCAGCTTCCCTTCTACTGCCCTCTACTGATGATGATGATGATGATGATGATGATGATGATGATGATGATTTCGTCTCATCAGAAGAGAGCTGGAGTATGCCCTCTACTTACTAAACAAGTCACATGCCCAGACCAGATTTTAAAAAAGGGTGTGAAGTAGAGGTGCAGTTAATTGGGAGGCCACTAGTCTAACAGACGGTCACAACCACTGCCATGGAAAACCAAGGATATTAGCAAAAGCAGAAGTTGCTAGTGACCTTGGGAAGCCAAAACTGCTTACAGTAGCTGAGACAAGCTGAAAGACTGAGAAATAAAGAGAGGGTCTTCAAGAAGCTTCCTGAATGATTTCTGCCAATCCTGAGCCTGTTTTTGGAACCAGTACTTGGGGAAACTGATCTTGTGAGGATGGATGTGTTTAGGGACTCAGGGCTTTTGAAAGCAGCACCACCCCACTGGGGCACCCCCAGACTTGGGAAATGTGACTCTTTCTTAATGCCACTGGTTTTTAGTCAGGCCACAGTGAGAAGGAACAGCCCTAACAGGCCTCCAGCCAGGTTGAATGAGATCATTTTTGTTTTAGCCAAATGGTAAGATTTGCTAATGTTCCACCTTAAGTGCCTTTTCCAAAGACATCCCTCTTCGCCTTATATGTTGAATCATCGAGTGTGGATATTTCAATGAAAATATCATTAATTGACTTTTGTGATGGTAATAAAATGCTATGGCATCTTTGCTGTGAAGTTATTGTTTCCTCGGATTCTTCTGACTTTGGCTCCTGAAAGGAAGGCCTAGATCCAGCCCTGGTAGTAGTTCCTTTCTGAGGTCTCTCAGTCTCTTAAGACCCTGAGTTAGTTTGGCTGCCATTCTCACTAACAAAATGTGTATCAGCCCCTATCCCTGCCCCCCAATATTCATTGAACTTTGAATTGCTTCAGAACACGGGTGTGGCCTAAAGGTATTCCCTTATTAGGGAAATGTCATGACTGCTGTCTTCTAGTAAAACTTGTAAAGAAAAAGATTCCAGTTCAGTATTTGCAGCAAGAAGCTTGAATCCTGTTCTTTTTATTGCATTGTTACATTGACTCATTCTCCATTTTGCTTTGGTTTTGTTTTGACTTGACTTTGGGGGTAAAGTCTTTCACCAGCACACAAGAGTTTGATTGTACAAATATATCTCCTGTATTAACATCTCTGCCCGTTGCTTAAGATCAGTTGCTTTTATACTCAGAATGGAAATACCTGATCTTGGCTAGCTTTGTTTGTTATATTGATTTCATTTAGATTTCCCTCCACAAGGTCAGCAAACTATCATGTTCTTATGTAACCTTAGGCCAAGGCCAGAGTTATCATAGTCCCTAGGTTGCTAAGGCTTATCATGTGTTTGGTAAAAGGTGATTGCAGGTTCTCAGATGAGGTTACTTTACATGGGATGGAATCAGGCAGAGAGGCTGGGATGATGGAGAAAGCTTGAGGTGCAGGTTTTAAAAAAAGGTGTGGAAATTAAAGTTCCAAAGAGGTGGTTGCTGAGGAAGTGAGAGAGCCCAGGGCCAGTAATGAGAGAGCCCAGTCAGTAATGGGTGAGTCAGGTTATTTGGAAAGTTGGTATGACAAATACATGGTATTTGTCTACTTCTAGGTTGCTGGTAGGTATTAAATATGCACAATATTCCAGAGCTCACTGAGGGTTTTAAAATTATAAGCATAGGATTTTATATTTTGGGGTGAAAGAGTTATCTGGCACATGGTATTGGGTTTTTTTAAAAAAGACAAATTTCACAGTCTTAATAGCTTTAAAAAAAAAAACTAAAAGGCGCTTCATGTCTAGTGTGTGGCCCTCCTGAAACTTATGGTCATCTCTCCCACTGAAATCAAGGTCTTTTCAAATGTGGCTAAATGGGGATGAGAAAACATGTGTAGGACTTTCTTGGTGTGTGTGCCTTCTTTAAAGAGCCCAGTTGCTTCGGGGAAACAGTCAAGAAAATGGTCAAGATTGTTTTTAGAGGTAATTTTATTGGGGATTTTAAGAACTAATAATATCTTGAGTTATTTTTAGTTCAGGGGGATGTGGAAAGGTTTGCAATTGTGAACTGTTTTGTTTTAGCTTAGTATCCATAAGGGAAACTTAGACTGTAGACATAACTACAAAGCCAGTGCAGTTTTTATTTTCTGTATGTTGTTGGGGGAATCAAGTTTTACATATAGCAAGCACATGGCCTCCCTGATGTCAGGATGCCTTTGTCAGGATCTGTATTTGCCCTTAATTTTATTGAAATACCTTTTCCTTCTTCCTCTTGAAAAGTTCCAAAATATAGTTTATTGTATCTTTCATCATTAAAAATTTGTTCTTTTTTCACTACAGGCAGTTCACACAAGGCAAAAACTATTGAACAGTTGGTTTTAGTGGGTCATATAACTTTGCTGTATATCAAACTAATTTTGACAAGTTTTCATCCTAAGCCTCAAATCATGTAATTAATAATTTGTCTGTTTATTTGTGACCTAATTGTAATTCTTTTATTAATAAAAGCTAATGGGAAAAGGATCCCTGATTAAGCTGATGACTAGACCTACAATTAATTTTCCTGCAGTATATGAAGTACCAGAGTATTAAAAGATATTTAATATTTTATCGATAAATCTATCTTTTAAAGGGAATATGTTTTAGGATGTCATCTTTTGATGTGAATCATGTAAATGTTGATAATATGCTGTTTATTATACATTTAGTGTTTCAAGAGATTCACTTAATTGCCTTTTTGCCCACTTATATTATGTAGTCTATTTGCAACTGTTTTTTAAAAAAATGACATTAAAAGAATACTTTATGTAGAGAAACATTAGTGGATGTTAATTGTCTCCCCACCTATATTTATGGGTGTTAGCGCAACTGCTTTGCTAGTTGCAAAGCTGTATTATCAGAGTAAAAGTGTATTTGTAAACTGTATGGGAACTAAAAATTAGGAATAAAACCATTTTCTTATATGAAAACAAAAAAATTACAACTGAGATGTATCTATCTTGAGTCAAAGCTTTTAACACTGTATTATAGTTTTGTCACTAAATTTTTATTAAAAGACAAATTGACTTTCCACTGCCTTCTACACAGGGGCAACTTATCTTCTTGGTCTTCAAGGCTGTATCCGCAACTGGCTACATAATTTGTGAGACCCAGTGCAAAGTGAAAATCGAGTCCCCTTGTTCAAAACCAATTAAGAATTTCAAAACAGTAACAGCAAAGCATTACTCCAAGCACAGGGCCCTTCTAAGAATGGGGCCTTGTGCAATAGCACAGGTCACATGCCTATGAAAGCCTTCCTGGCTGCACCCCCATCTATCCAACCTTATTTGCTACTAAGCTACTAAAGTTCTGCTGGTTCCTTTTCTGGTTCCTCTGGTCATTTTGATTATGTGACTCTCTGTTCCTGGAATTTTGTCCCTTGTCTTCTGTGCTTATCTAACTCCTAATATCTTAAATCCTTTTAAGGCCCAGCTAAGTACCAACTCTGTGCTAGGCATCTTATTCACTTTATCTCATTTAATTCTCAAAGCAATACTACTATATAATGACTTGTGGAGGACATATCCAAGTTCTGATTGTGATATTTAACTTTTCATGGATGAATATGTCAAAACAGGCATCAGACTATATCCTGAGGGTCTTTCTGTAGATTACGTAACTCCTGTTGTAAATTAAAAACACAGACCATCTTATGTCCAGAGTTTCAGATAATGAAACTGTCTTGGCTTAAAATGACAATGAGACAATAACTGTTTTGATTTCAAATACTGCCCAAGGAGGTGGACCATGAAAATAAGCACTGTTTTCTGTACCAAACAGACCTGTAGAAATACAACGAAACTGGGAAAATTTCGATATTGAATATGAAATCAAAGGAAGTATACACTTAGCATTAGAAGATATCATACTTAGAAAAAAAGATTGCAAACAATTTGCTATACATTGTATTATAAACAGATTAAACACAGTTTACGTCTCAACCTATATATTTTAAGGAAACTCAGTTCTTTTGATAGATAAATTATTCTAGAAATCAAATGTGAGGCACAAAATCCTTACAAACTGGATTACTGAATTACACCTATTAATCACAGCATTGTTTCAGACAGCATAAAAGAAAACCCTTCACTGAAATATCTTAATGACTATATTTGAATAGCAAGGAAAATATTAATACAGTAATCTTATGATAAGAACTCAAATATTAAGTCATTCAACTTATGTTCAAACTGGGGAAACAGTGGCCAAATAGTGAGTAAAATGTAAGTACACAGATACATATTAAGTACTTTCAAGACTTGGGAGAATATATAAATTAAAGAAGCAGCTAAAAATACAGTATTTTATATGTATAAAGGTAAGAATTAAATGAAAGAATAGGATGTTCAAATAGTGTCAAGATACCAACCTGCTGATTACAAACGACACACAGTATCTTACAATGGAGTGCTGTGGTGGTCAGCACCTTAACCAAATGAACATATCACTAATGGTGGAAAATCCTGAAATTATGACTCCTGTTGTCATGTAATAAATAGCAGACAATATCACTTATCTAGCATACCCGACAAAAATTCTAATAAAAATCTAATCATGAGGAAACAGTGATCTAGAATGTTAGACATTTTATAAGACATCTGGCCTAGACTCTCTAAAAAAGTCAAGATAATAAATTTTAGATTATGTAGCTGAGCTAAAAACAACAATAAAAAGGTGGGAAGAATTCTGTGTATTCAGAAATTCAAAACAGGAATAATTAAATGCAATGCAATGTCCTCAGTTGAATCCTAAATCCAAAGAAAAAGCTATAAGAGATATGTGACTACTAACTATATATTAAATGGCATCACAGAATTACTATTAATTTTTTTTTTTTTTTTTTTTTGGAGACAGAGTCCTTCTCCATCATTCAGGCTGGAGTGCAGTGGTGCCATCTTGGCTCTCTGCAACTTCTGCCTCCCAAGAACAGGCGATTCTTGTGCCTCAGCCTCCCAAGTAGCTGGAATTATAGGCTCGTGCCACCATGCCCAGCTAATTTCTGTATTTTTAGGAGAGATGGGGTTTTGCCATGTTGGCCAGGCTGGTCTTGAACTCCTGACCTCAAGTGATCTGCCCACCTTGGCCCACCTAAAGTGCTGGGATTACAGGCATAAGCCACCACTCCCCGCCTGAATTACTATTAATTTTGTAAGGTGTTATCAATTTTGCAAGTGTGTGCTTCTTCTTGGGAGACTCATGCTGAAGTATCTAGAGGTGAAGTGTCATGATGGCTACAATTTCCTTTCAAATAGTTGAGTAAAAAAGAGAGAGAGAATACATGCGTGCACAAGTTCAATGTAACATTGTACCAACTTGGTGAATATAGGTGAAGTAAACACAGTATTTACTCTACTAGTCTTGCTTTTTGATGAACTGAAAACTTATAAAATAGACTTTCTGAGAATAAGATATAATGGGAAAACTGACGTTTCTTCCCCAGGGATGGTATTTACAGTACTAAAAAGATGTTAATGAAAATATTCCTGGCAACAAGAAAACTCACAGCAATAAAAGACACCTGGTTCTCATCTCTTAAGTCTTCACAGTTGGTTGTTTTTATACTTCAGGGATTTTAATAACAACAAATACTATTTAGGAGGTCACACATTAGAGGAATCATCACCCAAAGGAAGAAGAGACAGACTTCAAAAATCATAGATTCTTAAATGGAGGACAAAAGACCTGCAGAGGCTCCATGGAGTGGCTTCAAGAAACACACAAATCCTTAAAAACGAATGACAAACTTGCACATGAAAGTTGTTTTGAGAGGAGAATTCTATAGCTTTCATCAGACCCTTAATGAGTCCTATGACTCAAAAAATATTAAAGAACCATTGTGCCCAAGAAAAATAGTATTCAGGATATAATTTCATATGATATCTACCAAAATATTAGGTATTTTAAGGTAATTTTTCCGTAAGTTTCTTTTGGCTTTCTGATTGTAAAAGTTTTAAAAATAGTACCTAAATGATATTAATCATTTCTATTTTTTATCCAAATCTGCCTCGATCTTGGAATAATAATTTTTAAAAATTATTGAAGAAACCTTGAAGAAGGCCATTTAAAATAATTTGAAGTTAGTAAATTTTTAGAAAGGATTATAATTTCTTTTTACAACAAAACAAAATAAAACTTACCGTTGAGGTGGTGTCCGTGGGCTCTTGAAGACTGTAGCTTTAGGTCTATTAGACTTGGAAGATTTGCACTTCACTTCATCTTCATACAATTCTGCCAAGGCCAACTACATAATAACAGGCTTGTTACAAAGTATAACACTAGGAATAACCTCTTCCATACAACTAGAAGTTATGTATAGAACACTAACTTAAAATTGAGTGGTAAAGACTTTTCATGAAAAAAGCTGCTGCTTCAGATGATTCCTTTCTGAAATAAACTTACTGCATCTCATTATATAGAACTAACCAAAATGCCACATCTATTAGAATAACTTTAAGTTATAATAATTACTTGATTATTTTCAATTAACTATTGAACAGTGCCAAAATCTGTTTTAGGTAACAAACCATTTTCAAATTTAAACCTAAAATTCTTGTGCAATTCTTTTAAGAATTCCTGAAGATGTTCACACTAACGTCAGCTTCTTTCATCAGATCTCATAAAATAGTTTCATTCAGCTATTCAAGTTTTCAAACTCCAAGCATATAAAACAATTTCAGAAGTATTCTATTTAAAAGTCTACCAAACTTATAAATTTCATCGTGTTTAGGAAAATGAGTTTCTGAACAAACAAGACCATAAATTATATATGGTTTATATACCATTTAGAAAGTAATATTACCAAATTATACATTCTAGATATTGGCTGGATAGTTTATTTCAAAATGAAATAAAATTATATTTGTTCTTAAAATGGAATTTTAAAAAGTAATCCAATATTTCAGTATTGTATAGAATTTTTTCTGACTTTTGACATCTTTGGACAACAACTCAACAACTTCCTTTAATGCTCCTGTGGCTATTCAATTATAATTGGCATGACCATAATCTCTGTTTTTTTTTTTTTTTCAAAAAAACCCCAAAAAACAAACAAACGAAAAAACCCA
The DNA here is from genome assembly GCF_029289425.2 of Pan paniscus. Lineage (NCBI taxonomy): Eukaryota > Metazoa > Chordata > Mammalia > Primates > Hominidae > Pan > Pan paniscus. Next base: position 74,111,608 of record NC_073256.2, on the reverse strand, counting down.
AAACCAAAACAAAACAGATTAAAATGCTCCTTTCAGAAACACAAATGATATGAAAACTACCTCCAAGAAGAACAGGGCATTGGGGCAATGTTAATTCTTTGAAAATTCTATTAGTCAACTTTTAAAATATACACAAATAAAACAAAATGAAAGACTTCTAATTTTTTTACCCCTACCCTCCCACATTCAGTAACATTCATATTTGTACAATGGCAACTTTGCTAGAAATCTAAATTATAAAAGTGTTTGGTAATCTAAAAGGACTGAATTCAAATCGTAACTTAGGCACTTCCTGTGTGATCTTGGGCAAATTATTTAATTTCTCTGAGCCTTAGTTACCACATCTTCAAATGCCTATAAAAAATCACCGTAGAGTCATTTGAAGGATTAAATAATGTATGGAAAGCACAAAGCATGTGTTCCATCACTAGAAGATATTATTCTTAAATGTTTAGTAATGATTGTATCAGTGTTTCATTTTCCCCAAGATTTTTTTTTCTTCCTACAGTGTTATATCTCCTTACGGTCCTCTACTACTCCATCCCCTCCAAAAACACAAAACAAAAAACAAACAAATGATAGAGGAGAGAGAGACAGACATGCACATACACAGTCTGATGACTAGGGTCTAAAGTTTTCAGAAATTTTACCTCCCTGAAATTTCTTTAAAGTAGTATTATTTTATGGATTTCCTTCTGAGCTGATTATGTCAGCTTTATGAATTACTTTTATGATATTCCTATTCTCATCAATGAAAATGTCATCTGTATTTCAAAGGCCCATTTCAGCTCTCCTTCACAAAACCTTTTCTAATCTTCTTAATATCTTTTTTTCTAAATACTCATAGCACGTGATACCCCCAATGACATTCATATTAAGCATTATGTTGTCATTACTTGTGTACTTTTGCTGTTTTATTTCCCCAACTAGATTTTAAGTTTCTCAAATTGTTTCTAATATTGTACCTAAAAGGCAACAAATTGACGTTGAATTATATAAAGAACATAATAGAAAATAAATCAGAAATAGATATAGATAGATGTATTTTACATTGGGGTTATATTTGTTAAACACTTTTTGCTTTAACAAGATTTGAATAAATGCTTCCAATCAAATAACAATTTTCTTTGGTGACATAAATTAAAACAGCAAAAATGCCACTAGCCCCATGGAATGTGGAACATACATTAAGAAAAGAGGAATATGAGGAAAATGATATTAAAGAGTCTACCTGGCTGAAAGATCCTAGTTATTAACGGTACATCATTAAAAACTTAGAAGAAAATGAGTAATATTTAGAGGGAGTTGATGCCATATGGCATCATATGGCATGAGTTCATTAGTAAATACTACAAAGAAATTTAATTTATATTATTTAATATAGATGACATTACATCAAAAGAGGAAATGATAATTTAAATTGATAAATATTAATTGAAGTACTGGTCAAAACTAACACAACAAAAAAATCTCAAAACGTAATTAAGAAAATGTTTCAATAATATGCAGAGGATAAAGTATGTAAGTAAAGTATTGATAATCTTTCCTCTAGAATTTGAAATGTGAAGAACTTGAAACCCGAAAGCAAAGGAATCGGGTGAGAAAATAAAGTATATAGCAAAATATTAAAAGTACTGGAATTCTCAGCCTTAGAGTAACCAATTCTAGACGCTGTAATAAATGATTATTATACAAACACCTGGGAACTTGTAGGAAATGCATATGCTTAAACTCTACTCTAGAACCAATGAATCACACTCTGGGGTAGGGCCCAGCAATCTCTGACAAGCCTTCCAGGTCACAGATGCATACTAGAGAATCAACAATACAGAATAATGACATTCAATATGATTAGGGTACTTGTGGCAACACAGTTATCAGAACAGCTATCCGACATTTTAATTCTTCTCATTTATAGTACCCACTATTGAGTCCATCCTAACAAATCCAATCCTAACCCTAACAATACTGAAGTTATCCCTGTTCCCACTCCCTCCCCGTCCAACCTATGTAGAAACACATAATATGTGGAGGAAAACTGGGACAGAGTATACAACTAAATACCTTAATGAACATGTGTGTGGACGGGCTGAGGGACACCAGAAGAGAAAGCAATTCAGAAATACTATTGAACACTGGTGAGGTTTTGGGCTTAGTTTTGCCACTAACAATCCCACCCCTAACTTTCCCCCTGACCATCTCCTTATTTGAGGGGGATGAAGGGAGCTATGAAAATCTACTCTGATATGCAAAAAAACATTTCCGAGTCTGCAGTTTGTAACCTGGGGGCTCCCAGGGCTGGGAGGCCTTTTGGGAAGCAACTATGCAGCTTTTCTCTGGTGGTACCTGGAACACTCCCTCCTGATTTAGATGCTGACAAACCCTACACTGCATGGCAGCTAAGATACACTTACTCAGGGGTAATTCTGCTTGTTCCAATTAGTAATATGTTGCCCCTTTACTCACTCTGAAAGACTCTTAGAGCAAGCTGTTAGGAAAGTAAGAAATATCTACTGAAAGCTGCACGAACTGCGTAACTCTTAAGAAAAGCATGTCTAGATTAAACGGTAACAAGATAATCTATAAATAATCAATATCCAAGGTACCATTTGCGAAGAACATTATTTAATTCTTTTAAACTTTTGATACATACTTTATTTCTTGATATGCCATCCCTTTGGCTGTTTTCAAGTTTCTTTGCAAGTTCTTCACATTCATATTAAGTTCTAAAGGAAAGATTATCAATACTTAGATACTGTACTTGATACACCAAATCACATTCATAAAGAAATCAGTTATCTTCCTACTGCCCTAACCTACAAGAAGTAGACAGAAGATGAAAAAAAAAAAATCCCCATCAAAACTTAGGGTGGAAATGAAGGCATTCTCACAATTAGCAACATCTACCAGAGTATCTCCACACATTAATCATACTTTGATCCACTGGATTAAGACTGCAAACAATTTGCCAAGAATCAGGTGGTCATTAACCAAGCTGTTTTCACTTTTCACATAAAAAGAAGAAATGGATTTAAATTAGGGAAAGGACATTAAGTTATACACTCTATTAACTTTAATGATATTAGAATTGACTAGCCAGGGAAAGTTATAGCATCTTTCTCCTGAGGAAAAAGGAATCAAATATTTGCCCAGCAACAACTGAGCCAGGATAATGTAGGAATTTTGCATAGGCCCTTTATAACATTATTTAATCCTTACACCACCACCAGCACCCTGACCTTCCTCAGTTTACAAATGAAGACACAGGATCAGACAGGTTAAGACATTTCTCCTAAGTTCACAAAACTACTAAGTAGCAGGACTAAGAGGCAAACCAAAATTGGTGGGACTACTAACTTCATGCCGCCTCTTAGTGATGTGGGTTTATAATAGGAAAGATGAGGTACACAATAGCTTCCTATCCCTTGATACTGTTTACTACTACTGAACCAACTATGGGAGCTGGAACTATTCTACATTAAGTTCACCTCCTAATGTTACACTGATCTCTCCAGCCTCCAAATTCTTCGCTTTATGCACTGCTTATTTTGGCACCCAATCATACTCCATCTTAAAATGTTATGCTAAGTATTCATACCCTATTTCTTCGAAGAAATCTGTAGGCTTCCAAAAGGTAGAACTGTCTTTTACACTTACATACCTACCCATCAATAGAGTTCAGCACCAACTAAGGATTTGATGTCCTTATTTCCACATTCCCAAAGCTCAGCAGTATGTTACAATGGATGGTGGTTTGTTCACATTAGAATGAAGTGTGGTTGTAAAGTAATACAGTAAAACTGTTCTACCAAGATTCTCCTTAGTATCTCCTTACTGATATTTACTTGTTAAATTTTTATCAATAATCTTATAATGAGACACAAAAACGCCTAAAATGAGAAAAGTGGCGTTAGTATCTGATAAAACGGGATTTGGTGCGCTACTATTTAGCTAACTAATACTAGTGTCCTACACAACATTACGAAGTTTTATTTCCCAGTTTCTTCAGTGCAATGTTTTAAAGACCACAGCTTAGACAACTAGGCTGTATGGGCATAGAGTGCATCGCTTTCCTTCACCCCTTTAAAAGAAAAACCTACCTGATAAAATGGAACCATTTTTATATTTAAGTAAGCAAGTCAGAAATAGCATCCAAGACAAAAAAGAACAAATCACGTATCATTACTGTTCAGGTGACTGTCTACTTCCCTGCGGCCACAGTAACCTTTCTTCTGGAGTAAGTCTCAAGAAGGAAGCATCAACCCGTGAACCGACCAACTGACCCCGCAAAATGTCATTCTAAACGAATAGCTATTTTTACATCGTACGTGGGGTGGAAGGGAGACAAAGCACCAGCGCTGGAGGCTTGGACACTTGTGTTCACGACCACCACAGTGTCAAGACCCGACCTCGGGAGACCGGGCGCCGGATTCTATCCCCAGACGGGGTCGGGGAAAGGCTCCGCCGAGGCCAGAGGTGGCCTCCAACTCGCACCAGCCCGCGCCGTCACCAGCCCGCGTCCACCGCGGCGCTCCCTCCCGCGGCTCCTCGCCTCACCTGCAAATCCCGCGCGCTCGGAGGCCGCGGCCCGGAAGACCTCCTCTCCTGCTCGCCGGGCTCAGGGCCTCCGCCCTCCGCCATCTTCCGCTGGCTAGCGGCGCCCGCTGCGGACGCACCTGCCGCAACTTCCGGGGCCGGTTGCCTGGCAACCGCAGGAGGGGCGAAGACGCGCAAGGTGCGTGCGCGTCCCCGCTACCCGAACCCGCGCCCCCGTTTCCGGTGCTGGCCCACCTTTTTGGTTTCTCCTTTTTTCTTAAAGGGAGTTTCTCCGCAGGGAAACCTCTGTTAAGTTTTGTGTTGCTCCTGCTACTCGCCTAAAGGCACTGTAGGCCGCCCTAGAGGGCAGCATAGACTTGCAGATTCATTTAGCTCAACAATGAAAACATCCTCTGGATTTTTCATCTGATGAAAAATTGCAACCTCTCCATCTAGTCTTGGTCAGATTCTCTGATCTTTCCTATCAAGGATTGGATGGTACATCGTCACCACAGCGTGAATTAGCACTGAGAGTGAAAAACACCGTAAAAAGTGCTTGGAATAATTTGCTAAAAGCAGAACTCTGCCGGGCCTATGGCTCACGCCTGTAGTCCCAGCACTTTGGGAGGCCGAGGCGGACGAGGTGATCGAGACCATCCTGGCCAACATGGTGAAACCCCTTCTCTACTAAAAAAAAATTATATATATATATATATATGTATATGTATATATATATGTATATGTGTGTGTGTGTATATATATATATATATACATACACAAAAATTAGCTGGGCGTGGCGGAGCGTGCCTGTAGTCCGAGCTACTTGGGAGACTGACGCAGGAGAATCGCTTGAATCAGGGAGTCGGAGGTTGCAGGGAGCCGAGATCGCGCCACTGCACTCCAGCCTGGCGACAGAGGGAGGATCCGTCTCAAAACAGAAAAAAAGCAGATCTCGAGACTATCAAGCCCTTGTCATTCAACTGAAATTGATTTAGACTCTGGTCTTCTTATCCTAGGCACTTTTTTTTTTTGAGACGGAGCCTCGCTCTGTCGCCCAAGCTGGAGTGCAGTGGCGCGATCTCGGCTCACTGCAGCCTCCACCTCCCGGGTTCAAGCAATTCTCCTGCCTCAGCCTCCCGAGTAGCTTGGACTACAGGTGTGCGCCGCCATGCCCGGCTAACTTTTGTATTTTTAGTAAAGACGGGGTTTCACCATGTTGGCCAGGATGGTCTTGATCTCCTGACCTCATGATCTGCCCACCTCGGCCTCCCAAAGTGCTGGGATTACAGGCGTGAGCCACTGCGCCCGGCCTCCTAGGCACTTTTATGCCCAAGGGATGCAAAGGTAAAAAGAAATAGTCCCAGTCATTATGAAACTCAGTCTAGTAGGGAAAAGAGATATGTAAACGGATAAGATGCAGCTTGCAGTAGAGCTTTGCTTGGGAGGGTTACAAAGGAAATGTGAGCCATGTGAGGGGAAATACTCCGTTGGTATCTGCTGTGTGCACCATGCTAGGTGCTGGAGTCGACAGCTTGCCGCCCGAGCTTTGGCATACTGATCGTTTTGATGTATAAAGGCATTTGAGGCTGGGCGTCGTGGCTGACGCCTGTAATCCCAACTCTTTGGGAGGCCGAGGCAGACGGATCACTTGAGGTCAGGAGTTTGAGACCAGCCTGGCCAACGGGTGAAATCCTGTCTCTACTAAAAATACAAAAATTAGCTGGGCGTGGTGGCGCGTGCCTGTAGTCCCAGCTACTTGGGAGGCTGAGACAGGTGAATTGCTTGAACCCGGGAAGCAGAGGTTGCAGTGAGCAGAGATGCACCATTGCACTTCAGCCTGGGTGTCACAGAGAGACTCCGTCTTAAAAACAAAAAACAAACAACAAAAAAAAGCATTTGATAAACAGCAGGTGCAAGAAGAGCACTCTGACCTTTTCTTCCTGAAAGCAGGAAAAGAAACTACCATGTGATAGATGCCCTCCCTATACCAAGAGGAAAGATACTCATCACCAGAGAAGGGGAGTTGAGGCCGAGAAACATCTGTACAGATATTGTTAAACTAACCAGTATCTTCCTAGATACTCTTCCACGATTGCCTCTCTTTGTTCAACCTAGTATATAAGCACTTAGGCCTAGCCACTTCTTCGGGTGTTTATTTTCCTGTGAGGACACCCACTTATACGTAAAGTTTTATTAAATAAAATTTGTATGCTTTTTCCCTGTTAATCTGTTTTGTGTCCGTTTAATTCTTGGACCCAGCTGGAGACTCTGAGAGAGTAAAGGAGAAAATTTTCTCCCCCAGCTGTGCATTCCCTGTGTAATTTCATTTATCCCTCTACTAGGTAGTTATGATTATCTTGTTATACCCGAGGAAACCAGATGATGAAGACTAACTTCACCCTGTAGTAAATGGCAGTGCCAAATACTAAACTGCACTTGTTTTCCTGATACTCTTTTAACATCAGATTCTGCCCTAGAAATCTCGGGCTCTTTAAAAAGAAATGCCTCATAGAGCCAAAGACATTTTAGCTGAGTGTTGAAGGAAAGTACTTCCAGTAGAAGTATTAGACCAGAAAGAATCTTGGTAAAGGCAAAGATATTTACAAAGACACTGATATTTAAAATATTATATTCATGTCAGCAAATTGCTATATGGTTGCAACTTAGAAATGACAAAAGATGGTTATGGAATGGTGGGGAGGAGACAGATGTAGAATGGAGGCTTGAGACAGATTCTGAAGGATCTTGCCTTAGGTTGGGGATGGAATCCTCTGAGCCAGTGATTCTCTAACATTCTTGTACATTAGAATCACCTCTTCTCTCTCGTCTCCAGGTACTCAGATTTATTAATAATTGGTATAGAGTGGGAGTCAGGCATCATATTTCTTAAGATGTTCGCAAAGTGGATTTTGCTGCTGGCCATGACGGTATACCTGATGTTGGACTTGTCCTCCCACTCTTAACAACTAAAAACAACAGTTTTAAGGCATTGAGCAACAGGCAGTACAGGTCTGTGATATCAGAAAGAAGGAAAACGAACACGGTGACTATATTTGCCTAGGCTCTTTATTTTTATTTATTTATTTTTTGAGATAGGGTTTCTCTCTGTTGTCCAGGCTGGAGTACAGTGGTGCAATCACGCCTCACTGCAGCCTCAATCTGTCTAGTTAGAGCAATCCTCCCACCTCAGCCTCCCGAGTAGCTGTTGCCTTGGCTTTCTGCATGGAACTCTCATACACTGCTAGTGGGTCCTAGAATGGTACAGCCACTTTGGAAAAGAGTTTGTCAGTTTCTTCTAATGTTAAATATTCCATTATCATAAGAACCAGCAATTCTACTCTTAAATATTGACCCAAGAGGGATATAAGTATACATTTATAAAGTATTTCTACTCAAATGTTCATAGAAGCTTTATCTGTAATAGCCTGCAAACTGGAAACAATCCAAATGTCCATCAGCCAATGAATGGATACAATTTTGATAAATCATACAATGGAATACTACTCAATAGTAAAAAGGAAGAAATTATGGATTCACATGTCTTGAATGAATCTCAAAGATATTATCTTGGGTAAAAAAAGCCAGGTGCGAAAGAGTAAATATTGTCTGATTCAATTTATATGAAATTTTAGAACAGGCAACACCTTTAATGACTAAAAGCTGGTGGTAGCTTGGGGCTGTCTTTTGGAGTAAGGATTCAGTTCCCCAATTGTAGGATATGTAGGAACTTTTTGAGGTGACAGAAGTGTTTTATAACTTGATTGTGGTGGTAGTTACACAGGTATGTATTAATACGTTTGTTAAAAGCACACTGTATACACTTAAAATGCATGCATTTTATATGTAAATTATTCATTTATAAACTTGATTGAACAAAATCCTTGCTCAACTGATTCTGTTGTGCAGCTATGTTTGAGAGCCACTGCTCTAAGGCAACTGGGAGCCATTAAAGGATTTGTGATTTACAAAGATTACAGATGCATCAATGTGTATGATGAGTCAAAGTTAGGAAATAGATTATTACAACAATGGGAAGTAGTTAGGACTCAATTTTTATCAGTGGCAGTGAGAACAGAAAGAAGCAATACTTGGTAGAAATATTAACGTCAGAACCGACAGGAGCTGGAGTCTTCAATGTGGAATACATGAAAAAAAGAGGAATAAAAAATGACATCTGGGGATTTGGCTAGGTGATTTGGCAAATGGTGCTACCTGTAAATTATTGAGTTGAAAGGGGGAAACAAATTTCAAAGGAAATAAACAAGTTTGTTATGGACATTTTGAGTTCAAAATGTATGTGGAACACTCTGGTGAAAATGCATCATGGAGCAATTGCAAATGTGGGTATAAAGATTAGAAGATTAGGCAAGAGTTTTGGTTTGGACATACAGATTTGGGTGTTGACTGCATGTAAATGATAGAGTAGACAAGGCTTCGCAGGAGCAGTGTGAAATGTGAGAAGATTCGAGGATTAAGAACACTCAGAAACACCAACATTGAAGAACTCAGTGGAAAAAGGAAAGCTTTCAATGTAGCCCTGAGTAATAGAGAGGTGAGAGGAACACAAGAGACTGGAAAAACTGGTGATGAGGCAGTTTCAACAGGCATACCAATGATGTCATTTACTACAGATAATCAAGAAAGATTAGGACTAAAAAGTATCCACCGGACTAAAGGAACAGGAGATGCTGTCCCAAAAGTTACTACCAATTTCATAGTTAGTGAGGAAAATCCATATTTTACTAGTTTCAGAGTGACAGATAGGACAGTGAAGGCTACATATTCAATGAACTTAATGTCAATGGTGTGCAGAAGTTGCCGTGCACTGGCTTATGAGAGCCTACTGTTAAATTTTTAGGAATTTTGCAAGGCAGTTGTTAAACAGGGATTATTAAAAATTAAATGATATAAATGTACAACTAAATTATACAAAAAACTCATGCAATAAATATTCAAATATCTCATTTCCTAGTTATTCGAATACATTTTGCTATTATCTATGCTCCTGAGGGGATTTACATCTATTGGATCTATATGGTGGAGATGCTATTGCACACCTCTTCCCAATTCGCATTCAGTGACAACATGTTAGTAGCTTGAAATCTACCATGGTGTAAGTATTCCCACCTCAGAAATTGGTAAACGCCATAAATAAAAGTTCGATTTCTTGTTTTGTTGATTGCCCACTGGAGATTTAAGGATGTGTTGGAGGAAATGTTTACAAGGCAGATAAGACTTAAAAGTATGCTGTGCCTGCAGCTGTTATGCTGTGAATAGCAAAAGAAAAAAAATGTAAATTTTCCTCTAGTATTTGAAAATTACTAGCTGATTCTGGAAGAAGTTGCTCACGTCGTTGAGTTACTATGGATGTTTGTGTTTCACTTGCATCTTATGTGTATCTTGTTAATGTGAACAAAAATATCAACAAACATTCAAGTGGTCGCCTTGAAGTCTCCTTTCTTTTGGCTTGTGATGAAAGTGATATCTTTCCCCATTCTTCTTCAAAGAACTATGACCACATACCTCACTCTCCTTGATTCTCCATTTTCTATTCTCAAAGTGGGTGAGGAGGTTCAAGAATCATGACATTCATCGTCTTTGAAACATTCTCCAGGAGCATCTTTCTCACACCCATTTTGACCTATCGTATATATTATGGGGTGCTTAAACTGGAAACTTAATGTTAAACATTTTATTATACTTATTTTCTCCTGCCATTAGACTAAGCTCATGGAGTATGTGGGCCAGGACTTCATCTCTAGTGCCTTAACACAGAACCTGGAACCATAATATGTACTTTTAATAACTATTTGCATGAGTGAGTGAATGAAGGTGGTAGGGATCCTGTATTGGTCCGTTCTTGTGCTGCTATAAAGAAATACCTGAGACTGGATAATTTATAAAGAAAAGGGGCTAAATGGCTCATTGTTCTGCAGGCTATAGAGGAAGCAGAGCAGCTTCTGCTTGGCTTCTAGAGGCCTCGGGAAAGTTATAATCATGGCAGAAGGCAAAGGGGAAGAGAAGCAGGTACATCTTACATGTCTGGAGCTGGAGGAAGTGTGGGGAGGTGCCACACACTTTTAAACAAACAGATCTTGTGAGAACTCTATCACAAAGAACAGCACTGGGGGGACGGTGCTAAACCACTAGAAGCAGCCCCTGTTATCCAATCACCTCCCACCAGGGCCCACCTCTAGCACTGGAGATTACATTTCAACCTGAGATTTGGGTGGGGGCACAGATCCAAACCATATCAGATCCATAACTCAAACCACATTTGACTATCTCCAAAGCCCATTTTCCATTCATGGAAAGTCAAGAAATAAGAAGATCTATCAACAGATGTCTTCATTAGATACAGACAGGACAGACAGTATAAAATGCAGGCCTATTTATCTTGCACTTCTAAACCAAATCCAGCTCCAACTTCACAACCTAAATGAAACTCACGTTTGTGTAATTTTACATATGCTGGACATCACTGAGAACAAGATCAGAGGTCACTGTAATATATAATGGCCTTGTTCCATCCTTTAAAACATTTTTATCTCATTCTAAAAATAGAAATAGAATATTTACAGTTGGTAATTTTCATGGATTGCACATTATTTCATGTAATCTACAACAACTTTCTGGGATAGGTATTGTCTCCATCTTACAGAAGTAGTTGAGGATCAGAGAAATAAGAAGAATTTCCTTATGTCACTCAGCTATTAAGTAGCAGAACTAAATTTTAAATTCAGGTCCATTACACTCAAAAGCACATGTTTTTTTTTGTTTTTGTTTTTTTGGTTAAAAAATACCATCTCCGTGTCTCCTGGGAGCTTTTTGCAGCCTCTGACTCTTGTGATTGTACCTTTCCTGAAATTTCCTCATGATACTTCTTAACATTGGTCTTCTTACCTACCTGACCATTCCTTTTGAGCTTCTCCTAATATTTTATCTTCTATCCACCCTCTAAATAATGATGTTCTTTAGGGCTCTGCCTTTGCCACTCTTATTTGCTCACTGTGTATATGCTTTTGCTGTTCAATATCTTCTGTTCTCATACCTACTATTTACACACAGTCAATTCTCATTATTTACAGTAGTTATGTTCCTTAAAGTCATTGAGAACACTGAGTTATTGAATACTGAATCATTGCTGCTAGGGAAAATACAGGGTAGGTTCCTGTGAACTTCTTACATTTTCATCAACTGATCAATGCATAACCTTGTTTTATGTCTATTTCTGTTGAAGACCCCATGTTTAATATGATCATTGATCCACTCACATTGAACTCACAGCCACCAGCACTATAACTCCTGCATGAAGGAAGTTTATCTAGCACATGCATTTTCTCCATAAGGACATCACAGCCTCTTGTACTTAGGAACACCAGACAGTACTTCAGCACTACCCTTGGGGGCCATCTCAAACAGCAAAATCACCAATAAAAAGCACAAACATGTGAAAAACATGGCACTAAATAGACTGTGCAAGGACACTTACTTAAAGTATAAAAGCTGAAATAAAAAGGCAGAATGTCACCTTGTTTGAGCTCAGCTGGGAATGTGCTCATGGGGCAACAGAAATATTTTGCTCCTTTGTGTCTGGGTTTGATCACAAAGCACTGCATGTGTTGGTTTGGGGGTCACAAATACATTTTGTGAGTAGGTGAATATGCAAATATGGAATCTGCGAATAACGAGAATGGACTGTATCTAAGACTCCCAAATCTCTTTTTCCAATACCCAGGTCCCTCTCTTACCCCACATCTACATTTCCAATTGTCTTTTCAACTGATATTTTCATTTGGATGTCTCAAAAACATTTGTGTCTCCAACTAATCCTCTGTTTTTGTCGTACAAACCCACTTCTTTTTCATTCTATCATTTATTAGATCAGCATCTAGCTTCAGCTAGAAATCAGGGTCATTTTAAATTCCTCTTTTGCCTTTAACCTTACAGTTTGTTGTTTACCAAATCTTCAATTTTTCCTCCAAAATATCTCTTCGATCTGTATTCTCCTCTTCACTCTTGCTTCCACTGGCACAGTTCACGATCTTCAGACTTCTGCCTTGGTTGTCACCCTGCCTCCCAGCTGGGGCCTCTGCTTTCATTCTGCCCTCTGTATCGCTCTCAGAACTATTTTTTAAAAGCACAAAGACTATCATGTTGCTGTTCTGACCATAACCCCACCAATTGGAGGAGAATAAAAGCCAAATCCTTGTTATGGAACGTAAAGCTTTTCTTAGTCTGTACACTTTTTGTTTTACCACCTTTACCTCATTCGCTTCCCATGTGCTTTAGCTGTTCTAAGCCACTGATGGATTTGCAAATATGCCATGTCATTTTGCACTTCATTACCATTTCCTTTGCATGGAACTTTCTTGTCCTCTTTATACCCAGTAAGCATGTATTCATCTTTCATGATCATGAATTCTAATGTGATATTTTGTCAAATCTTTACCACCTTCCTGAGGCAACTTCCCTATATAACTACAGAACTTCGCACAGTTTTTGTGAGACATTTTTTCAGTGTACGTTTTGTTGTCTGGTGTCTCTACACTGTGAAGTTCTCAAAGAGCAAGGATTATGTTTAATTCTCTCATATCTCCAATGGTTGGCTTATAATAGAGGCTTGATAATATGTTCTGAATAAATAACACACATACAAATGCAATTAGTTGGGTGTGCTTATTTTCAATGTTTACTATATTTAAGTTTACATTTTAAACATAAATTTCTTTTTTTTCTCAAATCCATTTGGTTATCTATTTCCAACTTCAAGATGCACAGGATATAGGTTGTTATTAATAGGCCTAAATTCTGGTGAAATTTACCAGCAGCATGTTCACTAATTGTGATGCCTAAGCAGGAATGGGCTCCTTCTGGTTAAATGAAATTATTCCTCTCAAGTCTCCTGGGCAGAAAGAGTCTGTAGGGCACTTATACTTGAGTCAGAAGGACAGGCTCTACTATTTGATTAGATGTTTACTGTGGGAAATTTCATTTAAGTATGAAAACTTCTAAATTTTAGCTGCAACAATCTTTATTAATCACCTACCTAAATAAATGTGTTTTGTGTGCTGTGCTGTGGGGAGATTCAAAATTAAATAATCTAGCATTTGTTCTCACACTCCTAATTTCAATGTATAAAAATGATGCTTATAAAAATCTAAAGTTAAATTTGGTACTATTAAAAAAAGGACTATAGATATGAAAAGGGAGAAATTAATTCTGATTAAGAATTAGGGTAGCAGAGAGGGAGGCATCTGAAGTGACCATTAAAGGATTGGGAGATTTCAATAGACAAAGATGACATAAGGGCCTTCTAGGCACAGTGGACAACAGCAAAGTTCCAAAGGGGAGAATGTGTGGAGCATGTTTGGGGAATGGTAAAAAGATTCGGCTTCAGTGGAGGATCTATGCAGTGGAAAAAGGCCTTGGAATGATCAAGACGGGTCATAAATGCAATGCTAAGGAGTTTGGTCTTTATTTCTAGACATTATTGTGAAAAATATTTTTGATGCAAGGAAAATATTATCTGCTTATTTTAGCAATTGCACTTGGTATGTCAGATGGAGTAGGGGAGTAGGAGACTGGAAGTCAGTGGATGCCAGTGGAATATTCTGAGACAACTTCTGGGTAAAAGCTATGAGGCCATGAACAAGATCAGTGATAGTGAGAATGGAGGGGGACACATAGATTCGGGGCTTCAGTTGAATCATGCCAGGTTTACTCCTAAATTATTATGCAGGAAAATATTTTCTATCTTTGGGTCTCTGAATATTCTCTTTAAATCTCAAATTGTATCTCTTGTTTTTATAGTTAAGCCTGTCTGCATTATTATGCACCCCTGACTCAAATGCTTTTCTAGGTTAATAATGAAACCTATACATTCTGTTTCCTTGTATCAGAATTTAATCCACTGAAATTATTTTATCCCCATAAATTGCCTATTAATCATCATATTATTCTCTTCTATTTATAACTTAAGCTTTATTATTAAGCTCTTTATAGGCTGGGAGATACTTAAGATAGCACTCTGGCCAGTCACCTATAGGTTGGCGACAGGGAAATTGAGATGGTCTTTGTTGTTTGTGGGTGAATGAGTAACTTTTGTAAACACAACCTCCAACAATAGTTTCTATAGTAATTTTGTTTTATTGCTTATACTCAAATGAGCAAAAATGGTTTGTGACCTCATAGTAGATGCTTTTAAGCCAAACTGAATTAGTTAAAACATATTTTTTTAAGTTTTACATTAAAAAAATTATAAGTAGCACATAGGAAATCTTAAAATTATTAGAATATGAGATTACCTCTGCAACAATATTGGATTCAGCTTTAGGATATTAGAAAGTGTTATTTTCATAAGATGGGTACAATATCCTCTTATGACTTTATGTTATCTGTAAGAACAATAATGATATCCCTTTTTCATTCTCAATTTTGGTTAATTCTGTCCTCTTTCTTTTTCCCTTTATTAGCTTTGCCAGAATTATATAAATATTATTTCTTTTTAAGGAATCAACTTTTGACTTTGTTTATTCTCTCCATTTCTTTGTTTACTTTTTGTTTCATTAATTTTTGCTTTTTTCTTTCTTCTATGTTCTTTGCATTTAATTTAGTATTTTCTAACTTCTTAAGAAAGATGCTTAACTTATTGACTTTTCAGCCGTTCTTCATTTCTCCTATATGCATTTAAGGCTATAAGTTTCCCTCTAAGAATAGTTCTGCTTCAAATCTTATGTGAAAGAGAAATACAGTTGTATTTCATTTCAGCCATCAAAGATATTTTTATCTAGTTACATACAGCCAAATTACATCATAAAAAATGTAGGGACTGTTTCACATGTGAACAAAAGTTAGAGTGGAGACAAAGCAACAGCTGTAGTATGTAGAGTAGAAAAACAATTTCAGTAGAGCCTGGAACCCATGCCAAGTGACACCGTGAGAACATAACTCATGTTTCTGTCTCCACATCCCACCCAGGCAGTTCACAAACTCTAGAAAAGAACATTTGACTTTCCAAAGGAGTTTGGGACATTAATAGTCACTCATATCAGGATCTTAAGCACTCAAGTAACCCTGCATGGCATTTGGGTATATTTTGCCTTAGCTTTGCTAGGATGAGTGTTAGGTTTTTCATATCCATTCATAATTTTATCCTGAACCCACACATGGAGTGTTCTGGATCAGAGGCAGAATAGTTATTATTTCTTATATTATGATAATTGTGTCAGCCCCCTCCCCTGCACACACCAGTGCTTACTCCTGAGGTGTCCGATGGCCCAAGATGCTCCATAGGTGAAGGATGGGGAAAATGGATTTTCTTCACTTATGTACAGGACCTCCTGGTTCCATCTTGAAAGGAGGGAGAGAAACGTTTGTTCCCTGGAGAGGAGATGGAAGGGTTCTGGGCTCTCACTTTAACCTTTTGGACTAGAAAGTCATCTCTCAAGGGCCTCAGGAGCCCTGGTGTCTCTGTCATGACCTAGAGATGTCTCCAGGGTCTTGAGTCTCACTTTCTCTTGAAATGTAAATACATTCCATGAGAATCTCTGGAGTCCTGTCACTATAGAGTTATAAATTAACTTCTCAAGACTTACTTTTAGCTCAGTAATATGGTTTGGCTGTGTTCCCACCCAAATTTCATCTTGAATTGTAGTCCCCATAATCCCCACGTGTCATGGGAATAACCTAGTGAGAGGTAATTTAATCACAGGGTGGTTACCCTCATGCTGCTCATGCTGTTCTCATGACAGTGAGTGAGTTCTCATGAGATCTGATGGTTTTATGAGGGGCTTCCCTCTTCACTCAGCACTCATTCTTCTCCTTCCTGCCACCATGTGAAGGAGAACGTGTTTCCTTCCCTGTCTGCCATTATTTTAAGTTTCCTAAGGCCTCCCCACTGCTGCAGAACTGAGTCAATTAAAGCTCTTTTCTTTATAAATTATTCCGTCTCGGGCAGTTCTTTATAGCAGCATGAGAATGGATTAATACGCTCGGGATCCAAATTTTTCAGGAAAATTTATTCAGAAAGCCTCAACTCTGCAGAAATACAAAAATATTTTCTCAAAACTCCACAAAGACTTTATGCCAAAGCAAATGCCATCATCTTCTTTTACTTGCACCTCACCTCCTACATATTCAAAAATGTCAGAAGAGTGCATATGTAAGTTCTAGGTTTATGTTTATTACATACACTTTAGGATTAATGCAAAGACTGCTATTTTTCTGTCATTTGATTTGCTTCCCTTTCTACTCCTAACGTGTAGAATTATCTTTTAAAAAGTATCTCCAAAAACACGATTAAACATTTACATATTCTTGAATCTGAAATTTCATCATTAACATAAAGGAATACAAAAGTAAAACCACTTCCATTAGAAATTTGACTGGGGGAAATTTGGGGGGTTGGGTGGTTCAAGACCAGTGCACCAAAGTCATGGATAATGTCAGAGTCCACTAAGGTATGTAGGTCTGTGGGCTTCTGATAAATAACCTGATTGATACAATTTCTTTCCCTTCTGTTATAGTTTATATATATTCATTTTGGCTATCAGCTGTTTCCTTTAAAGATATGTAGTAGATCTACCTACAGAAGTAAGGGCCTTTTAATTTACTGAATATTGCATGTTAGATAATCTAGGTTTGCATGATCATGTGAAGATAAGACACCCTTTGAGGAGTGATATAGGAGTTCTCTATGTACAATGAGCGTGTGTGTATGTATCAGTAAGGAAAGCATACTATGGTAACAAATAATCCACGAATCTCAGTGTCTTATAAGCAACAGGGATGCTGATACATTGATGGGAGGCTCTGTCCCATGTTGTCTTCACTGAGAGATGGAGACTGATACCACTTACACCCTCCGGGAACAATATCTGACATCACACAGGGGGGTGAAATTTGGCAAATTATGCTCAGGGCTTGACGTTTTTGACTGGAAGGGACACATTACTTCCATTCTTATTTCTTTGACCAAAGCAAGTCACATGGGCGTACCTAACAATCACAGAATTAGGGAAGTGTAACCCTCCCATGTGCTTGAGAAGAGTAGAATGGGAAATGCCAGTTAGTAGCACCAACAATGATTTCAGTGTCATCCACACATTCAGAGCAGGGGAGTGTTAAAAGTTTTTCCTGCAGTGGTCCTGAAGCACTGGTCCTGGGACTTCATTTTACTCTGGAGTTGTAACAAGGATACTACATGGCTGACCAGAAAATGCACCTAAGAAAAAAGTACAGATGCTCCGGGACTTACAACAGGGCTACGTTCCTATAAACCCATCATCAGCTGAAAATATTTTAAGTCAAATATGCATTTAATGCCCTTAGCCTGCTGAACATCACAGCTTAGACCAGCCTACCTGAAATGTGCTCAGAACAGTTATATTAGCCTGCAGTTGGGCAAAATTATCTAACACAAAGCCTATCTTACAATAAATTGTTGGATATCTCATGGAATTTATTGAATGCTGTACTGAAAGTGAAAAACAGAATGGTTGTATGAGTAGCATTATGAAGTTGTGAAGTTGTAAGTGAAACACAGTAAGTTGGGGACAGTCCGTACTTACAAAATTGAGGGTAGTAATCCCTAAAAGATTCCCAGAAAACTGTTCTTTTCACCTCTGACACCACTAATGTCTTCCTTTTGTCATAGCAGTAAAAGGAGTTAGAATTGTTCTCAGTTCCGAGCTTCAGAATTATGCAAACATCACATCAGTCTTACACATGGACTTTGCAATATCTATTTTGGCTGTTCAGAGACATTTTTCTTCC
Source organism: Pan paniscus (assembly GCF_029289425.2). NCBI lineage: Eukaryota > Metazoa > Chordata > Mammalia > Primates > Hominidae > Pan > Pan paniscus. The sequence goes on along the minus strand of NC_073256.2, from coordinate 74,093,296 downwards.
CTTTTTGCTTACTTCCCAGTTCTCAGTTGTGCAATATGTTACTGTCTTTGTCTGTGTTAGTGAAGTGTTCAGACATAGAAAAATGACCAGATAGAGCAGGGATAAAAACAAAGAAAGAGCAACAGACACCAGAACGGCAGCATTTCTATTCATCACTATCTAAGTATAGAGCCATTGAGGGAATTTAAAAGCCCTGTGGAAACTAGCCAGGCAGAGGGCAATGGACGCTAGATTCCAATATGACAGGATGGTACAGAACAGGAGAGCTCAGACAGGCTGATTTTAGAAGATGAGCAAGGCCAGCGCAGACCTGAGACCCGGCCGCTGCCCAGAGGCTTATTGCTGCTCCTCTCGACTAATCTCTACCATCTCCTCCAGTCCCGCACAGCCGACCTACTGCAGGACCTCCCATTGGTGTGCCTGGAGTCGGCCGCGGTTGTGCTGACGTGTTGACGCCTCTCAGCGCTTAAGACGCAGTCCAAGGACAGGGTGGCCAGACGCTATGAACATTACTTCTGTCAGCGAGCTGGACACATGTCATTTCCTGTGGTTACCTTCTTGTGAAAAAGATTGCTTAACACTGACCTATAGCATTGCTTTTGCCTTTTCTCAACGACTTCCATAGTGCAGATCTAGAGATATTTAAGCTTTCTGGATTCTGAAATCCCTCTGATGAAGGACCATGGTGCTTTGTATGGTAACACTGGTCTCCTGTATTCACCTGTCCTTTCAGCCTTTCCATCTGTGTTTCAGCTAACCCTCTTCAGCCCCTGGCTAAGACAGCCGCCACAGCAAAGTACCACACACTGGGTGGCTTTAACAGCTGCAAGATTTACTCAGGGTTCTGGAGGCTGGAAGTCCCAGATTAGGATGCCAGCCAGCATGGTTGTGTTGGGTGAGGGTCCTTTTCCTGGCTTGCTGATGGCTGCCTTTTTGCTGTGCCCTTACATGGTGGAGAGGAAGAGAGAGATAGAGAGATAGAGATAGAGATAGAGAGAGACAGAAACAGAGAGAGAGAGGTGGTGCCTCTTCTTATAAGGGCATTAATCCCATCATGAGGACCCTACCCTCACAACATAATGACCTCCCAAAGGCCCCGCTTCCCAATACCATCACCTTTGGGATTAGGGATTCATATGTTGAACTTACACTTACAGGGACAACACAGGTCAGAACATTGCAACCCCTCAAATTACACAAGACATAGAATTAAGCCTCTGCCATTTTCCATGGTAGGACCTACATATATCTGCTGAAGATTTGTAGGATGCCAGGAACTCCTCAACATGTTAGACTGCACAAAGCATTTCACTAGAATATTCTCTCTTCAACATATATTTTCTCTGTGGTTCCTACTATTCTGTGCTATACTGTCCCAGGGTGAGGTTGAAATTTCTTGCTCCCCAACTCTCAAATCTAAATTCCCCATCCTTTATCAACCAGAACTAACATTGTATTTATTTATTTTTAACTTTTATTTTAAGTTCAGGGGCACACGTGCAGGATGTGCAGGTTTGTTACAGCGGTAAACATGTGTCATAGTGGTTTGTTGTACAGATTATTTCAGTACCCAGGTATTAAGCCTAGTATCCGTTAGTTATTTTCCTGATCCTCTCCCTCCTTCCACCTCTGCCTTGTGACAGGCCCCAGTGTGTGTTGTTCCCCTGTACATGTCCATGTAGAACAATCTTTTTAAAAAACAACTATTATAAACGAGCCATTTCCTGCAGCTTTATCAAGTCATTTTTTTCTTCACAGATTCTCTGAGAATTCTGGTGAATACAATCAGCTCAGTGTCATTGAACACATGCATTTTTGACCAGGCAGGGATGTTTTGAAATTACTTCCTGATTGTTCTTGGCTTTGCGAGATGTTTCTTGGCCTATGAAATGCTCCCGCATTTAAAAAAGAGAAAAAAAAGAAAAAGAAAGAAGGAAATTTGCAACGTGGCAAATTTCCACCAGAGGGAGCACCAGCCCACAGACTTCCGGTGTAATTTGACCAGGGAATTCAGTCCCAGCCCCAGGTTCCTTTAATCTTTATTGGGCACTAGAAGATGAAATCCTCAGAAATACAGTATTATCTAAAATATACATTAATAGAGGATTGACTATATGACTGTGCCTGCTATTATGTAGAAATGTAAAGTTGAATTTGGCAGAGAGAGAGAGAGAGAGAGACTGCTGATGTGAAATTTCAGCTGACGTTTTCATTCATTTTCTAACAGCCTAGGAAAGAACAATTAAAAGCAATCTTTAAAACACCTAGCATAATTGGATGTTGATTTTATTAAGTGATTTCACGGAAAATTGTAGGCAGATGATTCTTTACATGTTCTTCTCTTTGTAGAAACCCTGGAGGTGTAATGAACATCTGACTTTTTGCTTCTCCATTTTCCCAAGGCCCCCTCAATTTACACCCTTCACTCCTCTTCCTCAGCCCCAAGACAAACACAGCCACTCACTGTCCTCAGAAGTAAGGACCAGCCAGAGGCAGGGCAGTGAATAGGAACAACAAGAATGCAACAAATTAAATTGTATCCCGAGTCCCTACTATGACACCAGGTCTCCCCTGCCTAGAGAAGTGAGCCTTACAGCTGAATGCACATTTCATAGAAACCAAGAGGTTACTCTTCATTGTCAAAGTGAAGCATGAGTCTTGTAAAATTAAAAAAAAAAAAAAAACAGGCCATCTTTGAGTGAGTAATGAGATACTTGCCTTAATTTGATTCTTAATTATAATGACATATCTGGCCTTTGAAATTGGATGAGACTTGCTTGGGCCTGCTGCATTTGACTCTGACTTTAGCTGAGAAAAGACTAGGTCCAAGGTTAAACAGCCTCAACATTATTCCTGTCTATATTTCTTTGATTTTGATAGTACAGAAAAAAAGGAAGAAACTTTTTCTGATTCCTTCTTTTAAGTTTTTGTCTTTCATTTTTTCCAGGTAATATGAATTAATTTGATATCAATTAGGTTTCAGGCTCCCATTGTTCACTAGCTATCAGCAGAGGCATCAGTGAGTGCCTTCATACAAAGCATAATGAAATAAACACAGGGGTCTCCCTATGGGGTAACAGCCTTAGGCGGACAAATAATTAACTAAATATGGCCAGTGGTAAGTGGATGTAGTATGAAGTGGCAGTCACGGCTATTTCCGTTTGTTGTCGGCCCAGTCACAAGTCCTAGATTTTCAAAGAGCATCACTGGTTACTATGAGTATCACCAAGGGAGATCAGGAGGTAGTAAGTAATTCATGCAAAAAAAAAATATTCTAAGGGTTCTTCACTTTAAGGATACTTAAATACTAAAGTTCATACAAACAAAAGAGATGAATAAGGAAATAATTATGTATCATTTCAGGAGGATCTTTTACTTTTCAAAAGGATATTTTCTATGGGCCTTATAAATTAAAAACATTATATAGCGTGTTTATATATAATATAAACATATTTATAAAGCTTGATTTGTGCATGTTTTAAGAAATATAAGTGCTGTTAAAGAAGTAATACTGTGTACATATTTTTATATTATAGACATTATATTCCTTTTGAATCACTACCCCTAGCCCAGTCCCAAGCACACATAAATAGACATCATGGATATTTGGTTGATTAAGAGATGCTAAGCTCCAGCCCCTGAAGTACAGGAAGACCTTGGGGGTACATATCTACTTATTTCCTAAGACTATTTGGATCCTTGAGCAAATGTGCTTTGGCTTCATTTTCTTTAGGAGAGATTGATTTTATGTACAGATAGAATAGGATGGCTACTTTGTCATTCATAGAGTGGCTACTGTGTCATTCAAAGAATGCTAGGTCTTACTATCTGTATTCTCCCAACCTTCAGCCTCTGCTGATCAGCTGTGCTTCCTAAAATTCCTCTAGTTGAATCACTGGGCCATAGACTTTTAGAATTGAAAGAAAATTCAGCAATCATAGTGCAATTCTTTTATGTAACAGCTGAGGAAACAACAGACAGATTAGGCATGCACCAGATAGCACAGTGATAGAGCTCAGTTTTGGGGTGCCTCCTAGTTCATAAACCATCTCCCCTTTCCAAGGATCGCATCCCACCAGGAGATAGGTCATGGCAGCCATGCATAGGACCCTGCCTCTTGAATACAGATCAATGAGTTGCTGGTTGTCACCCAAGCTTGGCCAGTCTGGTTCTCTCTCCCGGAATATGGAGTTAGGATTCAGATGCGTCAGGTAGACAATGTCTCAGAAGCTGGAATTGGAACATGCAAGCCATGAGGCAGACATTTTCTGCCATGGAGACATGGAGTCCTGAAGGACTGCTGGACAGAGAGAGATAAAGGGAGCAGACCTCCAGGGAGAAGCACAGGTGAAGTGACAGCACCTTCTGCTTTCTGACATCTTTCCCCTTGCGAGTTCCAGTTCCTGCCTGTCCTGTAAGCACACGCTAACTTCCCCCTTTGTGGCAGGCACATGTGCATGCATCGTGCCATCAGATTCTCACAGCATCATTGTAAAATAAGTAGCATCATCCTCACGACGTCCACACTTGGAAACGTGCTCAGAGCAGGTGGAGTGTTGGCCAAGATTGGCCGCCTAGTTGTGTGAAAGAGACAGACTGGCCAAAACTCCTTGCCATTTTCTCCACACCGTAAACTGCTAGTACAGAACATCCTCTAGCTTAGCTTCTCTGCTCTGGCAGGGCCAGCAGCCCAAGGGCTCCAGGAGGAAGGGGAGAGCAGGGATGGTGTGGGACATCCAGGGAAGTCAGGGACTAGGGACATGAGAATACGGAAGAAAGAGACATTTTTCCCCCTTGAAAATGTTCTCCTGTTTGACATATCTTTCTAATTTTTTATATTACATATAAACTAGTTTTTTTAAAGCTATGAAATACACGGTGATGGTTAAAATTATTCAATCACGGTGATGGTTAAAATTGTTCAATCAGTGTAAGACTGAATAAAGTAAAAATAGAATCCTCTCTTTCTCTGTGCACGACAAGCCAAGCCCGCATGCCATTAAGTAACTACTGAGTGTCACAGAAGAGTCACAGGGCCCCACAGTTCCCTGCTTCCTCAGCGCAGAGGACAACTGAGGCTCCCAAGTTGTAGCCTCCAGGCTGGGGCGTTTTGGAGGATATCTGACCAGGGCGGGGCCAGGTGCAAGCCCAGAGAAGATGGGGAGGAGTAGGAGGGCAGTGTGGCTGAGAGCTCTGTGGTCCTGGCACCGGCTTCTGCAGACAGGCCTCCAACTCCCTGGTGGGCCTGGGCCCATGGAGCTTTCAGAGGCCCAAAGCTCCAGATTCAAATACCTGGGAAGCCTCAGGGGAAGAAGGGGACAAGGCTGTTGGCCTCCAATTTTTGTCTCCATGTGTATTAATGTTTCAGGGCTGCCATGACAAATTACTGCAAACTGGGAAACTTATTGACGTGCTTCTGGAGGCCAGAAGTCTAAAGCTGAGGTGTGGGCAGGGTCGGTCCCCTCTGACATCCCTGAGCGTGAGTCATTCAACGGCTCTCTCTGAGCTTCAGGTGTCACCGGCCATCCTTGGCACCTCTTCCCCTGTAGACATGTCACTGCAGTCCCTGCCTGTGTTCACATTGCCTTCTTTGTGTCCCTGTGGTTTCTCCTTTTCTGACTCTGTAAGGACAGTCATGGGATTCAGGAGCCACCCTAATCCAAGATGATCTCATCTCACACTTTACCTTATTACATCAGTAAAGATCCATATTACAAATAAAGTCACGTTCTGAGGTTCCAGGTGGACCTGAATTTGGGAATGGGGACGCTATTTAACCCAGTACACTGTATCATAAATATCCTGTCTATTTGGGGATGATGCGGCCTTTTAGGGGCATCCAGACTACTTTGAGGATGACTGCTCTAAAAAGGCAAATTCCTTTTAGAAAATTAGAGATGTGTTAGACTGTGAAACCCTTGGTATGAAAATGTTTATGTTGGAAATCTATTCACATCATTTAATAAATTTTAACATTACATTTATCAATGCAAGAAAAGGAAAAGACATTCAATTAGAAAATAGACTTTCAGCTATATTACAATTTTTGCACAGTTGTAAGGTAATTAAAATTTTAAATTATATAAAAGTGCAAATAAAGTTTTGCATCAATGGAGGCCGTGAAGAATTAGACTAAATCCTTTGTAAGAACATTTTTATTTATTTTTAAGTTTAATGGATACTTGATAGATGTACATATTTATGGGGTACCTGTGATGTTTCAATACAACAAGCATACAATGTTTAGTGATCAAATCAGGTAATTGGGACATCCATTACCTTAAACATTTATAATTTCTTTGTGTTAGGAACATCCCAATTAACTCTTCTAGTTATATTGAAACATACAATAAATCATTGCTAATAGCAATCATCCTATTGTGCTACTGAACACTAGATCTCATTCCTTCCATCGAAGTACGTTTTTGTACCCATTAGCCATCCCTTCCTTATCCCTTTCTCCCTGCTGCTCTTCCCAGCCTCTGGTGACCACCATTCTACTCTCTACCTCTATTCGATCAACTTTTTCAACTCTGACATATGTGTGAGAACGTTTGATATTTATCTTTTTGTGCCTAGCTTCAATTAAACCATTTTGGAAGAGTTTTGACCAGAAATTGCATGTAGCCATTTACAGAATAAAATCGCCCACTAAAAAATTATGTTGGAGATAACAAACTTAGAAATACATCAATATTTAAAAACAACTTTTCAGAAGTTTAAATCAGTATTTAGTATCTTCCCAAATACTATGTGGTTTTAATTATAATTTTGTAATATAAAGAAAACATTATGATTTTTTAAAATACCAAGCTTCATATAGATACTTTTACATCCCCTCTAGTTTTCCTCCAGAGTTTGGGACCATTATTTTGCTATGTGAGTCATAACCTGAACAAGGTGTAATGCATTATGTTAGGGACTTTTCTGTGCATAAACAAATGTGCATATTTGTTTGTATATATACATACACACATAGACAGTCCCTAACTTACCATGGTTTGGCTTAACAAGTTTTGGAATTTACAATGGTGCAAAAGCCATAGGCATTCAGTAGAAACTGTACTTTGATTTTAAACTTTGATGTTTTCCTGGGCTAGTGATATATGGTGCATGCTGAGCAGCAGTAGCAAGCCACAGCTCCCAGTCAGCCATACTATCATAAGAGTGAAGGACTGGCGCTCTGCCGTGTGCAGTGTTGCCAGCTGATTTTGCCCAACTTTTGGCAAATATAAGCTGAACACATTTAGGGTAGGACAGGCTAAACTACGGTGTCATAAATGCATTTTTACTTAATGATATTTTCAACTTAACAATGGGTTTATCAGGATGTAACCTCATCTTAAGCCAAAGAGCATCTGTATGTGCAGACATTTATTATATTTATTTATAAAATTAAATCCCATAAAGTCATATATTAATATATTTTGTATTTATTATATTATAAATATTTATAAAGTTCCATATTTTTACACATGTGAAATGACAGTATACATATAAAGCAAAGGCTGGCTCCTTCCTTTAAATAACTTTAATTATTTTTTTAGTATGCACAGTACTATGTTATTTTAAAAAACGGCAGCATAGTATTTTATATAGTATTCTATATTGATATCTTATAATTTGTCAGTCTTATATTAATAATATGCAGGTTGTTTCCAGATTTGTCTCTGCTATTACCAATAATGCTGCAATAAATATTTGTGCAAAAGTATCTGTAGACTGGATTCCAACAGTGGAATTGCCATGCCAAAGGCTGCGTGATTTAAAATTTGTTAGAGACTATCAAATTACTAGCAAACTTTAGCACTAATTTACTCTCTCACTTACAGTTTATGAGGGAGCCTCTTTTCCCACACTATTGCCAACAGTCTTAAGTTGTCTATCAGAAAGTTGAAAAATGCTACCTTCTTTCTTTCTTTAATTATGGGTCAGAAAATAAAGAGATATTATGAGAAATATAAACTCGCTTGCACTAAATAATTCAATCAATCATCATCTATAGGAGAAAACATAAGAACTTAATAGAAATTTATTTCTTAATTATTCTAAGATAAAATGAGGCAGTAAAAGAATAATGGGAAAGCTATCAATATAATAATATTTATGGGAAAACCAACTTTGCTTTTACTTCAAAAATGTTTTAACCATTATTAAAATGGATTTTGACAGTCAATATGGCACGTTGTAAGGGCAAGTTAAGGCACAAAGATCATGTGACTGAGAACCAGGGAACCTGGTTTAGAGTCTTACATATAATTAGTCATCTATGATAGTCTTATATACAATTAGTGGTATGATTTTGAGCAAATCATTGAACCCTATTTAGCCCTTCTGTGTCTATTATCTCATGTGTGTAAAGTAAGGGGTTAGGGCCTCAATACCTTAAAAAATTGTACAAATGAAAGAATTTCTAAGTTCAATCGATATTGCTATTGATGATTTCCAAAATGAAAATCTTCCTATTCTAATCCTCCAGTAGGTGGTGATATTATAACACCTCAAATAGTTACTTATCTAGTAACTTGGAATCTTTCTTCAAGATTCATTTTAGAAATATTCTTTTTCATTGTAGTAAAATTTTAATGTTATATAGAGAATGCATTTATAAAATTTCTGTTACATTTAATGTACTCACCTAAGATATCAGTTAATTATTAATTTGTTCTTTTAGCGTCTATGGAAAAGAAATCCAAATTTAATTAATAATCTTAGGTGACATGATTTCCAATCTGTTATCGTTTTCTTAATTTAGTAAATTTTATAAATAGTTTGGTTTTAATTAATTGACTTAATTAGAAGACAATAAGTGAACAGAGATTGAACTTTGTTTATCTTACTTAAACTTGAAATATACTTTATAAGAAGATAAAGGAGAGCCTCAAATAAGGTCTCCAGCTATCTTGCTAGAAGATCACCTTTTACTAATTGTATAATTATAAAAAAATCAAAGGCATCAATCAAAAACTTAGAAGTTCTCCAGAAGTTCCAAGAATTTATGACTAAGACCTCAAAAGCAAATGCAACAAAACCAAAAATAGACAAATGGGACTTAATTAAACTAAAGAGTTTCTGCACAGCAGAAGAAATAATCAAAGGAGTAAACAGATAACCTACAGAATGAGAGAAAATATTTGCAAACTGTGCATCCGACAGAGGACTGATATCCAGAATCTACAAGAAACTCAACAAGAAAAATCAAATAACTCCATTAAAAAGTGGGGAAAGGGCACAAACAGACACTTCTTAAAAGAAGAAAAACAAGTGGCCAAACATGAAAAAACTGCTCAATATCTCTAATCATCAGAGAAATGTAAATCAAAACCACAATGAGATACCATCTTGCACCAATCAAGATTTCAAACAATTCTTTTTTTTAGGTTCATTTCATTTGAATTTAATTTTATTTATTTATTTTTTATTTTTATTATACTTTAAGTTCTAGGGTACATGTGCACAATGTGCAGGTTTGTTACATAGGTATACATGTGCCACGCTGGTCAAACAATTCTTTAAAAAATTAATTATGTACATTAATGACATGTAGTTAGAAAATAAATAGATAAAATAACAAAAGACTGCATAAATGGATAGTGATTTATCTTGAAACATAAAATGTATATTAACAGAATATGATAAAACTTTAGTAAGAAATACAGAGGAAGATACTTACCATTATAGACTAACTATAGTAAAAATGAGAATACTGTTTAAGTTAAACATAGATTAAATGTAAATATTCACTAAGAGCCCCAATGGAATATTTTATGCAATGTGACAAGTTAATAATAAAAATCTCCTGGAAAAACCAGCAAAGAAGTACACAAAATAATTTTTTTGTGGTAACGATAATTGGCTTACTCTATAAAATTTCCAACACTTCATAGAACTTTTGTTAAAATTAGTAACTAGAGAACAATACTAAAAATGATAATTAACATTTAAAAAAATTAAGAAGGAATTACTCTGATAAAGATATTTTACTCCCCAAATATAATTTTACAGATGCTTATATCATGTAAGACAATTAATACTAAAACACTTTTACCGGAATTGACCCTGGTGAATGCCACCAATGCATAATCAAACCCTGGTTCTTAATATGCAGGTTAGAAGCCCTAATTAGAGTTATATTTTTCTACTTAGAAAAAATTTTATGAAATTCTGCTTTAAGTTAAAAAATAAAAGAATTAAGTTAGAAATGTGAATCACTTAGAGAAAAAATGGTTATACATTGTTTCCTTGACAAGACATAATTTTGCTATAAAAATTTTAAATAGGATAAGCAATAATCTGAGTTGATTTAGGAGGTATTGTCTGAATGAAGGATAGGGGATGAACTCAGAAAGTCTGCAAATTTCAATTTTCTTTCTTTTAAATAAGGAATGAATAAATCCTAGCTATCAAAACTCTAGCTATCTGAATACAGGAACCTAATAGACTTGGATAAGTGGTATCTAAACTCTCATAATCCAGACTCAGGAACTGAATTAAGATAATAATGAGATATACTATGATGGATTTAAGCACAATTGAAAGGAGAAAGGAGTCTATGAAAACTGGTCTACTTTTGCCAAGAGCAGAGAGGTCTATGTAGGTGAAAAATTGTTCTGTCTCCTGGGCACAGAGCTAGACTACTTTTCCTAGCCTGCCTTGATGTGACCGTCTGGTTGCAAGTGGGTTCAGCCCTCTGAGTTTGGCCTTTAGAAATCTTCTGTGATCGCCCATACTCTTCTTCCATCTCTGAGATCCATGCAGAGGAATTGGCCGAGGACTCTAGGAACCTAGGGGATGGCAGAGCCGCAGATGGAAGGCGTCTGGACCCTTTAGCTGCTGCCCACCTCGAATATTTGTATTTAACTTTGCATGAGTGAAAAACAGATGTGTACTAAGATCTTGGGATTTGTTACTTGCTCTAATGCATGTTACCAACTTTTTATTTCTATTTGTCAAAATACATTTTTTCTTAGTTGAAATTAATGTATGAAGCATATTTTATAGTCTGCTTTCTTCTTTCAACCTTTGCATCAACTTATTTTTGTATGTAAAGAATGTTGACATGCTAACAGTTTTGAACACCTATATTAGTATTTCATGTTGTTAATATTCTCTTGAATTACCCAGCCTCAACTGTTTTCCATTAGAATTCCACTTTTTCACCATAATAAATTATGCTATTCAATACTTTTGTACCAATTATTTGGGAAACTTATCCAAAATGAAATTATTTGGCCAAATAAATGAATGGTTGAGAAAGATAAATGTGGTCAGTGGCCATTACACACTATATAAATTCCTGAAAATCACTGAGCTGTGCAAAATAAAGCAATAAAAAGTATGATCCATGAAAACAATGATAGGTTGTACCTTATTAAAATTAAAAACTTCTGCTCTGCAAAACACACTGTTTAGGGAATGGAAAGACAAGCCAGACTTTGAGAAAATATTTGCAAAACATATATCTGATAAAGTACTGGCATACAAAATATACAAAAACCTCTTTAAACTCAACAAATAAGAAAACGAACAACTTAATTTAAAAATGGGCAAAAGACCTGAACAGACACCTACCCAGAGGAGATATAGAGATGGCAAACAAGCGTATGAAAAGAGGCTGAGCCTACCTCATTAGGGAATTGCAATTAAAAAAAGGTGCCACTACACATCTATCAGAATGGCCAAAATACAGAACACTGACAACACCAAATGCTGGCAAGGATGTAGAGCATCAGAAACTCTCATTCATTGCTGGTGGGAATACAACATTATACAGTCACTTTGGAAGACAGTTTGGTGGTTTCTTATAAAACTAAACATACTCTTACCACATGATCCAGCAATCACACCCCTTGTTGTTTACCCAAATGGGTTGAAAACCTGTTCACACAAAAACCTGCACATGGGTGTTTATAGCAGCTTTATTCATAATTAGCAAAAATTGGAAGAAACCAAGATGTCCTTCAGAAGGTGATTAGATAAATAAAATATGGTATATCCAGACAATGGAATATTATTCTGCAGTAAAAAGAAATGAGGTATCAAACCATGAAAAGACATGGAGAAATCTTAGGTGCATATTGCTAAGTGGGAGAAGCCAATCTGAAAAGGCTACATACTGTAGGATTTCAACTATATGTCATTCTAGAAAAGACAAAACTGTGGAGATAGACAAAAGATCAGTGGTTGCCAAGGATTGGGGATGGGGGATAGGAAAGGAAAGGATTAATAGGGGGAGCACAGGGAGATTTAAGTGAAGTGAAACAATTCTTTATGATACCATCATGATGGATACATGTCATTATGTGCTTGTCAAAACCCATAGAATTGCAACACAGAGTGAATTCTTTTTTTTTTATATTATTATTATACTTTAAGTTTTAGGGTACATGCGCACAACGTGCAGGTTTGTTACATATGTATACATGTGCCATGTTGGTGTGCTGCACCCATTAACTCATCATTCAGCATTAGGTATATCTCCTAATGCTATCCCTCCCCCCTCCCCCCACCCCACAACAGTGTGTGTGATGTTCCCCTTCCTGTGTCCATGTGTTCTCACTGTTCAATTCCCACCTATGAGTGAGAACATGCAGTGTTTGGTTTTTTTGTCCTTGCGATAATTTGCTGAGAATGATGGTTTCCAGCTTCATCCATGTCCCTACAAAGGACATGAGCTCATCATTTTTTATGGCTGCATAACATTCCATGGTGTATACGTGCCACATTTTATTAATCCAGTCTATCATTGTTCGACATTTGGGTTGGTTCCAAGTCTTTGCTATTGTGAATAGTGCCGCAATAAACATACGGTGAGTGAATTCTAATGTAACTATGGACTTTAGTTAATAATGTATCAATATCGGCTTATCAAGTGTAATAAATGTACGGCACTAATGCAAGATGTTAATTAATAAAAGGGAAGCAAATTATATGGGAACTCTCTGTGTTTTCCATTCAATTTTTTCTGTAAATCTAAAACTGCTCTAAAAAATGAAGTCTATTAATTTTTAAAAATACACACTAGTGGCCGGGCGCGGTGGCTCACGCCTGTAATCCCAGCACTTTGGGAGGCCGAGGCGGGCAGATCACAAGGTCAGGAGATCGAGACCATCCTGGCTAACACGGTGAAACCCTGTCTCTACTAAAAATACAAAAAATTAGCTGGGCGAGGTGGCGGGGGCCTGTAGTCCCAGCTACGTGGGAGGCTGAGGCAGGAGAATGGCATGAACCCCGGGGGGCAGAGCCTGCAGTGAGCCGAGATCGCGCCACTGCACTCCAGCCTGGGTGAAAGAGTGAGACTCTGTCTCAAAAAAAAAAAAAATACACACTGGCAACAACAATAAAAACTAGCAACAAACACACATCACAAGGCTAGGTGTGGTGGCTCACACCTGTAATCCCAGCACTTTGGGAGGCTGAGGCAGGTGGATTACCTGAGGTCGGGAGATCGAGACCAGCCTGACCAACATGGAGAAACCCCGTCTCAACTAAAAAATACAAAATTGGCTGAGTATCGTGGCACATGCCTGTAATCCCAGCTACTCGGGAGGCTGAGGCAGGAGAATCGCATGAACCCACGAGGTGGAGGTTGTGGTGAGCCGAGATCGTGCCATTGCACTCCAGCCTGGGCAACAAGAGCAAAACTGTCTCAAACAAACAAACAACAACAACAACAACAAAAAAACACATCACAGGGCAAAAATGAGATTAGAGGCCTGACACTCAAATACTTCATGAGTGGCACACATTGATTTGACTCATAATGACTAGGAAGTAAATATTTTAAGTAGTTAACAGCAAATAAAAAAAAAACACCTGAAATGACTAATGTTGGTGTGACAAAGAACACCAGGTGTATATATTCAATGCTGCTCATCTTTTAGAGTAATATGATGTACATAATAAGGGATGTGAATGGGTGTGGCTCACATGCATGGTGAATGGAGTTAGCTAGTAGGAATTGGAAGGGGGTATGTGTTTTGTGTATTCCTACAATTTAGTTCAGTTGGATGAAATATTCCTAGTGTTTCTTGCAGACAAAATCATGCATAAGAAAATGGGAAATTTGAGTAATTTTCCCAAATGAATAAGTTAATTAATTGTGCCAGGACAAATTTGGTTTTCAAAGCAAACATCATCACACAACTGACTGTAGTATTAAAAGGCTTATTAAAACAACAGTCTTTGATTTCTTTCATCGATGTCTTCTAGTTTTCAGTGTGCAGGTCTTTCACTTCCTTGGTTAAATTTATTCCTAAGCATTTTCTTTTTTTGCTATCTATTGTAAATGGGATTGACTCTTCATTTCTTTTCAGATAGTTTGTTGTTAGTATACATTATTATACAGAAATGCTACTGATTCTTGTGCATTGATTTTGTATCCTGCAACTTTGTTTATTAGTTCTAACAGTTTTTATTTGTGGAGTCTGTCTGCAGGTTTATTTTTTATTTATTTTATTTATTTATTTATTTATTTTGAGATGGGGTTGCACTCTATTGCCCAGGCTAGAATGCAGTGGTGTGATCATGGCTCACTACAAACTCTGCCTCCCAGGCTCAAGCAATCCTCCCACCTCAGCCTCCTGAGTAGGTGGGGCTACAGGTGTGTGCCACCACACCTGGCTAACCTTTGTACTTTTTGTAGAGGCAAGACCTCTCCGCATTTCCCAGGCTGTTCTTGAACTCCTGAGCTAACGTGATCTGTCCACCTTGGCCTACCAAAGTGCCAGGATTACAGGTGTGAGACCCACTGGCCGGCTGGGTTTTGTCTATATAAAATCATGCTGTCAGCAGACAGTAACAATTTCACTTCTTCCTTCTCCACAGTGAAGGTAACAGTGGAGACAACCTACAGAACTGGCTGTTGTGAATAATGATGCAATGAAGGTGGGAGGGCAGACATCTCTTCAACAAAGTGATTTCAAATCTTTGAGGTAAATGCCCAGAAGTGAGATTGTTGGATCCTCCTTCAGAATGGGAGACACAGAGACAATCTATAGAATGGGAGAAAATAATCTTTGCAGGCCATACATCTGATAAGGGGTTACCACCCAAAATACATAAGGAACTCAAACAACTGAGTAACAAGGAAACAAAAAACCCAATTAAGAAATGGGCAGGGAACCCTAATACACATTTCTCAAAAGAAGATATACAAACAGCCAACAGATGTATGAAAAAAATGTTCACTATCACTAATCATTAGGAAGCTATAAATCAAAACCACAATGAGATATCATGTCACACCTGTCAAAATGGTTATTATAAAAAAGATGAAAAGATAACAAGTGTTGTCAAGGAGATGGGAAAAAGGGAACACTCATACACTATTGGTGGGAATGTAAATTAGTGCAGCCATTAAGGAAAACTGTATTGAGATTCCTCAGAAAACTAAAAATGGAATCACCAGGTGATCCAGCAATCTCACTTCTGGGTATGTACCCGAAATATTTGAAATCAGTTTGTCAAAGAGATGTCTACACTCCTGTGGTCATTGTAGCATTATTTACAGTAGCCAAGTAATGGAGTCAACCAACGTGTCCATCAACAGATGAAAGCATAAAGAAAATGTGGCAGATATACACAATGGAATACTAGTGAGCCATTAAAAAGAAGAAAATCCTGTCATTTCTGACAACATGGATGTAATTGGATAACATTATGCTAAGCAAGATAAGCCAGGCACAGAAAGACCGATACTGCATGTACTCACTAAATGTGGAACTTTAAACAACTGAACTCAGAAGCAGAGAGTAGAATGGTGGTTACAGAGGTGGAGTCTGGGAAAGGCGAATGGGGAGATGATTGTCAAAGGGTAGAAAATCTCAGTTAAACAGGAGGAATGTGCATTTTTTTAGTATTATTGCACAGCATTGTGAATCTAGTTAATAATAAAGTATTGTGCATTTCAAAATTGCTAAGAGAGTAAATTTCAAATGCTCTCATCACAAAAAAGTTAGGTATTTGAATTGATGGATATGTTAACTAGCTTGATTTAATTATTTCACATTGTATACATAAATCATAACATCACTTTGTACCCCATAAATTTATATAATTAAAAATTGTCAATATACAGTTAAGAAAAATAAACCGCCTTCTGGGCTGGGTGAGGTAACTCATGCTTATAATCCCAGTACTCTGAGAGGCTGAGGTGGGAGGATTGCTTGAGGTGATGAGTTCAAGATCAACCTAAGCAACATAGGGAGATCTCATCTGTATTAAAATTAAAACAAAAAACACCGTCTGCTCCACCATTTTTATCCCACAAGTCCTGCCTCCAGAGCAATAAGTCACCTCTTTTTGTTTCTTCAGGTAATTAGGTCCATATTATTTTTAAAAATGCTTCACTTGCTATTCCTTAGCTATAAGTTTTACACATTAACAACTGACATCCACTTAATTTTTGTATTCCTCTCATGCTCACTTACCTACCACAATCCCCACTGTGAAGTTGGTAGACACTCTTAATTGTTATGTCTTTGTAAATATTGCTTGTCAATAAGTCAAGTAATTGATTATGAATAGCTTTCCTTTCCTGCATAATTTTTTTCTTTAACCTTGAGTCTTATTTATTTGTATTTATTATGATTGATTTTACAGATGTGTAGTGATAACTGAAATTTGATTTATATTTCTTTCCTATCTCCAGTGAAATTTGAGCAGTGATTTTATTCAAGTTTTTAATATGTTTAGAATTTGAAACTTCTATTAGTTATGTGGTCAATTTTGGAATTTCATTGGTTTCTTTTAAAAATTTTATCCTTGTTATTTTACAAATTTATTTTTCTATTTTACTGGACACATAGTTTTCAGTGTGTGTTTCACGTTTAACTCATTTGGAATTTATTGTGGTTTACGACGTGACATTTATATCTAATTTAATTCTTCTTCATACAAACATCCAATACCCTAAACATTTCATTTCCAGTCATTTTTTTCTTCATTGGCCCTGTTTTGTTTGTTTTTAGAATTATGTGTTGTTAAATGTTCATGCCATTCATTCTCTCAAGACCTGCATCATTGCCACAGAAATTCGTAGTTCTTCTATAATATCTATAGTGGATTCTCCTGTCCAGTTGAATTTTATTCCCTTGAGTATTGCTGGCTCTTTTCATTTCCTCTGGTATCTCTATTATTTGGGGGTTGGAGTACTTCATTCTTATTCTCTCTGTCTCTCTGTCATTATCTGCTTGTGTCTTTAGCTGTAAGTTGACTTGGTTGTGCCAGTTTATCTTAAGCACAATTCTACTCATGAGAGTATCTTCATCATTTTCCTCTTTTCTGCTGTTTACCTCAAGGAGGCAAATAGTTTAATGGAAGCTTAAGAGATTTTTTTTTCTAATATTCATAGTTTCAAAAAATACATTTGTGTTTTGTTATTTTTATTATATTTGTTTTTGGGTTTAGCTCAAAATAGGCACTATGGATTATTTCCACAACTATTTAGAAGTATTAATACGATGTTTTATTGAACATGATGTTAGTTTTACTTGACCCTTGCAAAAGAAGGTGGGAGACTGTGAAATCATGTGAATAGAGTGGCCTACTAATTGATTTTTAAATGATCATATTCATGATCAAGGAATTTGCCCAGGGGAATTACCAGAAGGTGAAGCTTGTGCTTCTGAATCACAAAGCTCAGTGTTGCTAATATTTAGCTTTCTGGAAATAATTACTGACATTCCTGGCCCAAAGTGATCCTTTGATGCCCAGCATTTATTGTCTCTGCCACTTCTTAGTCATTTGTATTCTGCCTGTTACAGTTATCATCTTTCTATGTATTTTTGGCCCAACAAAGTGACAAGCTCCTTGAGGATGGTTTTCTAGTAAATTCCTTCTCTTCTTTGTCTTATGTGTCTAGACAAATTTTTCGCATAGGTAAGTATTAATTGACAGAAACTTAGTCAATAACTTTCGATTATAGTTCCTTAGTGTATTTCCCTCATGTAAAATATTATTAATAAGCTACAATTTCTATTACTCTGTTGTTAGATACACACACTGATATGATTTGGCTGTGTCCCCATGCATATCTCATCACAAATTGTAGCTCCCTTAATTCCCGTGTGTTGTGGGAGGTAGCTGGTGAGAGGTAATTGAATCATGGTGGTGGGTCTTTACCATCCTGTTCTCATGATAGTGAATAAGTTTCACGAGATCTGATGGTTTTATAAGGCGAGTTCCTCTGCATATGCTCTCTTGCCTGCTGCCATGTAAAACATGACTTTTCTCCTCCTCATCTTCTGCCATGATTGTGAGGCCTCCCCAGCCATGTGGAACTGTGAGTCCATCAAACCTCTTTTTCTTTATAAATTATCCAGTTTCAGATATGTCTTTATTAGCAGCATGAGAACAGACTAATACACACCCAAACACACTTTTTTTTTGAGGGGCGGGGGGTCAGGTATTTTTGCTGACACACTTGATTTTGTTACCCTCTGTTTTGCCAGATCATAGGTGACACAATATTGCTAACTGCCACCTAAAGGGAAGTCTCAGAAGGTCATGAACAGCATGTGTCTGCTTCACAGATTGCTTGCCTTTTTCTGTTTTGCAGAATTGTATTTTTTAGGGATGTTTTTCTTCTCACAGCAAGACACACAGGAAGTTCAAAAATACATCTATAAATGTACTTCTCAGAAAATGTTTTGGTGTATAGGATTACTGATTGGAAGCAGGCAGCTCTACTGACTTCAAGAATATCCTGATTAGATGCCTTTATTTCCTTTGTAGCTTAAATTGCCATGTATTAATCAGAATTTGAAACCATTGATTCCAACCTCTTTGTTAAGTTGTTAGAAATTGCTAACCACTAGCTTAGTAACAAGACTAATGCCAAACTTGCTGTTTGTTTTTTGAGGTTGCAGAATAAATGAAACTGCAGAAACTGAAAGATAAATATGGCTCATTTTGCACTGACCGATGGAGATTGCTCAACCCAGCAGTATCAGGAAGAACACACAGGTCGTAAAGATGATATACCACGGGTGTGATTGCACACATTACTTCACCACAGAGAAAAACTTTTCAGGGTCAGACTATAGTTTCATAAGCATCCAGAGTAGGGTTATGTTTATAGGGAGTCTATTCATTGTTATTTAAAGAACGAAGATCTGTTTGCCTTAAAAATCTATTTAATTACTTAGCAAAGTCTTTGACATTCTAAAGAAAGATCTTATCACAACATCACGAAGAAATATATTTTTCTAAGACCCCTTTTGTAGACAATTTTACAACTTCATTAAAATTGACAGCCTGCACTTAGTGTGTAATATGTATTTTAATGGATTAAATTATTATTAATTAGATTAATAATTTTTGAGGTCTAATGCTATGCCTTTAAAACAGCTGCTGCATTAGACCAAAAAGGACAGCAATACTATTGTGAAGTGCTTCCTATGTTCTAAATGAAGCAGGATTGTCTATTGTTTAGTAATTTATTCTTTTGATGGTGATCAGAAAAGAGAAAGAGCTGCCTGCTTCATTGCTCGAGAAGCCTCAGGAAGCATTGAGTAGCGTATTGGTTCTTGGATCTGGGATATTGCCAACTTACTGGGTAGACTGTGTTAAGCCTGAAATGTGAGCACTAAAAATGTTTTAATGGGAAGCATTATAATGATCCCACTTTCATAAGACTCTCCTTCCTCTCCATTCTCCAATAATGGACCAATCTCTTCTGCTTTCTCTAGCCAAAGTCTCACTGGCACCAGTGAAAAGCTTGCACAAAAGAGGCAGAAGGGCTGGAATTCATTGAAATGGTAGTCATTTTGTACATATGTAAAAATTGCATCCATTTATTTTGTCACTTCGGTGGCTGGTTAGTGAAATAGTAGAGATATAAAAAGTAAGAATAGTACAAAGCTGAATTTTGGCATGTACAGAAGAGCCAGCATCTGTTTAGACCATCTGAGTGGTTTAATCTTGGTTAGGGTTATACATGAAGTTTAGAAAGGAATGCTTTCTTGTGGGTGCACAGAAACAAAGGGAAACTCTAACCACTAAGAAGTACTTTAAATTTTTACATAAAGAGAGTGGTATTGAATATCTGCTGTTAATAAAGTTAGAGGCTTGTACACAATTAAATGAGTTGGTTCAACATAGGTCTCTTGAATGTCTACCAAGAGGCAGCACCCATCCTAGGCACTAGGGGTATAAAGACCAATTAAACTGGGATCCTCTTGTAAGGAACTTGGAGTCCAGTGCAAGGGGTAAACACCATTGTATTCAGAACACCACTGAATCTTTAATATTTTCTTTTTATTTGTTTGGTTTTTATTGAGACAGGGTCTCACTCTGTTGCCCAGGCTGCAGTGGGAGTGGCATGATCATGGCCCACTGCATCCTTGACTTCCCGGTGTCAAATGATTCTCCCACATTAGCCTCCTGAGTGGCTGGGAGTATAAGCATGTGCCACCATGCCTGGCTAATTTTTGTATTTTTTGTAAGAGATGGAGTTTTCCTGTGTCGTCCAGGCTGGTCTCAAACTCCTGGACTCAAGCAATCTTCCTGACTCAAAGTGCTAGGATTACAAGAGTGAGTCTCTAATACTTTATTGAAATCTGTGATTACATCTCACCTTTCAGACACACTTATCTCTATATAGTTCTAGTATTTTATGTGTTTATGCTTGCTTTTCCATTTAAAATTGAATGTGTAAATGACCACATTAAAACTAAGTAACATCCAATTAAGGATATATGTATATCCTTAATCTCTATACATTAATCATTTTTATGTTGCCTTATTTATATTTTTCTTAGTATCATCTTATTTTCTCCATTTCCATCATTTCTTTAAACTTCAGAGCACTATTCTAGTAATTCCATCCCAGACTGAATGATCAAGATGGTTAATCATACAAAAGTGCAAATGTTGTTCGAGAGACTGTGCACTGCACCATGGCTTCAACCATGCTTTTAGAAGCTGATGTATAAACACTCAAATTGGTGTAAAAAAGTTCTTTGGGCACTAAATAATTAATCACAATTCTGCTTGCAAAAAGGCTAATAAGGCTGGGTGTGGTGGCTCACATCTGTAACCCCAACACTTTGGGAGGCCAAGACGAGTGGATAACTTGAGCTCAGGAGCTCGAGACCAGCCTAGGCAACACAGTGAGACCCTGTATGTATGTTTTTATTTATTTATTTATTTATTATTATACTTTAAGTTTTAGGGTACATGTGCACAATGTGCAGGTTAGTTACATATGTATACATGTGCCATGCTGGCGCGCTGCACCCACTAACTCGTCATCTAGCATTAGGTATATCTCTCAATGCTATCCCTCTCCCCTCCCCCCACCCCACAACAGTCCTCAGAGTGTGATGTTCCCCTTCCTGTGTCCATGTGTTCTCATTGTTCAATTCCCACCTATGAGTGAGAATATGCGGTGTTTGGTTTTTTGTTCTTGTGATAGTTTACTGAGAATGATGATTTCCAATTTCATCCATGTCCCTACAAAGGACATGAACTCATCATTTTTTATGGCTGCATAGTATTCCATGGTGTATATGTGCCACATTTTCTTAATCCAGTCTATCATTGTTGGACATTTGGGTTGGTTTCAAGTCTTTGCTATTGTGAATAGTGCCACAATAAACATACGTGTGCATGTGTCTTTATAGCAGCATGATTTATAGTCCTTTGGGTATATACCCAGTAATGGGATGGCTGTGTTAAATGATATTTCTAGTTCTAGATCCGTGAGGAATCGCCACACTGACTTCCACAATGGTTGAACTAGTTTACGGTCCCAACGACAGTGTAAAAGTGTTTCTATTTCTCCACATCCTCTCCAGCACCTGTTGTTTCCTGACTTTTTAATGATCACCATTCTAACTGGTGTGAGATGGTATCTCATTGTGGTTTTGATTTGCATTTCTCTGATGGCCAGTGATGGTGAGCATTTTTTCATGTTTTTTGGCTGCATAAATGTCTTCTTTTGAGAAGTGTCTGTTCATGTCCTTCGCCCACTTTTTGATGGGGTTGTTTGTTTTTTTCTTGTAAATTTGTTGGAGTTCATTGTAGATTCTGGATATTAGCCCTTTGTCAGATGAGCAGGTTGTGAAAATTTTCTCCCATTTTGTAGGTTGCCTGTTCACTCTGATGGTAGTTTCTTTTGCTGTGCAGAAGCTCTTTAGTTTAATTAGATCCCATTTGTCAATTTTGGCTTTTGTCGCCATTGCTTTCGGTGTTTTAGACATGAAGTCCTTGCCCATGCCTATGTCCTGAATGGTAATGCCTAGGTTTTCTTCTAGGGTTTTTATGGTTTTAGGTCTAACGTTTAAGTCTTTAATCCATCTTGAATTAATTTTTGTATAAGGTGTAAGGAAGGGATCCAGTTTCAGCTTTCTACATATGGCTAGCCAGTTTTCCCAGCACCATTTAGTAAATAGGGAATCCTTTCCCCATTGCTTATTTTTCTCAGGTTTGTCAAAGATCAGATAGTTGTAGATACGCGGCGTTATTTCTGAGGGCTCTGTTCTGTTCCATTGATCTATATCTCTGTTTTGGTACCAGTACCATGCTGTTCTGGTTACTGCAGACTTGTAGTATAGTTTGAAGTCAGGTAGTGTGATGCCTCCAGCTTTGTTCTTTTGGCTTAGGATTGACTTGGCGATGTGGGCTCTTTTTTGGTTCCATATGAACTTTAAAGTAGTTTTTCCCAATTCTGTGAAGAAAGTCATTGGTAGCTTGTTGGGGATGGCATTGAATCTGTAAATTACCTTGGGCAGTATGGCCATTTTCACGATATTGATTCTTCCTACCCATGAGCATGGAATGTTCTTCCATTTGTTTGTACCCTCTTTTATTTCCTTGAGCAGTGGTTTGTAGCTGTCCTTGAAGAGGTCCTTCACATCCCTTGTAAGTTGGATTCCTAGGTATTTTATTCTCTTTGAAGCAATTGTGAATGGGAGTTCATTCATGATTTGGCTCTCTGTTTGTCTGTTGTTGGTGTATAAGAATGCTTGTGATTTTTGTACATTGAGTTTGTATCCTGAGACTTTGCTGAATTTGCTTATCAGCTTAAGGAAATTTTGGGCTGAGACAATGGGGTTTTCTAGATAAACAATCATATCATCTGCAAAAAGGGACAATTTGACTTCCTCTTTTCCTGATTGAATACCCTTTATTTCCTTCTCCTGCCTAATTGCCCTGGCCAGAACTTCCAACACTATGTTGAATAGGAGTGGTGAGAGAGGGCATCCCTGTCTTGTGCTAGTTTTCAAAGGGAATGCTTCCAGTTTTTGCCCATTCAGTATGATATTGGCTGCGGGTTTGTCATAGATAGCTCTTATTATTTTGAGATACATCCCATCAATACCTAATTTATTGAGAGTTTTTAGCATGAAGGGTTGTTGAATTTTGTCAAAGGACTTTTCTGCATCTATTGAGATAATCATGTGGTTTTTGTCTTTGGTTCTGTTTATATGCTGGATTACATTTATTGATTTGTGTATATTGAACCAGACTTGCATCCCAGGGATGAAGCCCACTTGATCATGATGGATAAGCTTTTTGATGTGCTGCTGGATTCGGTTTGCCAGTATTTTATTGAGGATTTTTGCATCAATGTTCATCAAGGATATCGGTCTAAAATTCTCTTTTTCGGTTGTGTCTCTGCCCGGCTTTGGTATCAGGAAGATGCTAGCCTCATAAAATGAGTTAGGGAGGATTCCCTCTTTTTCTATTGATTGGAATAGTTTCAGAAGGAATGGTACCAGTTCCTCCTTGTACCTCTGGTAGAATTCGGCTGTGAATCCATCTGCTCCTGGACTCTTTTTGGTTGGTAAACTATTGATTATTGCCACAATTTCAGCTCCTGTTAGTGGTCTATTCAGAGATTCAACTTCTCCCTGGTTTAGTCTTGGGAGAGTGTGTGTGTCGAGGAATTTATCCATTTCTTCTAGATTATCTAGTTATTTTCATGGAGGTGTTTGTAGTATTCTCTGATGGTAGTTTGTATTTCTGTGGGATCGGTGGTGATATCCCCTTTATCATTTTTTATTGTGTCTATTTGATTCTTCTCTCTTTTTTTCTTTATTAGTCTTGCTAGCGGTCTATCAATTTTGTTGATCCTTTCGAAAAACCAGCTTCTGGATTCATTAATTTTTTGAAGGTTTTTTTGTGTCTCCATTTCCTTCAGTTCTGCTCTGATTTTAGTTATTTCTTGCCTTCTGGTAGCTTTTGAGTGTGTTTGCTCTTGCTTTTCTAGTTCTTTTAATTGTGATGTTAGGGTGCCAATTTTGGATCTTTCCTGCTTTCTCTTGTGGGCATTTAGTGCTGTAAATTTCCCTCTACACACTGCTTTGAATGCGTCCCAGAGATTCTGGTATGTTGTGTCTTTATTCTCGTTGGTTTCAAAGAACATCTTTATTTCTGCCTTCATTTTGTTATGTACCCAGTAGTCATTCAGGAGCAGGTTGTTTAGTTTCCATGTAGTTGAGCGGTTTTGAATGAGATTCTTAATCCTGAGTTCTAGTTTGATTGCACTGTGGTCTGAGCGATAGTTTGTTATAATTTCTGTTCTTTTACATTTGCTGAGGAGAGCTTTACTTCCAAGTATGTGGTCAATTGTGGAATAGATGTTGTGTGGTGCTGGAAAAAATGTATATTCTGTTGATTTGGGGTGGAGAGTTCTGTAGATGTCTATTAGGTCCGCTTGGTGCAGAGCTGAGTTCAATTCCTGGGTATCCTTGTTGACTTTCTGTCTCGTTGATCTGTCTAATGTTGACAGTGGTGTGTTAAAGTCTCCCATTATTAATGTGTGGGAGTCTAAGTCTCTTTGTAGGTCGCTCAGGACTTGCTTTATGAATCTGGGTGCTCCTGTATTAGGTGCATATATATTTAGGATAGTTAGCTCTTCTTGTTGAATTGATCCCTTTACCATTATGTAATGGCCTTTTTTGTCTCTTTTGATCTTTGTTGGTTTAAAGTCTGTTTTATCAGAGACTAGGATTGCAACCCCTGCCTTTTTTTGTTTTCCATTTGCTTGGTAGATCTTCCTCCATCCTTTTATTTTGAGCCTATGTGTGTCTCTGCACGTGAGATGGGTTTCCTGAATACAGCACACTGATGGGTCTTGACTCTATCCAATTTGCCAGTCTGTGTCTTTTAATTGGAGCATTTAGTCCATTTACATTTAAAGTTAATATTGTTATGTGTGAATTTGATCCTGTCATTATGATGTTAGCTGGTTATTTTGCTCGTTCGTTGATGCAGTTTCTTCCTAGTCTCGATGGTCTTTACATTTTGGCATGATTTTGCAGCGGCTGTTACCGGTTGTTCCTTTCCATGTTTAGCGCTTCCTTCAGGAGCTCTTTTAGGGCAGGCCTGGTGGTGACAAAATCTCTCAGCATTTGCTTGTCTGTAAAGTATTTTATTTCTCCTTCACTTATGAAGCTTAGTTTGGCTGGATATGAAATTCTGGATTGAAAATTCTTTTCTTTAAGACTGTTGAATATTGTCCCCCACTCTCTTCTGGCTTGTAGAGTTTCTGCTGAGAGATCCGCTGTTAGTCTGATGGGCTTCCCTTTGTGGGTAACCTGACCTTTCTCTCTGGCTGCCCTTAACATTTTTTCCTTCATTTCAACTTTGGTGAATCTGACAATTATGTGTCTTGGAGTTGCTCTTCTCGAGGAGTATCTTTGTGGCGTTCTCTGTATTTCCTGATCTGAATGTTGGCCTGCCTTGCTAGATTGGGGAAGTTCTCCTGGATAATATCCTGCAGAGTGTTTTCCAACTTGGTTCCATTTTCCCCGTCACTTTCAGGTACACCAATCAGACGTAGATTTGGTCTTTTCACATAGTCCCATATTTCTTGGAAGCTTTGCTCGTTTCTGTTTATTCTTTTTTCTCTAAACTTCCCTTCTCGCTTCATTTCATTCGCTTCGTCTTCCATCGCTGATACCCTTTCTTCCAGTTGATCACATCGGCTCCTGAGGCTTCTGCATTCTTCACATCGTTCTCGAGCCTTGGTTTTCAGCTCCATCAGCTCCTTTAAGCACTTCTCTGTATTGGTTACTCTAGTTATACATTCTTCTAAACTTTTTTCAAAGTTTTCAACTTCTTTGCCTTTGGTTTGAATTCCCTCCTGTAGCTTGGAGTAATTTGATCGTCTGAAGCCTTCTTCTCTCAGCTCGTCAAAGTCATTCTCTGTCCAGCTTTGCTCCATTGCTGGTGAGGAACTGCGTTCCTTTGGAGGAGGAGAGGTGCTCTGCTTTTTAGAGTTTCCAGTTTTTCTGCTCTGGTTTTTCCCTGTCTTTGTGGTTTTATCTACTTTTGGTCTTTGATGATGGTGATGTACAGATGGGTTTTTGGTGTGGATGTCCTTTCTGTTTGTTAGTTTTCCTTCTTACAGACAGGACCCTCAGCTGCAGGTCTGTTGGAGTACCCGGCCGTGTGAGGTGTCAGTCTGCCCCTGCTGGGGGGTGCCTCCCAGCTGGCTGCTCGGGGGTCAGGGGTCAGGGACCCACTTGAGGAGGCAGTCTGCCCATTCTCAGATCTCCAGCTGCATGCTGGGAGAACTGCTGCTCTCTTCAAAGCTGTCAGACAGGGACATTTAAGTCTGCAGAGGTTACTGCTGTCTTTTTGTTTGTCTGTGCCCTGCCCCCAGAGGTGGAGCCTACAGAGGCAGGCAGGCCTCCTTGAGCTGTGGTGGGCTCCACCCAGTTCGAGCTTCCCAGCTGCTTTGTTTACCTAAGCAAGCCTGGGCAATGGCGGGCGCCCCTCCCCCAGCCTCACTGCCACCTTGCAGTTTGATCTCAGACTGCTGTGCTAGCAATCAGCGAGACTCCGTGGGCGTAGGGGCCTCCGAGCCATGTGTGGGATATAATCTCCTGGTGTGCCGTTTTTTAAGCCCGTCGGAAAAGCGCGGTATTCGGGTGGGAGTGACCCGATTTTCCAGGTGCTGTCGGTCACCCCTTTCTTTGACTAGGAAAGGGAACTCCCTGACCCCTTGCACTTCTCGAGTGAGGCAATGCCTTGCCCTTCTTCAGCTCATGCACGGTGGGCGCACCCACTGACCTGCACCCACTGTCTGGCGCTCCCTAGTGAGATGAACCCGGTACCTCAGATGGGAATGCAGAAATCACCTGTCTTCTTCGTCGCTCACGCTGGGAGCTGTAGATCGGAGCTGTTCCTATTTGGCCATCTTGGCTCCTCCCTCTGATCCACACCTTTTTTTTTTTTTTTTTTTTTTAAGACAGAGTCTCACTCTGTTGCCCAGGCTGGAGTGCAGTGGCACGACCTCGGCTCACTGCAACTTCCCCCTCCCAGGTTCAAGCAATTCTACTGCCTCAGCCTCCCAAATAGCTGGGAATACAGACTCATGCTGCCATGCCCAGCTAATTTTTTGTATTTTAGTAGAGCCAGGGTTTCACCGTGTTGCCCAGGCTGGTCTCGAACTCCTGAGCTCAGGCAATCAGCCCACCTCAGCCTCCCAAAGTGTTGGTATTGCAGGCGTGAGCCACTGTGCCAAGCCTCTATTTTTTTTAAAAAAGGCTAATGATTTGTAGTTAAGTCAGGTCCTAAATGACCTATAAGTCAGGTCATGTTAGTTTGGAACAATGTGGTAGACTGAACATTAGAAACGTGTATTGCATCACATATGACAACAGGAAAAAGGAATAGAGACAATAAATTTTATTAGAAAACTAATAAAAATTTCTAATCTCAAGGAGTTTAACATTGCAATAACAATTCGTTGATGAGTGGACTAAAGGCAAATAGAAGAGGTCAATAAGCCAAAATCAATTTTTGGTGTTCCAGCTTGTCGTGAATTTGAAATTTTGGCCTCTAGGTAAATGTTTGGAAATCTATTTTTTGTTGTTGTCTATCATGCAGTTTGGGGGTCCCCAAACTTCTTGAGTATGAGGACACCCTGACTGCTAGTAATGGTACTATTATCTCTTCAGTCTGAAGATTCTACTTGGAATAGATGCTACTTGATGTGAGGATTTTGTGTGCTAGTTCTTTGGCTCACCCACATAGACCATGGACCTTCAGGTAGAGATCTGGTTCGGGAATGGGAAGAGCAGAGGCCTGAGGCTCATTTGTGTGTTCTCCTATCCTACTTTTCAACTCTAAATTCTAATTGGATTTCCCCTAAGAATCCCAAGAATTTGTGGGAAAAAAATATGTTTCAGGGGGAGATAGTTTAAAGTCTAAGAACTACACAGATACTGTGTGGGAAGGAAATAAAACAAGAGTTCATTATTGTCTATAAAACATTGCAAGGAAGATATCACCTGCTCTTGCTTGTTTTGGGAGTCATCAATTATTAATCTTTTGTAAGACTTGACATAAGTATGACAAGAGAATAAGGGATTTCCATGTTAGCAGGTCATAAGTGTAGTTCATAGCGATTTATCCCACTAGCTCTCTGTTTGTCTCTCTCCCCGTTGAGTTTCTCAGCAGAACCACTTCTGGGAAATTAGTGCTAATCCCTTCTCCCTACCATTCCTCCTTCTGTAAGCATTTATTGAGCACCTACTGGCTTCAGAAGTTCTGGCTAGGTGCTCAGGATAAAGGGAAGGAAAAAGCAGTGTAAAATGTGTAAATGATCTAAATCTGAAAAATTCTAAAACTACAAGAAGATAGAATAGTCTATTCCTTCACCTCTTGGATTTGAAAAATGCTTAAACAACCACAGAGAAACAAACAAACAAACAAAAAAAACTACATCAAAACCAAAAACTTCTGTAGAGCAGTGAAGTGATAATTAATAATAGTAATTACTAGGCACTGGTTTTCATGTATCAATTCATTTATTTCCAGCAAGCCAACGTGGTGGTTACCATTATTCCAGTTTTACAGATGAAAAATATGAGATTCATAGATGTTAAGTAACTTTCTTAAGGTCACACGGTTAGTACATGGCAAACACCATGAGCAAGGTTAAAAGACAAGCAACAGATTGACAAAAGATATTTGTAAATTGCATACCAAACAAAGACTAATTTTCCAGACTATGTAAAGAACTCCTACAATTCAATAAAAAAGACTGGCTGATTTAAAAATGAACAACACAATTTGAAGGCAAGGAAATTCAAGTTTACTATGCGAATGAAAATATGCTTAACTTCACTGGCTAGTGGGAAAATGCAAATGAACCACTGATGAGATGCCACTTTTTATCTTTCTCATATATAGGCATAAATTAATAGGTTGGGCAATATCAAGCCTTTTAAAGGCCTAAAGATGTTTTAGAGGCACTGCTTTCATATACTGTTGAGTGGGAGTAGACGGTGGTACAGCAAATTAGGAGGCATCCAGAAAAATGAAAATGACCACACTCTAATAGTACCAATTCTATTTCAGGCAATATACACCCAGTGTGTGTGGGTAAATGTGTAACAGCTGAATTTCCAGTGCAGGGTTAGGGGGTACTTAATTTGTAGGTTTGCCCTTTTCTACTGTGGAAATGCTCCCATCGTGGTCATATTCTAGTTATATAATGTCACTGAAGGCCGATAAGAAAGAGATCTGCACCATCGCTTTTCAAGAGTCATCAGAGTCAGGTCCAGCACAGTACTGTGAGATTTTCTGGCACAAAATTACAAGACACGTGAACAAGCATATTCACTTAAGATTGTTTATGACAACAAAAATTTGCAAACAAACTAGTCATCAATAAAGGAAGGAATAAATTATATGATAAGTTGTAATAAGATCATACCACAGTTAAAAGAGATAAACTGTTGTGTCATATATCACTATGTAACTGTTCCTACATGTATTGGATAGTTCTTAAAACATAATATGGAGTCATACAAGCAAATTACACAAAAATATTGTTATATTCTATAATATAAAAACACATGCAGTATATTAACAGATATTTTAAATTATATCTATGAAATGGAAAACTATATACCAAAATGGATAAATGGAATAAATGGCTATACACCTATGTTATACTTACTTTTGGAGTGTGGGAGGAGATAATGGCCTGGGGGTAAGATAGTATGATGATTAAAGTCTATATTAGTAAGATCTGTAATACTACTTCTTTTCTCACAGTGTCTACTCTCAGCCTTTTTGAATTTTGTGAGGAATAACTATAGAAAGTTCCTACTTATTTCATTTAATAATTCATCAATTGAAGAGGCATTTTTTTTAAACAGAGATTGTGATTATACCTACTTAGGGGGTACAATTTGATGTTTTGATACATGCATATATTATATGATAATCAAATCAGGGTAGTTAGTATATCTATCACCTCATGTATTTATCATTTCTTTGTGATGGGAACATTCAAAAACCTCTCTTCTAGCTATTTTGCAATGCCTGAATGTTAAACCATAGTCACTCTACTGTGCAATAGAACACCAGAACTTATTCCTCCTAACCTGATTGTAACTTTGTAACTGTTGATGAACCTCCTCCTTTCCTCCTCTCTAAAATCTCTGGTAATCACTGTTCTATTATCTACTTTTATGAGATTAACTATTTTTTAGATTCCACATATGGGTGAGATCATGTGGTATTTTTCTGCATCTGATTTCTTTCACTTCACATAACGTCCTATAGGCTCACCCGTGTTGCAAATGACAAGATTTTATTCATTTTTATGGCACAATAGTATTCGATTGTGTATATATGTCAAATTTTCTTTCTTCATTCATCCATCATTAGACACTTAGTTTGATTCCATATCTTGGCTATTTTGAATAATGCTGCAAGAAACATGGGAGTGTGGATATTTCTTTGACATATTGATTTCATTTCTGTTAGATATATCCCCGGTAGTGGGATTGCTGAATCAGATAGTAGTTTTATTTTTAACTATTTGAGAAACCCCCATGTTTTTAATAATGGCTGTATTATTTTACATTCCCACCAACAATGTGTAAGTGTTCCCTTTTATTGATATCCTCATCAACACTTGTTTTCTTTGTCTTTTTTTTTTTTTTTTTGAGACTGGGTCTTACTCTGTCACCCAGGCTGGAGTGTGTGACATGATCATGGCTCACTGCAATTAAACTCCTGGGCTTAAGCAATCCTCTTGCCTCAGCCTCAAAAGCAGCTTGGACTGCAGGTGCACCCCACCACACTTGGCTAGTTTTTAAAAATGTTTTGTAGAGATGCGGGTCTTGCCATGCTGCCTAGGCTGGTCTCAAACTCCTGACCTCAAGTGATCCTCATGCCTCAGTCTCCAAAAGTGATGGGGTTACAGGCATGAGTCACCATGCCTAGTCTCTTTTGTCTTTTTGGTTAATAACCACTCTAACTAGAGTGAAGAAGCATCTCACTGTAGTTTTGATTTGTATTTCCCTGATGATCGGTGATATTGATCATTTTGTTGCATACCTGTTGGCCATTTGTATGCTTTCTTTTGAGAAACATCTGTTGAAGTCTTTTGCCCATTTTTAAATTTGGAGTTTTTGCTATTGAATTTAGTTTCTTATATAGTCTTAATATTATTAGTCCCTGTCAGATGTATAGTTTGCAAATATTTTCTCCCATTCTGTAGATTGTTTTTTCACTCTCTTGTTTCTGTTGCTGTGAAAAAGCTTTTTAGTTTGACATAAGCCTATTTGTCTATTTTTGCTTTGGTTGCCTGTGCTTTGAGGTCTTATTTAAAAAATTCTTGCTGAGTCCAATGTCATGAAGCCTTTTCCCTACATTTACTTCTAGTAGTTTTGTAATTTCAGGCTTTACATTTCAGTTTTTAATCTATTTTGAATTGTTTTTTGTATGTTGTGAGAGGTCACCACTGTCTAGTCTAATTTTTCTTCATATGAATATTTAATTTTCCCAGACCAATTTGTTGAAGAGACTGTCTTTTCCCTACTGCGTGTTCTTAGCACCTTTGTCGAAAGTCAGTTAACATTGTGTGTATGAATTTATTTCTAGTCTCTTTATCTGTTCCATCAGTCCATGTCTGTTTTTATGCCTACACCATGCTGTTTTTGTTACTATAGCCTTGTAATATATTTTGAAGTCTAGTAGTGTGATACTTCTAGCTTTGTTCCCCCTCCCTACAACCCCTCAGGACTTATTTGGCTATTTGGGGCCTTTTATGGTTCTGTATAAATTTTGGAATTTTTTTTTCTAATTTTGGTGAAGAATATCATTGGTATTTTGACGGGGATTGCATTAAATCTGTGGATCACTTTGGGTAGTACGGACATTTTAACATTATTAATTCTTCCAATCCATGAAAACAGGATATCTTTTCATTTATTTGTATCCTCTTCAATTTCTTTCATCAATGTTTTATAGTTCTCAGTGTAGAGATTTTTTCACCTCCTAGGTTAAGGTTATTCCTAATTATCTTTTTTGCAGTACATGATATTTTTTCTTGACTTCTTTTCAAATAGTTTATTATTAGCATGTAGAAACACTATTGACTGTTCATATTGATTGTGTATCCTGCAATTTTACTAAATTTGTTTCTTGGTTCTAACAGTACTTTGGTAGTGTCTTTGGGTTTTCTACATATAAGATCATTTCATCTGTTAACAGACAATTTGACTTTTTCCTTTCCTATTTGGATGGCTTTTTTTTTCTCTTAATTACTCTGGCTAGAATTTCAAGTACTGTGTTGAATAGAAGTGGTGAAAGTGCACCTTAGACAAAAACTAACTTAAGATGAATTAAAGACTTAAATGTAGAACCCCAAGCTATAAAAAACCTAGAAGAAAATTCAGGCAATATCATTTAAGACATAGGCATGGGCAAAGATTTTGCCTTTGCAACAAAGGCAAAAATTGAAAAATGGGATTTAATTAAACTAAAGAGCTTCTGCACAACAAAAGAAACTATCATCAGAATGAACAGGCAAGCTACAGAGTAGGAGAAAATCTTTGCAATCTATCCATCCAACAAAGGTGTAATATCCAGAATCTATAAGGAACCCAAACAAATTTACAAAGCGAGCAAAATAACCCCATTAAATAACCCCATTAAAAAGTGAGCAAAAGACAT
Organism: Pan paniscus; assembly: GCF_029289425.2. NCBI lineage: Eukaryota > Metazoa > Chordata > Mammalia > Primates > Hominidae > Pan > Pan paniscus. Next base: position 74,060,359 of record NC_073256.2, on the reverse strand, counting down.
GAACAGACACTTCTCAAAAGAAGACACTCATGCAGCCAACAAATATATGGAAAATAGCTCAACATCACTGATTATTAGAGAAATGCAAATCAAAACCACAATGAAATACCATCTCACGCCAGTGAGAATGGCCATTATTAAAAAGTCAAGAAACATGCTGGCGAGGTTGTGAAGAAATAGGAATATTTTTACACTGTTGGTGGGAATGTAAATTAGTTCAACCATTGTGGAAGATGGTGTGGAAATTCCTCAAAGATCTAGAACCAGAAATACTATTTGACCCAGCAATCTTATTACTGGGTATATATCCAAATGAATATAAATCATTCTATTACAAAGATACATGCAAGCATATGTTCATTGCAGCACTATTTGCAATAGCAAGGACATGGAATCAACTCCAATGTCCATCAATGACAGACTGGATAAAGAAAACGTGGTACATATACACCGTTGGAATACTATGCAGCCATAAGAAGGCATGAGATCATGTCCTTTGCAGGGACATGGATGAGGCTGGAAGCCATTATTCTTAGCAAACTAATGCAAGAACAGAAACCAAACACCACATGTTCTCACTTGTAAGTGGGAGCTGAACAATGAGAACACATGGACAGAGGGAGGGGAACAGCACACACTGGGGCCTGTGGAGTGAGGGGAGGGAGAGTATAAGGAAAAATAGATAATGCATGCTAGGCCTAATACCTAGGTGATTGGTTGATAGGTGCAGCAAACCACTACGGCACATGTCTACCTATATTATAAACCTGCACATCCTGCCCATGTATCCCAGAACTAAAAATAAAAATAAAAAAAAGTAGTGAAAGTGAACATCCTTGTCTTGTTCCTGATCTTTGAGGAAAAAGCTTTCAGCTTTACCCATTCAGAATGATGTTGGTTCTGGATGGGTAATATATAGCCTTTATGTGTAAAGGCATGTAGCTTCTATATCTAATTTGTTGAGAGTTTTTATCATAAAGAGATGTTGACATCTTTCAAATGTTTTTCTGCATTTATTGAAATGATCATATAGTTTTTGTCTTTCTTTTTGTTAGTGTGGTGTATAACATTTATTGATTTTGTACGTTGAGCCATCCTTGCATCCCTGGGATGAATCTGCTTAATCATAGCAAATGATCTTTTTAATGTGCTGTTCAATTTGGTTTGCTAGTATTTTGTTGAGGATTTCTGAATCTATGTTCATTGGGGATATTGGCCTGTATTTTTTTTCTCTTATGTCCTTGTCCAGTTTTAGCATCAGGGTAATGCTGGCCTTGTAAAATAAGTTCGGACATATACCCTCCTCTACAATTTTCTGGAATAGTTTGAGAAGAATTGGTATTTATTTTTCTTTAAATGTTTGGTAGAATTTAGTAGTGAAATCCTTAGGTCTTGGGGTTTTCTTTGATGGAAGACATTATTATTGATTCCATTTTCTTACCCCTTATTGGTTTGTTCAGGTTTTCTATTTTTTAATAATTTAATCTTTGTAGGTTATCTGTGTCCAAAAATTGACCCCTTTTTTTCTGGATTATCAAATTTCTTGGCATGTAGTTTCTCCTAATTGTTTTTTATGATCTCTTGTTTTTCTGTGGTATCAGTTGTAATGTCTACTTTTCCATCTATGATTTTATTTATTTGAGTCTTCTCTTTTTTCTTAGTTTGTCTACCTGAAGGTTTATTGATTTTGTTTATGTTTTTTAAAAACACACTCTTTTGTTTATTCTTTGAGTTGCTTTTCTAGTCTTTATTTTATTTATTTCTGCTGTGAGCTTTACTATTTCCTTCCTTCTACCAATTTTGGATTTTGTTTCTTCTTGTTTTTCTAGTTCCTTGAGGTGCATCATTAGATTGTTTATTAGAAATCTTTCTTCTAGGCTGGATGTGGTGACACATGCCTGTAATCCCAGCACTTTGTGAGGGTGAGGTGGGTGGATCACCTGAGGTCAGGAATTAAAGACCAGCCTGGCCAACATGGTGAAACTTTGTCTCTACTAAAAATATAAAAATGAGCCAGGCAAGGTGGAGATTATGTGCCTGTAATGCCAGCTACTTGGGAGGCTGAGGCAGGAGAATTACTTGAACCCAGGAGGCGGAGGTTGCAGTGAGCTGAGATGGCACCACTGTGCTCCATTCGTCCTGGGTGATAGGGTGAGACTCTGTCTCAAAACAAACAAACAAACAAAAATCTTCTTTTCTTGATATAGGCATTTATTGCTATAAACTTTCCTGCTACAACTGCTTTTCCTATGTTTCATGGGCTTTAATACGATGTGTTTCCATTCTCATTTGTCTCAAGCATTTAAAAACTTCTCTTTTAATTTCTGTATTATTTACTCATTGGTTATTTAGGAGCATGCTGTTTAATTTTCATGTATTTGTAGTTTCTGAAATTTTTCTTCTTGTTGATTTCTAGTTTTATACCATTGTGGTCAGAAAAGATATCTGATATGATCTCAGCTTTCTTAAATTTGTTAACACTTATTTTGGGGCCTAATATATGATCTGTTCTGGGGAGTGTCCCATGTGCAGTTGAGGAGAATGTGTGTTCTGTAGCTCTTGGATAGAATGTTCTGTATTGTCTTTTAGGTTCATTTGCTGTATAGTGTAATTTGAGTCTAGTGTTTCTTTGCAGATTTTCTGTCTAGATGATGTGTGTATCATTGAAAGTGGGGTATTGAAATTCTCTAATATTATTGTATTGCAGTCTGCCTCTCCCTATAGATCTAAAAATATTTGCTTTATATATTGGGTGCTCTGTTATTGGAGTACATATCCATTTTTGTTATATCTTCTCATTTGCTTAATCTCTTTATTATTATATAGTAACCTTTTTGTCTTTTTTGTACAGTTTTTGTCTTAAAGTCTATTTCTTCTGATGTATATTAATATGGCTACTGCTGCTCACTTTTGGTTTCTGTTTGCATAAAGTGTCTTTTTTTATCTTGTCACTTTCAGTCTATGTTGTCTTTAATGATAAAGTGATTCTCTTGTAGGCAGCATTAGTTATGTCTTGTTTTTGACATCTGTTAATTGGAGACTTTAATCCATTACATCCACAGTTATTATTTATAGGTAAGGACTTATGTCTGCCATTTTACTATTGTTTTCTGAATGTTTTGTGGATCCTTTGTCCCTTTCTTACTCTCTTGCTGTTTAACCCTGTGGTTTAGTGGTTTTCTGTGGTGTTAAGCTTTGATTCCTTTCTTTTTCTTGTTTGTATATCTGCTATAATCTCCTTCTTTGTGGTTACTGTAGGACTAACAGATAGAGTCTTTAGTTATAATAGACCCTTTTAAGCTGATAACAACTTAACTTTGTTGCTTAAAAATACTCTAGACTTCTCTCTTCCCCACAATTTGTATGTTTGTTGACTTAATTGATATCTTTATCTATTGTGTGTTCCTTAGCCTGTAAGTGTAGCTGCTATTGTTTTATACTTTTAACTTTTATGTTAGAGAACTGAAAGATTTACATAGCACCATTACAGCACTGGGCGATTCTGAGTTTGATTATTAATTTACCTCTATTGGTGAGTTTTATACTTTCATGTGTTTTCATGATAGTAATTACTGTCCTTTTGCTTACAGTTGTAGCATTCCCTTAATCACTTCCGGCAAGGCCAGTCTAGTGGTGATAAATCCCTTCAGCTTTTGCTCGTCTGGAAAGGTCTTTATTTCTCCTTTATTTTTGAAGTACAGTTTTGCTGGATATAGTATTCTTGGCTGACAGGTTCCCTGCCCTCCCCCTCTACCCCACCCCAACCCTGTCCATTTGACTACATTATCACATTCTCTCCTGGCCTGCAAAGTTTCTGTTAAGAAATCTCTTAGCAGTCTAATGGAGATTCCCTTATATATGACTTGAAGTTTTTCTCTTTTAACTATTAGAATTCTCTCTTTGTCTTTGACAGTTTGATTATAATGTGCTTCAGAGAAGAACTTTTTGGGTTGAATCTAATTGGAAATTTTTGAGCTTTCTGGATCTGGATTTCCATATTTCTCTCAAGATTTGGGAAGTTTTCATCTATTATTTTGTTAAATAGGTTTTCTAAGCTTTCCTCTCTCTCTTCTCCTGCTGACATTCCTATAACACAGATTTTTGTTCACTTAATAGCGTCACATAAATTCCATAGGCTTTCTTTATGTTTTTATTCTTATTTCTTAATTTCTCCTCTGACTAAGTTATTTCAAAAGATCTGTCTTCAAGTTCAGAAATTATTTCTTCTACTTTATGGAGTTTCTTGGTGAAGCTCTTAATTGTATTTTGTATTTTGCACTTTAATTATTGAATTCCTCAACTCCAAAATTTGTTTGATCATTTTTTACAATATTTACCTCTGTTGAACTTTTCATTCAGATCCTGAATTGTTTTCCTGATTTCATTGCATAGTTTTTCTGAATTTTCTTGTATCTCACTGAGTTTCTTTAAGATTATTTTAGATTCACTTTTTGGCATTTTGTATTTCATTTTCTTTGAGTTCTATTACTGGAGAATTATTGTGTTCTTTTGGAGGTGGTCATATTTCCTTTCTTTTTCATGTTTTTTATGTTCCTATGTTGATATCTTGACATCTGGTGGAAAAGCTACCTCCTCAGATTTTATGGAGTAGCTTTCATACCTTTTCTTGTAGAGGAATTCTAGAGTGTCAGTTGGGAACTGTCCATTGGCTTCAGTCCTGGATTGACTCAATAATGTGGCTTCTGTTCAGTGTTTTTAGCTGTAATTTTCATCAGTGACTCTGCAATTGCATCAGTGGCCTAGATTTCAGGAGTCTGTGATGGTGGTGATATGGTTTTGCTAGGGGCAGAGGCACTGGGCTGGCTGTTAGGCTGGGCGCATGTGGGGATAGTGGGCTGGCCACCTGTGTGATGGGGTCTCTGTAGGGCATATGTGGGCATGGTGGGCCAGAGAGCTGTGCAGCTGGCTCTCCAGAAGGAAGGGCCACACCTATAGTGGCTATCAGGTTTGGCATAGGCATGTGTGAGCATGACTGACTGGCCAGCTGTGTGTCAGCTTCCCCACTGTGCAGGTTCACTGGTTCTCTTGGGGGTGGGTGCCACATGGGTTTCAGTGCTGCTGTCTGGACCATTCCGCTGAGCCTAGGCTTCAGGTAGTCAAGGTCACAGTGCTGCAGCCACGTGAGTGTGGTGGAATGATGGTGGGGCCTTAGGAACAGAGAGAGGCAGTTGCCCACTGATCCCCAGGGCAAGATGCACTCTAGCAGTAGGCCTAGCTTCAAGATGGTAGTGTGCTGTAGGAGCTTAGGCCACAGGGGTGGGGTAGTGTATAATGTGGGCTTCTACTCTGGAGCAATACGGTCTCATTATCTCCAGGCAACTCTACAGACACTCTACAGACTGGATTTGGGGCCTGTGACCGTCTCTCCCTTAGCAACGGGTGCAGGTGTCTGTGGTGGTAATGGAGACCAATGGGATGTCCATCTTAACCTTTTCCCATAAAAGGAAGTCTCTCATGGCTCTTAGCAGATCTTGGTGGGGGAAATATTGTGGCAGAGACAGGGTGCCTTGCTACCTTCTCTGTGGTGCTATCCTGGGTTTCTGTGCTCCGCAGGGACTTTGCCATGCCCCTGGTGCTCTTCAGCCTACTTTCTCTGTCACTTCAGCTAAAATATAGTTGTTTATGTTGTTTTGGTCCCTTTTTGTGGGAGGGATGAGCATCAGGCAGTCAATGATCTTGCTGATGTCACTCCAATGCATCTTTAATAGCCACTTTTCTGAAATCAAAGGAACATTATCACATTAAATACACGTGTCTATTGTAACATATATCTCAACTTCAGAAACATCAAAATGTTTATTCAGGTGTGCTCACCATGAAAAAATATGATAATTCAGCTGCCTGGGATGGTTTAGCAGCTGCAAGGCATAAAATTCCATTACTTTTGATAACAGACATATGATTTGCAAAATAATACAATAGTTCTTAATGTATCTGGAGGTATATTAACGATTCGATATTTTAAATAAATATCAATATTTATTAAATACATTGTATGTACACAGGACTTGGGGATTACTTGAAGACATATAACAGAGCGCTCAAGAAATTGCCAATCTCAACTACTTGGAATGTAAGTGGCAATGCAGAAGGAAGTAAAAATGCCTCTGGGTGGCACATTCCTCTTGATTTGTAATAGAATGCATGCCTTTCCTAACAAAATTGTATGTAAAGTAAGGGAGAAGATGGGAAACAGCAGCAAGGAGAAATGATGGCCTGTGATAGCTAATGAGTGATGACAGCAGCCAGAGACACAGAGTACTGTAAAAACACCACAGCCAGGGCCATTTAGTGAAATGGTCATTCTCTGTATCTCAATAGCTCTTGAAGCTCTCCAAAGTATAAAAATATTTTCATCCTTTCACTTTCTTATTAACGAGTCTTGTGTAGCACAGCACAATAACCAATAATTTTATTGTTGCCCTAGAATCATCAAGAAAATGAAAAAAATATACTTTTTCAGTATGCTCAGAGATGCAAGATTTAGAAATATTTCTGTAAAGCCATGGCTTAATGTGAAACACTCTCCGAATGCCAAGAATGCCAGGAAAATGAGGCATGATTTTATTGAAAAATAGAGTTTATATTTATATGGGCTCTATGTTCTTTTCAGTCCTTCAGTGAAATAGGTATTTTATAAATTAGTGATGTAATGTTTTTCTACCAGATTTTTCTTTTTTCAGAGTTTTCATATTAGTCTTGTAATATTCTTTTCAGTTAGCAGAGGCTGGAATTGTTATCAGCTACCAAATGATGAAACACCTGGAGCCGTGGACATCTTGAAATGACTTGCTCATGTCTACACACCATGTCATTAGTAGAGCCAGGAATGAAGTCCAGGTTTTGCGAAGACTAGCCTAGCCACCTCTCATTCTTTCTATGACCTTGATATGGTTTGGCTGTGTTCCCATCCAAAATCTCAACTTGAATTAGAATCTGCATAATTCCTATGTGTCAAGGGCAGGACCAGGTGGAGGTAATCCGATCATGAGGGCAGTTTCCCTCATGCTGTTCTCATGATAGTGAGTGAGTTCTTAGGAGATCTGATGGTTTTATAAGTGTCTTGCATTTCCCCAGCTTCCACTCACTCTGTCCTGCCACCCTGTGAAGAAGGTGCCAGCTTCTCCTTTTCTTTCCGCCATGATTGTAAGTTTCCTGAGGCTTTGCCAGCAATGTGAAACTGTGAGTCAATTAAACCTCTTTCCTTTATAAGTTACCTAGTCTCTGGTAGTTCTTTATAGCCGCATGAGAATGGACTAATACAGACCTTATGTGAAAACACTCTAAGACCGTGTAGACCTCTCTTAGGGTAGGAAGTAATTTGATCCATCCTGAGAGATTTTATTAACAGAGCTTCCTTTATGTCAATATTTGGGAAACTATGCTACTATCAACAACCCACAGAATGAGGATGCTGGTCCCTGAGTGGCCTTCTTATCTTTGGAACAGCTGGGAAATCATCATACGTAATCAACTACAATATTCTGAGAAGTTTTTTTTTAAAAATCTTCAATATTCACCTCATGGAACTTGAGGAATCCTAAAATCAACTTGAAATTTCCTTCTTGGGAAATGTGGATGGAAATTACCCTGCTTTTGAGGTAGTATTGCCAGATGAAATATAGGACGCCCAAATTTAATATTTGGGACATACATATTGAAAATTATTTGTGGTTTATGTAAAATTCTAATTTATTCTGGTATCTTATATTACTTACTAAATTTGGCAACCCTATGTCAGTGATACCTTCCCCATCCCTGCCATCAACAATACCACTAACAAGTGCAATTGGCAAAATAAAAGAGGCTTGCAAGAGAAATCTCCTTGCTCCCCGATGAAAGATGGTAGGCAGAGGAAAACACCACACCTTCCTCTTCATTCCTTGATGATTAAAGAGAAAAGAATGAGAAAGAATTTTTGGACAGAGTGATCCAAAGTTATATATGATATATATAAAGTGGCATATATATTTCTATTTGTATATAGATTTACATATTTATATGTCCTTTATTTGGAATTATACTTTCAATACAAATTAGTAAAACCCTTATTTATCCTGGGGCATAATTTACTCAGCATCTATGTTCCAAATGTGTGAGGTTTTGGAAATGGAGGTAAGACAGGCATAGCCCCTTCTGTCCTGGAATTTAGAGTCTCACAGAGGTAGTCATACAATTTACAAACTTTGCTGTAATGTGTGGTTAATAACATGGTGGGGAAGTACAGGACATTTTTGGTTAGAAAACCATGTGGACCTGACAAAGCACATTTTCTAGGATTTATTTTGACTAGGGGTCAATGTACTTTTAAACATTCATTCTTTGTGCCTCCAGGAAGAACTCTGTAACAAGGGCAGTGGGAATTCGAGATACAAATCAAAAGTCAATACGTTAGGGCCATATGTGTGTGTGGGGGGGTTATCTGGGTGCCCTTCGTTTTATCTGAAACTCATCTATCAGATTACTAATAAGATTATTTTAGGCATTAAGACAAAAATGAAAGCAAATAATTTTCTTCTTTGTAATCTAGCAAAAGGAAAAAAATCTAGGAATGATAATCCAGTTAGGATTTTGAAGAAAGCAGTTTAATTAAAAAGCACACAAGTTAAGCTACAGGGCTCCAGTTACGAAGTGTGTGTGGGCACATGTGCTGTTGAGAAATGAAGAGATGCCTGCGGATGGTAGAATGCTAATATTATTTGCTCTGCTTCATAGACTTGATCTTGCCTGGGGATTGTCCTTTGTTACAACACAGTGATTTCTTAGAGCGGGGAGAGATTAAAGAAATGATATCTTGGCACTATAATTAAGTAAAACAGTTCTGTGACTAGAGTCTGAAGAGCAATTCATGGAGTCCAGCTCACATTAGCAAAAATAACTATGGATCGCTCTGGCCAATAATTCTTTTCATTGTTTTTTCTTTAATCAAGAAAACAAGAGTTTGACTGTGATTGCTGGAAGATTGAGTCAGATTATTGAGTGCACCTCCAATAGCCGTCTTCTAATTGAACTCTGTCAAAATAAAATCAGAGGTTTGCACACATGAACTACATCCAGAAATATTAAATAAAAGCTGCAATTTTGTTTTCATCTGACCTTGTTAGGCTGTAAGCACTTTAGGTCATTTCCAATTACTTTAAGAAGTTACATTATCATTTCTGTACTAGAACCTTGTAAAATGTGAAAGTATCATTATTCCAAAATGAATTTATTTCTTTATTCATTTTCCCAATGAGACCACATCAATACCAAAGCAATACTATATATTTGTGCTAGCTTTTCCTTGCAACAGCTTATGAAGATCTAATTACCTTGGAAAAAAAGTTTTTGGTACCTGTTAACTGAAAACTGGTTAAATCCTTTTATAAACACACACACACACACACACCACACACATACATGCATATACAGTTTAATTAACATAAAATTTTATTACAAGAAAATCATTGCTTGGAATTTATTCACTTTCTACAGGACCCAGGGATAAAAAGTAAGAGCTTAGCCCTGAGTGTGCATTCATTCATTAGAGAGTTTTCCACCAAGGCAGAAACACCTTTTTGTCTGTTTTGATCACTGCTGTATACTCATTATCTACAGTAGTGACAAGCACATAAAAGGCACTCAATATTTGTTGAATAAATTCTTAAACAAAAAAATAAAAGACGTATAGCCAACCCTTGAACAATGTGGGGTCTAGGGGCATTAACCCCTGTGCAGTCAAAAACTTAAGTATAATTTTTGGTTCCCCTAGAAGCTAACAACTAATAGCCTACTGTTGATCGGAAGCCTTACCAATAACATGTGAAGTTCAAATCCGTGTTGTTCAAGGATCAAGTGTATGTGGGAAAAGGAAATGAAAGGTGAGAATAATGCAAAGTGCCTTTTCTTTCCTCCCTTTTCTTCCCTTTTTTTCTCTTTTCCCTCTGTATATTCAATAAACATTGAATGGTTACTATATGCCAGTCCATGTGCTATGGTGTAGGGAAGTAGACCAACATCATCTCTGACGTTTGGCATGCTAACTGGCTGGAATAACTCTGTATATTATAATTTACATGTTTTCAAGAGAAAGGTATATGGGCTGCTGGCAACGGTAAGGTTGGTGGCACATAAATCCATCCAAGTGGCTGGATAGAACTTCCACAATTTTAGCACTAATGTACACTTCCAGTGACCATTGTGTGGACAAGAACCAGATAACTATGTAAGATTACCCAGGATTATTCATTCACAATCATTTGTTGTAATCAGTGAATAAAAGAATTTTTCATGATTGCAAAGATATAAAAATAACTTTATTACATAGGACTTTTTATTTATTGTAGTAGTGTCCATTGTCTTTGACTATTAACTGTTTTATTGTTACATTCAAGTCAGCTCTCATTTTCACCTCAATCCATCTGCCAAATGTTCTCCCTAACTCCTTGAACTATAAACACCATATCCCCAGAAGGTTCTATTTTTCCCTGAATATATCTTGCTAAATCTTCTCAAGTTTTATTGTGTAGCATTTGCATACAAAAAATGTACAACGTGTGCATGTATGTTTTGAAGTATAGCAATGAAATGATATACACTCCTGTTCCCCAGCTTTGGGCCAGAACATTGCTATTACCCTACCTGTGTGTTGCCCTTTCATTCTTGCTTCTCAGCTTTTGCTTGCACTATCCAGCCCTGCCTGGAATGCCTTCCTTGACGTCTCCATGTACCAAAACCTTCCTTCAAAGCTCTGCTCAGGTCCTATCTCCTGTAGGGAGATTTTCTCCATGCAGCCTATAATTTTCCTTTTCCCTGAGTTCTTACACTACCTTCAGGGCATATTGCTCATTGGACATTTCAATACATGCTGCTTTTGTCATGTGGTGTGATATAGTTTGGATGTCCCCCCACCAAATCTCATGTTGAGATGTCACCCCCAGTCTTGGAGAGGGGACTGGTGAAAGGTGTTTTGTTCATGGGGGCAGATCCCTCATGGCTTTGTTCTGTTCTCACGATAGTGAGTGAGTTCTTGTGACATCTGGTTGTTTAAAAGTGATTGGCATCTTCCCCCTTGCACTCTCATTCCTGTTCTCACCATGTGATGTGCCTGCTCCTGCTTAACCCTCTGTCATGAGTAAAAGCTCCCTGAGGCCTCCCCAGAAGCTAAGCAGATGCCAGCACCATGCTTATACAGCCTGCAGAACCGCGAGCCAATTAAAGCTTTTTTCTTTATAAATTACCCAGCCTCAGGTATTCCTCTATAGCAATGTAAGAGCAGCCGAACACATGGTACTTTCTCTGTGCTTTGGCTGTCAAGTAGACAAGTGTGAGCTTCAGAGGTAAGAGTTCTTGTTTCTCCCACAGTGCCCTTGCACTTTGCAGAGGCTTAAGATTTGGCAACTACTCTAGATGAAAAATTCTATTGTCAAGAGAATTAATGCAATGGATAGGACAATGAATGGGATTTCAAAACTTGTGTTTAATTCCAGATCGCTAACCCCTACTTGGTGTAACCTTGGGAAGCATAATTAATCCCTTTGAGAATTTCCTGATTACACACACACAGACAACACATGTGCATGCGCACACATCTGATGGCACCTTTGTGAAAATTAAATGAGGTAATGTGACTGAAAATCTGGTATGTATTGGTATGTTTGCTTATCCCACTCATATGTGATATTCCAAAGATAGTGGATATATTATTACTTTGCAGTATATAAAAGATATTATTGGCAACATAAAGAAACATTTGCTCTGACATATGGAACAGCCTTGAGCTCTTGGGCAAGCATCTCTCATGCAGTCATATCTTTATAATTTTTGAATTATGGATTAGAGCTTGTATCCTCTTAATTACTTTGGGGTAATAGGGATCTCCATTTCAGTTTAATTGAACCATATAATTTAAATAATTAATACGTTAAGCAAATTGAATAGGAGGTCTGGTTCAGGCATTCACAGTTTCTAATCAGGCAACCCAAACCAACAGGAACAGAATTCCAAGGAAAGGATTGAGACTAAACACAAACGAAACACAATGTAAAGACAGATGACTCTCACACATTACATTGATTACATGGAAGGCCATTGCTATTATGAAGTAAAATTCCTTTAAAAACTTCTCAAATAAAGGTTGCATTTACATATCTACAAGATAATATTCATGTTTTTTCAAAATTTTATTTGGATTTCAGAATCTTTAGGCTGAAGTGGACTATATAGATTCTTATCTCTTGGATTAGTTTTGAGATGAGGAAATTGAGGCCCAGAGAGTTCCTGTGGTTTGTCCAATGTGACAGGTCCAGTTAGTAGCAGAGCCTGAACTAGATCGCTAGTAATTTGAGCCCCGGCTCTTTTCCATGAGATTCTGCTGTCTTCAGGTTTCTATATTTTTAGCATAGGGATTTTCCGAGTTTTGGAAATCATGGAATCTCTTCGGCAGATGACCACTGTGTAAAACAGCTAAAACCATACCTTCTGTTTTGGGAGGTTTGAAGAGTTGGAATCCTTAAACCTCCTTTGTTCCCCACCCTAAAATTAGTGGCAGTCATGTAACTCCAGGGCTCAGCAGAAAAAAATAATGTCTGATTTGGCCTATTCTTTCTTTTAGTACTAGTAGATATCAATGTATATATTTAAAACACATATGCAGGTTAGGATTGATAAATAAACATAGTTTATTTATCAGTCTTACCCGGTCATATCTGGGTAAATTTGGTCACTTAGGAAAATGAAACAAGAAAATTATTGACTGTGCAAATGTGGCCACATGGGTGTTTTTTCCACACATTTATGTCAGCACATCTTATTTGTATTTTAAACACTTCTTTTCTAATGCTGGATTCTTGCTAGTTATGGGGAATTGTGACAACATTTGCAATATTTTCAAACAGCAATAGAAACTTTGAAAGAATATCTAAGGTGGCCAACAGACAGTAAAGTTTACTTCATCTCCATTATATGTTGCTACCATGCCTCCTCCATGAAATAAATTGTAGCATTTATTTTTATACAGTTGAAGATGCAGCATTCACTTACCACTTGTCAGAAGTGTTTCTTGATATGCTGCCCCTATGTGTTATCACGTCAACTCCATCTGTCCAGAACGCTGTTACTGTTTGACGCCATTGGGAGTTGGAAGATAGCAAAATAAGTCACACATTCTCAGGATGAGGCAGATTTGCATAGAGATCTAATCATTACAGTTATCTGAATCGAAGCCTTGTACGTGGGTCCCCTAAACACGACAGAAGAAAGCAGGCAGCACTGTGAGAAGACAGTGTTTCTATGCCAGCCTGTCATTGCTTTTCCTTCTTTTATGTCTCTTTCAAATTTTTCATTTATTAAATAATTGAATTCTTACTTGATATCAGCTTATCATGTTAACTGATGGCTATATATTGTAATGCAAAGGAGAAAACCCTCCAACCTGTTTTGGAAGACAGAGGATGAAAATTATTCATACAGTATACTATTTCCAACTTACTTTTCAATTTTGGAAAACAGTGAAAAAAACAAAGAATAATTCATATTTGTATTAATTCATTCAAAAAATATTCACTGAGTACAAATTATGTACCAGCTACTGGACTAAACCCTGGGAGTTGAAAGATTTATTTGGTGTGAGTGTATAATACAGAGGTGAAAAATATGCACAATTAAAATACTTACAATTCATCACGACTGGGGCTGTTTTGGTGCGAAAAATGCTTTGGGAATATCAGAGGAACCTTGGGAAGAGAGAGAGATTTTGAAAAAGAAGCTGGTATTTGAATTGGATTCTTAAGCATGAGAAGGACTTTGCCATAATAACCACAGCTGTGGTGAAAAATCATGTCTGGGAAAGAAAATAGATGTGCTGAGGGCCTGCAAAGTCAATAAAGGGGTTGAGGACACACTGTGGGGAACAGAAGCTGGCAGGCGAACCAGGTGTTCGGGGCAATGGAGTTAGGATCTCGGTGTACTTTTGTTGAGTGGAATAAATGCCTGTATGATAAGAATAAACTATTGGAAGTATCCCAAATATTCATTGCTGGGGGAATGAATAAGCAAAATGTATATATGGACAATGAAATCTTAGTCTTTAGGAAAGGAAGGACATTCTGACACATGCTACAACATGGATGAACCTTGAGGACATACTCAGTGAAATAAGCCAGTCACAAAAAGGTAAATACTATATGATTCCACTTATAGGAGGTACCTAGAGTAGTAAAAATTATAGAGACATAATAATAATATAATGTAGAATGGTAGTTTCCAGGGTCTGGAGGGAGGGGAGTTATCATTTAATGGGCACAGAGCTTCAGATGAGGAAGATGAAAAAGTTCTGAAGATGGATGGTGGTGGCAGTAGCACAATATGAAGGCACTTCTTACCACTAAACCATATATGTAAAAATGGCTACAATGACAAATTTTGTGTTATGAATAAATACCACAATAAAAATACCTTGGATCATTAAAATAAAAATAACTTGGATAATTAAAAAAAGAGAAATAGCTATTAAATGTATCATTCCTCATGGAGGTTTTAAACTCTGCAGAAACACTGATCATGACAGACTTTGCTAGATATCAGCATATGTGAGATTTACATAGGGGCTTAGGTGACTGCTAATTCAATATGGTGGTCATTAGGTTTTCAAAGAAAAGGAAAATTATACTTAAATTTTCCTAGTCAGGAAGATGGCTATCTTCTCATCATATCATCATATGGTGGAAAGAGGGCGAGAGAGCTCTCTGGGGCTCCCTTTTATTAGGGCACTAATTTCATTCATGGGAGGTCCACTTTCAGGATCTACTCACCTTCCAAGGGCCTACTTCCTAATACCATCACATTAGGGGTTAGAATCTCAACCGGTGAATTTGGGGGCGACACAAATATTCAGCCCATAGCTCATAAATAGCTAGGACATCTTCGAAACAAGTAAACATCACTCACAAGGAAATGAGTAAGAAACCTGAAAAACAAATCCATGTTTTCAGCTGGCAATGCAGGCTCTAAACATAATTAAAAAGAGGAGTAGGAGAGTGAATGGAGGAGACAACTTGAGCTAGGCTGGTCAGGAGAGACATCAAAATCCAAGTGTTCTTTTCATCGATACTCCTCAGTAGGAAGAGATCATTCTCTTCTACTCCATTGGGTGAACTGGACTTGGGTGGGCCCTGAGACATAACATCAGTGCCTGGCACCAGCCTTCCTGGGACAGAATGAAGCTTTCCTCCAGGACCCGGATCTTCAGACCAGTGCCTCCTTCTGATTCCTGGCACACAGGCAGCATTCTTCCCAGACCCTTGCATCATATTGTGGGGAAGCCACAGTAGCACCAGACCTTTCCCCACGCTGTGGCCTGTGCCTGCATCCCATGGCTCACCTAGACCCCTTTCCTACAGTTGTTCAGAGATGCTTTGTGATTTCCCAGCCCTCATTTTTATTTTGAACATGGTCTATCCGTTAGAAGGTTAGATTTTTTTCTCTTATGTTCCAAGAATTTTACATGGGTGTAATTCTTATTAATGATAAGGTCATCCTAACTATAAGTTTGGACACAATCATAGTGTTTCTGTCAAATATTTTAGGCTTGTGCTGGACTTCTGGTTTTCATATTTTGGCACACTAGTTTCTGATGTGTGAAATTGGCATGGTCTTTGATATGAGAATTCTATCTAACATGTCTATAAGGACCATTTTCAACCTCCAGGAATATGTCAAATGTTCAACCTATGTTCCAGTCTCTAATTTTATAAGCAACTCAGCTCACTATGGCCTAGACTCTGTATATAACTTAAATATATACAATCTTCTCCAATGAGGCTATTATACGCATGACTTGTGTGTGTGCGTGTGTGCACACACACACACACACACACACCACACCACTCACACACTCTATCCTAGGTCCACATCCTTAATTGTGTGCTTAACTTGCCTGTGCTTCCCTTCCCCAACACCTCAGTTCTCCTTCCATCCCACCCCTTTGCCCTTTCTCCTTGTTGTAGCTTGCACTTGTTTCTTAGACCTGTTGCTCCAAACTCCTCTCCCACATTTAACTGTATGTCACACTTATCCTCATATTTCAGCACTTTCCAGCTGCCAGGGAAAGCTACCCTTCCCTGTGGGGCAGAGACTGTGGGGTGTTCCAGCTGCAAAAGGCTTCAGATAATAAAATTTGCTAACTTATAAACAAAAGTACATTTTCCCTTGTTTAAATACACAATATATATAACTTCTGAATGTTATAAAAGACAGATGAGGGAACATTGCTCTTATTCAAAAGAACTTTTTCATTTACAAAATAATTCACCATAGAATTTTTCTCATTTAAGTATAATTTAACTAACAAGAATTTAATTTATGTGAAACTTTCAGTAATACACGGTGTGAAAGAGTACATTTCTATTATTATACCTTTCAAATTATTATTATTAAGGCTGAGTGGTAAGTGTTGTATACTTTGGCATATATAGCATGGATTGGCATTTACAGCATGGTTTATAAATATAGTACACTCAATAGAATGTTTGGCTATTTTTTATTGCAGAATAAATTTTTTTCCTTTTTTATTTAGAATAGAAAATTTTGAGATGAAACAGCTTAGAAAGTTTGGGGATGATTAATTAGAAGAAGCTGTCTTTTGGGAGAAGAAAATGCCTCACAATTAAAATGACATATTCTTGGAGTTTTAAAGAACAGCACCAGAAAAGTTTGTACCAATCTCAATCTACCAATTTTTTTTTGCTTAATATGTCTTCTTTTATTATGCTCTTGAATACTGATAGAGGGTTGACTATCGTTCGGTGGGCTATGGGCATCCACTTCCTATAATGTTCTTAATTGCTAAACTAATAACTAAAATGTGACATTATCTGAAAGTGCTTATGAGTGACATATTTAGAATATACCACACTGTTTTTCTTTCAAGTTGTTTTAGTTTTCAGGAATTCCTGGTGCTCTTGTTTCCTTGCAAGATGAATCAGCAGCGGCTTGCTACTCCTTTCACCAATGGTACTCAAGCGCGATCCTAAACAACTAAAATGATTTGACAACAACAACAAAATACCCATATAAGGTAACAGAAGAGGCATTACCTCTTGATAACCCATTCGAGCTAGCAACAAATGTGCAAATATGCAGAAAGCACCAGTCTCAAATTGCAGTGCATCTGTACCTTAAGCTAAATTTCTAGTGTACTTTTGGATGTGTCATAATCTTTTCCATCTGTCTTCTCCCACATCAAAATGCCCTGATGATGTGTTCAAGCTGGGGTCGTGCTCTAGGATCATATTCAGGTGTGCATTAAGATGATACGGCAGCCATAGCTACGTTTGCAGCTCTGACAGGAGGTCTCCTAAAGCCATTTGAACGCAGCAGCGCTGTCCTTTTGGGTTTGCCTATCTCTCCTGCGGTGCTGCGGTGTTCCAGCCTGCTCCCGACGGGCATGCATCTTGAATGAAGTCCCAGCTCTAACCAACCATTTGGCGGCAGCCTTATCGGTAGTGCCGTCTGTTGGCCCCACACCGGGCAAAGACCCCAGAGAAAGTCCCCTTAGGTTTTCTTGTTTAGTCAGGAAAGCAAACATAGGGAAATTGATCTTACCCCGTAATATTTTCCTCCGAATTACTGCCAGAATTTATTTCTGTTTCCACAGTAATCAGCTGCTGCCGTTGCTTTCGGTCAAGTCACTATTTCCTTCCCGCCTTTTAAGGGAAATTGCAGTTTACAAGTTCTTCATCTTTTGATTTGTGACTTTGAAATCTTTTACTGATTTACTGATTGAACAACATTTTTGTCTGTTTGTAAGAGTTTCCACCTCGGACCATTTAAAAATATAAACAGTACATAAGACAGAGCAGCTGCATTTAGAAGGAATTCAAGTTTAGACATTTCTCCACCATTGTACTGTCAAGTTTCTCCTCCGTCTCACTTAAAGCATGGCCCTCTTAGTTAGTTAGCAGAAAAAAAATTCCGTCCATTAGATATCAGCCTCATTTTCCTTCTGTTACTTAAACAGTTTCTATGCGTTCTTTCTTCCTTCCCTGTAGCATGAGAGTAAGAAAACACCACTCTCTTTTCTAAGGTTAGCCCCTCTAAATGTTAGCTGGACCCCACGCCTGAATCATGTATGCAACAATTACTTACAAAAAGCCTACCATGTGCTGGGTTTTTGCTAATGAGCTGCGGGCAAATGTGAACAAGTCAGGCTGGCCCCTCTCTTCACGGAGCAATTACCTCTCTAAGATCTGCCTTGCTCTACAAGTTACTCTCTCAACCACAACCACGCCCCCAAAAGCTACCTAGCGTTTAAATTTTCTGCTTATTTTTGACCCCTTCTCTTCTCCCTTAAATATTTTCCTATTTCAATAAACAATACCGCTTATTCCTGATGCCCCATTTCACTCCTCTCTGTTCTTCGTTTCCTTCCTACTTGCACATTCACTGCTCCTTCTGTGGCTTTCAGAAACTTGCCTGACCCAGCACTAGATATTTTAAAATGATGCTTGCCTCATCACAAAAATCAAAAGAGGAACTTGTTACAATGTTGGTTCCTTAGACTGTCCTTGGAAGACTGTGCCACATCTGACACAATATGTATGGGTTGGAGCCAAGGAATATGTAATTTTAATATGCCAGGTAGACCAGGGGTCCCCAACCCCTGGGCGGCGGACTGGGTACTGGTCCTCGGCCTGCTAGGAACTGGGCGCATAGCGGAGGTGAGCGGCCAGCAAGCATTACCACCTGGGATCCACCTCCTGTCAGATCAGTGGCAGGATTAGATTCTCATAGAACTGCAAACCCTATTGTGAACTGCGCATGTGAGGGATCTAGGTTGTTTGCCCATTATGAAAATCTAAGTAATGTCTGATGATCTGAGGTGGAACAGTTTAATCCTGAAACCATCCCCCACCCCATCTGTGGAAAATTTGTCTTCCATGAAACTGGTCCCTGGTGCTAAAAATGTTGGGGACTGCTGAGTAGATGACTCTTAACATCACTCAAGTTTTCATAACACTGAGCTACAACCTGTACAACCGGATTATCTTCCCATCTGTCTCCTTTGCCTGATGTGCCACCTCTATGTTACACCCTCCAGCCCTTGTTGTTCTTTCCTTACCTGCTCTCTGCCAGAGGCCCACCCAGGTACGAAGGCCCCAGCATCATGATCTGACTTCTGGTCTATATCCAGGACCTGAATCTTTGTAATCATTTTATTTCCCAGAATTTGCTTCTATTTTTTCATGTCTAGTGGGTATTTCCAACGTTTGTTTCACCATCACTCAAATTCAGCAGGTCCAAATGAACTTGTCAGTTCCCTCACCCCAGACAGGCTTCCCTTCTTGGCTTTCTGTTTTCTTCATAACTATCTGCGTTTTCACCCAGATGCCAATGTACTACTTTTAAAAGGAGTAAGCCCTCTGCCAATGGGACATTTGCATGCTGTGGCCAGGTGGGCTGTTTCTCAAAGGGCAAACTACATGGGAAGCTAAATTGTAATCAGAAGGATGATTGGTGTGTATAGCATCAGAGCAGGGGAGTTAAGCTTAAAATTGGACTGTCTAATGGTATGAAGAGAGTTAGCTGAATATACCTGTGTCCACAATGAAGATGGCATACCACTCAGACTAGCCACATCATGTCCTCATGCCATCCTCTTCCTGGGCAGAGCTTGCATGAACCTGCTGACAAGGCTTCTGCAAGTCTCATTGTTCTGTGCCTCCATGACTGACCCTTCATGAGCCGTCCCTCAGAAGTATCTGCATATCTACTGAGTTACCATAAAAGTAGGTGGCCTGGGAGCCATTCTCTCATTTGTGCTACCTTTAAGTGTTCTTACTCTGACCTTGGACATATTAATTATAAATTTCATTCCTGAGTGGTGGCCTAATTTTCCTTACTTATAAGTTCTTGGCAGAAGATAGAATCCCAATAGTCACCATTTACCAACAATAGGAATACAATCATATTGCATAAAATTAGGAATAAATCAGCCACAATTCCATACTGTAATATGATTATTAACATTTTTGTTCATTATCCATCTTAATATGCATTTTATGCCATTGTAATTATAATATAATATTCATAGCTGATGCTATGTTTTTCATTTCAACTTTTCCAGAGAAATACAGCAAAATGCTGAAAATAGAAACTGAGAGGCTAGAAAACAAAAGCTGAGAAATAGAAGGATTAATATGGGCAAACATAATGAGGAAATAATGAGGTAAAGAATTAAAAACAAACTGTCCACAAGAGTTTGCATGAGAGGTGTGACTGCAGTGATTGGCAAATTCTTTCCATAAAAACAATGACAAAACTGGATAAAATTGTCACAAACATTTCCAGGCTCTGGAAATTGACCAAATAAACCCCAATAAATTGAGAAACATTTATTGCTTAAAAAAAACTTCTGAATTTCAAGAATGAACAGTAAAAGTGTGGCATTCTTGTCTAGGGATGCTCCCTTTCCAACCCACACCCTTTTGTGTTTGGAGGTTTTGGATGGTCCTAGTTGGCTAACTTCCCCAAGGTTTACTTTTCCTCTTTGGTTTGATTCATATCAAAGATAAGTCTTAGAAACCACATGATGCTCAAGCAGTGTTCCGGCAGTGCTCTTGCAAGATGGTTAGTAAGAGCACGGGCCAGTTACAGTTGGGGTCAGACCAGCTGACAGGGAGGCTCCTCCTCCAGAGATCACTCTAAGGGTTTGGAAGATCCTTCTCCCTTTCATATACCTGGATTCAGTCTGGGTCAGTTACCAGATGTTTCTTTCATAAAGGGAGTTTAAGTTACTCATGTGAGGGTAAGCTTTGTTTTAAGGGTTATGAAAATTACATCTGTGCTGAAGTGGCCTTGTCTCCTGGAAATCTCCTGGCCAGGTTGTATCATATTGCTAAGTGGCACATATTAGCCCTGTGAGATGCTTAAGTGGGCCTTATGGTTATCATTGATCTTAGCCACAATATGTCTCTTTTAGTATACTACACACCACCAGCTCAGGAGGTACAGCAATTCTACCAGGATGGGGCTTGACAGTAGGTAGTTAGATGGGCATGAACAGGGCAGGAGAGGGTTCCCCTCCCCACCAGGATGTCAGGGGACCATCAGGTGACGGTTCAGCAGTTATGACACTGCCTCTTTAAAAATGATAGCTGGTTGCAGGCGCCAGGGAGAGGCAATTTCTCAAATAGATAAAAACATTTGAAATTGGTAATCAGCTTCCAATAAGATCTCAGGAATTGGGTGAGTGAGCTTGAGCACATGCATTAAGAGACAAACTGGCAGAGTATGACCTTCTGGGGGTATTCCACCAGAAAAGGGAAGGAAGCCTCAGGGGGGCATGCATGCAACTTCCTAAACACACTGTGCATGCTCACCTCTCAAGTGTTAGCAGGCCACTGCATATGCGGGTGACCCACTGCAAGAGAAGAATCAAGGGAAAAGGGACACAAGACACCAGAAGCATGCCAACAAGTCAATAAGTTAAACACCATATTTGACCTTCACAGTGCCCGCTTGGATCTCTCCCAAGTGTACTTCCCTTTCTTTCCTGCTCTAAAGCTTTTTAATAAACTTCCACTCCTGCTCTGAAATTTGCCTCAGTCTTTTTTTCTGCCTTATGCCCCTCAGTCAAATTCTTTCTTTTGAAGAGGCAAGAACTGAGGTTGCCACAGACCTGTACAGATTTGCCGATAGTAAACCAGATATTTGCCACCCCTAACAGGGCTGGTCGTGAAAACCAGGAGCTTCTCCACGAGGGAGAGCTAATTTGATTTAGGGTGAGAGGAGAAAAATCTGTACTCAATGGCATTGTCAGTAAAAATAGCCAACTTGGTAAGAAACGAACAGGGCAGACTTGAGGTTGCAGTACTGGGAGTGGCAGATTGGTAGACTAACCAGAAACTTAACAGGGAGATCCTAAAGCTCAGAGGTCATAGAGGGGTAGATAAGCTCTTTTCCTTTCTACCTGGCTGACTGGGAGGCTGAGTACATGTGCAGGGGTGACCCAAGACAGTTGAAGCTCTCCACATACATCTGGCTGACTGGAAGACTGCACGCATGCTGAGGGAAGATGGGAGAGGGCCCTGGGAGAAAGCAGAAGTGAGCAGGATTGGAATGCCTGAGTATTCTCCAAACCACACGAGGATCCAGCAACACAGGGTGAAAACCTTACTGGCCTGAGGTGTTTGAGCACAATCTTTAATCAATCATTGGCTGACTACTAAGCCATGCAGTCACATGAGTAAACCCTAGAAAATAAGACTAGAAAGTAAAACTAAGAATGCAAAAATAATCAGAGATCTTAGCGACTGTACATCATGGAGGATACAAATATAGCAGATTAAATCTAGAGAAGTTACTAAATAACAAATCAAAACAAAACAAACAGAAAAACCCAGCAACAACAATTCTCATGCATAAAAATTAGAATCAAAAGCTACTACAACATATTATCTAAAATGCCCAGTTTTCAACAAAATATTATGCAAAGACATGCAGAGCAACAGAAAGTGTAACCCATACTTGGGGGAAAAGGTGACATCATAAATTTTCTCTGAATAGGCCCAGATGTATTTAGCAGGCCAAGATGTCAAAGCAACTATTATAAACATGTTTAAAGAACTAAAGAAAACCATGCTTAAAGAATTAAAGGACAAAATAGCCAACATTTGGAAGCAACCCAAGTGTCCATCAGCAGATGAATGGGTAAAGAAAGTGTGGCACATATACACAATGGAGTACTATTCAGCCATAAAAAAGAATAAGATCCTGTCATTTGCAACAACATGGATGGAAATGGAGGATATTACATTAAGTGAAATACATCAGGCACAGAGAGACAAACTTTGCACATTCTCACTCATTTTGGGGAGCTAAACATTAAGACAATTGAACTAATGGAGACAGAGAATAGAATGATGGTTACATGGGTATAAAAATGTAGTCAGAAAGAATGAATCAGTTCTAGTATTTGATAGGACAATAGGGTGACTATAGAATTTAATTGTACATTTAAAAATGTCAGTAAGAATTTAATTGTACATCTAAAAATAACTAATAAAGTATAATTGGACTGTTTGTAACACAAAACATGAATACTTGAGGGGATAAATACCCCATTTTACATGATGGGATTATTATGCCTTGCATGCCTGTATCAAAACATCTCACATACCTCATAAATATATACACTTACTATGTATCCATAAAAATAAAAAATAAGCAATGCATTGAGAAACACTTATAGCTTTAAACACATATATTTAGAAAGGAATATCTCAAATCAATCATTTAAGCTTCTATCCAAAGAATTTAGAAAAAACAATAAGCTCAAAGTAGGCAGAAGAAAGAAATAACAACAAAATAGAAACCAATGAAATAGAAAAAAAATCAATAACAGAGAAAATTGATAAGTTGATCAGAAGTTGATCTTTGAAAAAGAATTAATAAATCTTCAGCTGAATTGATCAAGAAAAAAGCGAGAAAACACAATTTATTAAACTAGGAATGACACAGGGAGCATCACTCTAGACCCTAGAAATTAAAAGAATTATAAGAACAAAAAAGACAGAAAGAAAGGAAGGAAGAAAGGGAGAGAGGGATGGAGGGAGGGAGGGAGGAAGGAAGGAAGGAATGACGAAGGAAGGAAGGAAAGAAGAAAGGAAGGAAGGAAGGAAGGAGGGAGGGAGGAGGGGCATCTATATTTGAAAGGAAGTAAAACTATTTTTATGGTTTTGTTTTCAGATGACATTATATTGTATGTAGAAAATTCTAAAGAATCTGAAAAAATTACTAGAACTAATTAATTAATTTAGTAAGGTTACAAGATACAAGATCAGTATGCTAAACCCAACTTTTAAAATGCTGTAAGTTAACAATCCAAAAATAAAATTAGGAAAACAATTTCATCCACAATGGCATCAAAAACAATAAATAGGAATATATTTTAAGAAATAAGAGTAAAACTTGTATATTGAAAACTATAAAATATTGCTGATAGTAATTTAAAAATAAAATAGAGCAATAGTCCACATATATGGATTGGAAAAAATAGGACATCGATTCTTCCCAAATTGATCTATAGATTTAACATAATCCCCATCAAAATCCAGCATATTTTTTGTAGCTGTTGATCTATCTGATGATTCATATCATTCTTTACCTCTTGCAAACCCAATCTGTTTTCTGTTTCTATAATTTTGTTATTTTAAGAATGTTATATAAATAAAATCCTACAAATGGCCATTTGAAATTGGACTTTTTTTTCACTCAGCACAATTCTCTGGAGATTAAGCTGTTGAGTACATGAATAACTTTCCCTTTTTACTGCTGAGTAGTATTCAATGGTTTGGATGCAGCAACAACTTGTTTAGTCAATCACCCGCTAAAAGACATTTTGATTGTTTCCAATTTTTTGCTTATTAGAAAAAAAACCCCGCCAAGAACATTTGTGTGTACATTTTTGCATGAACTTAAGTTTTTATTTCTCTAGGATAAATGCCCAAAAGTGAAAATGCGGGGTTGTATGTTAGTCAAATGTTTAGTTTTTTTAAGGAGTGCCAAAATATTTTCAAGAATGGAAATACCATTTTACATTCCCATCAGTAGTGTATGAGTCATCCAATTTCTTTGCAACCTTGCCAGTATTTGGTGTTGTCACTAATTTTTATTTCAGCCACTGTGAGAGGTGGGTAGCATTACCTCATTGTGGTATTAATTTGCATTTCTCTAGTGGCTAGAGATGTGGAGAATCTTTTCATTTGCTAGTTTACTGTTTGTATATCCTCTAGTAAAATGCCTGTTCATGTATTTTGCCCAGCTTCTAACTGGATTTTTTTTTTAACTATTGAGTGCTGGGAATTCTCTACATATTCTAAATACTATTCCCTTGTCATATATGTTGCTTGCAATATTTTCTCTAACTCTGTAGCTTGTTTTTTCATTCTTTTGATCAGATCTTTCATGAGCTACATCATTGTCATTAGAGAAATATGCTTTTAAACCACAATGTGATACCACCACACACATGCAAATGTCTGTAATAAAAAAGACCAACAATACCAAGAATTGGTGAGGATGTGGAAAATCTGGAACCCATATACATTGCTGATGGACATGTAAAATTGTACAACTACATTTGAAAATAGTTTGGCTTATTCCTCAAAAATCAAACATACATTTACCCTACAATCCAGCTATTCTTCTTGGTAACTACCCAAAAGAACTAAAAATTAATATCCACATAAAGACTTGTGCTGATGTTCACAGTAGCATTATTCATAAAGGCCTCAAACTGGAAACAATCAAAATGTCTATTAACTGGTGACTGGATAGACAATGTGGTATATTCATACAGTGGAATACTATTCAGCAAATAAAAAGGAAAGAACTACTTTCACATGCTGCAATATGGGTGAACTTCAAAAATATTATACCAAGTAAAGGAATCTAGACACAAAAGACTATATATCTTAGATTATGTATTTATGAATTTCCCATAAAAAAGTAAGTCTATGTAGAGAAAGTAGATCCATAGTTACATGGGAGTGAGGATAGGAATGGAATTGACTGCAAATGGAAGGGAGGGAAGTTTTGGGAGGTGATAGAAATGCTTGAAAGCTAGATTGTGGTGATAATTGCACAAACTTCCAAATTTACTAAAAATTACTGACTTCTACACTTACAATAGATGAGTTTTTCAGTATGTAAATTTTTCCCAATAAAGCTATTAAAAGAATAAATTGTGTGTAAAATGTCATACTAATCCTTTTTTTTCTAATTTTTTTTTTACAGCACCAGTTTAACAAGTAATCACCAACTTTCCACCTTGCTTTTAGGAAAGCCATATTTTGAGAATAAGAGGAAGAAGAAACACCGAAGTTATTTAGTCCTAGACTCTTCTTACATGTCTCCAAGAATAAGTAGACACTGACTATTTTAAGAATTCTCTTGAGTAATAGAAGTTAGTGAACTGGAAGAATGGAGCCAGACAGATACCAAAAGATCATTATTTTTCCCTAAAGTGAACTTTAAAAGCTGGCATTTGTTCTACAGCCAAGCATTTCCTAAAAGTGCTCTCAGTCAACTGTGCTGAAATATTGAGTAACTGCCATGTCACTGTACCTCCCCAACTTGTGATGTGTGTAATAATATAATGCAAGTGATTATTTTTGCCTTGAGAGCTTTAACTCTCATGATGAGCAAATAATATTCTTAGACTTGAATCACAGCTATTTACAAATTAATTACATAACATATCTATTCTCTTGCTTGAACAGCTATCATTTGACTCAAGAAAATGTGTGACCATTTTTTACCTGTATTAATTCAGAGCACAGTTGTGTGATCATTAGTTTGAGTCCCTAAGACAGAATAATCAAAGTTTAGTCAGTAGCAAGAAATTAACATGCAATTCTTGTCTTCTTCAAGCATAGTCTATATTCTGTTGGTAATAAACTGTATTCTGTTGGCAATAAATTGATTGCTCAACAGGGTGAATGCAGTAGATTATTTTCTTTTTATATCCATGAAATTTCTGTCTCTAAGATTGATCAGTGTACATTTCCACACAGAGCCACGAGTGCTTATGTAATAATTGTCTGTGCCCAATCACTTAAGAGTGACTTTGCTGATGACCTTGTCAGAGGCATTCTGTTTGGCAAGCAGAGTTGATCGACTCTTGGCCAGAGTGCAAGCGACAGAAATCACTTCTGTCATACTGAATTCATTTTTTTTTGACAGACAGAGCTCACATTAGAGAGCCAGTTGGCAAAACTGATATTCTGCAATACAGCAAATTATACTTCTGTGTCTCTGGCTCATTTCTTCCCAAGGGGTTTTGGGTGGCCACTTGTGGCTAAGTTTAGCAGAAGGAGTCTTATTAGAATGACATAAGGTAATTCCGTAGTCGAATTTTTAGCCTGATTTCAATCTCCAAGTGACAGTCTTTTCCCTTTTGCTGAAACCTAACTGATTAGATTTACAATCTGTTTATTTGGCAGGTCATATTCATAGGAACCCTTTCCAAAGAAGGAAGAGGAATATGAAGAAAGTTGGGAATGAAGACAAATCTATAAACTGCAAAGGCTCTGATGTCAGTAATTGTGCTGTCAAAACTGCTCAGGCTCTGATGAGTCAGGTGATCACAGTCAAGTCAATTAATCTCTCTAAGGCTCATCTGTAAGATGGGGATGGGTTTCTTTTCTTTTTTTTCTTTTAAGACTTTCTCTTTTTAAATTAATTAATTATTTAAAGTTTTGGGGTATATGTGCAGGATGTGCAGGTTTGTCACATAGGTAAACGTGTGCCATGGTGGTTTGCTGCACATATCAACCCATCACCTAGTTTTGTTCTTTTTGCTTAGGATTGTCTTGGCTATATGAGCTCTTTTTTGGTTCCATATGAATTTTAAAATATTTTTTTCTAATTCTGTGAAGAATGTCAGTGGTAGTTTAATGGGAAGAGCATTGAATCGATAAATTGCTTTGGGCAGTATAGTTATTTTCACTATACTGATTCTTTCTATCCATGAGCAGATGGAATGTTTTTCCATTTGTTTGTGTTCTCTCTGATTTCCTTGAGCAGTGGTTTGTAGTTCTCTTTGAAGAGGTCCTTCACTTTCCTTGTTAGCTCTATTCCTAGGTATTTTATTCTCTTTGTGGCAATTGTGAATGGGAGTTCATTCATGATTTGGATTTCTGCTTGCCTGTTGTTGGTGTATAGGAATGCTTGTGACTTTCGCACATTGACTTTGTATCCTGAGACTTTGCTAAATTTGCTTATCAGCTTAAGAGGCTTTTGGGCTGAGACAATGTGGTTTTCTAGATACAGAATCATGTCATCTGCAAACAAAGACAATTTGACTTCCTCTCTTCCCATTCGAATACCCTATATTTCTTTCTCTTGCCTAATTGCCCTGGCCAGAACTTTCAACACTATGTTGAATAAGAGTGGTGAGACAGAGCATCCTGGTCTTGTGCCAGTTTTCAAGGGAATGCCTGCAGCTTTTGCCCATTCAGTATGATATTGGCTGTGGATCTGTCATAAATGGCTCTTATTATTTTGAGGTATGTTCCTTCAATGCCTAGTTTATTGAGAGTTTTTAACATGCAGGGATGTTGCATTTTATCAAAGGTCTTTTCTGTATCTATTGAGATAATTATGTGGTTTTTGTCTCTAGTTCTGTTTATTTGATGAATTATGTTTATTGATTTGCATCTGTTGAACCTGCCTTGCATCCCAGGGATGAAGCCGACTTGATTATGGTGAATAAGCTTTTTGATGTGCTGCTGGACTCCATTTGCTAGTATTTTATTGAGGATTTTTCCATCTATGTTCATCGTGAATATTGGCCCAAAGTTTTCTTTTTTGGTTGTAACTCTGGCAGGTTTTGGTATCAGGATGATGCTGACCTCATATAATGAGTTAGGGAGGAGTCTCTCCTTTTTAATTGTTTGGAATAGTTTCAGAAGAAATGGTACCAACTTTGCTTTGTATCTCTGTTAGAATTCAGCTATAAGTCCATCTGGACCTGGGCTGTTTTTGGTTGGTAGACTATTTATTACTGCCTCAATTTCAGAATTTGTTATTGTTCTATTCAGGGATTCAGCTTCTTTCTGGTTCAGTCTTGGAAGGGTGTATGTGTCCAGGAATTTATCTATTTCTTCTAGATTTTCCAGTTTATTTGCATAGAGTTGTTTATAGTATTCTCTGAGGGTTGTTTGTACTTCTTTGGGTCAGTGGTGGTATCCCCCTTATCATTTCTGATTGTGTTTATTTGAATCTTCTCTCTTTCCTTCTTTATTAGTCTCGCTAGCAGTCTATTTTATTGATTTTAAAAAAACAGTTTGTGGATTTGCTGATTTTTTGAAGTTTTTTTTGTTTCTATGTCCTCCATTTCCTCTCTGAAATTGATTATTTCCTGTCTTCTCCTAGGTCTGGGGTTTGTTTGCTCTTGGTTCTCTAGTTCTTTTAGTTGTGATATTAGGGTGTCAATTTGAGATTTTTCTAGCTTTTTGATGTGGGCATTTAGTGCAATAAATTTCCCTCTTAACACAGTTTCCGCTGCATCCTAGAGATTCTGATACATTGTCTCTTTGTTCTCATTGGTTTCAAAGACCTTCTTGATTTCTGCCTTAATTTCATTATTTACCCAGGGGTCATTCAGGAGCAGTTTGTTCAATTTCCATGTAGCTGTGTGGTTTTGAGTGGGCTTTTAAATCTTGAGTTCTAATTTGATTGTGCTGTGGTCTGAGAGACTGTTTCTTATGATTACAGTTTTTTAATTTTTGCATCTGCTGAAGAGTGTTTTACTTCCAATTATGTGATCAATTTTAGGGTAAGTGCCATGTGGCACCAAAAAAAATCTGTTGTTTTAGGTGGAGAGTTCTGTAGATATCTATCAGGTCCACTTGGTCTGAACTCAAGTCCTAAATATCTTTGTTAATTTTCTGTCTCAATGATCTGTCTAATGCTGACTGTGGGGGTATTAAAGTCTCTCACTATTATTGTGTGGGGGTCTAAGTCTCTTTGTAGTTCTCTAAGAACTTATTTTATGAATCTGGGTGTTCCTGTATTGGGTGCATATGTATTTAGTATAGTTAGCTCTTCTTGGGGAATTGAACACTTTAATATTATGTAATACCCTTTGTCTTTTTTGACCTTTGTTGAGATGTGTCTCTTGAATACAGCACACTGATGGGTCTTGTCTTTATATCCAGCTTGCCATTCTGTGTCTTTTAATTAGGACATTTAGCCCATTTACCTTTAAGTTTAATATTGTTATGTGTGAATTTGATCCTGTCATCATGATGCTGGCTGTTTAATTTTGCAGACTTGTTAACGTATTTGCTTCATAGTGTCACTGGTCTCTGTACTTCAGTGTGTTTTTGTAGTTTCATAGATAGAATAGGTTTTTCCTATCCAGGTTTTAGTGCTTCCTTCAGGAGTTCTTGCAAGACAGGGCTGATGGTGACAAAATCTCTCAGCATTTGCTTATCTGAAAAGGATTTTATTTCTCCTCCACTTATGAAGCTTAGTTTGGCCAGATATGAAATTCTGGGTT
The DNA here is from genome assembly GCF_029289425.2 of Pan paniscus. Taxonomy (NCBI): domain Eukaryota; kingdom Metazoa; phylum Chordata; class Mammalia; order Primates; family Hominidae; genus Pan; species Pan paniscus. The sequence continues at coordinate 74,030,295 of NC_073256.2, read as the reverse complement.
GGAATTTCTTTTTCTTAAGAATGTCGAATATTGGCCCCCAATCTCTTCTGGCTTGTAGGGTTTCCACTGAGAGGTCCACTGTTAGTCTGATGGGCTTCCCTTTGTAGGTGACCTGTCCTTTCTCTCTTGCTGCCCTTAACATTTTTTCTTTCATTTCAACCTTGGAGAATCTGATGATTATGTGTCTTGGGGTAGAACTTTTGTGGAGTATGCTACTGCAGTTCTCTCGATTTCCTGAATTTGAATATTGGCCTGTCTTGCTAGACTGGGGAAGTTCTCCTGGATGATATCCTGAAGTGTGTTTTCCAACTTGGTTTCATTCTCCCCATCTCTTTCAGGTACTCCAATCAGTCATAGGTTCAGTCTTTTGACATAGTCCCATAGCTCTCGGAGGTTTTGTTTGTTCCCTTTCATTCTTTTTTCTCCAATCTTGTCTTCATGCCCTATTTCAGCAAGATAGTCTTCAGGCTCTGATACTCTCTCTTCCACTTGGTCAATTCAGCTATTGGTACTTGTGTTTGCACCACAAAGTTCTTGTGCTGTGTTTTTCAGCTCCATCAGGTCATTTATGTTCCTCTCTAAACTGGTTATTCCAGTTAACAGCTCCCATAATATTTTATCATGGTTCTTAGCTTCTTAGCATTAGGCTAGAACATAATCCTTTAGCTCAGCAAAATTTGTTACTACCCACTTTCTAAAGCCTACTTATGTCAGTTCATCCATCTCAGCTTCAGCTCAGTTCTGTGCCCTTGCTGGAGATGTGTTGCAATCATTTAGAGGAGAAGAGGCATTCTGGGTTTTGGGATTTTCAGCATTTTTGCATTGGTTTTTCCTCATCTTCATGGGTTTATCTACCTTTTTTCTTTGAGGCTGCTAATCCTTCGATAGGGTTTTTGTGGGGTCTTTTTTGTTGATGTCGTTGTTGTTGCTTTCTGTTTGTTCGTTTTGCTTGTAACAGTCGGGCCCCTCTTCTGCACGTCTGCTGCAGTTTTCTGGGAGTCCACTCCAGACCCTGTTTGCCTGGGTATCACCAGTGAAGGCTGCAGAACAGCAAAAATTGCTGCCTCCTCCTTCCTCTGAAAGCTTTGTCCCAGAGGGGCACTGACCTGATGCCAGCTGGAACTCTCGTGTATGAGATGTCTCCCAACCACTGTTGGGAGGTCTCACCCAGTCAGGAGGCACAGGGTCAGGGATCCTCTTGAGGAGACAGTCTGTCCCTTAGCAGAGCTGGTATGCTGTGCTGGGGGAATCCCCCTCGTTGAGATCAGCAGATTAAGTCCACTGAACTTGAGATGGTGGCTGCCCCTCCCCCGAGGTGCTCTGTCCCAGGGAGATGAGAGTTCTGTCTGTAAGCCCCTGACTGGAGCTGCTGCACTTTCTGCAGGGAGGCCCTGCCCTGTGAGAAGGGATCTGGAGAAGCAGTCTGGCCACAGTCACTTTGCTGCACTGTGGGGAATTCCACCCAGTCCAAACCTTCCGGTCTTCTTAGCGCTGTCAGGGGAAAACCGCCTACTAAAGCCACAGTAATGGCGGTCACCCCTCCCTCCACCAACTCCATCGTCCTGGGCTGACTCCAGACTGCTGTGCTGGCAATGGGAATTGCAAGCAAGTGGTTCTTAGCTTGCTGGGGTCCCTGGGAGTGGGAACGGCAGAGTGAGACCGCTTGGTCCCCTGGCTTCAGCCCCATTTCCATGGGAGTGGATGGTTCTCCTGTTTCCTTGGCGTTCCAGGCACCCCTGGAGCATATAAAAATTCCTGCGGCCCAGTGCCTACCTGAACAGCTGCCCAGTTTTGTGCTTGAGACCCAGGGCCCTGGTGGTGTAGGTTCATGAGGGAATCTCCTGATCTGCAGATTGCAAAAATCCGTGGGAAAAGCGTGGTACCCCTGGTGGGTAAGACAGTCCCTCTCCACTTACCTTGGCTGGAGGAGGGAGGTCCCCCCTACTCCGTGCACTTCCCAGGTGAAGCAACACCCACCCTACTTCTGCTCACTATCCGTGGGCTGTGCCCACCTTTTTTTTCTTTTAGCACAAATAAGATATTATACTATCTTATTGTAATAAGATATAATAGGACCTATTGTATACATAGGCCCTAGCAAATAATAAATGCTCCATAAATGTTAGTTATAATTAATATAATACAATTATTTAGTATTAGTAATAAATATTACTATTAACTTTTTGTATTTTTACATCCATGATGACAAGGTGTTTTCAGGCCAAATTATTTTCTTCACTAAACTTTAAAACCATAAGAATAGTAATAAAGAATGTGCTTTGCCTTTTGACTTACCAGAGCATTAAGCAGGAACTTCTACTTAACTTGATACGTTATTTACGATGCGCCTACATGCTGCTAAACCACAAATTTTGGAAATTTGATTAATGCATTGCCTGAATGTATTTAAAAATTGATTTAGCTACTTTAGAAGACTTGAATTACCTGATTTAACTGGCATCGTGAAAATGTAAAGCAAATTTTTCTTAAGTTTTAGTTTCCTCATCAGTAATGTTGGATTAGTAGTGTCTGTCACTTACTACATCAACGAGTGCACTTATGATAGTGTCAGAAGACTAAACCTAACCTACCTTTTAGCATAATTTTGGAGATGATCAGTAAGTATAACAGCCAAAAGAAAATGCCACGGTTCTAGCCCTTTTAAGACCAAATTTAAGCACAAGTCGCAATACATCCCATAGGAAAAAAAAAACAAAAAAACCCAACAACAACAACTAAAAACACAACTTTTTTTCCTGGATAAATTTCCTTCTTTGAGGTACAAAGGCAATGGCCTTTGATGTTCGTCTTGCAATATTGCTGGAAGTATTCGTTAAACACCTGATGCTGAAGGGCTAATACTCTTTTCTACTAGATAGCAGGTGGTTTCCATTTAATTCTACTTATTTTAGTTGAACAGTTTTGAGCATAGCATATGTTTCTGGAACTATAAATCCAATTCTCCAACATTAAGTGCTATAGGACATCCTTAGAATAATTATTTTTAGGCTTTTTCTTTATGGAAAACAAGAACCTGATATAAAACACTTCCCATGAAATTACTATGGGATATAAAGATTACATTTAGTTCATGATGCCATTTCATGGATCATTCTACCAAAGGTTTTCTGACTACCCGTCTCAGAATATTAATTGAAAAAATAGGAACAACAACTGAAAATAATAAGGAGATGTCTGAGAAATATGTGACAAAGAGAAAGGTCCTTGTGGGATTGTAAGGACTGATTTAAACATTCCCTTAAAGGACTGAAATACTCAAGTCAGTAAGAGATAATTGATAACATCCAGAAGTTGAATTGCTTTTTTTAATTTGAGTAAGCCCAGTGAATTAGCATCCCAACAGTATAAAAAAGTTAATTTACCAATACCTTCCCAGAGGAATTTACACATGGGAAAAATTTAATTTAGGGAAAGATAAAATGGTTTTAAAATTATTAAACCCATAATAAAAACAGACGATTATCATAGGATCTTAGTTTTTAAAATGTATTTTTTTTAAATTTAGGTAAAACTTACAGACGATGAAATGGTTAGGTCTTCAATGTAAAATGTGATGAACTTTGTTTACCACCACCATGATAAAGATATAGAGTTCTGCATTATCACCAAAGTAAGTGCGCTCATACTCCATTGTAGTCAATCTCCAACTCACTTAGGTAACCAGTGTTCCAATTTCTATCACCAATTAGTTTTGCCTGCTCTGAACGTCATATAAATAAAACTACAGTACAGGTTGAGTATCCCTTATCCAAAATACTTGGCACCAGCATTTTGTATCAATCTGTTTCAATTTCAGATTTTGGAATATTTGTATATACATAATGAAATATCTTGGGGATGGGACCGAAGTCTAAAATGAAATACATTTATGTTTCATGTACACCTTATACACAAGACTAAAGGTAATTTTATAGAATAATTTACATAGTTTTGTTCATGAAGCAAAGTTTTGGCTATAACCTGTCACGTTGGTTATGTTTGAAAATTTCCACTTCCAGTGTCATGTTGATGTTCAAAATGTTTCTGATTTTGAAGCATTTTGATTTTTGGATTTTCAGATTAGGGATGCTCAACCTGTATGTATGCTTTTGTTGCTGGCATCTCACTTTTCTGTTGTGTGTATAAATAGTTCTTTTTATTACTGAGTAGTTTTTTACTGTGTGATTATACAACAAATTATTATTTTATGCTACTTTAATAAGCATTTATGTTGTTTCTTGTTGTGATCCATTTGAATAAAAATACTATAAATGTACTGATAACTACTTTTGGTACATACATGTTTTCATTTAAGTAAATATCTAGAAGTAGAATTGTTAAGTCATAGGATGGATGTATACTTAAACTTATAAGAAACTATCAAATTGTTTTGCAAAGTAAATTGTACCATGATTTACTCCCATTGGCATGTAAGAGACTTACAGTTGCCCCACATTCTCACCGAGATTTGTGGTTGTCAGTATTTTAATGTTAGCCTTTCTAGTGAATATGTCATGATATCCCATTGTGATTAAATTTGCATTTCCCTGATGACTGACAGTGATGAACACTTTTTTTCTGTGCTTATTGGCCATTAAATACAATTCATGATGAAGTGTCTCTTTAAGTCTTTATTTTTGTCAACTTGTCTTTTAATTATTGAATTCCGTTTGTCATATATATGATTTGCAAATTTTTCTCCGAATTTGGGATCTGCTTTTTTATTTTCCTAATGGTGACTTTTGAAGAGCAACCTTTTAATTTTGATGAGGTTCAGCTTATCTTTATTTTTCCCTTTGGTTACTGATGTTTCAATCCTCTCTAAAAAATCTTGGTTTGCAGCAAAGTTGTAGAGATATCCTATATTTTTTTCCAGAAGATAAACAGGTTTAGCTTTTATGTTTAGGTCCATGATCCACTTCAAATTAATTTTTGTGTACAGTTTATTTCTTTTCCCCATATGTTTATCCTGTTGTTCCAGCATCATTTTCTGATAAAGACATTTGTTATTTTCTCCATGGACTTACACTGGTGTCTGTTGGTCTGTTGGAAATCAGTTTCAACATGCACGCACACACATATACACACACAGAGGCAGATGTGTATTTTTGGACTCTAGTTCCATTGATCAAAATGTCTGTCCTTATGCCAAGCCAACACTGCCTTGATTACTATAGCTCCACTGCAAGTTTTGAAATGAGTTAGGGTAGTTCAATTTTGTTTTTCTTTTCCCCTTAAGTTATTTTGGCTATTGTAGAACGCTTATATTGGAAATACATTGTAGAAACACTTAATCAAATTTTACAAAAATCCTCCTAGTATTTTCATTGGGATTACAGTGAATCTATAGATAAAATTGGAGATAATTGATAATCTGACATTTCTGAATTTTCTAATATAAACCAATAATATCTCTCTGTTAAGGTTTTATTTTCTTTCAGCAAAATTTGAAGTTTTCGGTGTACGGATCTTATATGTCTTGTTACTTTTTTTTTGAGACAGAGTCTTGCTCTGTTGCCCAGGCTGGAGTGCAGTGGCGCGATCTCGGCTGACTGCAATCTTCGCCTCCCGGGTTCACGCCATTCTCCTGCCTCACCCTCCTGAGTAGCTGGGACTACTGGCTCCCGCCACCATGCCCGCCGAATTTTTTGTGTTTTTAGTAGAGACGGGGTTTCACCGTGTTAGCCAGGATGGTCTAGATCTCCTGACCTTGTGATCCACCCGCCTTGGCCTCCCAAAGTGCTGGGATTACAGGCATGAGCCACCACGGCCGGCCCTGTCTTGTTACTTTATCCCGCAGAATTTCGTGTTGTTTAATGCTATTACATGGGGCATTTTTCAAAAACCTTTTTTAGCTTTTTTCTGGTGTATAGAAATGCAATTATTTTGTGTATTGACTTTGTTGTCCTACTAACTTGCTACAGGCACTCTTAGCTCAAATAGCAATTTTAGGGGGTAGATTTTAAAGTATTTTCTACACACAATTTTGCCATCTTCAAATAGAATAAGTTTTACTTTTTCTTACCAACCTTTTTGTTTTTAATGATCTTTCTTATCTCCTTACTCTGGCTGTGCTCTCCAGCAAAATGCTGAGTAAAAGTGGCGAGATGGACATACTTGTCATATTACCCAGCACAGAAGCAAACACTCAGTCTTTCACTAATGATATGATGTCAGCTGTAGGCTTTTTGCAGGTGACCTTATCAGGGTCAGGAAATTCTGTTTTAATATTTTATACCGCTGAGAGTATTTATTATGAATTGATGTGGACTTTTGTCAAATGTCGTTTTTTCCAAATCATAAATTAAAATGATTACAGAGTTTTTCTCTTTATTCTATTAATATTGTGATTACATTGATTTTTAAATATTAAATCAATCATATAATCCGAGGATAAATCTTGCTTAGCCACAATATGCTTTTTATATATTACTATATTTAATATTTTAATACATTTAAAAGATTTTTGCATCTGTGTTTGTAGGAATATTGCTTGTAGATTCCTCCTCTGTAAATCTTTGTCTGGTTTTGGTATCAAGACAGTGCCAGGCTCATGATGTAACATCTATCTATATTTTCTGAAATATTTTGTAGAAGATTAATAATATTTTTATAATATTTGGTTCACCGGTGAAGTCATTGAAGGCTGGAGTTTTCTTTTGTGAAGTGTGTTTATGATAAATTCAATTCTTTACTAGATGTAGTATTATTAAGATATTATATTTCTTCTTGTGTCAGTTTTGATGATTTGTGTCTCAAAGAATTTTTATGTTTCATTTAGTCATATTTTTGACAATTTTTAATTATCTTCAATGTCTGTAAGATCTGTATGGAAGTCTCCTTTTACATTCCTGATATTGTTATTTGTGACTTTTTCCTTGATCAGTTTAGTTAGAGTTTTAAAATTTTATTGATCTTTTGAAATAATCAGCTTTTATTTTTATTCATTTTCTCTATTGTTTACCAATTTTCATTTAATATGATTTATTGTATCTTGTATTACCTTGTATTATTTCCTTTAATCTATTTAGTTTGGATTTAATTTACACTTCCTTTGCAGATTGTTAGGGTGGATGCTTAGGTAATTGATTTTAGACTCTTCTGTTCCAGTATAGCATTTAAGGATATGAACCAAACTCTAAATATTGCTTTAATTTCATTCCATACATTTTAATATGTTGTGTTTTTATTATCATTCACTCACAAATATTTTCCAATTTTCCTCATGATTTCTTCTTTGAGCCCTAGATTACTGAAGTATGTTTTAAAATTTCAAAGTATTTTCACATTTTCAAGATATCTTCTTATTGATCTCTAATTCTGTTGTAGTCAGAGAACATACTCTGTACGATTTAAATACTTTTTAAATTGTAGAGGCTTGTTTTATGGCTAAGATATGATCCATCTTATTAAATGTTCCATTTACATTGGAAAGTGTGTAGCCTGCTAATTTTAAAATACTGTCCTACAAATATTAATAGGTCATGTTTGTTGATAATTTCTTTAAGTCTTCTCTATTTGTACTATTTTTAAAATCAGTAATCAATTACCAAAAAAGGTGTGCTAATATCTTCAGCTATAATTGTAGATTTGTGTACTCCTTTCGTTTCTGTCAATTTTTAATTAACATATTTTAAACCTCTGTTATTAGATACATAAATACTTAGAATTGTTATGGTTTTTTGTTGAATTTTCTTTTTTATCACAATGTATTATGCTTCCATATCTCTGTTTTTCACCTTAAGTGTTCTTTGTGTGGTACTAATATAGCCACTTCAGCTTCCTTATGATATGTTTTTGCAAGATATATCTTTTTCCATCCTTTTACTTTTGATTTGTGACTTTATAGTTACAGTAGGTTTCTTGTAGACAGTTCATAGTTAGGTGACGCTCCTTTACATTGTTGTTGGAATATTAAACTCTTTTAATATGATTATTTATGTGGATAGATTTATTTCTGCCATCTTGCTATTTTTTTATTTATCTTTTTTGTTCGTATTTTTCCTATATTGTCATCTTTCAGATAAATTAAGTGTTTGTAGCAACATATTTTATTTCCTTTACTGGAATATTAGCTATTTTTATCTGTTTCATTGCTTTTTTTTTTTTTAGTGATTTCATGATGACTATTATTTTTATGTTACCTTAACCAATTTTCTTTTGGAGTAATGGAAAGACAAGGCAATTGGTTTATATTACCCACATATTTACCATTTCCAGCACTCTTCTTTCTTGGTCTAGATCATAATTTTCATTCTGGTAGCATTTTCATCCTTGCAATGCAGATCTGCTAATGATTAATGCTTCCAGCTATTTTCTTTCTGTGAGTTTTCATTTTGTCTTCATGTTTGAGGGATATTTTCATTGAACATTGAGTTATAGATTAGCAGGGTTTTTATTTCTCTAAGCATCTTAAGTATATCATTTTATTGTCTTCTTGGTGTATTGTTTCTGATGACAAATCTGTGTATATCTCTTGATTTTTATCTTATGTAAGCTGTCTTTTTTTTTCTTTTACCCCTCTAAATAATTTTTAGTTTTTCCTCTTTGGCTTTTGTGTTTAATACTTTGACCATGACGTGTCTACACTTGTTAGTTGTGTTGCTCTTTATTTTTCTTCAGCTTAGAGTTTCCTAACTTCATTGATCTGTAAGTTTGTTTTTCACTAAACATAGGTAATTTTGACTCTAATTTCTTCAAATTTTCACCCCATTTCCTTCTCTTTTTGTAGAATTTCAATTACAGTTAGGTTACTTATTGCTGTACCATAGGTCACTGGAGCTATATTTGCTTTTTCTAATCTTTTTTATTTCTGATCTTATCATATAAGTTTCATTGATCTAGATTTAAATTTAAGTAGTTATTTGTGTTGCTTAAAATCTGCTGTTAAACCTAAAGTGAATTTTTAATTTCAGGTATATTTTTAAATTTAACAATTTACTGTTGATTTTTTCCCCATAGTTTTCCATTTCTCTGTTAATTTTTACCACCTATGCATTTATTATGACTATCTTTTCCTTTAAGTCCTGGAATATAATTATAATCATATCTAGGTCAGGATAAAATGTTCCTATTAATTTCCCCCCTGATTATATGCCATGCATTATTACTTATGTATGTCTAGAACTTTGTGTTGCATATTGAACAATGTAGACATGTTGCATGTGGTCTGGATTACATCATCTATTCTTAAAAAGTGTTGAATTTTGTTGTGGTAGTCAGTTAAATTAATGATGAGTCCTTTGTGTCCTGAAAGTCTTTTGTTTTGAACTTTGTCCTAAACCATGGCCCTTACTCAAGGATATAGTTGCTTAGTCAGCTCTCTCCATTATGACTGGACTGGAACTCCAATATCTCTCAGTACTCTATAACCTCTGGTATCACCCTACAAGTCTCAGCCCCAGAGCCAGTAAGCTCTGCTAGATGTTTTAGAATCTTGTCCTGCAGATGCATAGCACGGCCCTTGGTAAAAGACTTAAGGTTTGTGATGATTTATGGAGCAAACTTCTGTGCTGCTGTCACTTCTTTAATATCCTGCCCTACAAATTCCAGCTACTTCAGCAGTCTGTAACTCTGTTCTCTGTATGTTGGTTCATTGAGACTGGTGTTTTGCTTGGGCTCCACCTCCATGTGCTGCAGAAGGAATATGCCTGCAGGCAGAAAATTGAGGTTGTTATGCAGTTTATTTTGTGTGTTTTGCTTCTCTCAAGGATCATAGTTCTGTGATACCTATTTTTCAATGCCTGAAAGAAATTGCTTTAAATATTTGGCCCAGTTTTATTGTTGATTTTGGTGGGAGGGCGTATCTCCCAGTTACTCTATCGAGGATGGAAGTGGAAGTTACATATTTAACTTTAACATTCTGATTCCAGATTATATACAGTAAGCTTTAAATTGCAACATGATTTATCCTGACACCTTTTTATTTGGGCTGCCTCCCATTCATTGTGAGTGTGCTCAGAATAAAAGAGTAAAAAAAAAAATCTTTAAAAAAAAATTTTTTTTTCACTTTTTTTTAATTATACTTAAAGTTTTAGGGTACATGTGCACAATGTGCAGGTTAGTTACATAGGTATACATGTGCCATGCTGGTGTGCTGCACCCACTAACTTGTCATCTAGCATTAGGTATATCTCTCAATGCTATCCCTCCCCCCTTCCCCCACCCCACAACACTCCCCAGAGTGTGATGCTCCCCTTTCTGTGTTCATGTGTTCTCATTGTTCAATTCCCACCTATGAGTGAGAATATGCGGTGTTTGGTTTTTTGTTCTTGCGATAGTTTACTGAGAATGATGATTTCCAATTTCATCCATGTCCCTACAAAGGACATGAACTCATCATTTTTTATGGCTGCGTAGTATTCCATGGTGTATATGTGCCACATTTTCTTAATCCAGTCTATCATTGTTGGACATTTGGGTTGGTTCCAAGTCTTTGCTATTGTGAATAATGCTGCAATAAACATACGTATGCATGTGTCTTTATAGCAGCATGATTTATAGTCCTTTGGGTATATACCCAGTAATGGGGTGGCTGGGTCAAATGGTATTTCTAGTTCTAGATCCCCGAGGAATTGCCACACTGACTTCCACAATGGTTGAACTAGTTTACAGTCCCACCAACAGTGTAAAAGTGTTCCTATTTCTCCACATCCTCTCCAGCACCTGTTGTTTCCTGACTTTTTAATGATTGCCATTCTAACTGGTGTGAGATGGTATCTCATTGTGGTTTTGATTTGCATTTCTCTGACGGCCAGTGATGGTGAGCATAAAACAAAACTTAAATACAGTATTTTTCCAAGAAAAAAAAGTTGACAAGATAAATCTATAAAACATTATAAATATCAAAATAATAACTTTTGTTCTGTTTTATTTCTTGGCACCTAAATATGATTAATAATTAACTTTTATACTAAATATAATTTCCTGTATCAAGCCATTATGAAATGACAGTCTTTTTCTTCCTTCCTTCCTTCCTTCCAGGTTTGATAATAGAACTTCAGTCAGAGGCAGCTTTAAACATCTACTCACATAAGTATTCAATTAAATCGATGCTGTGACACAAGTTACATGGTACTATAAGACAACTACATTTTATGTAGGTCAGAATTGATAAGAATCTTGGATTACCAAATCAATATCTGTTGTAGATTTTACCTTCTAGGATCAGTAATGGAATACATTGGCTTCCCAGAGTTTCCAATGAAGGTTGTAACCAGCTGTTCTGGTTAATTATGTCCTTTTTATGTCTAAGAGAGATAGGATGCTAAAGCTTTAACCTCAAATTAATTTTTGCACCTTTCCAATCACACCAGGACAAAAGGTTGAATTTTATGCAAATTTAGTGCATCGGTATACTAGATCAAACGTATTTTCATATCGTTTGAAATGCAGATTTGCCGGACTTTTACTTTACAGCTCTCTTTTTATATGAGGCTTTTAACTGCACACTCTCCTTGGTTCATTTCTCATATGTGCTTTTGGGTCAATTACAACCCTGCCTCACTGCTTGCCTTGTTCTCTGGCAGCAAGATAAACACTGAACAGAGCCTTTTATCTTTGCAGGGCCTCTCCAGATACAGCACTAGAATGACTTTTCTCTCTTCAATGTATTATTTATGGGATTTTAAGTTATTCTTTCACTTCGGTGTGAAACCAAAACTTTCTTGTGCACTGCAGCAGATGTGGCAGTAAGTACACATGATTACCCATCTTCCTGTGATTTAGTCTGTGGTACTTCCTTTGGCTAACCACTTTCAGCTGTTATTTTCTGCAGCTAGCATGATGAACTTGGGTTTACAGAACCTTGAGACTGAGGAAAATTTTAAACTCAGGCATATTGAAGGGTGACAACTTTTTTGGACAGAGGCTGTTTATGGTAACAACAATTACAGATCTATTTCCACTTGCATACGATTGCTCATCCTGCCTTCTGCTTTCTGGTGAATGTTGCCTAGATGGTGCTTCTCACAACTGTCCATCACCCAACTTCCTCAGAGTCATCCTGGGTGTTTGGTCCACACCCTGCACCAGGTCTTTGGGGTTGAAGCTTGGAATTTGCATTTTAAACAAGCATCCAAAGTGGTTCCCATGCATACAAAAGTTTCAGAACCAGTTCCTTGAGGGGAGATTTTTTTTTTTTTTTTTTTGAGACGAAGTCTCGCTCTGTTGCCCAGGCTGGAGTACAGTGGCCCAATCTTGGCTCACTGCAAGCTCTGTGTCCTGGGTTCATGCCATTCTCCTGCCTCAGCCTCCTGAGTAGCTGGGACTACAGGCATCTGACACCACACCCAGCTAAGTTTTTGTATTTTTTAGTAGAGACAGGGTTTCACCGTGTTAGCCAGGATGGTCTCAATCTCCTGACCTCGTGATCTGCCCGCCTCAGCCTCCCAAAGTGCTGGGATTACAGGTGTGAGCCACCACGCCCGGCTGAGGGGAGATATTTTAAGATCCAAATTGGCAAAATATTTAGTAATTAAATCTATGATCTGATGAATTCATATCTTAGATGGTTTAGCATTAAATTTCACTAGAACTTTGCATATATACCTATTTTACTTTGTTGCAGTAAAGTTTTTTGCAGCCTGGGCCAAAGATTTCAATTTGAATTAGCAGCCACACCATTTCCCTACTTTTAAAATGGATGTAGCGAAGCCACCTTTATAGTGCAGGTCCTTCCTTTTAGGATCATCAGTTTTCTGGACCAAATTATTATTGTATTTGTTGCAAGTGGTCATGGCATTGTCTCTCTTCGATCTGAGACTGATGATGTCTCCTGGGCTTCTTGTAACTTTCTGCAGATATTCTTGCTCACGTTGAAATAATAAATAGGATCTTCCAATGGATGCTCTGATTCCCTGATATGACAAAGGAATTGCTTTGGACATTTAGCAGGCTCCACACTGCTTCCTGGCTTATTTTCTAGACAGTGCAGGGTCAGAAGCCTAAATTGGCCACTCACTTTCTAGTTGGTCTCCTTACTGGTGCTCTTACTCCCAACAATCATTTTCAATGTAGCAACAAGGGTGTTCCTTAAAAGTATAATTCCAATCATGCCATTTCCTTGCTCAATACCCCCTAATAACTTCCCATAGCAGATGCTCTGTTGCACTGACCAGATGCTCTTTAGGGCTGAAGAACCAATTTTTCCAGATACCCATTTTTGGGGCTGAAGCACTAATTTTTCCAGATGATAGGACTGTTGACAGTCTTCTGCTAAGTCTTTCTTTAGGACCTGCCTCTCTTGAAGAGAGTTGTCTCACCCATGGTTTCCTTCATGGCAGCTCACACCTATTGATGGTTGATGCAAGTATATATGGCCTGCAGTGAATTGGATGTTCTAACTTCAGAGCTCCCAGAGGGAGAGGCTGTGTCACAGTTCAACTTCTTCCTCTGCTAAATCTTGCTTCCTTCACACTTCTGTAGGTATAGATGCCTGAGATCCCGTCTCAAAAACTCCCTGCCCATACATTTCCACCTCATTGTCTGTCCCAGGGAACCTAGCCGGCAACACTTCATCTCACCCAGAAGAGATCCAGACTCCTTCCTTGAGTGGCCTGGGCCTGCTTCCTCCTCCGTCTCTTCTCTCCATGAACTTCATTACAGCCACTCGGGTTTTTCTGCTGTTCCTCAAATATTCCAAGTTTGATCCTGCCTCAAGGTTTTGCACTTCCCTCTGCCTGGAACAGAATCCTTGCCCAGAACTCTGCAGGACTTGCCTCCTTATCTCCATTTCAAATATGATTCTTTCGTTTTTTTTCATATCACATGTTGCTTTTAATGACATTAAATTCACTGGGAAAATAGTGAGTTGGGAAGCAACTCACTTTTACAGATTATGCTTCAGTTTCAACCACAGGTTGGCTATGGATACAAGAGTTCTGCAAAACTAAAGTATTCTCTGAGAATCAATTGGCTCTATGGAATTAATGAAAAAGAATATTGTTCATTTTATTACTAATTATAGATGAGGTCCTGCAATGCTTCATATCAGTAAAATTGATGATGAGTACATGTATACATATACGTATACGTATACGTATACGTATATGTATATGTACTCCTCCCCAGCCAGCCGCTTAACATGGACCACCAGCCTGACCTTTAGGGTAAGTGGTTCCTGGATTTCCTTTATAATTTAGTCACTTTTCACATGCGCACCACGTGGCGGCCCCTAACCCTCTTCCCCTTCTTCCCCACCAACCCCAACCTCCCTTCTGCACCCGTGGACACACAGTGGTAGGGGTTCCTTGCTGGCCACGCCATGCAGCCAGGAGTCCCAGAGGAGAAGGCAGGGACAGTCTCCCTGCCAGCATCCCTGTGCCTGCTGACCTCTGACATCCAGCCCCATTTTTTTTAGGGTTACTCCTCTCCTGTGGCCCAATGGTGTGGTTTATAGACTTAGGTCCTGGTAGGCCTGAAACCCCAGGTTGGCAAATTTACACAGGAGAAGCGGAGTCCTCGGCGTGAGTCCCTGGTGTCCTTTCCAAAGCGCACCCTCTTCTGCCAGCTTCTGTCCTTTAACCCAGTTTGACTTCAAAGAATTTATCAAGCTAACATTTTATTATATATTTATTTGTTTCTTATGTTTCCTTTATGTGAATGTAAAGCCTATGACTTCAGTCATTTTCCTGATCAGGGAACAATGCCTGGCATGTGGTAAGCACTCAGTAAATAGTTCTGAATGGAAGTGAATTCATGAATGTCCACCAGTTGACCCAGTTCTCTCACACAAAACAATAGGGATAAGAATTCATATCTATTTTGCTCTCTGCTTTTCAGTCTTCATTTCTAACAGGCATTTTCACATATTATTTATTTTATGTGCTTTTCTTAGCTCTGCTATCTATTGGCTGTGTGACCCAAGCTAAGTTACTTTACCTCTGTGTGTCAGTTTTCTTATCCATAAAATGTAGATAACAGGGTTGTTGGCAATAAAAGTGCCTAGAATAGTGCCTAAAGTGTGGCAACTACTTTGTTAAGTGATAATGAGTTATTTTTCAAACAATTACTATATTATTCAATTTAAAATTAAAATTTAAATACTTAAAAGTATTCTATCATAAATATATTTACTTAATGAAGTACTTTTGTATGACTCTTAGGTTGTTTCCAAGTTGCTTCACGATCATAAATAATACTGTAACATATAATTTATGTACATGAATTTGTTTTGTATCTGTATTTCCTTGGATCAGTGCCTCCAAGTAGAATTGTGGCTACAACACTACACACTTCTGTTAGTCAGGGTGTGCTATCTGCTGTAACAAGTACACTAAAAATGGATAATGGTAAAATACAGCAAAAGTTTCTTACTCAGATTTCAATGTGGGTATTGCTAATTGCCCTCCTCTAAGCTGTACTGAGCTCTACCATCTTCAGGACATGGCCTCCATGGTTATCACACTAATCTGCTTCAGGCCAGTGGAAGGAGGAACAGAGGTTGAGTGAGGAAGGCACATTCGTTATGCTCCTTGGCACAGAAAAGATGCTCCTCATATCCACTCTCATTCCACAGTGAGAACGATGCACATGGCCTTGCAGAGATGTCAGGGGAGCTAGGAAATGACTCTGGCTGGCTTAGCCACTCTACCCTATGGTAAAGGGAAGCATGAATTGTTGGTGGACTCATAGCTGTCTCACCCACAGCACATTTTTAATACTGTTGATAAATCATGTCAAATAATCATCAATCAACAAAAAATTATTATATCCACGTGGTACCCTAACGAGTCAAAATTCATATTTCTCAAAGCAGAGATGATGTAGTCAAATAAATATTTGTTAAAATTTGTAATATTTCTTTATGATATTGCCCTCTTATATGAAATATACAAGTGTCAAACAATTAAATCCCTGTTTCCGTTAACGTTCTGAACCAAATTGAGAAATACACCCAAAAGTAAGGTGAGGATTGTAACATGGTAAATCCGGTGAGTCGAAGAGAGACTATGTTTGGGCCCAAAGTCAAAAGAGTGCTTTCAACTACTTCCTCTCCTTCCAATCTAGACTTGGAGGCTTGTTCCTGAAAAGAGTTATGTCTGAAGAGTGCCATTTGTGAGGGCACTTACCCAAAGGGCTGCCCTGAAAATGGCAGCCTAAGTTGTATTCATTAAGTCCAGGAAAGCAGAAGCCAAAAGAAATGGCTTCCAGGTCTATCCAAAGAAGGTGGGTCTGACTCCTGACCCAGGTATATTCATTGGCTAGGAGGAGGGGTAACTTAATAAAAAGGTGATGTACACCTTGAGGGTAGGACAGTATCCATAATGAGAGCCACTGGACTAGGCCAGGCATGAAGAAGGAATCTTGTGCCCAATTTTACCAATCATATAAATCATTACCCTTCCATTTGGAAGAATGAGATCTTAGAGGGTTATTAAAAATTTTTGAATTGGGAGACCATTAGGCTGGCGCAGCTCTGGTGCTTTCAGTTCCTATGTGAGCAAGCTGAAGCCCAATGTAGACCGTAAAACAAAACTAGAGACTTTACGAATCACAAACTGCTAACTAATTTCTAGTAGGTGCTTTCCATCCTAACCAATCCAATATGTTTTTTGTGTGTTCCTTCGACATGCAGCCTATTAAAACTTGCTGCCTTGCCGCTGCAGTGGAGGTCTCTGAACCTCTTCTGGTTCTGCATGTTGCCCAATTCATAAATCATTATGTGTTCAAATAAACTGTTAAATGTAGTTTGTCTAGATTTTTTTTAAAGGCGTGGATGCTTCCTCTATAATACCTTGTGAACAGGTAGAAGTCCCAATTCTATTAGCCAAGATGGAGGTAGGCTCCTTGTTCTGCTCACACTAATCCCTCTGGAAAAAGAAAGGGCACTGTCTCAAGGCTCAGGCTATAAGAAAATAGCAGATCTCAGTTTCCCACATTGAATTGTTGAGAACTTAGTCATATGGCCGCACATACCTGAGAAGGAGGCTGCATAATATACCTTAGCTATTACTGCAGGGAGGACCACCGAGTTCTTGGCTCTTGTATAAATAGAAATTAACACCAGTCTAAACGTAAATTTTTCTCATGGAAGTTTTAATAGGCTTGTGGCTCGAGCAAAACAAGGGAGCAGTGTGTGGGAAAGAGGTCCTGACTCCCTGAAGGGCTTGGCTCTGGTCATTTTAAGGAAGTTGAGGTGGGAAAAGGAGCGACATGCAGGCCTGTAGAGGCAGATAACCTTTAGCACCTGCGCAGTTTGATAACATGTCTTTTCATGGGTCACATGTCTCATAGCATGTTAATCTCCACCCCTGTGTGTGATTTTTAGTATTATAATGGGATTATAATGCAGAAAAACTCAGTGAAAGGTCAGTGCTGGAGTCCATCCTGTCTTCAGTCGGCTGGATCCGGTCTGGTTCTTATCGGGAATGCCAGAGTCTCGCTTCGGTAACCTTGGAAGATGGTCAGGTTCAGGGATGTTTGACTCTCACTTTAGCAACCTTGAGGGGCATTAGTCAAGGAGATAAATGGTTAGACTCTTCCTTTGATGGTTGGAAATTTAGCATAATCAGCAATGTTAGGAAGAGACAGCTTTCTGCTATGTGACTTGGGTCATCTTGGGAAGGGAGGAGGGAATATACCAGATGTATGAGGCCATGGGATCTCGGTGCCTGTGTCTCTTCTTTGCCAGGGCCGAGTGTCTTCTCTATACTATCTCGGCCACATGCTCAAAGGTGAGAACAGATTTTGGTGGATGCTCATCTGCTTCATCCATCTCCTTAACCTCAATACCATCCTTACTCCTATCTCATTGATTTACCCTTCAGAGTTTCCCTTCAGCAAATTCTGCCCACTCAAGATTGGCACTGTAGTGAGAAGAAAGACAGCATTGCTCTTGAATCTTAGAGTAGCTTCAGTATCGCTTCAAGATTGGGGATGGTGTAAACCGGAGGATGCTGCGTCGTGTTGAGTCCCTGGTGTATCTACTAGATTGGAAGGTGTGGACTGTGTTTGGCAGGCCTGTTAGTCCTTTCCTGTTTTTCTGTCTCTTTAACTCACAGGTGTGTGGTCTGGAAATGCTCAGTGCCATAAGTCAGTTGCCTCACGATTCATCTGTGGCCTATTTGTCAGCCATGAAAATTCCTGGAAGAACTGAGAAGTGGTCATTTACTTACTAGCACATTCTAATGTATGCATTGATAATGATTTAGATGAAACCTGTGGTAATTAAGAATTTATTAAAAGCTGGGCAGTCAATTCCAACCAGAATTCTTGGCATGACTAGGGAATTCCTGAGAAACTTGTAAACAGAATATGGTCTTTGCTCTCAAGTAGCTTAGAATCTAAGTCAAATGAATGGTATATGGAAAGTGTGGAAAAATAGCCTGTTTTATAAATTATAAAGCACATAATCTGCCCCTACCTGAAGGTCTCAAATAAGGCTAATTTGTTTGTACTTTTCTATTTAAACTGGGAACAATAGCCATGAAAAATTGTATGCCCTTGAGCATTTCAACCACTCACACAGATGTCTCCAAAGATAAGATTTTATTTTGGGCAGAGGATGACTGAATGATTTGTAAGCCTCAGGCCCATGTTCAGTAGGATAAGCTAAAAGTGCTAGATATATTTTAAACTGTGAAATAAACTTTTATGATTTTCATTTGGAATCATCCCCCAAGCTTATTCCAAATATCTCCATCATGAAAATTAAATATTTCATCTATGAGTAAAGTTACTTCCTAAATGTAATTTCTTCTAAAAACATAAATCTCATACTCAGCACACTTTTCAAAGCTATTTAAAATGGTAAATCCTCTCAAACATCAAACAATGCTCACAGGCATGTTGTCACTGACTGTCCCAATTACAACCTTATGCTTCATCAGTAAGGACCAAATCTATCTTATTTCTGCTGGAGAACGGGTTGTGGTGAACTCATTCACAGATGCTGCTGATGAAACACTGGGTTAACTGTGACTTGTGTTGTGTGTGGGCAGCTCCACTGTGTGTCTTCAGACTCCAGAGCCAATCTAAAGGCACAAATCAGGGTGGAGCAAGAGTCAGGGGCACAGTGAAAAAAATGCAATCCCATGAAGCCTCTGCTTCCCGTTAAGACCCAGAGTGCTTTGTTCTGACACTCAAGACTAGAAAATGCCTCTATCTATGGTCGTACTTGACTTTGAAGCCATGTCAGAATATTTTAAGAAAGCGTATTCAGTGGGAAGAAGGAAACTTTTGGAGTGTGTCAAAGGATAGACTAATGGTATAACTTAGGATGACATGGAACATATTTGGCCTACAGTTTTCCAAATATTTAATGCAATTAGTGTTTCAAAAGATGTCTTGTTTGTACACAAGAAAACCATTTGATATTTTTCTTGAGTAATTAAATTACATTATACTTATGTAGCATATAACAATATATTGAATCTTTTGTTCCATTATCCAAAATTACTTACTGAATTTTAGAAAATCAATTAGTATTGGACTATTAAAAATTTGAGCAATATTGCAGCCCTCCTTAACAAACTTTGGTCATTTTTCAAATAATAGTGTTATCTGTGCCATATGTGTACTCAATTTTGAATTATTTCTAGGGCGCTGTTAACACATGAGAAATATGGGATTTACATAAGTCGAATTACATAACATTACAATTGGTGACCATGTAGTTTACTATTCAATCTGGGATACTTTTGAGAGTAAAAGGGGACAGAGTAATAATTATACTGAGACAATAGACATACACTGAGACTGTCCTGTTCCATCTGGAACAGGAGTCACCATTTACTCTTTGTGTCAAATTACTTTGTCTGCATGTATGAGATGACTGACTTGGGTTAGACCAGGGGTCTGTAAACTATAGCCCACAGGCCAAATCCAGCTTGATGCACATTTTTGTAAATAAAGTTTTATTGGAACACAGCCACATCCATTTGTTTGCATATTTTCTGTGGCTGCTTTTGCCCTATACCGGCGGAGGTGAGTTATTACAACAGAGACTGCTTGGCCAAATATGTACTATCTGGCTCTTCACAGGAACAATTTTTCCTGTCCCTGGATTAGATAATATCTAAGAGCCCATGCACCTCTAACATTTTGTGATTATCATTCTTGTTACTTTAACTCATATATTGTTTGTCGAATAAAGAAATAGCCACATTTAGCAGATTTTATTTCAAGATTGCTAGGATAAGCCTTGGTGCAAAGCAGCTGTGAGATATGTAAGCCCAGAAGTTAACCTGGTGTGGATTTGCTGATTTTTTTTCTGGGAAGCTGTGGTGAGGCACAGTGCATGGGATTAAAGGTAGATGTGGATCTGAGAGTTGAGGGTGGAACCCTCAGAGTCCTGGAAGAAGATAACCTAAACAACTGGGCTCAGAAGGATCCCATGATCTCAAGGGCTCTGATAAGTATGTCTCTCTCATAGACTGTTAGAGCTGCATGGGCTCTTAGATACTATTTAATAGAGGGACAGGCAAAATTGTTCCTGTAAAGAGCCAGATAGTACATATTTTGGCTTTTGGGGGCCAAGCAGTCTCTGTTGTAATGACTCACAAGTAAGTCCTAGGGCCACTAGGGTACCTGGCAGTCATTCATCAAACTTAGTCTCTTATCAGGCCATGTAGATTAAAAAATCCTGTATGTCATGAAAACACATGGACACAAGGAAAGGAACAACACACAGCAGGGCCTGTCAGGGGGTCAGGGGTAGGGAGAACATCAGGATAAATAACTAATGCATGTCAGGCTTAATTCCTAGGTGATGGGTTGATAGATGCAGCAAACCACCATGGCATATGTTTACCTATGTAACAAACCTGCATGTCCTGCACATGTATCCCAGAATTTTAAATTAAATTAAATGAAAAAAAGAACAAGAATAAAAAAGATCCTATATGCCGTGCTCATTGATTTAAATTCAAAAACCTTTTCTTTGTTCTAAAACTTTGTGTTTGAGTTCTAATCTTCTGAATGCACTTAAATAATGGGATTATTTTTCCAAGTCTGAGCCTTGAATAACTCAGTGTGACGGAGGTAGGTTTGTATGTGCGTCGGTAGCAGATCATGTAGATCCTTGTATAGGCTTTGGCTTTACTCTGAGTGAGATGGGGAGCCACTGCATGGGTTCATATGGAGAAGTAACACATCTGACTTATGTTTTAAAATGCTAAACACAGCCAGTATGTGGCAACCAGAATGAATGGAATCAAGATCAGAAGCAGGTAAGGGAGAAAGTTATTCAAGAAGCCAGGTCAGAGATGATATCAAATTGGATGAGGGAGGTGGCAGCTGAGATTATAAAAGCAGGTACATTCCAGGTATTTTTGGGAGGTTAATTTGACAGGTGCAGAGTGATATGGGGGGTGTAAGTGCAGAGAAGAGTCAAAGATGACTCCAAGGCTTTGGGCCTGAGCAACTTCTTCCACAGGGCTGCCATTTACTGAGATGGATAGAATTTCAGGTATCCTCCATGTCTAAAGGAAAGAAATATCAGAACCTCTGTTTTGGAAATGTCAAGTGTAAGATGCCTACTGGACATCTAAACATTGGAGATGTTGAGAAAATAATTGGATATATGAGTTCAAGTTGCAGGATAGAACTCTGACTGACCTGGAATGAATGTATTCCAGTGGAATAAATATGGAATGAATGTATATTCATTCCAGGTCAGTCAGACTTCTACTCTGATTGATATGTGTGTATATACACACACATATATTTCAAGGAATCAGCATAAATGATATTTATGAGCATGAGACTAAAGATCACAAAAAGAGGAAGTGTAGGTAGAAGTCGGAGACCTAAGCCCTCAAGGCAGAATCCAGAAAAGGTGATTAATGCACAGTGGCGGGTGAGGGAGGAGGAATATCAGGCATTGTGGAAGCAAGGGAAGAGCTGTTATCAGTAGGAAGCTGTGATCTGTCTCAAACGCTACTGATGGGTCCGGTAACGTGAGAACTGGAAAATGACCACTGGATTTAGCTGGGAAGTCACTGATGATGACAAGAGCAGTTTCGGTGACACAGTATGGATGAAAGTCTGATGCGGGTGGGTTTAAGACAGAGTTGAAGGAGAGAAATGGAAGTCTTTGGGAGTAGACAATTCTTTTGGCTCTCTAGCCAAAGACCACTAAGAAACACTATAGCTGAGCAAGTTGGGTTCATTGCTCAGTGAAAGGGGAAGATGACACATCAGGCAGAACAGTGGCATCTCAGAAAGAGATGGGGACTTGGGGAAGGTTTGTAGAAGAGAATCTTTGTTCTGGATTGGAAGCTGTCCAGAAGCAGGGATAACTCTATGACTGAGTATCTTAAATCTTAACGACAGAGCAGGAAGACTAGAGTGAGTCAAAGCCATAATTAGTAAAGAAGTAGCGGTCACTCATATTAGGAAAGAGGGTGTTTGGTAGTTTTGTGGTTTGCACAGTGACCTTGTTGTTTTTATCTATGCTTAGACAAAATTGTGAAGAGGTCTTGTTTTTTGATTCACTTCGTCATGGTCACAGAGTGACCTTGTCTGATGTGATGTTCTGTGACATTGTTTATGTTCAAAGGGGGAACAGCAAGGTCTAGCTGTGAGTGATGGTTAGTGGACCATCACTGAGCAAGGGCTCAGCGGGACTCAGCAGGAAGGTCTGAAAATAACTGAATGTTATTGTGATCCTTTTCTTGCTAAAAAAATGCACATGCTTGGTTTTGTTTTGCTTTCTGTGTCATCTTTTCAACTGTCAGGTTTCATGTTTGGGGGATTAACATTTACTGAGGACATGGCTTTGCAAGTTTCATAAATTGAGTCTACATGTTGTGCAACAGGCTCATTAGCTTTCTTTGGTCATAGAAGAAAAGATATTTGCTTCAAATTGATCAATAAAACATCTGAGAATATTTACTTAAATCTATCAAGGTCCAAAATCTTTGGTTGTGTGCTCTTCTAAAACCGTGTTCTCCACTTTCTTCCTTATTGCAATTCTTACTTGTGAGAGATGTGCTATATTTCCTGTGTGAGTGGTAAGTAAAGGCGCATAGGCTGTGGGTTAGTTTCTATTAGCTGTACTAAATGTTATTGAATATTGAATAGTTTCTTAAAATGGTTTTTATTAAATTAACTGGTGATACCATCACATTAATAGTAATTCTGGAAATAGAAAAGTTTTTATTTTTTTAATATATTTTTGTGCGTTTGGTGAGAGAATGTAAAAACTATATTCAAAAAGAAAGAAAGTATAAATTTGCATAAAATTAATTCCATGGAAGGCTTAATTTTGTCTCTCACAGTTTAAGTGATTTTTTTTTTCCAGCAGTTTTCTGGTTAGTTGAACCAAAAGAAGCTACCATAACAACTGTGGTTATTACCACCGATATAATGGTGGTACCAGTATAAAGGTACAATGAACAACATGTTCATTTTACAAAAATGAAAAATTCACAATGTGAAAACAAAGTCTCCTTCATACTTTGTTTAAAGTACAAACAAATCTAGTTGCCAGGTGCCCTAGTGACCCTAGGACTTGTCAGAGCCCTTGAGATCCGGGGATCCTTCTGAGCCCAGTTGTTTAAGTTATCTTCTTCCAGGACTCTTGAGAGTTCCGCCCGCATATTTCATACTTGAAAGGCTCCTCTTCCAGCCATCTAGGACCCATTTCTAGATACATCTGTGGTTATCAGCTTCTTTTATAGCATTCGGAGATATTCAATGCTGCTACAAGAATTTACAAATGTATCCCTTTTACTTTACACAAATAATCTGTGTTTGTACTTTCACTTAACAATATTTCTTGGGGGATTTTTCCATTACAACATACATAGAGCCAACTCACTCTTTTAGGCCGTTAGCAGTGATCAATTTTACAAATATATAAAGGTTATTTTAATAATCCCCTGTTACTGGAAAGTTAGGTAATTTTCAGTCTTTTCCTATCACAAATGATTCTTCATTGAATAATCTTATACATATACTATATATCCAAGGGACAAATTTCCAGAGGTAAAATTTCTGAGTTAAAGGTCATTGACATTTTAAAAATTAGTAGCTATTATCAAATTTGTATGTATAGAAATTTTATCAATTGTCACTCCTACTAGCAGAGTACGAGAATACCTGTTTCCCATACTACTACCTAAGTGCTATATGAACAAACATCTTGGTTATTGCCAATCTGTTGAAAGAAAAACATTAATCTAATTTTATTTTTCTTTTGGATTTCTAGGCTTTTTCTTCTTGCTATAAAACTGAATTGTTGTGTTAGATATTGATATGGTTTGGCTCTGTGTCTCCACCCAAATCTCATCTTGTAGCTCCCATAATTCCCACAAGTTGTAGGGGGTGGGAGATAATTGAATCATGGGGGTGGCTCTTTCCTGTGCTGTTCTCGTGATAGTGAATAGGTCTCATGAGATCTGATGGTTTTAAAAATGGGAGTTTCTCTCCACAAACTCTCTTTTTGCCTGCTGACATCCACGTAAGATGTGACTTGCTCCTCCTTGCCTTCTGCCATGATGGTGAGGCCTCCCCAGCCATTGAACTGTAAGTCCAATAAACCTCTTTCTTTTGTAAATTGCCCAGTCTTGGGTATGTCTTTATGAGCAGCATGAAAATGGACCAATACAGTAAATTGGTACCAGGAGTGGGGCATTGCTGAAAAGATATCTGAAAATGTGGCAGTGACTTTGGAACTGGGTAACAGGAATAGGTTGGAACAGTTTGGAGGACTCACAAGAACACAGGAAAATGTGGAAAAGTTTGGAACTCCCTAGAGACTTGTTGAATCGCTTTGACAAAAATGCTGATAGTGATATGAACAATAAGGTTCAGGCTGAGGTGGTCTCAGATGGAGAAGAGGAACTTGTTGGGAACTGGAGCAAAGGTAACACTTGTTATGTTTTAGCAAAGAGACTGGTGGCATTTTGCCCCTGCCCTAGAGATTTGTGGAACTTTGAACTTGAGAGAGATGATTTAGGGTATCTAGTGGAAGAAATTTCTAAGCAGCAAAGCATTCAAGAGTTGACTTGGGTGCTGTAAAAGGCAGTCAGTTTTATAAGGGAAGCAGAGCATAAAAGTTAGAAAAATTTGCAGCCAGACAATGTGATAGAAAAAAAATCCCATTTTCTGAGGAGAAATTCAAGCTGGCTGCAG
This sequence comes from Pan paniscus, assembly GCF_029289425.2. Lineage (NCBI taxonomy): Eukaryota > Metazoa > Chordata > Mammalia > Primates > Hominidae > Pan > Pan paniscus. The sequence continues at coordinate 74,005,215 of NC_073256.2, read as the reverse complement.
AAATTTGCAAAAGTAATGAGGATCACGCCTGTAATCCCAGCACTTTGGGAGGCCGAGGCGGGCGGATCACGAGGTCAGGAGATCGAGACCATCCTGGCTAACACGGTGAAACCCCGTCTCTACTAAAAATACAAAAAATTAGCCGGGCGTGGTAGCGGGCGCCTGTAGTCCCAGCTACTCAGGAGGCTGAGGCAGGAGAATGGCGTGAACCCGGGAGGCGGAGCTTGCAGTGAGCCGAGATCGCGCCACTGCACTCCAGCCTGGGCGACAGAGCGAGACTCCGTCTCAAAAAAAAAAAAAAAAAAAAAGTAATGAGGAGCCGAATGTTAATCCCTGAGACAATGGGAAAAGTGTTTCCAGGGCATGTCAGAGGTCTTCACAGCAGCCCTTCTCATCACAGGCCTGGAGTCCTAGGAGGAAAAAGTGGTTTGGTGGGCCAGGCCCAGAGTCCCTGTGCTGTGTGCAGCCTAGGGACTTGATGCCCAGCATCCCAGCTCCTTCAGTCATGGCTGAAAGGGGCCAGCATAGAGCTTGGGCCATGGCTTCAGAGGGTGCAAACCCCAAGCCTTGGCAACTTTCACATGGTGTTAAGCCTGCAAGTGCACAGAACTCAAGAATTGGGGTGTAGGAACCTCTGCCTAGATTTCAGAAGTTGTATGGAAACACCTGGATGTCCAGGCAGAAGTTTGCCACAGGGGTAGGGCCCTCATGGAGAACCTCCGCTAGGGCAGTGTAGAAGGAAAATGTGTGTTGGGAGCCCCCACACAGAATCCCTACTGGAGCACCACATAGTGGAGCTGTGAGAAGAGGGCCACCGTCTCCAGGCTCCAGGGTGTTAGATCCACTGACAGCTTATACTGTGTACCTAGAAAAGTCACAGGCACTTGATGCCAACTTGCGAAGGCTGCCAGGAGGGAGGCTATACCCTGCAAAGCCACAAGGGTGGAGCTGCCCAAGACCATGGGAACCCACCTCTTGCATCAGCGTAACCTGGATGTGAGGCATGGAGTCAAAGGAGATCATTTTGGAGCTTTAAGATTTGACTGCCCCACTGGATTTCAGACTTGCATGGGGCCTGTAGCCCATTAGTAATTTTAGTTGAGTTTCTCCTATTCAAACTCATGGTAAGTTTTTCATGCATTCAGTTCTTTTCTTTCTTCTTTTAATTGTGTTTCAGAATATTGTCATATAGATTTTGAACAATTCTTGTTAAGCATATCCCTATCCCTGTTGTGTTGGATCCCTTCTTCTGTTAGATTCTCTTGTTGTTGTTTTTATATATGATAGCTGTTTATTTCCATGTACTAATTTTGTACGCTGTCATCTTACTAAACTTTTTTATTATTTGCAATAATTTTTAAGTTATTCTCAAGTATTTTCTAGCTATACAGTTATATCACCTATGAATAATGATTATTTTATTTACTCTTTTCCAGTTTTTATACATATTAATTGCTTTCTTTTTTAATTGCTTTGGCTGGTACTTACCAGCATGTTAAATAATAGTGGCAGGAGTAGACATCCTAGTCATGTTTCTGAATTTAAGGAAAATGTATTCACTATTCTTCACCAGGCATTTCATAGATGTGCATGTGTGGGTGTGTATACACATACATATATCTATTTTAAGTAAATACCTATTTATATTAGATATTTAAAAAACCTTCGTTACAATTTTTTTTAAAAAAGGATATCAAATTTTTTTGGATGTTAAATTTAATAAAATGTTTTTACAGCCTGCATCTATCGAGTTTATTCTTTTTTTTGAGACATGGTCTCACCCTGTTGCCCAGGCTGGAGCGCAGTGTCATGATCTCTGCTCACTGCAACTTTCACCTCCTGATTCTCCCACAATACTCCCATCTCAGCCTCCCAAGTAGCTGAGATTTCAAGTGTGTGCCACCATGCCTGGCTAATTTTTGTGTTTTTAGTAGAGACAGGATTTCACCATGTTGGCCAGGTTGGTCTCAAACTCTTGGCCTCAAGTGATCCTCCCGCCTCAGCCTCCCAAAGTGCTGGGATTATAAGAGTGAGCCACAGTGCCTGGCCCAAGTTTATTCTTAATAAAAATAATCCTTGTATTAGTAGCATAAACCCCACTTAATCAGATGCAATATTCTTTTACTTGTAAGCATGGATTCTGTTTGTTAAATATATTTTATAAGGTCTTTTTCATGAACATTTATAAGTGAGATTGATCTCTAGATTTATTTTCTAGTGTGGTTTTTATGGGTATCAAGATTTAAGAAAACATTTTGCTTAGAACAATTGGGAAGGTCTTCTTTATGTTATATGCAGGAACAGTTTAAAATCACATTAGAATTACCTGGAGAGTTTGCAGAATTCCCCTATGAAAACACCTGTGCCTGGTGCTTTTTAATAGAAAGAAGCCTCTAGATAATTTCCCTTATTTCTTCTATGAAAAATGATGTATTTATATTTTTGCTATATATCCTGAGATCAGTGATAGTAAATTATCTTCTTCCAGAAAAATATACATTCTGAATCTTAGAGTTTGGTTTTCTGAGTTTGTAATTGACGTTTGGTTTTATTGTATTATTGGCACGTATACTTAAAATGAAAGGGAATTCTCTTTACAGTGTTTTAGTAACTAAAGCTGTCTGATCATGTCATTTACGTTTTTTAATGTCTTTGGTTTTATCTATCTGATAAAAATTAAAATCAAGGGAACTGATTAAAGACTCCCACTATTAATTTTTTCATCTATTTTTCATGCATTTTGTCTGTTTCATTCATCTTATTGCTGTGTTGTCTGGCAAATAGGTACTCATAAACATCAGCTCTTTGTTGTGGGCTCTATGTTTCATCAAGTTAAATAGTATTTTAATTTTGTTGTTGTGTGAGTAAGTTTCATTGTCTTTCTGTTTTGTTCTCTGTAATTTTAATACTACTGCCAATATTATGACCTCTTAATTATTATAGCTTGAAAATAACTCTTCATATCTGGTAGAACAGTTTCCACCCTACCCTACCCATGTCAATAATTTTTCTTTGAAAATTTCTTCTCTCTTTTTGGTCTTATGCTCTTCAATGTAACTTTTGGGAGCAAATTGTCATGTTTCAAGATGTGTATATTGGAATTTTATTTAGAATTACATTATATCTATGAATCGCTTTGGGATAAATTGATAGCTTTACAATATTAGGTATTCCTGTCTATGAATACAGATCATCTCTTCAATTTGTTAAGTCTTCCTTAATGCCTTTCAGTAGCATTTTCTAACTTGCTATGTGTGGGTCTAGAGCATCTTTTTTTAGGTATATTCCTAGGTATTTTGTAAATATTATTGCTATAATAAATAGTATCTTTCAAACTCATGTTTTCTAATTTGTTGTTGCTGATATGTAGAAACATGATTGACTCTTATACTGGCTTTTAACTTTTCCACTTTGCTGAGCTCTCCTCATATTTCTAAAGTACCATACTATCTACAAATAATTACATTTTTATTCCCTCTTCTAGACCGTATGCCTTTTCCCCCTTTTTCTTGGCTTTGTGCTGGCTAGAACCTCTACTTCAAGCTGACTAGGAGTTATGTTAGTAGACATCCTTGTTGTATTCCTGATTTTAAGAGTTTGCTTATGATATTTTCTCATTTAAATGATAACACTTTTTAAAATAGTGTACTTTATCAGGTTAACAGGCTCTCAATTAATTAAACATTTTAGTTATGTATCGTTGTCAAATCCTTCAAATGCTTTCTTTTTGTCGACTTTAACTGATTTTTAAAAATGCACTTTATAGACAATGATGAAATTAGTATATTTCAACTAAATCTATCTTTCTCGAACTTCTCTGCCACTGATTTTTAGTTGATATTATTTAATGTTTGCCTTTGTGTTTTAAAATATACTTATCCTACTTTTAACTTAGTCTTTTTATCTCTTTTGAACTTGTTATATTAAAGATGAGAAAGTCTGTATACTTAAACTACCTTCCGTGTTCTCTTTATTCTTTTACCAAATATTTTTATTTGTATTTATTCATCATCAGTCTTTTAACAGTCACATTTCATTTTGTAACTATAATCTTTTGATTTATTTCAGTATTCAGGTAATACTTACATTATATTACAGTTAAATAATCACATCCATTCCCTTTCCATTGTTTCTACTTTCACCTTTTAGCTGGCTGAAATATATCCTCTAGTACTTTTTCAAGAAGGGCCCTTTGCAAGTATGTTACCGCTTCCTTTTTTCTTTCAATCAGTGTTTAGCTGGGTGTAAAATTCTTGGTTTAAAGTTTTTTCCCTTAAGATAAAGTTAGTTTATCATAGTTTTAAATTTTAACAGTGGATATTATTCTGGAGAAATCTGAGGGTAGCCTGGATTTTTGCAATTATAGGTGTAAAATGGTCTTTCTGCCTAGATGATCAAAAGATTTTTGAGTATGTGTCTTATTCTTTATCCCCAGCATTTTATTTTGAAACATTCCAAAACTACAGACAATTTGTAAGAATAGCTCAATGAATATCCATATATCCCTCACCTAGACTCACCAATTTTTAATATTTTTGTCACATTTGCTGTAATGTTTTTGCTGTCTATATATAGTGTCCACACATGCACTTTTTTTGGTTGAATCATTTGAAAGAAAATCAAAGATAGAAAACTATACCCGTAAGTACTTCAATATACACCTACTAAAAATAAGGATATTGTGCATAACCACAAGACTAATATAATGTTCAAGAAATTTAACATTAATGCCAAAATATTTTCTGATAAACAGACTATTTGTAAAGATCTGTCAGGAAAGACATTTCAGATGCCTACTCTGTAATCTATCCTGGTGGCTAGCAACTTCTTTTAAGACAGTGAAGCTTCATATTTCAGATCTATGGCTCATTGAAAATTCTGATGCTGCCCTATCTCCTGAAAAATGTCTGTGTGGGAAATGACACACTCAGGACTTCATGTGAATTTAAAAGGTCCACAAAACCTCTGAGTCCATGTGTGAAAACACCTCTTGGGAGGAGGAGGGCCATGAACTCCAGCTGAAATTTTCTTAATGCCCCACCTAAATTCTTGCTTTTTGTTTATCTACCATTTCAAGATCATGGTACTTAGAAAAGATGGAGAGAAATTGCTCTTATATCCACCAACATTTTGTTCTCATGCTTCTTGCAAGGAATGTGGATTCTGCTGCTGTTGCTTCTTTTCTTCTTCCCCTCCCGGCTTCTGCTTCTCTTCTTTTCCTTCCCTCTTCCTTTTTCCCATTTCCCTCTCCCTCCTCCTGCTCTCCTCCTTTCTTTCCCCTCCACCTCCTCCTCCTTCTCACTTTTCTTTTTTCCTTTGTATAATTAATATATGGTTATATATAGTAAAATGCACAGATCTTAAAACTGTATAATTTGATGAGTTGACGAATATAAACAATAAGATCACCAAATCAGTATAGAGATGCAATGTTCATCATTTTAGAAAATAGAATCAATTTTGCACGTCTCCAGAGGCAACCACTATATTCATTTCCGCCCTTAGAGATTCTGTTTTTGTTTTCTCAAACTTCAGATAAATGGAATAATAGCATACGAACTCTTTTTTGTCTGGCTTCTTTAGCTTAACACAATATTTCCGAGATTCATTTATATTGTTATAAATATCAGAAAGTCATTTCTTTTCATTGCTGGATAGTATTTCATTGTATTAATAAAACACAATATGTTTAACCATTCTTCTGAGAATTTGAGTTGTTTCCAGTATTTTCATAGCTAATATTAATTAAGCTGCATTTGACTTCTTGTGTAAATATTTTTTGTGTGAATATATATTTTTATTTTGGGCAAGTAAATACCTAGGAATTGAATTGCTGAATCATAAGATAGGTATATTTAATTCTAAAAGAAACTGCCTAAAATGTTTTTCAAATACTATCAATACTCCCACCAAAAATGTATTATATTTCCTGTGACTCTGCTTCCTCTTCAACATTTGGTATTACAAATCTTTTAATTTTAGCCAGTCTAGTAGGTATGTAGTGTTATTTCCTTTTGGTTTAAACTTTCATTTCTTTTATGACTAACAAAATTGAGTGATATTTTATATGCTTATTTTGCATTTATATTATTTACTGAATTTTCTATTCCAGTCTTTTGCCCATTTTTATTGATCTTTTTGAATTTTATTTTTAGAAGTTATTTATATATTCTGAAGACAAATTATTTGATAGATACACATACATGATAAATGTGTGTATATTTATATATGTGTGTGTATATTTATATATTTACTATATATTTATGTATATATGTATATTTATATGTAAATATTTATAAATATTTACATATAAATATACATATATGAATATTTATATATACATATATAAATGCATATATATACACACATTTATATACACACATGTATAAATGCATACATATACAAATACATATATAAATATACACACACGTATATAAATGTATACACGCATATACACCCATGTGTATAAATGTGTGTGTATATATATACACACACGTATAAGTACATACATATACAAATATAAATATACACACATGTATATAAATGTGTGTTTATATATAGTTGTGTATATATATATATATACACACACACAAACACATTTATAAATACAGTGGCTTCTCATGTATATACACACACATTTATCTCATATATACACACACATTTATCATTACAGTGGTTTCTCATTATTTCTGGATTCAACATTTGCAAGTTTTTCTACTTGCTAAAATTTATTTGCAACCCTCAAATGAATACTTAGGGCACTTTTGTGGTCTCTTGCAAGCATGCTCAGATTTGAAAATCTTGAGTTATCTGATGTGCACTTTTCCAACTTAAGTCAAAAAAATGATGCTCTGCTTTCTTGTTTCAACTCTCATACTGTCAACAAGTGTCCTGTTTTGTGCCTATGTAGTGCCAAATTTTGTATTTTTGCCCTTTTCATTGATGATTTCACTGTTTATCATGGCACACAGCATAGTGCTCTCTAGTGTTCCTAAGCACAAGAGGCTGTGATGTTCCCCATAGAGAAAGTACATGTGTTAGATGAGTCTCATTCAGGCAGGAGTTACAGTGCTCTTGGCTGTGACTTCAGTGTTAATCAATGATATATATTAAGTAAGCTGTTCTTAAGGAAAAACATATAAAACAGTGACATATATTGATCAGTTGGTGGAAATATTGTGACCAGAGGCTTGGGAACCTAACCCTGTACAAGTCCTCAACTAATGCTGTCTCCTTCAACATCATTTTGTTACAGACCACAGGCTCTCAGGCTACCCTTGTAATGGAAATTAACATAGGGTCCAACAGATTTCCCGGACAAGGCTTTTACCTCCTGGCTTGTGCTGGAGTGCAAGGGAGTCAGCAGAGTCAGCAGAGGCACAAGGATATTCCAACTGGTTCCCTGGAAGCAGCCAGTAGGGATTTTTCATTAGGCAAAGCATGAGAATTGACATCAGGGGTAAGGTATGCAGGCTGGGCTGGGGGAAGCACGTGAGAGTTAGGGTATGCAGGTTAGCAAGTCTGGTTCTGATGTTTCTCTTGAGTAATGGGTCACCTGGTGGTCTGGCCAGAGCAACAAAGCTGTAAATCAGTTGTTCAGCATTCCTTCCAAAGTGAGCACACTCTGCAACCTTTGTTCAGTATTTGGATCTCCTAAGGCCAGTTTCTGGAATTCTTTAAGTGGAAGGCATGGTTAAACATTATGACAGCACAGAAGACTAGCTATTTTCTTTGTGTGGTTAAAGCTTCAGGGCTAGCAGGTATAGTATAGGCGAGCTAGTGGTGTGGGTTTTGTGAGGAAAAGAAGGAAAAAAGAAAAAATATGTGAAGGAGGAGCTACATCCCTCTACTATTCTATCTCAGTTTCATTATAATGTTGATAAGAAAAAAATTGCTTCCTCCCTGGGACCACTGTCTGTGTGGAGTTTGCATGTTCCCCTCACATCTGTGTGGGTTTTCTCTGGGCATTCAGTTTCCTCTACATCTCAAAGCTGTGCGCTTAGGTGAACTGGCGTGTCCACACAGTCCCAGTGTGAATGCGCTTGTGTGTGTGAGTGTGAGTATGTGTGTGTGTGTGAGTCTGCCCTGAAATGGGATGATGGGATGGCATCATGTCCAGGCTGGTTCCCACCTTGCACCCTGAGCTGCCAGTGTTACTGGAAAGGGTCCCAATTCAGACCCCAAGAGAGGGTTCTTGGACCTTCTGTAAGAAAGAATTCAGAATAAGTCCATACAGTAAAGGAATAAAAGAATGGCTACTCCATAGGTAGAGCAGTGGCATGGGGTGCTCAACTGGGTATATTTACAGTTATTTTTTGGTTAAATACTAAACAAGAGGTGGATTTTTAAAGAGTTTTCTGGGTAAGGGGTGGGCAATTCTCGAAACTGAGGGGTCCTCCCCTTTTTGACCGTATAGGGTAACTTCTGGACATTGCCATGCCATTTGTAAACTGTCATGGCGCTGGTGGGAGTGTCTTTTAGCATGCTAATACATTATAATTAGCGTAAAATGAACAGCGAGGACGACCAAAGTCCACTTTCATTGCCATCTTGATTTTGATGCGTTGAATATGAATTCTAAATTTCTCTTCAAAGAATTAGTATGTCAGTATGTTCAATTCTTTGCCTTCTACTTTTAACTTCCTCATGAAGCAACCTTTTTCAATTGCCTACCCCACCCTGACCCATCCCGATCACCTGCTCCACCCTAACTCATTCTGATCACCTGCTCCACCCTAGCTCATTCGGATTACCTGCTACCTGCTCTGCCCTGACTCCCGCCAAAGCGCTCACCCCGTCATTCTCTTTAAATTAGCCAATGGGAATTAGTTTAGCCTGTGCGGTCTAACCCTAGCCAACAGGGGAACGACACAGCAGCAGGGGCCATGTGTGTCAGGGATAAGAATCCTTTCCCCTCTCTTGTCCAAATGTGTGACCACCATTGCTCCATCGGTGAGAGTGCACCCTTCTATAGAAGTACCTTGCCTTGCTGAAAATTAAAAAGAAAATTTTATATTCGAGTGCTATTTCTTTTGCGGCACCTTAACTTTATTTATAACAGGTGGATTTTAGCCAGCTTCTTTACCAAATCCTGTTTTATCAGCAGGGTTCTTGTGACCTGTATCTTGTGCTGACCTCCTATCTCATCGCATAGACTAAGAATACCTAACCTCCTGGGAGTATAGCCAAGTAGGTCTCAGCCTCATTGTACCCAGCCCCTATTCGTGTTGGAGACACCAGGATAGACTCTGCCCATCTGCAACCCTAAACTGGAACAAGTGAGTTAGAAAATGAATTAATGACTACAAACGATTGTGAAATAAATTTTTGTAAGTAGATGATGATCATCCAAATGCAGAACAATAAACAACGCAAGACAAAAGTGCTGTGAGCCACCATGTTTGCGATGGTTTTTGAACTGCATGATGGGAGGCGTTGCTCCTGCCAATTTCCGCTTTGCAAACATTTATTTCTTGATTTAACTCACCACCGCTGTGACTATTGTTGCTTACTGCTTCACTAAAAATTGGGTAAGTCATTATCTTACTTGTTTTTATTAATATTTCTTAAATGTATGAATTGCTCACATTTATTTCAAAGGTTAATATTAGAAATATTTTGGGTCTTTATTTAGAAGTTTGGTGATGTTTTTGTGACTGGAAATATGTCATAGGAGTGAAACTCTTGTTTGTATCCATTAGCCTACAGTAGAATTGGTTTCGGTGTATGATTTTGTTTACAGTCCCAGTTTCCAAGAACTGTGAACCCAAAATATCCGAGACAGGTCTCAACCAATTTAGAAAGTTTATTTTGCCAAGTTTAAGGATGCGCTCATGACACAGCCTCAGGGAGTCCTGACGATATGTTCCCAAGCTGGTCAAGGCACAGCTTGGTTTTATACATTTTAAGGAGACATGAGACATCAATCAATATACATTGGTTCGGTTGGGAAAGGCAGGAAAACTGGAAGTGGGGGAGGGAGCTTCCAGGTCACAGGTAGATAAGAGACAGATGGTTACATTCTTTTGAGTTTCTGAGAAGCCTTTTACTGAATAGACAATTTACATGCGAGAAGAGGGTAAATAGTCACTTATGCCTTAGTCTGGCTTAGTGATACATACTTGTCTCACAGGAGCCTCAGAGGAGTGACTGAGTTCTGTCTGTCCTTTGTCTGCAAGGAATTTCCTTGTGGGCAAATTGTGAGGGAGGTAAGTAGCTTTTTTTTTTGTCTTTGTAGCGATCTTATTTAGGAATAAAATGGGAGGCCGGTTTGCCTGACATGGTTCCCAGCTTGACTTTTCCTTGGCTTGGTGATTTGGGGGTCTCCAGATTTATTTTCCTTTCACAGAAACTGTGGAAGACTTACTGTATTCCCCTTAACAGTTCAGTGTTCATTAATCCAGTGTTTATGGTGACTTTATAGAACAGAACTACTCTGAATAATGACAATTAACTATATATATCTTTGTCTACCTATCTTTTATCTATCTAAATTTTCTACCAGTCTGTGGCCTGCCTTTTCATTTGCTTACTGGTAACTTTTGAGGAGCAAAAGTTTTTTTCATTATAAGAAGTACCATTGATTATTTTAAAATCAGTATTACTCTTTGCAATTTATCTAAGAAATCAAATCTTTGCCTATTTTTAATTTTCAAAGATATTCCCCTCTGCTTTCATCTAAGATTTTTATAATTTTAGTTTTACATTTGTATGACCAACCGAGTTAATTTTTGTGTATGGCGTGAGGAATGGGTCATGACACATATGGATGTGACCCTCCCAGCTTTTTATGCCATTTATGGAAAACACTTTTGTTTCCCCATTGAATTTCATGGGTGCTTTTGTTGAAAAGCAATTGGCTACATTCGTGTAGGATTATTTCTGATTCAATACTGTTCTGTTCATCTTTTTTTAAATGCTTATGCCAATAGATTACTATTATAATTACTCTACCTTTCTAATTAAGTCTCAACATCAACTTCTGTGAGCCCTCAAACTTTGCTCTTCATCATCAAGATTGTTTTGGTTATTCTGTATCTTTCCAATTTCCATGTAAATTTCAGTATCAGCTTGTCAATTGCTACAAAAACATTTACTGGAGTTTTCATTGGAATTGCATTGAATCTATGGTTCAGTTTGGGAGGAACTTATATCTTTACATGATTTATTCCTCCAGCCTATAGATATGATATAATTCTCCATTTGTTCTCCATTTTTAGAATTCTTTTCATGTTTTCCCCTGCAATGTTTGTAATATTCAGTGCATAGTTCTTGCTCATCTTGATGTAGGATTTGCCTTCTCAGTCACTTTGCAAGCCAGGGACCCCAGCTGGCAATGCCCTGCCCAGGCCTTCCTTGGCCATGCTAGTGTGCCCCAGCTCACCTGTGTTATAGCTTGTACCCACATTTAGCGGTCCTGAGCTCTTTTATTGCACCCAAGAAGAATGAGGATATGCTGGACATTGAAGGGTAACAATGGTGGAGAAGAATGTTATTTAGTGAAGGAACAGCTCTCAGTGGAGAAGGGATGAGGGGGTGTTTCCCCAGCCCTGCAGTTAGGTGGTTCTCTCCTCCTGGTGTAGTTGGGTCCAGGGCTTTTTAGGGCTTCAGAGTAGGGGAGGGGCAGGCTCTAGGTAGTATTGGAAGAGGCAGCATTTGAGTGGTTAAAGGGCACGGAACAGAAGTTCTCACTCTGGGTTGTGGGTTTCCTCCAGGACCGGCAGTTAGGTCTTTCAGCCTTCAGGCTGTTATTGGCTTGAAGGTGGGGTTTCACGGGGACCTGGCCCTGTCTGCCAAGGCATTTGGCTGCCTCCTGTCACTATCAGTCTTTTGTTGAATGTATTCCAAATGGCTATACCAATCAATACAAAAAAGTAACAACCAATGTCAGAATAGTAAAAAGACATCATTATCAGACTCTCAATTTATTAAGTAGTTAAAAAATTTTGATAAGCAAATATAAATACATTCTTAGAAACATACAACTTACAAAAATACAAAAGAAAATTAAAAATACAAATATTTGTATGTCTATTAAAGCAATTGAGTCTGTAATTAAAAATAGTTTTGTAACAGCCCAGTGGGTTCATCTTGCTGGCTGCCTAAACAGAGCCAATTTATCAAGACAGGGGAATTGCAATAGAGAAAGAGTAATTCACCCAGAGCCAGCTGTGCAGGAGAGTGGAGTTTTATTATTACTCAAATCAGTCTCCCTGAAAACTCTGGGATCAGAGTTTTTAAGTCTAATTTGGTGGGTAGGGGACCAGTTTATCAGGGGTGCTGAATGTTTGGTTTGGGGATAAAATCACAGGGAGTCTAAGCTACTCTCTTATGCAGAGTTAGTTCCTGGGTGGGGGCCAAAGAACTGGTCGGCAGGTCCAAGTGGGGCCGTTCAGTGGTTAGAAACGCAAAACCTAAAAGGACATTTCAAAAGGCTGATCTTAGTTTCACAATAGTGATGTTACCTTCAAGAGTCTCTGTCACCCAGGCTGGAATGCAGTGGTGTGATCTCAGCTCACTGCAACCTCTGCCTCCCGGGTTCGAGCAATTCTCCTGCCTCAGCCTCCCGGGTAGCTGGGACTACAGGCGGGTGCCACCACACCTGGCCAATTTTTGCCTTTTTAGTACAGACAGGTTTTCACCATGTGGCCAGGCTGGTCACAAACTCCTGATCTCAGGTGATCCGCCCATCTCGGGCTCCCAAAATGCTGGGATTACGGGCATGAGCCACCGCACCTGGCGTAGGAAGGTGCGAATCTTATGACCTCTGGAGTAATGGCTGGTAATATTTAGAATTCCAGCCTCTCTCATTCTAACTTGGTGGCTGGTGGCCTTTCATTTGTCTTACAAGAACAGTTTAACTTCAAACTGTAAACTAATTTCCTTCCCAAGGCTAGTTCAGCCTACACCCAGGAATGAACAAGGACAGTTTAGAGGTTTAAAGCAAGATGGGGTCAATTAGGTCTGATATCTTTCACTGTCATAATTTTCTCAGTTATGATTTTGCAAAGGTGGTTTCAGTTTTACAAGGCAAACTCCAGGCCCAGAGGCTGTATTGGTGAATTCTGTCACTTATTAAAAGAATAATGCCAATTTAAAAAATAAATTCTTCCAGAAAACAGAAGAAAGAGAACTTCCCAACATATTATGCGAGGTCAGCATAATGCAGACACTAAAAATGGACAACACTTTATCATAAAAAAAGTTACAAGTCAATACCACTGATGAGTAGTGATGCAAAATGCTAATCAAAATATAATCTAGTCCAGGCATGGTGGCTCATGCTGTAATCTCAGCACTCTAGAAGGCTGAGGCAAGAGGGTTGCTTGAGCCCAGAAGTTTGAGACCAGCCTGGGCAAAATAAGAAGACTCTGTCTCTACAAAAAATTAAAAATAAAAAATTAGCTGGGAGTGGTGGTGCATACCTGTGGTCTCAACTACTTGGGGGGCTGAGGTAAGAGGATTGCTTGAGCCCAGGAGGTTGAGGAGGAAGTGAGCCAAGATTGCACCATTGTACTCCAGCCTGGGTGACAGAGCAAGACCCTGTCTCAAAACAAAAACAAAGCAAAAACAAAATGGAATCTAACAATCTATAAAAAATAAAAACGTGGCCAGGTGTGGTGGCTCACGCCTGTAATCCCAGCACTTTGGGAGGCCAAGATGGGTAAATCACTTGAGGTCAGGAGTTTGAGACCAGCCTGGCCAATGTGGCGAAACCTGTCTCTACTAAAAATACAAAAAAAAATTAGCCGGGCATGGTGGTGTGCGCCTGTAATCCCAGATACTCGGGAGGCTGAGACAGGAGAATCCACTTGAACCCAGGTGGCAGAGGTTGCAGGGAGCTGAGACCAAGCCACTGCACTCCAGCCTGGGCGACAGAGCGAGACTCTGTCACACACACACACAAAATAAAATAAATACATAAAAAGAAAAATACATAAAAATAAAATTGGATTTGTTTCTAAAAATGCAAGGTTAATTTCATATTTAAAAATAAAATTCACCCATAAAAAATATAATGAGAAAAAATTATATGATTATTTCAGTAGATGCAGAAAATACATTTGTTAAAATTCAACATCCAGTCATAATAAAGCCTATTAGCAAACTAGGTAAAGCAGGGAGCACCACTAACTCAAATCTTTGAATAAAAGAACTTCATTGTGGCATGTTAAAAGCTTTCTCTTTGGACCATGATGAAACACAAGTATAACTCAGTATGATCACTTTTAAAAACATTGTATATTGGTGATTCTAACCTGTGTGGTAAGGCAAATAAACAACTTACTTAATTAATGAAATAAAAGTATAATGACTGGAAGGGAAAAATTAACTATTATTTATTCACAGATTACATATAAAAAGAACCTTAAAAAATTAAAGAGAATCAAAGGAAATTAAAAAGAATCTGCAGATAAATCATTAGAATTAATAGATAATTTAAACAAGATTGTATATATATAAAGTCAATATACAGAATTAATTTGTGCTTAATGGTAACAAACAACAAGAAAAAAACATCAAAAGATGCCACTTGCAGTAGCATAACATACTAAATACTTTGGAGTAAAACTAACAAAATATGTGTAACACCTTTATGCAGAAACTGATTATTGGGGAAAAATGAAAAAGTACTTTTTTTTTTTTAGGAATTCTATTTGTGTGAAAGATTCAATATTTAAATAAGTCATTTATTACTAAACTGATCTATACAGTCAAAGCAATTTTAATCAAAACCATTGTGCATGTGTATTTGTGTGCATGTGTAATTTGATAAGCTGGTTCTAAACTTTATATGGAAGTGTAAAGGGCCAAGAATAGTCCAATTATGACTGAAAAAGAACAAGGTAGGAGGACCTATGTTACTGGAAATCAAGAATTTTTACAAAGCCGCGGCGATTAGAACAGGGTGAAGTTCTAACTGTGTGGATCACAGATAGCCTCACAGATCAATGGAAGAGAACACAGAGCTCAGAGGTCCCCCATGTATGATATGCACATGGGGTTCATGACTAAGTGGAACTACAATATACCATGCTGCTCCCGCCTCTAAGAAGTAAGCACAGTGTCTGGTAGGCCTTGGCAGGTTCTAAAGACAGCATATTTCACATCTAATAAAACTGTTCCATCCTGCACACAAGGGGACACAGAGGGGGTCATCTCTGAAGAGCCAAAAGAGCAGAGGCCTCAGAAGCAGACATCCATGCTAAAGGACACATAGCCTTGCCACTTGGGTCATATGACCTAGCTGACTTGGCCTATCATAGTGAAGTCATTGGAGTCATTACCATAAATGAACCATAGTGAAGTCATTGGAGTCGTTACCATAAATGCTGTGTGGCATTTATGGTAATACTCACAGAGAAAATCACTACACAGATGCCTAGGAGTCTAGGTCAAGGCTGTGTTGTATGCAGCAGAGAATTATAGGCCTTTTGATAAACAGCTCCAGGCTTGATACTGGGCTCAGGTTAAGATAGAGTACCTGACTGCTGGCAGTAACTGGCTGTGTTCCCTGAGGCTGCATAAGTAGGAAGCCCTGGCCCCATGTCATATGCCCCTGCCATACCATCGCCTCTCCCTAGTGCTCACCTGCCACCCAGTGAGATCCCTAAGAGCAGCTGATGGAGAAGGAAGGATCCCAAGGTTTGTTCATAGGTGCATTGGCTTGGAATGTGTGCGTAAGAAGAAAATGGATGGTGCTATGTTGGCCAGCACTCAGGGATGGCCTGAAAGGTGGCCATGGGAGAACCTCCCACCACAGGCAGAACATCCAGGCTGGTACCTGTCATCTGCTATTTTATTTTATTTTATTTTATTTTTTCTGAGACAAGATCTCACTCTGTCTCCCAGACTGGAGTGCAGTGGCACTATCATGGCTCATTGCAGCCTCAACCTCCTGGGCTCAAGTGACTCTCACACCTTAGCCCCACAATTAGCTAGAATTATAGGCATGTGCCACCATGCCCAGCTTATTTCTCTTCTAATTTTTTTGTGGAGACTGGATCTCACTATGTTGCCCAGGCTGGTCTTGAACTCCTGGGCTCATGCTCGTCTGCTTTTTGTGGAGTGAAAAACTGTCTGAAGTTGTAAAACACATATGGACTCAGGAGCCATGGCAAATGGCCTAGCCAGCTCAGGGACTGAGAGAAAAAAGATTAGAAGGTTGCAACTCATTTTGCTTTTCTTATTCCAATAGAGAATTTTATACTTTTATTTGTTTCACCATCAAGTCCACACAACTCAAAGCCCTCTTCTACTTAAAATAACTTCAGTGGAAAAAAAGACTTAAGAGTTGACTTTGTAATAACAATCCCCAGATTGTTTTTAGCCAGATTATTATAATTGTCAAATAAATATTATTAAAGAAAGCCAATTTACATTTACTGCTTCATCACATCAGATACTCATAATGCTTTATGAATCTCCTGTGTTATTTTCAATAACAAGATTATGCATGTGAGAAGAATAGACTTTTTCTTGTCCTCTGATGTCCTCTGGCTAGTCTCCAGAAGCAGAGGATATCTTGCTATTTATCTCTGTGACAAGGTAAATGCTCTAATCAAATACTCCTCTGAGCAGTCATGAGTATTTGTTCTCTGGTGGCTTTATAAGCAATGTATCAGAAAAATTTACTTATAAAGCAGGAACATTAAATTTTGGTTTATTACATAGCTTTTGGAAGCTAGAATATAAAATGTAAAATGAAGGAAAGGAAATAATGATATGTTGTTAAAACAACACTCAGTGTTTCATATTTTTACAATAAATTATCACCTTGATCTGTATGTTAATAAATAATAGTTTCTGATATTTGGAGTTTTTGTATCAAGAACATTTCTTGGCCTAGACCTGCACTGTCTGGCACCCACTAGCTGCCTGTGGCTACTCTGCACTTGAAATGTAACTTGTCTGAATTGGGTTGTGCTGTAAGTGTAAAATACAAACTGGATTTCGATGACAAAGTATAAACAAAAATGTAAAATATTATATTAATACTTTTTGTATCCATTACTTTGGAATAATATTTTAGATATATTGGGTTAAATAACATATATTATGCAATGTAATTTGATGTGTTTCTTTTTACTTTTTAAATGCGGCTACTAGAAAATTTAAAATGGCATATGTACCTCCCACCTGTGGCCTGCATTATAGTTCTATTGAACAGTGCTGGTTTAAAGTAATATGGTTAGAAAAATTGTCAGGATATCTGAACACATGGGTTCCAGGAATAGTCTTTTAATTACAGAAAATGGTAGGAGTTTGCATTAGAATCCTAGGTTCCGGAAACTCTAAAAGGGTGTCAAGTATTTGTTTGGAGCTGCATAAGATCTGTGTTCTTGAATAAGTGCCTATAATTGACATTAATTGTATTGTTAGTAGAGTAAACAAAAGCATAATGTATACTCCTGCACACATGGAGTTCAAATTATGATACTGTTAATCAACAGAGTATACATTCTTTTCAGCACCACACCACACCTATTCTAAAATTGACCACATAGTTGGAAGTAAAGCACTCCTCAGCAAATGTAAAAGAATAGAAATTATAACAAACTGTCTCTCAGACCACAGTGCAATCAAACTAGAACTCAGGATTAAGAAACTCACTCAAAACCGCTCAACTACATGGAAACTGAACAACCTGCTCCTGAATGACTGCTGGGTACATAACAAAATGAAGGCAGAAATAAAGATGTTCTTTGAAATCAGCGAGAATAAAGACACAACATACCAGAATCTCTGGGACACATTCAAAGCAGTGTGTAGAGGGAAATTCATAGCACTAAATGCCCACAAGAGAAAGCAGGAAAGATCTAAAATTAACACCCTAACATCACAATTAAAAGAACTAGAGAAGTAAGAGCAAACACATTCAAAAGCTAGCAGAAGGCAAGAAATAACTAAGATAGAGCAGAACTGAAGGAAATAGAGACACAAAAAACCCTTCAAAAAAATCAGTGAATCCAGGAGCTGGTTTTTTTAAAAGATCAACAAAATTGATAGACCACTAGCAAGACTAATAAAGAAGAAAAGAGAGAAGAATCAAGTAGACGCAATAAAAAATGATAAAGGGGATATCACCACCGATCCCACAGAAATACAAACTACCATCAGAGAATACTGTAACACCTCTACGCAAATAAACTATAAAATCTAGAAGAAATGGATAAATTCCTCAACACATACACCCTCCCAAGACTAAACCAGGAAGAAGTTGAATCTCTGAATAGACCAATAACAGGCTCTGAAATTGAGACAATAATTAATAGCTTACCAACCAAAAAAAGTTCAGGACCAGATGGATTCACAGCCGAATTCTACCAGAGGTACAAGGAGGAACTGGTACCATTCCTTCTGAAACTATTCCAATCAATAGAAAAAGAGGGAATCCTCCCTAACTCATTTTATGAGGCCAGCATCTTCCTGATACCAAAGCCTGGCAGAGACACAACAAAAAAAGAGAATTTTAGACCAATATCCTTGATGAACATTGATGCAAAAATCAATACAATACTGGCAAACTGAATCCAGCAGCACATCAAAAAGCTTATCCACTATGATCAAGTGCGCTTCATCCCTGGGATGCAAGGCTGTTTCAACATATGCAAATCAATAAACGTAATCCAGCACATAAACAGAACCAAAGACAAAAACCACACGATTATCTCAATAGATGCAGAAAAGGCCTTTGACAAAATTCAACAACCTTCATGCTAAAAACTCTCAATAAATTAGGTATTGATGGGACATATCTCAAAATAATAAGAGCTATCTATGACAAATCCACAGCCAGTATCATACTGAATGGGCAAAAACTGGAAGCATTCCCTTTGAAAACTGGCACAAGACAGGGATGCCCTCTCTCACCACTCCTGTTCAACATAGTGTTGGAAGTTCTGGCCAGGGCAATCAGGCAGGAGAAGGAAATAAAGGGTATTCAATTAGGAAAAGAGAAAGTCAAATTGTCCCTGTTTGCAGATGACATGATTGTATATCTAGAAAACCCCATCGTCTCAGCCCAAAATCTCCTTAAGCTGACAGGCAACTTCAGCAAAGTCTCAGAATACAAAATCAATGTGCAAAAATCACAAGCATTCTTATACACCAATAACAGACAAACAGAGAGCCAAATCATGAGTGAACTGCCATTCACAATTGCTTCAAAGAGAATAAAATACCTAGGAATCCAACTTACAAGGGATGTGAAGGACCTCTTTAAGGAGAACTACAAACCACCGCTCAAGGAAATAAAAGAGGATACAAACAAATGGAAGAACATTCCATGCTCATGGGTAGGAAGAATCAATATCATGAAAATGGCCATACTGCCCAAGGTTTATAGATTCAGTGCCATCCCCATCAAGCTACCAATGACTTTCTTCGCAGAATTGGAAAAAACTACTTTAAAGTTCATGTGGAACCAAAAAAGAGCCCACATTGCCAAGTCAATCCTAAGCCAAAAGAACAGAGCTGGAGGCATCACGCTACCTGATTTCTAACTATACCACAAGGCTACAGTAACCAAAACAGCATGGTACTGGTACCAAAACAGAGATATAGATCAATGGAACAGAACAGAGCCCTCAGAAATAATGCCATGAATCTACAACTATCTGATCTTTGACAAACCTGAGAAAAACAAGCAATGGGGAAAGGATTCCCTATTTACTAAATGGTGCTGGGAAAACTGGCTAGCCATATGTAGAAAGCTGAAACTGGATCCTTCCTTACACCTTTTACAAAAATTAATTCAAGATAGATTAAAGACTTAAATATTAGACCTAAAACCATAAAAACCCTAGAAGAAAACCTAGGCATTACCGTTCAGGACATAGGCATGGGCAAGGACTTCATATCTAAAACACCGAAAGCAATAGCAACAAAAGACAAAATTGACAAATGGGATCTAATTAAACTAAAGAGCTTCTGCACAGCAAAAGAAACTACCATCAGAGTGAACAGGCAACCTACAGAATGGGAAAAAATTCTTGCAATCTACTCATCTGACAAAGGGCTAATATCCAGAATCTACAATGAACTCAAACAAATTTACAGGAAAAAAACAAACAACCCCATCAAAAAGTGGGTGAAGGACATGAACAGGCACTTCTCAAAAGAAGACATTTATGCAGCCAAAAGACACATGAAAAAATGATTGTCATCACTGGCCATCAGAGAAATGCAAATCAAAACCACAATGAGATACCATCTCACACCAGTTAGAATGGCGATCATTAAAAAGTCAGGAAACAACAGGTGCTGGAGAGGATGTGGAGAAATAGGAACACTTTTACACTGTTGGTGGGACTGTAAACTAGTTCAACTAGTGTGGAAATAAGTGTGGTGATTCCTCAGGGACCTAGAAGCAGAAATACCATTTGACCCAGCCATCCCATTACTGGATATATACCCAAAGGATTATAAATTATGCTGCTGTAAAGACACATGCATACATATGTTTATTGTGGCACTATTCACAATAGCAAAGACTTGGAACCAACTCAAATGTCCAACAATGATAGACTGGATTAAGAAAATGCGGCACATATATACCATGGAATATTATGCAGCCATAAAAAATGATGAGTTCATGTCCTTTGTAGGGACATGGATGAAGCTGGAAACCATCATTCTCAGCAAACTATCGCAAGGACAAAAAACCAAACACCACATGTTCTCACTCATAGGTGGGAATTGAACAATGAGAACACATGGACACAGGAAGGGGAACATCACACTCTGGGGACTGTTGTCGGGTGGGGGCAGTGTGGAGGGATAGCATTAGGAGATTTACCTAGTGTTAAATGACGAGTTAATGGGTGCAGCACACCAACATGGCACATGTATACATATGTAACACACCTGCACGTTGTTCACATGTACCCTAAAGCTTAAAGTATAATAATAAAAAAAAAACAAATTGTGATACTGTTATTTCACCACATCTCCTGCCCGTCTTAAGTATTAACTCAAATTTTTAAAATGATCAGAGTTTGTACTTTATTCTTTCATTCACATGCCAGAACCACCACTGTGTTAAGTGAGATTTATGGGAAGGGCTGAAGGGTAGTCAGTGAATAGAACAAAAGCAACAACCAAAAAGTGAAGCATGTAGCTCTAGTTCAACTGTAGATAATATAGAAACATAACTATCACCCAGGCACCCATCTAGAGAGCTAGGGTTCTCTTCTACTCTTCCCCTTCCTACCCTCCATAGTCAACATGCCTTCTATTCTGGCTCCTAAATAACTCTCTCACCTGTTTCTTCTTCCTCACATCCATGGCTACTGCCTTGGCAAACCCCCTTATGACCTTTCCTGTTGCAGTGCCCATGGCTTGGATCCCTAATCCAATTTACTTTGACTCCTACTTCTCATTCTTCAAATGTGAACCAACTGGTTGTTTTTTTCCTAAATGGCAGTCTGTTCAACCCTTTTAAAAGTTCTGCAAAAATCCAGACTGCCCACATGATAAAGAGCATAGTGCTTAGAAAGCATTCAAGGCTTTTCCTTCTGGTCACCTTACACCACATTCTCCTCTGTGTAAGCATGTTGGATCATTCTGTGCTCCCCTGATGTGCTGTGTCTGCCTAAACCATTAAACCTGTGGCCTAAGCCTTTGAACACTGGTATGTTTGCCAGGGATGCCCTCCCTTTTCTAACTACCTTTCACCTGGCCAATCCTATCATTCTGGAGGTGTTATGGACTGATTGTGTCCCCCACAAAAGCATATGATAAAGTCCTAACTCCCAGTGGGACTCTATTCAGAGATGGGGCCTTTAGAAGGTAATTAGGTTGAATAAGGTCATAAGGGAGGGGCCCTAATCTGATAGGTTAGTGTCCTTATGCGAAGAGACACCAGAGAGTTTGCTCCCCACCTCTCTCTAGCTACATGAGGACACAGCAAGAAGGTGACCATCTGCAAGCTAGGATGAGAGGCCTCACTAGAACCCAACAATACTGGCCCCCTGATCTCAGACTTCCAGCCTCCAGGACCATGAGAAAACAAATGTCTGTCATTTAAGCTTCCCAGTCTACAGTATTTGGTTATGGCAGTCTGTGTTGACTAATGCTGAAAGCTCTGCTCAAAACTCAGTCCCTGGAGAGTGTGCTCCAATGTCTGAGGCTGGGTGCCTTTTTTCTGCTTACACAGAATCCCTGATACTTTAATCAAGGTCCACACCGTATTGTTGTTACTCTTATGTTTATCTTCTGTACAACTCTGTGAACTCTTTGAGGGCACGGAAAGCCTTGTATTCATCTTTGTTTTAACCCTTCAGCACTCAGTTTGTTTAATATTGCAAGAGGTGCAGGGTAGAGGTGATATTTTGTTGGTTGAGCATATAGGAGTGTTTTGTAAAGCTCTTCCAAAGCAAATAAATAGTGTTGGGGAGAACAAGTGTTTTCCTGGGTTCTTGTAAGTAATTTCCAGCTTGAAGCCATCTGGACAGAAGGAGCAACAGGAATCCTGCTCCAGGCAGCTGGTGTGGCTGGGGAGAGCACAGTGAGCCCTGTTTCATGGGAAAGGTACCAGCCACCACACTTAGTTAATGGTTAATGCTCTCATGGAGGTGAATGGTGGGGGGTGGTGGGGGTGTTATCACAATGAGGCATTCATGAAAAACAGATTTGCTCTCTTGTCCTGTGACCACAGATGCAAAAGATTAATGGCAAGGGAATAAGAAGGAATCTCTAGTTGTCAAAACACTTAAACCAATCCCTCAAAGAAACACCAGGGATTGTGTATTTCAGATGGCTTGGTTTCTACAAGCACTACTACAGTGGTTCAGGTTTCACACTTTCCCATTGCAAAACTAGCAGGGGCCAGTTTTCACATGTTTGACCAGGGCTGTATCATTCATTTCTTCTCTCAGATTAGTTTTCTGAACTAAGTCAATTCTTTGCTATTTCACAGGAGCCCAGGTAGCAGAATATAATATAGTATATGCTCTTTATCTGTCTTTTCCTCTCCATTTGTGGCTAATTTTCCAGGCAGGTGGTGTTAAGTCGATTGTACAAATTAGAGTTGGCAGATTTTGAGGGTGTCGTGGAGAGTTTTTGGGGTGGAGGGTAAGCATCTGAGGGGGACTGCTAAGTAGCCTACTGGAAGAGTTAAAAGCCATAGTTTATTCATTAGAATACATGGAATTGGATATAGAAAGTTCTGGGTTAGAATTCTGACTACTATTTACTTGCTGTGTGATCTTTGATAAGGTGCTTGACTTCTCTGAGCCTGACTGCCTGTAAAAATGAAACATAATGGCGCTTACCTTGTAGTGTTGCAAAGATGAGAGACAATATGCATAAAGCACTTGGTGAATGTGAGCACTCAATAAATGTGAACTATCATTAACAACTTCTCTGTTTGTTCATTGTCCTTGGAAGCCATTTACCTCTGTTGGCAAGGAAGAATTAAAGATGACTAAGGCCTATTGGAATTCTGGGACAGTAAAGGACCTTAGGAGGCTGCTATTTTCATCTAGATTAGTGTCCAAATCATTCATGATGGATAGTTTTGATTCTGTTTTAATATCTCTGGAAATGGAGACTTTAGCACTTTGTAAGGAACCTATTCTAGTGTTTCATCATCATAATGGTTAAGAAGTTCTTCCTTATAAGCAGCAGAAATCTATCTGGTTTTAATGCGAGCTCATTTCCTCACATTCAGCCCTTAGGGGAAAAGGAGAAAAGTTGTTGAGTCTCTCAATTGAGAAAATCTTTACGTACTGAATACCAGAATCATCACTCCTTTTCAGTTTCTCCCTGAGGCTAAATGACCACAGGGCCTGTAATAGTTCCTCATGGATACAGTCGCCACTGCTTTGCCATCTTTGATCCTTTTATTTGAGGCAAGTTTATTGCTTGGCATGTGGTTAAAAATCTGTCCTACACTTGGCAGAGCCAAACTATTACAGAATATAAGGGAAAAATGCATTCTCAAGCCTACAGAATATTAAAATTATTTTGATGGTATGCTAACAAATCCCAGGCTCATCATTATAAGCAGGAGATTTAGAAAGGATCCTGGCATCTTCTGTGATGAATCTTACTAATGTAGCACGGTGAGTAAGACATGAATTCTGGAATCACAGACTTAGGGTTGGAACTCCAGCTCCTCAACTTGCTAAATATTTACTTCCCCCAAGCCTCAGTTTTCTCCTCTATACAAAGGGACAACACAAGTACTAACCTCATAGGGTTCCCAAGGTGACCACGTGTTCCATTTATCCACGCGTTGCTCATTAGCCCCAAGCTCCAGGCACGCTCTGCTGCAATGAATGGCATTCTTCCACATCTCTCCTTCACAGTGAGCCCAGGGTCACTTTCCTCAGGAGAGCGTGTGGAGGGATCCTGCAGGAGGAAACGTTCCCTGCTGCACAGTGAGTCAGTGGGGCAAGGGTGAGGAATCTATGCAGCTCCACCTCAGTCTCATGGCCAGAATCTCAGCCTGGCCTGGTGGCCTTTCCATGCCCTACCAATATGGAGACCAGTGCCCTGAAGGCCGCCTGCCACACTGCACCTGATTCCTTCCGCAGGCCTGTGCATGGCTCCATCACAGCCAGCCCTCTCTCTGAACACCCACACTGCTCATAATTGCCTGTGCTCCAGAGGGCTGCTTTCTGCTTGCTGGGTCACAGCATATCAGCCCTAGTCAGGGCAAACCAGCAAATTGTTCCCACTATTCAAGGACTGAACTGTGCTTTCTGCAGCAAGGTGTGAACCCCACAGCCCTTTTGAGTCTGTCCTTCCTTTTGTATTTTACCTAAGCTCTGGGGTACCATGCAGAGTGTCTTTGTAACTTGTAGTCACTCTTTTTTATTAGAGTTAATGGTTTTTTAAATTGAACTTCTCCTGTTTAATTCCCCATATGGATTATCTCTCCTGATTGGACCCAGACTGATAAAATAGAAAAGCACCCCCTTGAGTCTCTGACTGCAGGAGGTGCCATGGACTGAAGGTCAGCCCAGCTGTGGTGCTGACACATCCCAGTGTCCATGCCAAGGCCCTGCTTCCCGAGGCTCCTCCCAGCCAGTAATGGGGCATGGCAGGGATAATAGGGCAGCTTATTTTTGGGTGATGTGGGTGTCTATGATAGGCAATCTTGACTCGAGGACTCCTGATAGGCTTTCTTAAAAATTTGCAGTGTATTCTAAGACTTTTCCCACCCAACCTTCCTTTTTTCCCAATCTTGTCCACAGCAGTTGGACCTGCATTACCACCTCTCCCAGCTACCCCCACCATTTTCCCTCAAATCTTTTTTCTCATAAATCTCACACAGATTTCACCCCATAGTGAGTCAGCTTTCTGGAGGACCCAAGCAAATAAAGTTGCTACAGGAATTTATTCAGATAAAGCAAACAGTAGGTGCTTGTAAATGTTGGCTATGAAGTTGCTGAGGATGATGATCATTAGCCAAGGTTCAGAATCCCTGCCTACCAGGGTGTCAATGCTGAGTGACAAATCTTGGTTTTGTTTTTTGGTGAGGAAGTAATAACTCCTGTGCTGGATAAGCCCCTCAATGGCCTTGACAACTAAGCTCTTTCTCCTCTTGTTACTTTTACCTCTCAAGAATGTGCTGGGACAGCCACATCCTGAGATAAAGAAGAACAACACAGGCTCTGTTCCCATTCCTTAGAACTGGATGTTGTCCTGCGGTGCTTATTTGTCCAGCAACTCCAGTTGCTCCTGCACATGAAACCCAGATCAGATCATGCTTTTGGGGTCCCTCAGCTGCAGTGCAGCATAAGACACACGCAGTGGCTGGACGTGGTGGCTCACGCCTGTAATCCCAGCACTTTGGGAGGCCAAGGTGGGTGGATCACTGAGGTCAGGAGTTCAAGACCAGCCTGGCCAACATGGTGAAACCCTGTCTCTACTAAAAATACAAAAAATTAGCTGAGCATAGTGGTGACAGGCACCTGTAATCTCAGCTACTCGGGAGGCTGAGGCAGGAGAATCACTTGAACCCAGGAGGCAGAGGTTGCAGTGAGCCAAGATCATGCCATTGCACTCCAGAACAAGAGCGAAAACTCCATTCCCTCTCCCCGCCCCCCAAAAAGACCCACAAAGTGAGACTCAATCCACCCAGGGCAGTCTTCCTGAGCCTTGGGGGACTGGCTTGCCATAAATCCTAGGCTTCTATTGTCCCTTGCTGACTTTCTGTAAGTAATAAAGTTGCTCTGCTTAACACGTGTGAGTTTTCTGTCTCACTGGACCCATGCAAGTGGATTGATACTGATATATGATATTGGCAAGGTGTTTAGCATCTTCTTCTGGGACTGATATTGATGCACAGTGAACCTGCTTCATGTATTGCTCTTCTGATTACTATCCATCAGGGACACAGATGTGCTGTTTGATCACATCCCTAAGGGGTGGCATTTCTAAAACTTTAAATTCATCTTCCTTCTCTGAATCTGACAATAAGCACAGTGCCAGCAAAAATCCCCAATTAGCAATTTGGAATTCTGTGTTTGGGTGTCTGTGCTCATTAACATTTTATTCTAAGAAATTGAAGAAATATGTAGTAACGTGGCAAGATATCAGCTTTGTATGCCACAGGCCACTCTTTTCATCTCATAAGCCTTTTCTAATTTTTGCACCTGTAATTCAAACCTAGCAGAGGTAGCATAAAAAGATATACAGGTTCTGATCCACTCTTAGGCTCCTATAATCTTGATCTGGCATCCCTAGATGCTAAGGAATTAGTGTTTTTCTATTACTATAACTGGTGAGAAAAAAATGTTAAGTTGTTCATAACATTTTTAAAATTGGCTTTAAAAATCACCTATTTCAATGATTGTAATTCAGTTAATGGAATCTTTCCTCATCTTTGGAAACTGTATACTGATCTGAGAATCCCTTTTGCATGTGATGGAAAGAGTTTGTCCTACCACAGGGGAGGAAAAATAGCAGATAAGAAATCTGAGACAGTGGTTTCATCCTGTTTAATGTGAGTTTGATACATGACACTGACTAGTTTATCATTCCCAAGACTTCTCCTCCTTTGGCTCTAAAATACTCTTCAAGGACCTAGGCCACTAAAGGATGTGCAATAGCTCTCCCTGCCCAATGCTGACATGATTTGTTGTATTTACCACCACTGCACAATATTCGGCATGCAGTGCTTTGGTGGCCTGTGTGTGTGATGTATGGTATGCTATGAATAACTGGTGCCAATTTTCAACTAAGGAACCAATTGCAAAAACTTTTACTGCAAGTGAATAAGGAACACTTTTATAAGGTTTGATTCTCCAGGGAGCCCAACTGGATGCATTTGGAACTTTCCACATCAATTCAGAGGCAGAGCCAGAAAATGTGGCTAAACATTTTGGCTGATTCAATCATAGCCTAAGTGTTGTGATTGGCAATATATAATCTGTAACCTTTGATTCAAACAGCAAAAATTTAACCTCAGAGAGGTAACCTGAAGGGGGTGTGCTGTTAGGATAATTTATTCTTTCAGTTATATTCTTGTTTCAGCAGAAGAAATGAATTTGGTAATTGGGAATATTTCTAAACTTGTATGCTTAGACACATACACCATTAACATAAATGCTTCTTTACACTCAGGCCCTGGAAATAGTAGCTGTGATTAATATGCTCATCCATATGCTTTTTTTATACCCTTTAAATGCAAAAGATGATTTTTAAAGAACTAAGCATGGATTGGAATTCATTCTGTAATCACATGAACAAATGGCATTTTAAAGGATATAACAGAAAAACATTGCACTAAGCAGAAATGGAAGCTAGGAAATTGATTTCTTATGACAAAGAGAAGCTTTTGGCCTCCTCATTTCAATGAAATAGAAAAAGGATCCTAAAATATGCAATATAATCAGGCTTCTTCTTGTCTTTGGCTGGAAGCCAAAACTATAGTTTTACGTTGTCACATGAGACTCTCCTCTCATCCTCTGCTCCCATCCTGCCCCTGTCCAAACCCACCCCGTGGTTATCCCCTCTCTCCCTGGCAGAAGCATGTTGGGCTTTGCAGGGACACCCCCTCCCCATGGCTTAACATGACTAGCACACAGCTACAGATGTTTCCAAGCCACACAGGGAACTGCTACCCTCTGGAAATTTACACTCTCTTCAGTTAGCTCAGCCTATGGGGAGCTCAGTGGGGGAAAAGAGTGGCTCAGTGATTCTTAAGTGCCTCTCAGAAGCCCACAAATGGACTTGTGCTGAAACATAGTTTAGATGGGCAAACCACATTTTAAAAATGGAGTTAACAGAGTCACCCAGTAATATATTCCCAAACATATTCTTTTACAACTTATTTTATGCTTGGATAAGCCTGTGTGCTAGTTTGCTGTTAGGATGACATATTCATGCAATGCTCATTTCTAAAACATAATAAATTATAAAAGATATGTGTTCTTAGAAAGGTGTGAGTTAAAAGAAAAAAGCTGAAAAGAAGTTTTTCAATTTAGATGGATAATATATTACAAATGGGGAATGTGCTTATAAGGGATATTATTTTTGTCATATCCTGATATGAGAATGTATGTGATTTTTTGCTACATGGAGTGGGAAGGGACAGGCCAGACCTCACAGGAGAACACAGGAACAGACAGAAGTTGGAAACAAGGATCCAGCTACATGTGTGCAAATCCTAATCTGGGTGTGCAAAGAACAGTATCAGCTAAAAGTTTGTCAGAAGGTTTCGGCTGAGCCCTGCTCCCAGGTCTAGATGAGCTCTCTTTGTACCCTGTGGCCCTCATTTTATGACAGTCGTTGTGTTTGTCATTACCTGCCCAATATCAGTCATCCCTGGCAGATTGTAGTCCTCATGAAGGCAGGGCTCTGATTTGCTTGTTGCTGAATCCTCGCAACTAACATCTGCCCACACATTATAGGTGCTCAATCCATGCTGAATAAATGACATTAATATCAGTTTGGAGAGACTAGTGGCAATCAGTGGGGGAGGAGAGCAGAAGGACAGAGGAGAAGCAAGTTGCCTGCCCTCAGACAGGCCATGTGGCGGTAGCAGCCACCTGGGGCCTCTGGGAGGAAGCTACGCAAAGCACAGCCAGAAGTCCTTGCCCTGGGGATGTCTGGAGCTCCAGATGCAGGCAGGGGCTGCCTCCAGGCTGTGTCAATGTGATGGTCCAAGGCAAGGCCAAGTTTACAAGTGGAGTTTAAGGAGGTCTGGCTATGAGGGAATAAGGAACATGGAAGCTGGGATCCAAGCTTAACTTGATGCTCTGCCTATAATGAGCAAACTTACCTATAATGAAAAAATTAGTGTTGCCACAGTAATTATCAACTGATAGCAACAGTGATCTGTTTCCTCTGCTATAAGTCATGTCCCCATCCCTTATGATAACAAATGGGTCAGTTAGCCACTCCAGTTTCAAATTGCTCCTTGGAAAAATGTTTACAGTAAAGCCTTTCTAGCCAAATAAAACAATAGCTTATTGTCTATTATCAAGACCATGTAAAACGTGAAAAGAAAAATTACATATGGGAAAATAAACTATTAACCATGCTTGACTCAAGCATTCTTTTGAAGCCCCAAATGGGTCTGAGGTCACTTCTTGCAGGGTCACCTTGGGGAAGTTGCCTTCTTTATCTCTATCTCCCATCTTCAAGTGCAAAGTTAAACCTTGGAATGCATCCTGAGAACCTCAGGGGTAAAGAAGCAAGACTGTGAAAGCATGCACAGCCCAAAGATTGAGCCATATTCCCAAGGACCTGTCCAGGGGAGATCAGGCCCTGGCAGGACAGAGCACCTTCTGGCCTTGCTCTTCTGTATACCATTGACCTCTGCCATTCAGCCAGAGAGGAGCTGAGGAGAAAAGGCCCATTGCAGGCAAAGACAGAGGGGCATGGAGCCTATTCCTGTGCTCCTGGGTGCCTCCTTCCACAGCGACTTCTCTGAACCCATCTCAATCCTTGCCCCGTGTGGGCTCCCCTTCAGCGTCCGGGGGCTTGCAGCTTTTTGCTTGCCAACCTCGCTCTCTCTTTGGGACATTCTGCTTCTCATTCCTGCTGCCAGGAACAATGCTGCTGTGAGTTGGATGAGAACGTGTTTGGGAAGAGGGTCCTAAATCAATGATGCTTCATGTCAGCACAAAAGTCACATAACACTTTTTAGCCACTCTGTACCTCCTGGGAGCCCCCAGTTTTTTTTCACTGGGCTAGAACGATGTATCTAAGCCCCAGCCTGGAATACTCTCCTGTTTTGTTGTGTAGCAGACCCCTTAGCCTTCCTCAGCTCAGCTGTCATCTCCCTATAAAAAGAAAGGTGGTGGGTGGTGATCTGAGTCTTGGGATGCTTGGCCGGCATTGCTGTTGGTGGTTGGTGATCCTGGCCCATGGAACTCTGCCCATCTTTCAGTGGACCCTGCAGTTCTGGCCACTGGGCACGTCAGTGCTCAGAGACACTTTCCCTCTTTCCCAAGTTCCACGAATATTGATGAACCCTTGCTACATGCCAGGCTCTATGGTAAGTCTTAGTCATATTGTTTGAAGAACAGCAGCTGGGTCCCAGTTTCACACAATACCAACAAGGACCCCATCTTAGCTATTTTAGCCCTGTAGATTCAAGGGGACAGATGAAAATGAGATTTAATGTCTTGGTACTTTGATAAATGGAAGCTTGGATTTAATTTCTTTTCTTTCTTTCTTTTTTTTTTTTGTTGTTTGTTTGTTTTAGAAAAAGAAAGGATTAGATATTTCTCACAACCAGAGCTGTGGGGTAAAACACATGCCTGCCAGAAATGTGAACTTTGTGAGGGCAGGACTTGCTCAGAGGACTTTCTCAAGTCCATGGCTGTTGTCCTATCACCAGAGAAGAGCCTGGGCCCCAGTAGGCCTCCAGGAGGTAATGTTTGAATGAATGAATGATGCAACATGTATTGAGAATTTGCTAAGTACCAGGCAGTATTGAAATCGCTTTGCCATAGTAGTTCACGAAACCCTCACCAAAGTCCTCGGTGGGAGATGCTGTCATCACCCCATTTTGTAGAGGAGGGTCCCCTCCATTTGATAGAGGAAGAGGGAGACCCAACTAACATTCTTGAGATCCCATCAGCCTGACACAGCCAGGAGGCAGAGCTAGGTTGCCTGGTTTTGGCCACCTGATGTTGCCTCTGAGAAGGGGAGACTCCCCGAGGGGTCAGGATTTATTTTCCCATTCATTTGTTCACTCACTTATTCCACAAATATTGATGAACTCCTTCTACGTGCCAGACTCTATGGTAAGCCTTGATGAAACAGTTTGAAGAGCAGCTGGGTCCCAGTTTCACCAAGCACCAACAGATACCCTGTCTTCTCTGTGTCCTAGGCCTGGACGGCGCCCTGCACTTTGGTTGGCCATCTCCTATCTCTTCTCTTCAGGGACTCTCGCTTATTTATGCTCTTATTTTTGGTTATTTTACTGAAGGTTTTACCTCTTTTATATATTCATATACACACTCTTTAATTCTCCCCCTTCCTTTCCAATTTGTGCTCAGATACCTGAGGAAAAATCTCTTTCCAACACTTTTACCGAGAGCTGATACACATAAGGAGATCAATGGTGATGCACTCTTGTCAAGGGGCAAGAAATCCATATAAAATAAAGGGGAACAATACTTCAAAGTCCCTGTAATTTAATAAACAGATTATATTTTATTAATACTGTTTTACTAGCTCTGATTAATTTCTTCCTAGTTCAAGAACCAGCCTTCAAGATAAATAGTAATCATCTCAAATACAAGTTTATTTTTTTTCTATTTTGTCCTATTTTTGTTCCATTTAAAATACACAGTATTTTGGTGACTCTGTGACTGGTCAAGGGTTTTAGGGCTCACCAAGTGTCATTTATTACATTTGTTGAATGGAAAAATATGTTTTAAATTTGAAATGCATGCCAGTAGCTAGCAGGATTTTTAACTCATTACAGCATAAATGTCGAAATTTATTTGGAAAGTCATGGTTATAAATCTACAAAATACTGGCACTTTCATGGTATTTTAAAGTATCTTTCTTTCATGTATTAGTTCTTCTGTTTTCACATTCCGTGGACTTCCTCAGGCTCCCCATCCTAACAGCTGGGGCAACAGTAGGCTGTAGGAGAACATAACATTCTAGAATACGGTTTTATTTTTTTTTGAAATTTCAAAATGCAGTCTGCCAAAGAATGTCCCTAATGCCCTCCAAAAAGCAACAGCTGGCTGTGGGCTAGACTTTCTGAATTAATTCGAACCTGTATCCAACAAACCTAGTGTACAGAATTTTCTAGCTTCTTTTGTGTTTCTGTCTTGCTAATAGATACTTAGGAACTCTGTACATTTTTGTTCTTTCAAAGTTGAAAGAATAAGCGGAATTTTTGAGTCTCAGAATGCCCACCAAGACATAGCTTTTATTTAACAAACAATTTAAGACAGGAGAGACACTAAAACAACAAAAGCTTATCTTCTGGAGTTGTCATCATTCCTTCTTTCCAGATGGATCCCAAAATATTTGCCAGGAATACTGCTTTATTTATGACTTAGAATAGGAATACATAGAGAACCATAACAATTGTCACTGCACTCAAACTATTTTCTGCAATTACCAACGGAAATAACAAAAACACTAGGAAAACACATTTTCATCAAAATAGCAGATTTTTTTCTTTGTGAGCTGTAATTAGTCCCTGTGCCAATTTCCATTCTCTGAATTGCATGCTAGATGATAGGCATTTTTTTTTCTTTCTTCTTTTTTTTTTGGTGAGAGGAAAATGAATGTATTAGCTCATAAACACATCCTGACCAGATTACAAATTAATTCCTCTGGAATTTATCAGTAAATAAACAGTCTTCCCAAAAAAGAAGTCTATTTGTCCAGAAATGTTTACTTGGAAACATTAGTGTCCACTCTTCACATATCTACTTATATTTTTTGTGTATGTCTTAACCCCTGCAATATCATGAAGAATTATACCTTCTCTCAATGTAATACACATGCCTTGCATGGTAACAGTAGTCATTTCAGATAAATTAATTATTCCATTGCATGGCCAAGTGCGGTATAATCCCAGCACTTCGGGAGGCCACAGTGGGTGGATCACTTGAGGCCAGAAGTTTGAGACCAGCATGGCCAACATGGTGAAACCCCGTCTCTACTAAAAATACAAGAAAATTAGCCAGCCATGGTGGTGCATGCCTGTAATCTCAGCTACTCGAGAGGCTGAGGCACGAGAATCATTTGAACCCAGGAGGCAGAAGTTGCAGTGAGCCAATATCACACCACAGCACTCCAGCACGGGTGACAGAGCGAGACTCTGTTTCAAAAAAAAAAAAAAAAGAAAAAAAATTATTCCATTCCAGTAAACTAGAATATATAATCAATGTGGAAATTTTTGATTCCTTTCAAAATGTGTACACAAATGCTGATACTCCAGTCACACTTATTACACTTTACTTTTTTTCACTTAAAAATACTGTACATTATGGCAATTGCTCCAAGTCAGTGTATATAGAATTGCTGTCTGCACAGTATTCCATTATTTGGAGAAACCACTGATACATCTAACCAATTTCTTACTGACGGATGTTTATTATGTTGCCTGTTCTTGCTATGGCAAACCACGCTTCAAAGACTATTCTTTTCCATATTATTTTATACATGAATGAGTATATCTGCAGGCTAACTTCTTAACAGCCCTCCAGCAGCGATTCACACCCTTCTCTCACATGGAAATCACGCAGGCATCTGAAAAATACTAATGGCTGGGTTCCACCTCAAAGATTCAGATTGTCGCCTGGGCATTGGGAACTTTAAAGGTCCTCAGGTGATGCTAAGGGTTGAAAACCTTTGCCTTCAAGAACCATCAGCTGCCCAGGTCCTGGCTCTGCCAAGAAGGATCTGTGTATCTCTGCCCTGCAAAAGCCAGGGAGCTCCCTCACTGAACTGTTGTCCACCTGACAAGTAAGAACCCGTGTGTCGTGGTAATTTTTTTTTTTTTTTGAGGCAGAGTCTCACTCTGTCACCCAGGCTGGAGTGCAGTGGTATGATCTCGTCTCACTGCAACCTCCACCTCCTGGGTTCAAGCGATTGTCCTGCCTTAGCCTCTTGAGTAGCTGGGACGACAGGCATGTGCCACCATGCCTGGCTAATTTTTCTATTTTTATTTTAGTAGAGACGGGGTTTTGCCATGTTGGCCAGGCTGGTCTCAAACTCCTGACCTCTGGTGATCTAGCCACCTCAGCCTCCTGAAGTGTTGGGATTACAGACGTGAGCCACTGTGCCCGGCTGTGTCATGGTAATTCTAAATTGCATTTCTCTTATGACAAATGCAGTTGAAAATATTATATGTCTAAGACCATTCACACTTGCTTTTTTTGTGAGCTATTTCTTATTTGGGTCATTATACTGTTGTTCTTTCTCTTTATAAATTAAAGAAATTAGCTCCTTGTGGAAGGAAGTTTTGTTTGTTCATTTTTGTTTCATTTGTCATTGTCTTAACTTTTTTTGTGGCATTTTTCTCTATGAGAAATAGTTTTATGTTATCAAGTTTATCAAAAAGTCCTGGCTTCTGAGTTGTGCATCAGACTGAGAAAGATCCTCCTTATTCTGAGATTATTAGTATTTTTTTAATTTTATGACTTCTTCTAGAATTTTAAAGGTTTCATTTTTGACATTTAAACTTTTACTCATCAAAAACTGTGACATTTATTTTGGCATCAGTTGTGTGGTATGGATCCAACTTTATTATTTTTTCTAGATGCTCAAACACCATAAACTGAATTATTAATCCTCTCATTGATTTGAAATGCTACTTTCATCATATACTAAATTACTATATATACCAGTTCCATACTATTTTTTATTATATTAGAGAACAATGATAGAAATTTGTAATATGTTATAATAAATTATTCCTTATTACTCTTGCTTTTTAGAAATGTTCTGGTTTTTATGCTTGATAGTTTTCATTATTAATTTTAGAACCAGCTTTTCTAGTTCCAGAACAATCCTATTGTATTTTTATGGGGGATTATGTTGAATTCACTTAATTAGAACTGAGCACACATTCCATCATGGCCCACCTCCCGCTGACTTCTACCCTCATTTCTGTTTTCCCCCTTTTACTGAAAATTCCAGCTCTAACAGTATCCTTGAAGTTCTACAGACACATCATGTTCCCTCTTTATCTTTCAATCAGCTGAGAGACTTGGAGATAGGCTCACGGAACCCTCCCCTCTCCCAGCACCCTTCCCAGGTCGATGCCTACCCTCCCACTATCAGCTTAGATCTTCTCAGAAGACTTGGCAATTCCCCAAGGGCACCCTAACACATTGTGTTGCAACTGCCCGTTCACTGGTGTGAGAGAGGAAGGTCAAAATGTACGTGCCTAGACTCAGGTGCAAAAAAATCATCAAGTGAAACTTTTTCTGTAAAGGACCTCATGTTATTTTAAAATTCTCATGTCACCTACAAATGGGTGGAAGAAAACCCTTGAAATTGCTATCCCGTGTATCACTTTTAATTTAAAAAATCTTGAAAATATTTAGTCAATTCAAAGCTCCATCTCCCTTCAGAGCTGCCTCTGGTCTCTCAGGGTTCTTCTCTTCAGGATCTCCTTCTCTCCCAGAAGGCATCTGAGCCTAGGAGCACTTTGTGGTTGTAGCAAAAGGGGTCTCTGCTCTGAATCCTGCCTCTTCTGGGCATCCTTTGTTGTCCCTTGAGGTGTGGCTGGTGCCTTCTGCATGGTTTGAGCCTTGTGCCGGGGCTCAGTGCTGACTGTGCCCACTCAATGCCCTTTGTGAGGTTTCTGCTCTCTGTGGCCTTCTTGTCCCAACCTCAGGCCTCCACATGTGACTTCTGCACCTCATCTCTGGGATGGTTTCAGTGGGTCCTAGATTGCTTTCTGTGCTCCCTGGGACAGTTGGTGGCACTCTGTGAGCCTACTGTCAGGTACCCTTACAAGCTACTCTTAATTTTCCCCGCTGTTCTGCTTGTTGGACATGGCATCATGCTGCAATGTTAACAGTCTTTCAAAGCTAAGTGCAGAGGATGTGATTCCATCCCTGGCAGTTCTTAGATTCCCTGTAAGTGCCCAGGCTTCTTCACTCTCTGATCTTGGTCAGGTTACTTAACTTTCTCTTCCTGAATTTCCTCAGCTGTAAAATAGGAATGAAAGCGGTACTGAAATCATTGTGCCATTCTGCAGATTAATTGCAAGCACTCAATAAATATTTGCTCTTTTATTATTATAATTATTCTACTGCCTCCACTTTTAGGTGTAAGCAGGGATTACCTACAGAAGCTTCGCCACCCAAGTCTTTATTAATTGATTTGTTGTCTTTACTGATTTCTTTCAGCAAGTGAAAAAGATAGCACTTTTAAAAAACTTCCTTTCTTCTGTTGTATTTGGATTACAGAGTGATTTTTAAAGACACTACTAATAGAGGTATTTTATCTTGGTACAAAATTATTTAAAAAATAGACTTAAACAGAGACTTCCACTTATGGGTATAATAGACTAAGACCCTGTTGGATGATTTCTTCACCCTGCATACAACAACTGTGAGACTGCACGTAATCATATGATAGTACTGGAGACTGAAGAGAAGATGACAGGATCTAATGGGGGAGTCCATGCTTGCTTGAAGGAGGAGAGACATGGATCTGGACAAGTAAGTTTTCAACTCCACTGCTTTTAGCCTGGGCTAAGTGTTGTCTTCATGGCTCAGACAGCAGTGGCAGTGGTCCGTTAGGAAAACTTAATTTTTCTGGTCTGAGAAATCAAAATGAAGCCAGAAAATTGTAAATTTTGGAGAGAGAGTGGGGTAATATTAGAAGGGAAAGAGGCAGAGAGGGGATCCCTGGTCCTGTCCATCATCAGAGAGGGGATCCCTGGTCCTGTCCATCATATCACTGACTGAATCCAGAAGCATATGGCATGGAAAAGACACAAAGCAGCTCTGGTAAAGATCTGAACTGAAACTGAACTGCTGTCAAAAATCAATATTCAGTTGAAGACCGACTAAGAATATTACCTGCAAAAAGAAAAAAAAATGCTCTATCAGATAAAAATAACAGTATCTAGGATCTGTTAACATCCATGATACTAACATTCTGTCCAAAATTATCCAACATGTAAAGATCCAAGAAAATGGAAAATATTCTAAGGAGAAAAAAACATTAATTGTGTTCAAGCTAGAGATGAACCAGATGCTGGAACTGACAGATAAAGAAATTAAGACAGCTGTTATAACAATAGTCAATGAAATAAAACAGAACATGATTTCAGTGAATAGAAATCTTGGCAGAGAAGTTGGAAATGTCAGCAGAAAATTAAAAACAATAAAATAGGAAACAACTGGAAGTTATAGAACTAAAATTTATAATTATGATAAAAAGTCGGTGGAAAAACTTAATGGTCAAATAGAACAGAGAAAGAGTAAGTGAACTCAAATATAGAGCAATAAAGATTGTCCAAGGTGAAAAACCTGATTCTGGGAAATTAACAGTGTCCTGTTAGACTGGATAAAACAAGAAAACATACATATAATAGGAATATCAGAAGGAGATGAGAGAATGATGTAGAACAATATTTTTAAAAGAAATAATAGCTGAACATTTCCCAAATTTGGTGAAAGATAAAAATGTTTAAATACTAGATGCTGCACAAACAATACTCACAATGAACGCAAAGAAGCTAAAGCTAAGGCACATCATATTAAAGTGTTGACAGCCAAATATAAAGAGTAAATACTGAAAACTAACATATTAAATACAAAGAAACAATGATAATTAACAGCCACTTTCTTATCAGAAATCATGAAAGACAGAAAATACGAGAATAATATTTTGAAAACGCTGAAAGAAAAAAACTGCCAATGTATAATTCTATATCCAGTAACAATATTTTTTAAGAATGAAGGCTCCAGAGCAGCAACACACTTATACACACTTATACTCTCTCAGATTTCACTG
The DNA here is from genome assembly GCF_029289425.2 of Pan paniscus. Taxonomy (NCBI): domain Eukaryota; kingdom Metazoa; phylum Chordata; class Mammalia; order Primates; family Hominidae; genus Pan; species Pan paniscus. The sequence continues at coordinate 73,967,292 of NC_073256.2, read as the reverse complement.
GGTAGCCTAGCACATGGCCAGACATTGTTTCAGAGATAATAGAGAGGTGTCTTGGAACTCTCCTTATGATGATGTTCCAATTCCACGGGGCATTCTGTTATTGGGATTGTCATGGGTGAAGGGCTAAATGCACTATTCAGGACGACCAACCTAAAATAAGAGAAGAGATAGGACTGTATATGTAAGTAAAGGAAAGATAAAGGAATGCACAGACCTGGAATTGAGGACATCAAAGTGACAGCACTGAAAAATCACATGAAAAATGTATTAATGGGGAGAATCACATAATTGAATCAAACAACTGCAAAAATCAGTTGCAGGCTGGAATTCGAAGTAGAGGGTAAATCAGCTTAAAAGTAAAAAGAAATGTTCAGTTAAGATTTACTCTCACTTAGGAACATTTGTGTTTATGGTGTATTCTCTTCCTACTTAAAATTTAATACATGATTGTTGGCTGCTTGTATGTATTCTTTTGAGAAGTGTCTGTTCATGTCTTTTGCTTATTTTTAATGAGGTTATTTGTTTTTTGCTTGTTCAAGTGTTTAAGTTCCTGAAAGACTCTGGATATTAGATCTCTGTTGGAGGCATAGTTTGTGAATATTTCCTCCCATTCTGTAGGGTGTCTGTTTACTCTGGTGATAGTTTTTGTTGTTGTTGTTGTTTGTTTGTTTGTTTTGCTGTGCAGAAGCTCTCTAATTAGGTCCCACTTGTCAATTTTTGTTTTTATTAAAATTGCTTTTTTGAGGACTTAGTCATAAATTCTTTCCCAAGGCCAATGTCCAGAATGCTGTTTCCTACATTTTCTTCTAGGATTGTCATAGTTTAAGTCAAGCTTGTCCAGCCTGTGGCCTAGGATGGCTTTGAATGTGGCCCAACACAAATTTGTAAATGTTCTTAAAACATTATGAGTTTTTTTGCATTTTTTTAAAGTTCATCAGCTATCATTAGTGTTAGTGTATTTTATGTGTAGTCCAAGACAATTCTTCTTCCAATGTGGCCCATGGAAGACAAAAGATTGGACACTCCTGGTTTAAGGTCTTACATTTATATCTGTTATCCATTCTGAGTTAATTTTTGTATATGGTGAAAAGTAGGGGTCCAGTTTCATTCTCCTGCATATGGCTAGCCAGCTATCTCAGCACTATGTATTGAATAGGGAGCCCTTTTCCCACTGCTTGTTTTTGTCAATTTTTCCCAAAGATTAGAGGCTATAAGCGTGAGGCTTTATTTCTTGGTTCTCAATTCTGTTCTATTGGTCCACGTGTCTGTTTTTGGACCAGTACCATGATGTTTTGGTTATTGTAGCCTTATAGTTAGAAGTAGAGTAACGTCATTGCTTGGCTATTCAGGCTCTTTTTTGTTTCCAAATGAATTTTATAATGTTTTTTTTCCAATTCTGTGAAAAGTGATGATAGTTTGATAGGAATAGCATTAAATCTGTAGATTGTTTTGGGCAATATGGCCATTTTAATAATATTGATTATTCCAGTCCATGAGCATCGAATGTTTTTCCATTTGTTTGTGTCATCTATGATTTCTTTTAGCTGTAGTTCTCCTTTTAGAGATCTTTCACCTCCTTGGTTAGATGCATTCCTACAAATTTTTTTGTGGCTATTATAAATGGGTTGTATTCTTGATTTGGTTGTCAGCTTGAATGCTGTTGATGTATAGAAATGCTACTGATTTTTTGTATCCTGAAAGTTTACTGAAGTTGTTTATCAGTTGCAGTAGCCTTTTGGCAAAGTGTTTAGTGGTTTCAAGGTATAGAATCATATTGTCTGTGAAGAGAGATAGTTTGACTTCTTCTGAAGTCAAAAAGCAACAGATGTTGGCAAGGCTGTGGAGAAAGAAAACACTTAAACACTGTTGGTAAGAATGTAAATTAGTTCAGCCACTATGGAAAGCAGTTTGGAGGTTTCTCAAAGGACTTAAAACAGAACTGCCATTCAACCCAGCAATCCCATTACTAGGTATATAGCCAAAAGAAAACAAGTCATTTTACCAAAAAGACACATACACTCACATGTTCCTTACAGCACTATTCATAACAGCAAAGACATGCAATCAATCTAGCGGCTCATCAACAGTTGATTAGATAAAGAAAATGTGGTGCATGTACACCATGAAATACTACACAGCCATAAAAGAGAATAAAATATTGTGCTTTGCAGCACCATGGATATAGCTGGAGGCCATTATCCTAAGCAACTTAATACAGGAACAGAAAACCAGATACCACATGTTCGCACTTATAAGTGGGAGCTAGACATTGGGTATTCCTGGGCAAAAAGATGGCAACAATAGACACTGGGACTACTGGGGAGGGGAGAGGAAAGGAAACGTTGAAAAACTGTTGGGTACTATGCTCAGTGTCTGGGTGATGGGATCACTCATACACCAAACCTCAGTATTACACAATATTACCTAGATAACGAACCTGCATATGTACCCCCTGAGTCTAAAATAAAAGTTAAAAAAATCCTAAAAATGCCAAAAGATTTATAAAAACAACAACAAAAAGACATTATATGGGGTTTCCAAATTGATCTCTTAAAAATCAGAAGTGGGAGGAGGGTGAGTATCAAAAAACTACCTATTGGGTACTATGCTTATTACCTGGGTAATGAAGTAATCTGTACACCAAACCCTCATGACACACAATTTTCCTATATAACAAATGTGCATATGTACCCCCTTAACCTAAAATAAAAGTTGGAAAGAAAAAAGTTTAAAATATTAAAATTAAGAAAATAAAAACCTTGGTACTAACTGAAACATGTGTATATAAAATGCTACAACTTTTATTTCTGATAACAAAACAGTTAATATTTAGAAAATTGTATTTCATCATTTGTAATAAAATGGAACATTCTTAAAGCTGTTAGAAATAAGATTTAATAAATACTATATAAACATACAGACTAAGAAAACACAGGCATATCTCATTTTGTTGCACTTTGCTTTATTGAAATTCTCACATACTGTATTTTTTGCAAATCAGAGGTTTGTGGCAACCCTTCATCGAGCAAGTCTGTTGGCGCCATTTTTCACAGTGTGTGCTTACTTCATGTCTCTGTGTCAGATTTTGGTAATTCTAAAAATTTTTCAAACATTTTCACTATTATTATTTCTGTTATGGTGATATATAATCAGTGATCTTTGATGTTACCATTGTAATTGTTTTGGGGCACTATGAACCATCCCCATATAAGGCAGTGAACTTATCTGTCAATGATGTGTGTGTTCCTACTTCTCCATCTCTCTTCCTCTCCCTGGGCCTCTCCATTCCAAAAGACGCAAGAATATTAAACTAGGCTAATTAATTATTCGACATTGACCTCTAAGTGTTTAAGTAAAAGAAAGAGCTGCATTTCTCTCACTTTATATCAAAAACTAGAAATGATTAAGCTCAGTGAGGAAGGCATGTCGAAAGCTGACATAGACCAAAAACTAAGCCTTTTGTGCCAAATGAAGCTACCCAACAATGTCTGAGAGAGTATAAATGTACTGACGTTCTGGGGCTTCACTTTTTTTTTTTTTGAGACAGGGTCTCACTCTGTCACCCAGGCTGGAGTGCAGGGGCACCATCTCAGCTCACCGCAACCTCCACCTCCCGGGTTCAAGTTATTCACATGCCTCCACCTCCTGAGGAGCTGGGAATGCAGGTGTGTGCCACCAAGCCTGGCTAATTTTTCTTGTATTTTTAGTAGAGACAGGGTTTCACCATGCTGGCCAGGCTGGTCTTGAACTCCTGACCTCAGGTGATCCGCCCGTCTTGGCCTCTCTAAGTGCTGGGATTACAGGCGTGAGCCACCATGCCTGGCTGGGGCTTCATTCTTAAAAGATATTGGCATTGAATATAAAATTCTGGGTCCACAGTTTTTTCTTTCAGCATTTCCAAAAGATTGTTCTCCCTTTTTCTGTCCTTACAGTTTCTGATAAGAAGGTGGCTGTTAATAATCCTTCTTTCTCTGTATGTGATATGTTAGTTAGCCAAGTTGTGAATGCAAAGGAAAAGTTCTTTTGGTTTGTTTTGTTGCTTGAGGCAGTTTCACTTTGTTGCCCACGCTGAAGTACAGTGGTATGATCATAGCTCACTGCAGCCTCGAACTTCTGGACTCAAACAATCCTCCTGCCTCAGCCTCTCAAGTAGCTGGGGCTATAGGCACATGCCAGCACACCCAGATGATTTTTTAAAAACTTTTTTGTAGAGTCAAGGTCTTGCTATGTTGCCCAGGCTGGTTTCAAACTCCTGGCCTCAAGTGATCCGCCCACCTCAACCTCCCAAATTGCTGGGATTACAGGTGTGAGCCATCACACTCAGCCCTGGAGAAGTTTTTGATGGAAATTAAAATTCCTACTTCAGTGAAAACACAAATGATAAGAAAGTGAAACACCTTTATTGCTGACATGAAGAAAGTTTTTGTGGTCTGAATAGAAGATCAAACTGACCACAACCTTCCCTTAAGTCAAAGCCTAACCCAGAACAACGCCCTATCTCTCTTCAATTATATGAAGACTGAGAGAAGTTTAAAAGGTTCCGAAAAAAATTTAAAACTAGCAGAGGTTGGTTCATGAGGTTTAAGTATGGAAGCTGTCTTCATAATATGAAGTGTAAGGTGAAGTGGCAAGTGTTGATGGAGAAGCTACAGAAAGTGATCTAGAAGATCTAGCTAAGAGAAGTGATGAAGGTGGCTACACTAAAAAGCATATTTTCTATGTAGATGAAACAGCCTGTTATTGGAAGAAGATGCTATGTAGGGCTTTTTTACACACAGAGAAGTCAATGCCCAGCCTCAAATCTTAAAAGAACAAGATGACTCCGTTGAAAGCGGAGAAAGAGATCACATTAACAAAACTTTTATTACAGCATAATTGTTATAATTGTTCTATTAATTATTAGCTATTGTTAATCTTTTACTGAGCCTATGACAAATTAAACTTTATCATAGTTACGTATGTATAGGAAAAACACAGTAGACATAGGTTGTAGGCATATCCATGGTTTTCGGCATCCACCAGGGGTAACAGAGCATATTGACTGTGGATATGTGTGGTGTAGATCACAAACGTTGAGTAGATTAGGGACAAAGGCCAAAACTTGAATAATGACACAAGGATGGCTTCGGTTGTGTAGAACTGCATGTCAGTGCTAGAGGCTAAACTCTGAGAACTCCATCCTTCCAGCAGGAGGAATGAGAAAGAGAGTGGGGGGGTCAGAGATCGTAGGAGAAATCCCAGATTGCAGAGAGCTGGAGAAAAGCGTCGCCTAATTCTGTGTATAAACTGGCATAAGTTCCAGAGTTACCCCTGAGCAATGTATGTGTGGATTGGACCAAAGACACATAGCAACGAGTTCAAGAACTGAACTCCATAGAAACCACTGCCAAGTCCCAGACTAACCTTTTATAGAGTGCATATGCTGGGAAGACCCAAACAGCGTAGCAAAGACTTTGAATTGGAACCATCACAGATAGAAGGCAAGCTAGAACTTTTTGGATGACTTCCTGTTATCCAGAGTAACATTCTCCAGAGCGGGGTGGTGAATGACCAAGTGCTGTCTTCATCAGACCAGGTGCAAGGCCAGGATGCTTTCTCCCATGGCTCTTGTTCACATCATCCTGGAAGTCTCAGCAACTGAAACAAAGCAAGGAAAACAATTAAAAGGCATATAAATTGGGAAGGAAGAAATAAAACTGTATCCATTAGATTGGACATCTAAATGTCCAATCATGTAGACATGATTGTCTGCAAAGAAAATCCCATGGAATCTGTAAAAAGTTCTCGGGACAAATAATTGAGTTTAGTGGGTCACAGAATATAAGGTTATTATACAATAACAATCATGTTTCTACCTATTAGCTGGAATAACTGGAAATCAAATTTGAAAAAGTATTATTTACAATTATATAAAAAAATGAAACATTTAGGTATAAATCTAACAAAATATATACTGTATTTATATGCTGAAAACAGCAAAGTACTGATGAAAGAGATAGATGAAAATCTAAATAAATGAAGAGATATAACCTATTTGTGTATTGAAACAATGATAGCGTGCCAATTTTTCCCCAAATAATCTATTGATTCTATGTAACTCCATTCAGAATCCCAGAAGGATTCCCTGTACATATTTACCAGCTGAGTCTAAAATTTATATAGAAAACCAAAGGTATTAGAATAACCAAAACAATTTTGACAAAGAGCAATCAAGTTGAAGGACACGTGTTGCCCTATTTCAAGACTTACTCTAAAGCTATAGTAATCAAAATAATATAGTTTGGTGAAAGGATAGACAGATAGAACAATAGAACACAATAAAGAGTCCAAAGATATATCCAGACAAATGCGGTTAATTGATTTTTACAAGGGTGCCAAGACATTTCACTGGAAAAAGAATAGATTTTCCAACAAATTGTGCCAAAACAATTGAACATCCATAGGCATAAAAGTAACCTAGAATTATATCCTGCAGCTTACACAAAAATTAACTCAAAATGAATCATAGACCTAAATGCAAAATGTGAAACTATAAAACTTTCAGAAGACAATAGAGGGAGAAATCTTTGTGACCTTGGATTAGACAAAGTGTTCTTAGATATGACACCAAAAGCAGGATGCATACAAGAAAAACTTAGTAAACTGGACATCATCCAAATTAAAGTCCTTGGCTCTGTGAAAGACACTCTTAAGAGAATGAAAGGGACAGGTTACAGACTGAAAATGTATCTAAATCACATATCTGACAAAGCATGTATATCCAGAATATAAAAAGGACTTTCAAACCTCCTCAATATGAAAAAGTCTAGTCCATTAAATAATGAACAAATGATTTAAAAAGACAGTTCACCAAAGAAAATATAGGGTAGGCAAATAAGCACATAAAATATCCTCAACATTATTTAATCCTCAGTAACTTGCAAATTAAAACCACAATGATGTAGCACTACACACATACAAAAATACCTACAATAATAAATAGTGACAATATAAATGCTGGTGAGTGTGCAGAGTAACAAGAAAACTAGTACATTTCTAGGGGAATGCAAAATGGTATAGCTGCTTTGGAAAATAGTTTGGGCATTTCTTATGAAATGGAATATGTACTTACTATGATTCAGCAATCCTACTCTTAGGCATCAACCCAAAATAAATGAAAATATTCACATAAATATCTGTAGGTGAGGATTTACTTATAATCCCCCCAAATTGGAAACAGTCTAAATATCCTTCAGCTGGTCTGTGGATAAATAAGTTGCAGTAGACCCAAGCAATGTAACACACTCAAGAATATGCAACACGTTTGCAAAGGCAAAATTATAGAGATGCAGAATAGCTCAGTGGCAATTAGAGGGAAGGTTTCACCGCAATGGGGTGGTAAGATGAATTTTTTATATAATGGTGTAACTGTCTTATGGTGGTGGTTACAAAAATTTATGCATTTGTGAAAACTCATAGAACTGTACACCAAAAAGGGTGAATTTTATTATAGAAAATTAAATAGGAGATGAGAGAGTATCTGCATTATGATTGAGTAAAAAAATGTCCATATGTTTAGCTTATCATGGTATGGCTTACCATTCTATCTGAAGTATCCTAAAAATTTCCAAAAATGTTAAGAAATAGTCAAAATAGGAAGAACATGTCATGTGCCAAAAGTAAGTAAAGATAATTTTAAGTCTTGGCTCCAGATTTTATACCTATTTTGGAATTATTCTGAAGTCTGTATACATAGTATAATGGTACACTGCTGTCCTCTGTATTCTGTCTTATTTATGGCAATTTCTGTATTTCAGTATCTGAGATATAAAGTATGTGAATAATCTAGAATGACCACTGACATTGTCATCAAGTAATATGAAGATTCATGGCTTCAGAAATTGATTTAGTATGTGGTCTTTGCCACTGAAAAACTATTTTTTTCTTAGAGAATGCCATTGAAATAGAGCTTTGTCTAAATAATGAAAAGTCAGGAATTTAAAACACTCACTTCCTATAACAACCTCAGAAATTTCCCCATGTTTACTTACTGCTTATGTACTTAGTTAAAAATAATCAATTCAAAATTACTTCAGTGGAGTCAAATAGTCATTTGAAAATTCTGCGGCAGCTGTAAGCTAGTTCGTCTGAAGGTGAGCATGAAAGTTGTGAGGGAGAGGGTGAAACTCCAGTGGTCTTCTTCTGGTCTCCTCACCATGATGCACCTGGGTAAATTAGAGAGCGGTTTTGTAGACTCACAAATTCTCCTCAGGTCACTGCACAAACAAAAGAATGGCATTGCTATACACACTTCAAGATGAACCCAGAAGGTCCCCACTGGAGGACTGTAGAGAAGCCATCTCTAACAATGGCAGAACAACCATCTATACATTGCCTTCCAGGTCCTGTTTGCTGCTGGAAAGATGAAATGTGGCCCAGGAAATTCTGTAGTAATACAAGCACAGAGTAATCTTACTGTGATCCTTCTCCTTTGTGAAAGAAGGACAATTCTTTCTTGTATGTGTGTCTGTGTATGATTGTTTTTTGTATGTACATACATAAAGTATATATACTATACATAATTTATATAGACACACTTCCAGTATACATCAACCTAGACCAATTAAAAATAGTTTTAACATTTACTGAGCATTTGCTATTACTAAGCACTGGTCTAGCACTTTGTATTAACTCATTTAACCTTCACACAAACCATTATTCCCATTTATAGATGAAGACATTGACAGTCTGGTAAATAACTTGAACCAGTCCACATAGATGATAATTGGTTATGCCAAGACTTGAAACCAGGCAGTCTTCTTCCAAGCCTTCACTCTATTTTTTTTTTGAGACAGGCTGTGCTCTCTTGCCCAGGCTGGAGTGCAGTGGTGCAATCAGGGGTTGGCGCAGCCTCTACCTCCTGGGCTCAAGCGATCCTCCTGCCTCAGTCTCCTGACTTGCTGGGACCACAGGTGCATGCCACCATGCCTGGCCATTTATATATATACATGAGATGGAGTTTCACCATGTTGTCCAGGCTGGTCTTGAACTCCTAGGTTCAAATGATTCTCCCACTTCTGCCTCTGAAAGTGCTGGGGTTGCAGGCGTGAGCCACCATGCCAGTCAAGCCTTCACTTTTAACTGCCACTCTGCTTAGGTTCAATATGTGTTTCAGTTTAGAAACCTCCCCCTCTCTCTTTCCCACCTACCTTCAAGCATGACTATAGGACAGAGAGGAGACTGAGAAACACAAGAAGCACCAGAGTGGTTGAAAGGAGCTGAAGGCTCAGACAGCAACCTGGACACTAAGGGTCCAAAGCCAAGCCCAAGGTCAAGTAGCTGGGCAGAGAAACAGCTGCAAGCACAGACTTGAATCCTGACCTGATTTTCTGCAGAAGCAAGTCCCTGTTTAGCCTTCTACTGCCTCCTTTTAGAATGAAGCCAGGTATAAAAAAAAAGAGGTACAGTTGAGGCTGGAATGTAAGACTTGAGATGGGGGAGGTAGGTGAAGAGAGAAGACAATAAGTCTGTAAAGACAGTGGATGCAAGAATATGGCAGGGCTAGCTAATTTGGACTTCATGCTAGAGGAAGTAAGAGACTAGAAAGTTCAAGCAACGTACTTATAGTAACCCAGCAAGTTTGTGCAGAACCAGCACTGTTTACTAAGATCTCCTCCCTGTCTGCCCATTGGGCATTCTTTCCATGAAGCCAGGCTGCTTCTTAATTAGTCATTTCAGGCTCCAAAGGCCAATCAAAATTATATATGGAAATTTAAACTTGTATCACTGAAATGTTCCCTATAGAGCTGTTGTGCTACGTAAAAAACATATGTAAAATGTATAAAGTAAAATACTACCGGCTCTAGAAATAATTTCTAACCCTTGAATACATACATGCACTATGTCCTAATGTGCTGGCCACTTGTTGTTTTGTTCCCAGACCAGTCCTTTCCATCATGGGCTCCTGTGGAAAATGACCCCAGCTCAGCTCAGTAGTTGATGGGACATCTGATTCAGGTTGGACCCAGCCCAGACATCTGATTCAAACAATATTCTTCTCCAGGAATTTTGTAACCAGCACTGGTAAAGGGAGCGAAGTGCTCCCCAGTGGGGAAAGCTGCAGAATGTGAGACTTGGAAACCAAAGGCCACCATGTTTTCTGTCTCATGATGGAATCCAATCTTCTTTGGCGGGGAAAATAAATGAAGCCAACACCAGTAGGTATAAGAGAGATACAGAGTTGTAGCTGTGTCAAAACTCTGTTTCCCCTTGTTCTTGAAGTCCATATATGTGTTTGCCCTGTCTATGATTCAGTTTGATTGTATGCCCTGCCCTTTTCTTTGATCATATAGGATGCCCCAATGTGGTCTTTTTAGCAAATTCCCCTCTTTTATTGCCAACTACATAGAGCTGTTTTAGTTCCTTGGTGTATGTATTCAATTGTATTATCGTCACTATTCTTCACTCCTTCCTTTGAACAAAATATTTATTTATACACTTCACCATATGACTTGCCTTCTTTCTGATAGGGAATGCGCATCCCTGCTCCATTGACTTTGAGCTTAGCCATATGATTCATGTAGGTCAAATGTCATGTCAGAAATGATGGGGTGGCAGTTTGAGCAGAATCTTCAAGAAGCAGTATGCATTTCTACCACTATTCTTGCATTTCTCCCCTCCCTCATAAGGACAACATATATCAAGCAGGGGCCATTGTTCCAGCCTGACTCCAGGAATCAGCAGACAGCGCAGCCTCATTCTCCACCTGCTCCCTGCAGTACAGCCTCAGAACCACACAGTTGCAGCCAACCAGCTCCTGACATGGAACTTGAGCAACAAATGCCCTTTGTTTTTGCAAGTCCCTGAGATTTGGAAGTTGTTACACAGCATTCTCTCAGCCAGAAGTGACTGACATGGTATCATTGCAGTCTTGATCAATTTGCCCTATGCAAAGTGTTTTTATATGCCGTGAATTTCTGAAGATAGAACTACTGTTATTCCCCATGAAGCAGTTGAGGAAACTGAGTCATAGAATGTACAAACAACTTTCCCAAGGCTACTGAAAGTGATGGGAATCAAACATATCTTTGCCTAACTCCAGATCCCATGCTTTTGAAGATATTTATACTGCCTAAAGCTGTAACGGACTTTTCTAACAGTCATACATGGCATATTTAGTTGCTCTCCATGGGGAAATAATGACCTGACATGGAAAATATTGGTGTACTTTATTATGAGATTCTAATAAGCAACCATTATACATGTATGTAATATATACATGCAACCTCTTAAGCTTATGCTATTCTGTATGGATGTTACTAGCTTTAAGAAATTCTAAAGAGTAGGGATATTAAAAATACTGAGCCAATAAAGTAGGATAATTTTTTTTATTGTAGTCAATTTTCATTTATAATATTAAATTCTTGCACTCCCTTTCAAATGGACTCTGGGCTTTTTTTTCAGATAGAAAACTTTCCACATGTTTAAAATGTTATACAATTTACAAAATTCGATTTGCATGTATTTTTTCAGAAATTATGTAAAGGTGAATTACATCTGTAACAGGCTGAATAACTATGTCCACAGGGGAGGATTTATGGCAATTAACAGGTGGCATTAAGAAAATAATTGATGATTCAATAGCATTTCTAACTATTATTTTTGAAAGAGTTTTAGACATTTTAACAAGCAGTTTCAAGGGTAATTGTTACTGTTTTTATTTTTAGAAACATGGCACAGTCTAAGTAACAATTTGCTCTGCTATCTACATATTTGCCTAATTTTACAAGTGGTGAAATTTATCTGTCCTGGCTAGAGTTGTTTGTTGGCAGCATGTTGGGATTTAGGGAAGGAGGAGGAGGGAAAGGGAAAATTTGCCCGGGACAGAGCCCCTACACAATGCATTGGCTTGATGCCTGGCTCTCTCCACGCCCATTCATCTATGTGCTTCTTGGAATGAAAGCACAAACAACATGTCAAATGACTTTATATTGTGCTGATAGAAAGGCAGAATTCTGAAACTATATTTAGAATCCTCCACTCTTAAAATCCTTTTCCCAAAGTATCAATTCTTTTCTGTTAATACCTCCTAAAGACTCTCTGTCTGTTTTTTCCTACAGGTCAGTGAGAGGCTGACCCAAGGACAAAAGGTTTTTTTTTTTTTTTTTTTTTTTTTAAAAACATGTATCCTTTACCTCTTATTGGCTGAGAGGATAGCTTTTTGATTGGCCTTTCAAGCTCTTTGATCCATTAGGAATAAAATCTTCAATATGTGTAAGGGAAGTGCTAGGACTTGGTGATAAAATAATGCAAGTGAGTGAAGGTCTTGAGTCAGGAATCAGAAGGGCCCTCCTTCTGGGTACAGGCTGAAAATGTAGGAGTTGGGAGTTCTGATACTATCTATCTATCATTGACCTTTGCAGCTGGTGGACCAAATAGATCTGGGAAAGACATTATTCTCAGACAACTCTCTGCACAATCACTGTAACTTGCTGTGGTCTGTGATCAAACTTTAGGCAAACAGTAGACAATGGAAATGACTGCAGACGTGATCACATGGTCTTTGTGGGTTACAGAAACAGAAGGAGGCTGCTATTTGATTAAGAACTGTAGAAATCTAGCTGCAACCACAAATGCTAACAGTAGCAGGTGAAAGATATTAGCAAAGCATGCATGAATTTGAATAAGATATAGTCGGGAGATGGAACTTAAGCATTAACACAAAGCCTTCCTTATTCCTTCTGGCATCTCCATTTGGGTCAGTTTAGGACTGTGCCAATTTTTCTCAATGGAGCTTTTTAGGATCGCACAAAATTTTCAGTTCGAACAACAAAATCAGTGGTTGTAATTTACCATTTTCAAGGTCACCTATAGAAGGTATTTGCTTTCTTCTTCTTTTACTTGAAGTAGGCTCTGTATCCCTGTAAGCAGTTTCATAAGATTTGTCACATTTAATTAGTATTTAGAGTTGAGTTTTAGAAAAATAACAAAAAGATTTTGAAAAGATTACCTTCATTAAAAGTAATATATTAAAAATATATTGTAGAGACATTTTCAAATGGTAAATTTTCAGGTTCAGTCAGAAGCTTGTTTTCCCACAACAAGGAAAAACGGTATTATCGTCATGTGTAAGTGTGGCCCTTTTGTCTTAAAAGACACCAAAACAATTCTGTGTCTACTCCTCTAGTGTGGAGCCCATTAAATTCTCTTTCCAATGTTTTCTAGAAGGCTTTGTTTGAATCTATGTTTATATCGAACTAAGCTGTGGTCTCACATATCATTAGTCTTTTATTGACAATATCAGGCTTCAGGAAAAGTGATCACTCATCACATACACAGTGCAACAGCTTAACTGAGGCTGACATAGGAAATATGCAAGGAAACTAGTTCAAGTACAGACAAGCCCATGCCTGTTCTATTAATGGGTGACATTTTAAACAATAGAGCTGTCAAACCCTACTGCGAATAAAGGGGCTTAATCATGGCAGGAATTAGTGCACACGACAGGTGATTATGTGTTGGAATTATGCCAGGACCAGAACCAGCTGCAATGCTTCAAATTATTTGTAATCTCAGTAATTACAGCTTGGGGAAAAAAATTATTTGGGATTGGAGAACCCAGAATTGGTGAGAGAAGTAAACAAAAACTACATACAACGTTTTTATTTCCACAATAGAGGTCTCTACAAATGGGAAAAGTTCAACCCACATTATAAATTTAAGTCCATCCCTCTTCTCTGCAATTCAACACCACAGCAATATAATCATGCCTTTTTTTTCCCTTTCTCAAAGTCCAATTATAGTGTCTCCTTGCAAATAAAATAAGCTTTCAGCCATCTACTTACTAATTTGAGCTGAGAATTTTTTCTAAAATTATTTAGGCTGCAATATCTAAAGCCTCTCAGGAAAACATGAGAACCAGCTGGAAAGGCATTTTCCCATGTTCCCACTATTTTGCTATGATAAATACTGTATTTGATTACCTTCTGTTGAAGTTTATAAAAAGAGATCATTCTTTAATGCTGAGGCCATTTGTGGAGAGTGATCCAGTTGGAACCAGTGATTTCAAGAATTCCAGACGTGAGAGACTGGAAAGCAAATCAGAAAAAAGACAAGTGACGAAGTTTTACAGTCAGGAAACAAAATTCTGATCTTTTGTTCTTGTTTACTTTCTATGGCAATGAAGCAGAATGCAAAAATCGGATTTGTCTTAGTTGTTGACCTTTAATTTTATCTACTCATTGTTTTTCAATGGAAATAAAACCTAAGTCCTCCTATTTTCTTTATATCCATATGGTTATTACCACAAAATGTAATCTTGGCACCATAGATTTTTTTTTACACTTTTTTTTTGTAACTTTTAATTTAGCAATAGTTTTAAACTTTCAGACATGTTGCAAAAATCGTGTTAGGAAATCACTTATCCCTTTACTCAGATTCACCAATTGTTTGTATTTTGTCCCATTGATTTATTATTCTCTTACTAAATATTTATGTATACATATTTTCTGAACCTCTTGAGAGTAATGTAGAGACATTGGGCCCTTTTATTGCTAAATACTTCAGTGTATTTCTTAAGAACAAGGACATTATCTTACATAACCACAGTACAGTTTTCAAAATTGGGAAATTTAACATAGACACATTACCATTAGTCAAGTCACAGAGAAATTTTTCCAGTTATCCCAGAGTGGTGCTTTATAGCTAATTTTATTTTCTCATGCTGAATTGAATCCAGTATTACAATTATACTTTGCTGCCAGGCTGATTTAGCAACCTTTAACCCAAAACACTCCCCAAACTTAAAAGAATCTTTATGAACATTGCCAGTTTGAAGGAGAATGGGTATTTATTTTATAGAATGTTCCTCATTTTGGGCATGGCTATTTCCTCATGATTAGATTCTTGTTATGTGTATTGTCAGGTATGCGGTGTGTCAGGCACACTGACGTGACACTGAGTCCCTTTCAATACACAGTATCAGGAGGCATATGGATCTGGTTTGTACCAATATCGATGATGTTAACTTTGATTCCTTAATTGAGATGATGTGGTCCATGATCCTCCACTGTAAAGCTACCATTTTTCTCTGTTATTAATATTCTGTGAGGGGGTACTTGGTGCCTCTGTAAATATCTTGTTTCTCATGACCTTTATTGAGTTTTAGCGTCCATTGATGATTTTTTAAACTACACCATTCCCTCTACATTTGTTAGTACATATTCTACTTTAAGGAAGAATTTTTCTATCTTCCACTTATTTGCTCATTTCTTTACTCATTTATTTATGTTAGTACAGACACATAGATCCTTACTTTATTCAATAAGTTATCATTCATTGCATATTTTGATGCCCCAAATTCTCATATTGGATATGTAGATGCCTCTTCAAGCTAGCTGCTATGTCTTTTTGATTAGTTGTTGTTATTTTGTTCTCCCTTACTGCATCAGTTGGGGTTCCACCAGAGGAAAAAGAACAGTAGGCGAGAGAGAGAGAGGGAGGGAGAGAGAGAGAGAGAGAGAGAGAGAGGGAGGGAGAGAGAGAGAGACAGAGAGAGAGAGAGAGAAAGAAAGAAATGTATTGCAAAAAATTGACTTACACTATTTGGAGCTGCCTAAGTAAATTGGAAACTGCGGGCACTCTGGCAGGCTGGGAACTCCTTGCAGAATCTGAAGCTGTAGTCCATAGGCGAATTTCTTCCTTTTCAGGGAATCTTAGAATTTAGTTTTGCTCATAAGGCATTTTAACTAATAGGATTTTCCAGGATGCCTCCTTTATTAAAGTCAACTAATTGTGTATTACACAGTACCTTCACTGCAACACCTAGGAAAGTGTTTGACTGAGTAATCTGGGATAGAGAGCCTAGTCCATTTGTCACATAAAACTGACCATTGTGCTTATTTTCTGACGCAAAGTTTTCCAGTCTTATCTTGTAGTTTCTCTGCCAGTTCTGGATTCAGACTTTCCTCCAAGAAGGTTGAGCTTCTTTAACTTAAGTTAGCTTCTTTAACTGGGCAATGGTATTTACAAACCAAGATATAGGTGCCAGATGTACTCATTGCTTTGGTGTTCCAATGGTTTATACGCCTTCTGAGCCGACAGAGGTAGGAAATATGCATATGTGTTGGGTTGTGTGTGTGGGTGTGTGTGTGTGCACCCATACATGCGTCTGCACAGACAGGAAGAAGGATAAGGAGAAACGAAGACAAGGAGAAAAAGGACAAGAAGGAAGAGACAATGACAAAGTTTTACACAGAGTTAGAAATACAGGTTCGCCTGGGCGTGGTGGCTCACGCCTGTAATCCCAGCACTTTGGGAGGCCGAGGTGGTGGATCACGAGGTCAGGAGATCGAGATCATCCTGGCTAACATGGTGAAACCCCGTCTCTACTAAAAAATACAAAAAAAAAAAAAATTAGCTGGGCGTGGTAGCAGGCACCTGTAGTCCCAGCTACTTGGGAGGCTGAGGCAGGAGAGTGGCATGAACCCGGGAGACGGAGCTTGCAGTGAACCGAGATCACGCCACTGCACTCCAGCCTGGGCGACAGAGCGAGACTCCATCTCAACACCACCACCACCACCACCAACAACAACAACAAAAAAGAAATACAGGTTCATACTGATAAATCCAATTCCATTACGATAAAACACCAGAGGATAAATTCTAGTCTTTGTCTTTCTATATTTGTAACTCCTTTATTCAGCAGTGAGAAACTTAACTTTCATCATTCTCAATATAGTCATCCATTTACTCATTCCTATAATAAACAGAAAGTAGTTTGCAAATTGCTAACAGTACCAGCATATAAAGCAAACTTAATCACTAGAGTTTAATTTTTGTTTATGGGAGGGTTTTTTTAAACATAAAATTTACCTATGATGATATACACATCTTAAGTGCACAGTTTGATGAGTTTGATAAATGCATATACATGTATAATATTTTATCCAGAAATAGAAAACTTCACCCCAGAAAGTTAAAAATAAAAGTAATTAAATGTGTTTTATTAAACATATTTTATAAAACGTATTATAAAGCATTTGTCACATTTATTTTTAACTATTTTAGTTTCGGTGCCATTACAAATAATGTTTTCTAAGTTTCACTATTAAGAATGATGTTAGTTGTAGGGTTTCTATAACTACCTTTATTAGGTTGAGGATGTTCTATTCCTAGTTTGCTAAGTTTTTATCATGAATAGATGTTGAATTTTGTCAAATGCCTTCTCTTTAGTGAGATTATCATAGTTTTCCTCTTTAGAATTTTATTATGAGGTATATATTGGTTTTCAAATCTTGAAGTAACCTTTTATTCCCAAGTTAACTCTTAGTTGCCTTGTTAAATATTGCTGGATTTTATTTGTCAAAATATGTTAAGAATATTTATTTCTATCTTCCTAAGGGATATCAGTCTATAAGTTCTTATGTTGTCTCTTCTGTGTGTTTTTTAATCATAGTAATACTGTACTAATAAAATAAGTTAATAAGTGTTCCCTTCTCTTTTATTTTCTGGAAACATTTGTATAGAAATTGTGTTAGTGATAGTAGCAGTATCAGTTCTTAAGTGGTTGATAGGTTCACCATTGAAGCCATCTGGATTTGGGAATTGTGTATATGTGTGTGCAAACTTTTTAACAACAAACTCAGTTTCTTTAATGGATACAAAGATCTCTAGATTATTTTCTCTTAATTGGGCATTAAAAATTCATGTCCTCTAACAAATTTTTCCTTTTATCAGATCTCAGAATTACTGGTGTTGTAGACACCCTTCAGAGGCTAATGTTTGCATACACACACACACAGACACACAAACAACCCAAATGGGTATGAAAAGGTTATTATTCACATAATGAGACTTTCTGTGGAGAGCAAGTCTCCTAAGCAGGTTCGAAATAACTTGAGAGAACGAGGAGAGGTGACTGGCTTGGGGCACCTGTGGTAGGTAGGGGTGAGGCCTGTGTGAAGGTTTCCACGTGTGGGTGGTGCTTATGTGTTGAATCTCCTGCTGATGCCAAAGTAGAAAACACTCTGGCATTTTTTTTTTTTTTTTTTTTTTTTGCCAGCTTGCCCAGATGTGGAGTGGAAGGGGAGGAACTGAGCTTTAAAAGTTGTTAGCAGTCAAGTATCAAAAAACAGTGTCAGACTCTGTATTAAAATTGGCACCAAGCTCTTCTTTATATTTTCTACTGTCTTGTTAATGTCTGTAGGATCAGTAGTTATTTCTCCTCTTTCATTTCTGATATTGATGATTCTCTCTACTCTTTGTTTTCTGATAATTCAAACTAAAGGTTAGTCATTTTTTTTCTGCAGAGAACCAGCTTTTGATGTCATTGACTTTTCTCTATTGTTCTATTTTCTACTCTTATTTTTACTATTTCCTTCCTTATTTCTGCTTACTTTGCATTTAATTTTCTCTCTTCTTCTAATTTACTGAAAAAGAAGTGTTGAAATTTTGTGTCATTTTGGACTTATCTATTTCTTCTTTTAGTTTGATCAGCTTTCACTCTACTTATTTTGAAGTTCTATTATCAATGTATAGATATTTAGAATTGTTATGTATTTTTAACCCCTTTATCATTATGAAAAGTCCCTCTTTATGCAAGACACTATTTCTTGTTCTGAAATTACTGTGTTTGATAGTAATATAACCATTACAACTTTCTTTTCATTAATGTTTATGTGGCATATACCTTTTCATCCTTTAGATTATGTTTTTATATTTAAAGACAGTTTCTTGTGGATAGTGTATTATTCATTCTTGCTTTTAAAAGCTAATCTCAGTCTCTGCCTTTTAATTGGAGTGTTTAGACCATTTATATATAAGAAAATTATTGATATGGTTTAGTTTAAAGCTACTATACTGCTGTTTTTATAACATTTGATTTTTTTCCTCTTATCCTCTTTTCTGTTTAATTTTGGATTGAAATAATGTTATGATTTCACTTTATCTACATCACATGTTATTTGCTATACTTCATTTTATATTTTTAGTGGTTCCTCTGAAGATTACAATATACAACTTTAACTTATCACTATCTACTTTCAAATAATGATATATCACTTCCTGTATAATATAAAAACTTTACAATAGTATACTTTTATTTCCTTCTACCCTATCCTTTGTGCCATTGTTATTAGATATTTTAATTCTATTTGTTATAGACCTCCAATACATTGTTGTTATTTTTGTTTGAGACATAAACTATCTTTTAAAGTAACCAAAAATAAGAAAAATGTATCTAATTCATTTAATCACAATTTTACCAGTTTCAGTCTTCTGTTAATGCAAACAGTTCTGTCCATCTAGTCAATAGGTAAGCTGAGTTTAGATTTTGTTGTTATTACATTTATCTTATGAAGCTTAGTTTAGCAGAATATGAAATTCCAGGTTGGAAATTTTTTTCTTTAAGAATGTCGCATACTGGCCCACAATCTCTTCTGGCTTGTAGGGTTTCCACTAAGAGGTCCACTGTTAGTCTGATGGGCTTCCCTTTGTAGGTGACCCGGCTTTCTCTCTGTCTGCCCTTAACATTTTTTTCTTCATTTCGTGCTTAGATAATATGATGTTTATGTGCCTTGGGGGTGATCTTCTCATGGAGTATCTTACTAGGGTTCTCTGGATTTCCTGAATTTGAATGTTTGCCTGTCTTGCTATGTTGGGGAAGTTCTCCTGGATGATATCCTAAAGTGTGTTTTCCAATTTGATTCCATTCTCCGTGTCTCTTTCAGGTACCCCTGTCAGTCATAGGTTTTGTCTTTTCACATAATTCCATAGTTCTTGGAGGTTTTGTTCATTCCTTTTTATTCTTTTTTTTCTAATCTTGTCTGTCTGCCTTATTTCAGCAAGACAGTCTTTAAGCTCTGATATTCTTTCTTCTGCTTGGTTTATTCAGCTATTGAACTACTTGTGTGCATTGTGAAGTTCTTATGTTGTGTTTTTCAGCTCCATCAGGTCATTTACGTTCCTCTCTAAACTGATTATTCTGGTTAACAGCTTTTGTAATGTTTTATCATGGTTCTTAGCTTCCTTGCAGTGAGTTAGAGCATACTCCTTTAGCTCAGCAAAGTTCATTATTACCCATCTTCTGAAGCCTACTTCTGTCAATTCATTCATCTCAGCCTCAGCCCAGGTCTGTGCCCTTGTTGGAGACATGTTGTGATCATTTGGAGAATAGGCACTCTGTATTTTTTAGTTTTCAGCATTTTTGATTGATTGTTTCTCATCATCCTAGGTTCATCTACCTTTGATCTTTGTGGCTGCTGAACTTTGGATGGGGTTTTTTGGTCTCTTTTTTGGTGATGTTGTTGTTGTTGTTTTCTGTTTGTTTTTCGTTTAGCAGTCAGGCCCATCTTCCATAGAGCTGCGGCAGTTTTGCTGGGGATCCACTCCAGACCCTATTCTCCTGGGTCGCTCCCTTCCCTGGAGGTATCATCAGTAGAGGCTGCAGAACAGCAAAGATGGCAGCCTGTTCCTTCTCCGGAGCAGGGAGCTCTGTCCAAGAGGGGAACTGACCTGATGCTGCTGGAATGCTCCTATATGAAGTGTCTGGATACTCCTGTCGGGAGGTCTCACCCAGTCAGAAGGAGTGGGTTCAGGGACCTGCTTAAATAAGCAGTCTGACTGCCCCTTGGCAGAGTAGGTGTGGGCACTGGGGGGAGCTTCCCTTGCCAGGGCTGCCCTGACTCTCCAGAGCAAACATGCAGAAAAGACTAAGACCACTGATCCATGATACCACAGCAGCCCCTCCTCCTAGGGTCTCCTCTCAGGGATTTCAGAGTTCTGTCCGTAAGCCCCCGGCTGATCATGCTGAAATTCCCACAGGGAGGCCCCGCCCAGTGAGGAGGGGTGGATTGAGGTCCTGCTTAAAGAAGCATCCCGGCCACGAACTGTCCCAGCCACGTGCTGCACTGTGGGAAATTGCTCTGTGTCCAAACCACCCAGTCTTGCTGGCACCAGCGGTAGGAGAAAACGCCTGACTGGAGCCACAGTGATGGCGGCCACCCCTCCCCCAATGGAACTCCGTCTTCCTAGGCAGTCTCCAGTCAGCTATGCTGGCTGGCAGGGGTTCCAAGTCAGTGGGTTTTAGCTTGTGGGGTTCTGTTTGAGTGGGACCTGCTGAGTGAGGCCGCTTGGCTCCCTGGCTTCAACCCCCTTCCCACGGAAGTGGGAGGATCTCCTGCCTCACCAGAATTCACAGAGCTGGAGTATGCACAAACTCCTGTGACCCAGTGCCTGCTTGGGCGGCTGCCCACTGAAGCAGCCACCGTGAGCCTTCACAGCTCTGTGCTTGAGACCCAAGGCCCTGGTGGTGTGAGCTCATGAGTGGACCTCCTGATCCGTGGGTTGCAAGGATCCATGGGAAAAGGGTGATTTTCAGGGAGCGGTAGCACAATCCCTCACCGCCTCCCTTGGCTGGGGAAGGGAGCTCCCTTTGCCCCTTGCAGCTCCCAGGTAGGCCCTAGATCGGCCCGGCGTTTCCTCACTCTCTGTGGGTCGCACCAAATGCCTAGTCAGTCCCAATGAGAGAACCTTGGTACCTCAATTGAAGATGCACAATTCACTCACCATTTTCATCCTTCTCGGTTAGAGCCACAGAGTGCAGCTATTTCCATCCGGCCATCTTGACTGCTCCCATATTTGTGGATTTTAAGATATTTTATTATTATTGGCTTCTACAGTAATTTTATTGTGGTCAGGAAAAATAGTTGGTAAAATTTCGTTCTTCCTTTTAAATTTCATAAATTTCATCTTCTCATTTTATGGCCCAATTATAGTCTACCTTGAGAAATATTTCATGTGTACTTGGAAATAATATGTATTTTGCACTTGTTGGGTGTTGATGCTCTATAAATATCAGGCAGGTTAAATTGTTTAATAGTGTTCTTCAGGTCTCCTAAATCTTTACTTATTATTCTGACCATCAATTGTTTAGAAACGTATAAAAATCTACTACTGTATGAGTTTGTTTATTTCTCCATTTAATTCTGTCAAAGTTTGCTTTTTATATAAGCTATTTATTGCACAAACGTTATGATCACTGTGTCTTTCTGATTAATTAAGCTTTTATCATTGTAAGCTGGCCTTCTTAATTGCTGGCAATAGTCCTTGTTTTTTTGTATTTATCTATTTTTGTCTTCTGGTATTAATATATCTACTCAGGTTTCTTGTGTTTACTGTTACTGTGCAAAATATGTCACTTTCCATTTTTTTTTTTTACTTCCATACTGTTTGTGCCTTTATATTTAAGGTGCATCTCCCATAAATAGCCTTTTAAAATATTCAGTCTTGGTTATTTTAACATATTGTTAGGAGTGCTTAATTCATTTATATTTGATACAATTATTTACATGTTTAGATCTAAGTCTTTAATTTTGCCATGCATTTTCTCTTTATCTCATCATCTTTCTGATTATATATTCTTCCTTTTCTGCCTTCTCTTGCCTTATTAAATAATTTTTAGTATTTTATTGCAATTCCTCTATTGGCTTTGTAGCTATGCCTCTTTTCAGTGTGTGTGTGTCGGGGGGGGGGTGTGGTGCTGTGCATTTGCCCTAGGGATTATGATATAGACCCTTACCTTATCACAATTTCCTTAGTGTTTATATTACAACCCTTCATGTAAGATGTAAGAACCATGAAATGGTTTAATGCAATTTATTGACCTACTCTTTGTGCTATTGTTGTCCTATGTTTTACATGTAGTGCAGGATAAATTTTACAATATGTATTTATTCTTTTATTTTTGCTTTAAACACTCACATGGCTTTTAAATAAATTAGGAAAAGGAACAAATAGAGATATACACACATATTACACATACATATGTACAAACATACATACACAAAAAGGCAAGAAAGAATCTTATAGATGTACCCATATAATTAGCCTTCAAAGACTTCTTATTTCTTCTTTTAGATCCTAGTTTTTATCTGGTGTCATTTTCCTTCCAAGTGAAGGATTTTTATTAGTATTTCTTAAGTGCAGGTTTGTGGGTTAAAATTTTTCTTTCTTTTCCTTTATTTGAAAATTATTTTATTCTGATGTTATCTTTTATATTTTTACCAGAAATAGTATTCCAGCCATCACTGTTTCTGTTGGGAAGTCAGCCATCATTCATATCATTGCTCCCTTATATATATGTCATCTTTCTCTGTCTGCTTTCTAGATTTTTAAAAAATTTACTCTTCAGTCTTCAACAGTTTAACCCTGATGTTTTGACTGCCTTCCCTTCCCTTCCCTCTTCCCTCCCTCCCTTCTTTCCTTCTTTCCTCTCTCCCTTCCTTCCTTTCCTTCCTTTCCTCCTTCCATCCTTCCTTCCTTTCTCTTTTTTATGCTTGGGGTTTGCAGAGCTTCTTGGGATCTAGCATAGTGTTGTTTCACTCCATTTGAAAACCTAATAGTCATTACTTCTCCAAATTTTGTTTTATTCCATTTTCATCCTTTTATCCTTCTGGGACTCTAGTTGCACATATGTTAATCAAGTTGTTATTGTGCCATAAAGCTCTCTTCACATCTTTTTCAATAATTTTTTTCTTCCTTTCATCTTTTTCTTCAAGTTCACTGGCATTTTCTTGTACCATCTCTAATAAGCTGATAAGCCCATCCAGTAATATTTTTAATTGCATAAACTTTACTTTTTATCTTCTATAATCCTCTTGGTTCTCTTTTCATGGTTTCCATTAGTTTGCAGATTTCTCCTTCTGTTCATTTATAATGACCATGTTCTCCTTTAAGTCACCAATATAGTTATTTTACTTACTTTAACATTCTTGCCTTCTAATTCTAACATCTGTGTCATCTAGAAATCTGTTACTACATACATACTACCTTTCTCTTAACTAGTGCTCCCATTTTTCTGTTTATTTTCATGTCTATTAATTTTTTTATTGTGTACTAGTTATTCTTAATGATTCATTTACTGCTAAAGACTGAGACTCTGGAATCTTTTTTCCTTATAACTGTAGATTTTTGTTTTAGCAGGATGCCAACTTTATTAGCATTAAACTTCAATCTCTATCTCCCCTGGAATAAACAGCAGCTGAAAATACTCAGTTCTTTTAATCTTTCAGCTGTTGCTTTTCACTGGGAAACTGGGCGCATCTTCCATGCATGCAAAATTCAGGCTTCAACCAAAAGGGGACAGAGGTTATATGCAGTTTTGAGAGTTTTCCTCCTGTGAATCACTAATTTCTGGGATTTCTCACTTATTCTCTATGCGCTGTAACATCTCCCAACTCCGTATGCTGACTATTTAAGCCAATAAGACCAGATGTGTTCTTTAGTTCTTCAGCTTTATGCCACACAGAGGGGACGTGCCCTTAGGCAAAAAGTCATATAAGCACTAATTTCTATCAGAATAGTTCTTGTCTTTCAAAGCTGGACTCCTCTCTACTTTCTGTGTGCTGTTGATCATTCTACACTACCTACAGATAGCTGTTTATTTTAAAAATATTTAAAAAAATTTTTATTTTTAGTGTATATTTGTTGTCATCTGTAGGAAGTAGTTCAATACCAAATAGTCTTTCATTATGAGAAGTGGAACTCTCATAATATAATTTTTAAAGATGATACGTTTGAGAGTTAAATAATGTATTCAACTAAACATACGAATCAAATATTACGTTATTATGTTTCAATAAAAATGTTTCACCTTTCCAATTATATTTAGCCCCTCGAGGGTAGATCTTCTGTCCTCTAGCTCTTTGTGGTCTTATGCCCTATCATTGATACTCAAGACAGATTTGATAATATTGAAGAAAGCTTATATTCGATAAGAAACCCACTTTCATAGCTCTAGTTTACAAATTGGCAAATTATAGCTAACAGGCTGACTCTGACCCACTGCCTGTTTCTGTGTATAAATTTTTATGGAACACAGCCAAGCTCATTCATTTATGTACTGTCAATGGCTGCTTTCATACTACAATGGCAGAGTTGAATATTTGCAACAGAAACTGTATAGTTAGCAATGTCAAATATACATAGGGTCTAGCCCTCTACAAATAAGGTTTATCAGTCTCTGCTTTAGATGAGTGTGAAACAATCACCAATACTTAAAAGAATCAGTTCAAAGTGCATGCTCTATTGTGTATGAATACTTTGAAAGACATCTTCCTTTCTTGGAAATATGCTAGACAATGCATTCATTGTGGTATGCAGAATAATGGCCTCGCAAAGACCTCCATGGCCTAATCCCTGGAACATGTGGATATGTTACCTTACATGCCAAACGGACTTTACAGTTGTGATTAATGGTGCTGACCTTGAGATGTAGAGATTATTCTGGATTATTCAGATGGGTCCAATGCCATCAGAAGGATCAAGTTTTTAAGAACCTTTCCCAGCTGGCATGTGACAACAGAAGAAGGGTGAGAGAAATGTGATGTTTCTAACTTAAAAATAGAAGGGGCTCTGAGCCAAGGAATGCCAATAGCTCCTAGAAGCTGAAAAAGGCAAAGGATTCTCCCTTAAAGTCACCACAATGGAACATAGCTCTATTGACACCTTGATTTTATTCCAGTGAGACCTGTGCCAGACTTATGATCTGCAGAACTGTGAGATAAGACATTTATGTTATTTTAAGCCGTGAAGTTTGTAGTGATTTATTATAGCAGCAATAGAAAACTAATACATTCACATACTACAATGCACATGGGAATGGACTCATTTCAAAATTATTCAAAAAAATACACAAGTTAGCTAGCCACAGAACAGAGCAGAACATCTCTTGCTGAATCAGCTTTATTTTTGTAGCAACATATTTGGAACAGGTACTTTTGTATCTGTTTCTGCCATCTGTGATGCCTGAAATCATTAGAAAAAAAAATCGTGTGTGGAAGGAAGGAAGCTCTGAGGGATTTCATTGGGTTACGGTTGCCAGGGAAACCATTTGACTTGGTAATCAATATGTTCAGTATGTCTCTGTTGCTGTGTGCTTAATTCCTACTGATACCATTGCAGAGTGGATCCATGGAAAACACTGGGTAGGAAAAAAAGAAAACCTTGAAATATTAGCTTCAATGAAGGAAAATCTGGATAACTTATTCTTATGAATCTGAAACAATTTAAGAAAACAAATGACTGCTTGATTTTTGTGCCAATTGAATAGAATGGGATTCAATTTTTAATAGCAAGTTGGCATGGCTAAGTAAGGTCCCCGGGATTCTCTTGCAATGCCGTGAAAGCAAAAGGACAGCTCTCCTAACAAGAAGCCAAGGTATTCTTTAAAAATCTCTCTCTTTTTCCAGAATGTTTTCCCTCAGAATTGTCTTTCAATTATAATAAATGAAAAAATGAAACAGTCTTATAGTTTTTAAGGATCCAGCTCAATACAGAGGATTAAATTCTATTCACTGTCACATAGAATCACAGATTTCTTTACACAACTGAGGAAATGAAACCCTACAGGGAGCAAATAACTTACTACTGCTTGGAACTTCGGGAAATGGAAGAAGTGCTGCGGGAGGGACTTGGAGCACCAGGGGGCTGTGTTGCATGTCATGTTTTGAGGCCATTAGAGGACTTTTTCTTAAAGAAGGTAAAGTTGACTCTTGACTACTCGGCTATAGCTTGCCTATCTCAGGTTAGCAGACGGTAATATGAAAAGAGCAGAAGTGGGACAGAGTGACATGATGACGCTCACTGTGGTAACACTTCCCAACTTATCAAGGGCTGGTTCTTGAGGCACATTTTTGTTTTAAGATCATATATGCTCAGTTCAAGTCTCAGAACCTGAGGGATTTAACACTTGCACATCAGTGCAGCTGCTTTTACTTTTTGCATTTAAATAATTTTGAGATATATTATTGTGAGAATGATTAAATTTGAAATTATCTTGGTAAGGGAGGTAGGCAGGCAACAAAATGACACAAAGTGATGAAATAAAGAGCAAACATAAAAAAAGTGAAAATCCCTCTAAGTGGAGAATTACAAGTAGATAAACACATGTTATATTATCTATGTTTGTTTAATTCAATAATAATTTTACTTTTACGTTAGGTTTTTTTTTAGCTCAATGAAATTCTTGAACTGTGTTATGAAAGATGAAGTGCAGGGAAGAATATATTGATCTAATTTATCTTTGAAAAGACAACAGCTAATAAATGTAAAAGACTAAATTTAGATTTGTACATAAATGTACATAGTAAATGATGAAAAAATAATGTCAAAATATTTAAGTGGAGAAACACTAGCAATAAGATTTCAGGACCGTTTAAAGAGAATAAAAATTGCTTTAAAGATATCACTTAAAAGATACACAGTTATATAGTTCCCACATGGGTGTCCCCTAGTTTTTCCTGGCAACTACAGCTTCTGAATTAAAAATCAGATGTTTCCAGATAATATTTCTGGTTCTCACAGAAGACAAAAGCTGTTGTTTGGACCCATAATGACTTGAAGATATGGCTCTATTGATTGCATTCTTTGAATATTCACATGTGTCTATCACTTTAGGCATGTTGCTGCTTCTATAAGAGCTATATAAATCCACAGTTGGGAAGTGGCTTTAACTTCAATTCCCTTTGACTACATAATCCTAAATTCCATCCATTTTATCTTTACTCAAACACCATACTCATTTGCTGTAGTGGATATTTCCTTACCTGTCTTCTGGGACAGTAAGTTCTTATGAGTAGTATTCACTGATGAACTCTTTCAGAGAAGGATTTGTTGGTTGGAGAGTGGCTTCTCTGGGGCTCTGTTCTTACAAAAAAAGCCCACAAACTTACCTCTCAAACTTAGCTCTCTAGTGAGTCTTAATATCTCCTTTGAGACTGCTTCCAAAGCTTGAAAGAAGAAAGGAAAATCAAATTATTGTATCTTATTATTTTTAAATAAAATTTATTTTTAGAACAGTTTTAGATTACAAAAAATTGTGGAGATAGTACAGAGAGCTCCTCTATATGTAGTGTTCAGTTTACCCTATTATTCACATCCTAGTTTCGTATGGTACATTTGTCACAGTGAAACAACCAGTATGGACATGTTATTAACTAAAGTCCATACTTCATTCGGATTTCCTCAGTTTTTACCTAATGTCTCTTTTATATCTCCGGATTCCATCCAGGACATACGTTACACTTAGGTGTCATCTCCTCTTAGTTTTTTCTTGGCTGTGACAGTTTCTCAGACTTTCCTTGCTTTTGATGACTTTGACAGCTTTGAGGAGTCCCAATCAGGTATTTTTGTAGAATGTCCTTCAATTAAGATATTTATGATATTTTTATTTTTATTAGACTCGGGTTATATGTTTTGGAGAGGAAGACTACAGCACTGAAATACCATTTTCTTCATATCATACCACAGATACATAGTATCAAGACAACTCATCACTGCTGGTTTTTACCTTCATCACCTGGTTCAAGCAGTGTTTTTCAGTGTTCTCCACTATGAAGTTATTCTGTGAGGGTACTTCCAGAAGACACTAGCATTTGAGTTGATGGACTGAGTAAAGCAATTGTCCTCCCCAGTGTGGGTAGGCACCATTCAATCTGTTGAAGGGCATGCATTGAACAATTTTTTTTTTTTTTTTTTTTTTGAGACGGAGTCTGGCTCTGTCGCCCAGGCTGGAGTGCAGTGGCGCGATCTCGGCTCACTGCAAGCTCCACCTCCCGGGTTCACGCCATTCTCCTGCCTCAGCCTCCTGAACAGCTGGGACTACAGGCGCCCGCCACCACGCCCGGCTAATTTTTTTTATTTTTTTTTTTTTATTTTTAGTAGAGACGGGGTTTCACCGTGTTAGCCAGAATGGTCTCGTTCTCCTGACCTTGTGATCCGCCCGCCTCGGCCTCCCAAAGTGCTGGCATTACAGGCGTGAGCCACCGCGCCCGGCCACTAAGTAAGCTCTTTATTATGCTTATCTTTATTTGTGATAATTGTTGGTGTTCTGAAGTCTGCTTTATCTGAAACTAATATATCTACTCCAGTCTTTTTTAAAAAAATTAGTATTAGAGTGTTGTATCTATTTCTATCCCTTTACTTTCAACCTATCAGAGTCTTTATATTTTTTTCATTTTAAACGGCTTCATTTATTTCTGAGTTTTTATTATTAAAAATAATTTTGGCTGGGCACAGTGGCTCATGCCTGTAATCCCAGCACTTTGGGAGGCCGAGGCAGGTGGATCCTTTGAGGTCAGGTGTTTGAGACGAGCCTGGCCAACATCGTGAAACCCTGTCTCTGCTAAAAATACAAAAATTAGCTGGGCATGGTGGCACGTGCCTGTAATCCCAGCTACTTGGGAGGCTGAGGCACAAGAATCACTTGAACACCAGAGGCGGAGGTTGCAGTGAGCCGAGATGGCGCCGCTGCACTCCAGCCTGGGTGAGGCTCTGTCTCAAAAGTAACTAAATAAAATAATAATAATAATAATAATAATAATAAAGTCACAACATGCTTGTATAGGTCTTCCTATATACATGTGTAAGACTTTTCTCTAGAGTTTATGCCCAGAAGTAAAATTATAGGGCATGAACATATTTAGTTGAATACTAACAAATTTGTTCAAAGGATGAGAGTTCCAACTTCACCAAACATCCCAATAAACACTTGATTTCGTTAGGCTTTAAAATTTTTGTCAATATATTTTGATAAAAATTGTGTCTCATTTTTACATTATATTTCTTGATCATTAATGAAATCTAATAACTTTTCTTATGTTTGTTAAGTATTCAGCTCTGGGAAAGTCTTTTTTTGTTAGAGAGTAGACTTTGTTAGAGAGAAACCTCTTGACTTACTTCATCATTGTTACTCTTCCCTTCACCCTGCTAGACACATCAAAGGGCTTTCTTGGGTTTTTACCGTGAAAACTTAGTGAGGTTCCTGGACTTAAAGAATCGAAGTGTAGTCCTCCCCGGCCCAACCCCGCACAAGACTGTTGCCCCCAGGAATTTCTCACTCTCACATTAGACCATACTCAACCAGCCTCCAGCAATTTATCAAAGTTTTCATTTAAATGTTCTTTCTAGTTTCTGGCTCTTGTGGCTTCTGCTGTAGGTAAGCAGATCTCAGGTGTGACTCTCTAGATTCTCCTGTCTTTTCAGATTTCAGAGTAGGGGTTTGCTTTGCAACCTCAGTTCTCTGATGAGTCCAAGAAAGGTCATTCCTTTTCCATTTGTTCCATTTTTACTTATGTTAAGGATGAGAGTGGTGACTTCTAACCTTATTTCCTGTCAGAGCTAAAACTGGAAGTGGTTTTTCTATCTCTTTTATTAAACCTAATCTTTGGTCGAAGTCTGTACCTATGCAAGTGAAGCTTAAAAGAAAAGAAAATACTACTAAGTAATTATAAACAACTATTTTCAGTGACATTTTGAGTCACTGAAATATGACTAAGTCACAGTCATATTTTCTTATCTTCTTTACAGAAACCTACAAGGTGAAGTTTAAAGAGCTCTTGAACATGTCCCCTTTTTTCTTTCCCTCATTTCCACTACAGTTTGTGTCTTTGGTCTCTGGTTCACTGGGGTTTAAATTCAGAAAATTGACAGTTACTAGATTTGTTTCTGGTATTCATAGATTGCTACAGGAGGCTGAGGAGAGGAAAAAGCCCTTTTCTCATCACCATTGATTCCTTCAGTCTCCATGATTTCCTCTCAAGAACTGCCATTTGTTGCTGTAGATGGCCCAGTTGCAGACGTGCCTGAGTTCAGGTAATGCAATTTTTTTTGTGGGGGGGGCATGGGGGGGCGGAGTCTCGCTCTGTCGCCCAGGCTGGAGAGCAATGGCACAATCTCAGCTCACTGTAACCTCCGCCTCCTGGATACAAGCGATTCTCCTGCCTCAGACTCTTGAGTAGCTGGGATTACAGGCACCCGCCACCACACCAGGCTAAGTTTTGTATTTTTAGTAGAGACGGGGTTTCCCCATGTTGGCCAGGCTGGTCTCGAACTCCTGACCTCAGGTGATCTGCCCGCCTGGGCCTCCCAAAGTGTTGGGATTACAGGCGTGAGCCACCGTGCCTAGCCAGATAATGCAATTCTAAATGGTCCTCTGTTACTTCCCCTTCACAGCATCTCTACCTTTGTGTTGCTGATGTACATTTTTATCTTAAATTTGGATGGAAATTTTTGAACAGTGAACTAAAGACAGTGTGTTCCTCCTTGAGAGCAAAGGCCTCTTTAATCCTCACTCTCATAATGAGATTTTCTTTGTGAGATGAAGTTTCCACCTTTTCACAAAAGTTCAAATTTCCCATGAAGAAATAAGAGTCCAAAGAAATGCCCTAGCTCAGGAGAAAGCCTAGATGTGCCGTGGCTCCCCCCATGTGATAGAGTGATAGAGCATCACTTAATGCTTCCACCCATTTCACCTCTCAGACAAACATTATCCAGTCTTTCCATTTTCTTTCTCTTTGTTCAGCCTGGACTGGCTCTCTGATATCATGTTAGAGACTCTGGCTCATTATGCACAAAATGAAGGGAAAGAAAACGGCTTATTGCAGAGCCTCCTTTGCTTCTGGTAAAAGTGTGAATTACAAAGAGTTGTCAAAAAATTAATCTTATATACATATTGCGAAGAAACTTGATGCTGAAGTGCTTATGATTAGAAATTCATTATAAAGCACATATTTGTGAGTAAAGGGACTTTCCTTTTAAATAGCATTAAATATAATTCAGTTCCCATTAACTTTCCAAAGCTGCCAAAAGTACATTAAAATATGAAAGTTCCTGGAGTGTACCTCAACTTCAGATTTTCAAATGCTAATGCCTGTCTTGGAGACTTTAGAGTATAGTCAGGCCTGAGGAACTTGTTACGATAAGGTTGAATAGGTTAAAAAGGTGATGAAAAAGGAGAGGGATAAGAAAAATTGAGTAACAATATGTTGTTATTCATCTAGAAAATTTCAAAGATGACTATGTCTGTCTATGACAAAAGAATGTAACAGATGAATATGGTGATGACAATTATGAGTAACTGGGCTCACGATTTACACAGGACCTTTCTTCTGGTGACTTAGGCTCCGAATCACAACCACAGGCATCTTCCCAGTGTTTCCATGAGCAGAGCTGGGGCAGGTTGTCTCTCATGCTTGCAGCTGCAGAAGTGAAATTCTCCCTACAGGTTTGCTTATCAACCCATATTTTGGCTCTTGCAATTACATTTATCATAGCCCCATATTTCCTAATCACTGCTTTGCAAGCAGCACTGGTCCAAGATACAGTTTTCACACATCCTTTAAAAAAAAAACTAGTTTTCATAAAGCCAAATTCATTGAATTTGAAATGCTGATCTCTACATTGTGACTATGTTCTTTCTGCTTTTTTGATTCTATAAAACTGATTTTTTTTTCTTGCTTAACAAAATAAAATACTTTTTTTAATCTGGCTCTAAACTTTTTTTTTTTTAAATTCATGGGTCTTGAAATCCCAAAAACTATATTACTGGTCCTTAATCCCCAAATTGGAATATCAATACTGACTTGCCTCACAATCAGAAGCAAGTAATGAAACACGCAGAAAAATACCCACATGTATTAAATAGGTAATACTTGTCTTATTGATGTTTCTAAGGGCTTGGTTATTATTTGTTGGACTATTTTGTTGTTCTGGCTACTGTATACTGAATACTTGCCCTCGGCCAGGCACTGGGTTAATTGCTTGATGTGAGTTATCCTATGTAATCTTAACCACACCCGAGTGGAATACCACAGTTATCCTCAATTTATATCCAGGGAGCTACATGGAAGTTAACTGAGCCACATGGAGGTTAACCTTTCCAAGGCTGCACAGCTTGAAGTGGAGAAAACCGAATTCAAAAGCAAGCAAAATTCAGAACTTTCCATGATAACCACTATGTGGTTGTGCCCTTTGATCTTTTTATGTGGGAGCTATTTGGAAGATAATATAAACAAACAACAAGTTCAGTTAAAACAATCAATTGGGCACATAACCTATTGCATATGTTTTCTTATTTTTATGGGTCTGTCAAATTCTGGCCATAGACTGAGTTAGGATAATAATAATAAATGTAATAATGTTTATGGAGCTCTTACTACCTGTCAGGTGCTGTGATGATCGTTGCAAATGGATTGTCTGATTTCATTCACACAACAATGCCTTGGGATAGAAAACTTTATTGTCTCTATTTGCAGACAGAGAAACGGAGGCTTTGACAGAGTAATTTGACCATGATGCCAGTGAATAAAATAAGTGCCTAACACCCTGTCAAAAAAATCCAGTGCTATTTTCTCATGTCAATGCAGTTAGAATATTTAGAGCACATCAATCCTTGTGCATGTGATTAGAATAAGAAAAGTGAACCAAATATACCTTTTTGAGGGAGAAACTTGTTGATTTTTAAAAATTCTAAACTACCTCTTCCTGATTTCTTGCTTCATTCATTTTCTGTTCTAAGGTTACACTCAAATTGTGTAAAAGCAGAGTCCTACTTTAATCCCAAGTGCCATATGCAAGTATCGTTGTCTGTTTTCTTTTTTAATGATAAAAAATGCAAGAATTAACTAAATCTATGAATCTGATATATTTTACCCACTTTTGACCTTTATCATTAATGTGGTGGACAGAACCCCAGCGAACTCCACCTCCTGGTGCTCACAACTTGTGGAATTCCTCTCGTGAACATGGAGAGGCGTGTGATTTGCTCCTGAGCAACAGAATATGGCAAAACTTATGGATATCCCCCTGTGATTAGATTATACTTCATGGCAACAGTAAAGGGAGTTACAACATATATATGCCTCTCGTATTTATTTATTTATTTATATTTAATTTTTTTTTTGTGGCCTTAAACTGCCAAATTTGTAATAGTTTGTTAAGCAGCTATAGGGAACTAATACAAATAAAGACCTGAGTGTACACTTACTTTAGATAAATTCTTCTGAAACTAAAGAATAAAATTATGTTACCAATAATACTATAAATGAATTGTCCATGCTCCAAGGTATGGCTCAAAGGTATGGCTCAGCTCTCTACTTTGTTGACTAGATCCAGTCCCTTCTGCCCTTCTCAAGGGCATTGCTTCAGTAATTCTCCCCTCTCCTGCATTATCATTTTATTCTCTCTGTTAGATCCTTGTCATCTGCTAATGTGGTGGACTGATAATGGCTCCCAAAGATATGTCCACGCCCTAATCCCCCAGACCTGTGTTACCTTATTTGGAAAAAGAGTTTGTGTAGATATTATTAAGTTAAGGATCTTTCGATGTGGAGATAATCCTGGATTATCCAGATGTGCCCTAAATGTAATCACATGCATCTTTATAAGACAGAGACAAAGGGACATTTGAGATAGACACAAGGGAAGGAGGAAATGTAACCACAGAGGCGGAGATTGGAGTGATGTGGCCACAAGCCAATAAATATTGGCAACCACCAGAAGTTGAAAGAGGCAAGGAACAGATTTTCAACTATTCCCTCTGGGGGAACAGGGCCCTGCTGAAACTGATTTTAGACTTTCAGCATCCAGATGAAATGGTGTGGGACAATCAAAGACTGCAGAGACTGAAAAAGCTTCAGGGGAGTTTATTAAATTAAGGTGATCACCAGCTCAGCCGGACATACGTTCAGAAAGTCTGAGCCCCGAATAAAGGGCTTTTCCTACTTTTAAACATCTTAAGGCAGGAATTATGTGAAGCGAGAATCGAGTTACAGAAGCAAGAAACAAAGGCAGCATTACAACATTTCTTACATCTTGAGAGAAACATGTCTTGCAACCTAAACTTACCGGTCTTGTGACCCTGCAGCCGTGCAGGAACTCGCTAGGTCTGTAATAAACTTTGAGGAATGTGGAGTTGGGGAGTATAGATAAGGTCCGCTGTCCGCAGAGAGAAGACAGGCTGTTAATATTCCCTTTTAACTTGAGTGTAAGGTGGTGGGGGGGTCACACTTTGCAGCAACTTTAAGAGGATTTTAAAATTTTTGTTACTACTACTGTTAGGTTATAGTTGATTTCATTGATTCCTTCTTCACAGGGAGACAATAAATTTCTCTCGTAAGCCACCCAGTTTGTGGTAATTTGCTATGGAAGTCACAGGACACTAATGCAGTTGACAAACTTGTTATTTCTCATCTCATAAGAAAAAAAATTGTCTTTACTCTACTTCCTCCTCTAGCAACCACCCTTTTATTTTTTGAAAAATCCCTTAAAACAATTGTCTCCAGTTAAAGGCTTCAATTTGCCACCTCTCATTCTCTCTTGAACCTATTTTGCCTCTCTGTTGCTACTGAAATTCCTCCTCAATATTGTCATGATTTCTGAGCTGCTAAATGTGGGCATCTGGGCCTCTTGGCAAGTTGACACAGTGGATTGCTCTTATTTGAAATTTGCTGTTCATTCAGCCTCCAGGAGGGGACACAGGCCTGGTTTTCCTAGTCTCTCTTTCTTAGTCTTCTGTGCTGGTTCCACTTCCTCCCTTCAGGACAGGGCACTCCAGGGCTTCCCGCTATTTCCACTTCTTCCTTTGAGATCTCACCTATTCTCATGGCTCCAAATAACATCTGTTTCTAATGACTCCTAAGTTCATATCTATGGCTCAGATCTTTTCCTTGCATTCCAAACTTCTATATTCAATTGCTTACTCAACCTGTCTACTCGGACGGCTGTTCAGCATCTCAAATATATCCTGTCCAGAACTGAACTCCTGAATTTCACCAAGCCTACTTCTTCTTTAACTCCATTACCAGCCTTGCAATTGCTCCTGTAAAAATCTCTGGGGTTTGCTTTGCCTCATCCCCTTCTCTTATATCTCACATCCAATCCAACAGCCCATCTTGTCAGTTTTTCCCTGCAAAATACACTTGGAATCTAGTAATTTCCCATCAACTTTGTTGCTCACACTGTGGGCCATGCACCACCTTCATTTTTTACCTGGATCACTGTGGTCATTTCTTCAAGGTTTCTTTGCTGCCACCCTAGCCCTTTCTACACCATCTACAACATGACAGCCACAGTAATCCCAGGATACTCTGAGTCAGGTCATATTATGGGGCTGAGCACTCAATGGCTTCCCATCATACATCAGTGTTCTACAACCTGGGTGACCTCTTTGACTTTACTCCTGTTCCTCTGCTCTGCTTCCTTTACCCCTGCAATGGCCTCCTCACAGCCCCTCCCTGCCTTTCCACACAAACTCCTCCTTCACTTGCTGTTCCATCTTCCTGGAAGCCCCCAACTCTGTAACTTCATGCCTTGCTCCCTCTTTCCTTCAGATGTCACCTCAAAAGTTGCATTCTTGATGAGTCCTTTCCTGGCTACTTGGTCTAACATTGTTCCCCTCTCTTTTGTTCTCCTTGGCACTTACCACTGCCTGATATGTTTTTATTTTACTGATTTATTTTCTCACATTCCCACTAGACTGGAGACTTCTTGAGGGTAAGGAATTGGCTTTCATTGCAGCAGTGGCTGGCACATATTAGCACTCACTGAATATCTGTTAAATAAATAAGTATATGAACATGTTGCATTGAGTATTTTAAATAGTATGAAAGTGTGGGCAAAATAAATGCATTGTAAATAGATAAATTAAGAACAATCATCACAAAGTCCAACAGAGCTAAAGTATAATTATCATGTAATCTGCATGATGATTACAAATAAGAGAAATTAGACTCACACTTCAGATAAAAAATTTTTTGCCTCCTATGTGATGTAAAGTATTCACAGTTATTATTTAATGTGTCTTCAGGGTTTCTCTGGGAGGTGGGCCAGGGGCTTTATTTTTATTTCCTTTATTTAATTCTTGGAACTCCTTAAAGTGCTATTTGAATCATTCAGATTGTGGCCTTGATTGTGCCTCGGTTTTTGTTGTAGAGTCAAGGCCACTTGGTTCTTAGTAAACTAAAAACTAGCCTCATCAGGGATCCAGGTGACCCTTATAATCTTTTGAGCAGAAACGCCAATTCCTGTCTCAGAGTTCAAAGTGGTTTTCCACAGCTGAGAGATTCAGCCACACAACACTGCATCCTGCCAAAATCAGGCTGCTACTCTGCACCAGGCATAGCATTAGTAGCTGTTTAGTCAACAGAAACTAACTGCACTTTCCAATTAACAAAGGTCAAATGAGAATGAAACAGTAAAAATCAATAGGATCGGAACAAATATTGGAGAAATACAATATTGCCCGATTCTTATGAATATAGAAAAATTAAAAATAAACAAAAAACAAAGCGTAGTTGAAGCCATTAAGGATACATCCATTTGTTCCTTGTGCTAAGTGCCTGTAGTCAGACAGACTGACAGGGTGGGAGAACACTGGGCCCATGACAAGACATCTTCAAAGTCCAGCTGAGAGAAAACCAGTTCAGGTTTAATATTGTTAAACAGCTTTGCTTTTCTGAGCATCTTTTCTCTATGCTACATTCTAAAACATCTAAATGAGCACATAGAGACTAAAGTAAAATATAAATGATTTTATATCACTATGTCTCATCAGAAGATATAATTTTCAGGAATTATATTTTATGATGCAAGCTATGAGCCAATTGGGCACACATTTTCTTTTGTGTTTGTTGTTTCTTTATATCTGGGTCTTGGGGACTAATGGGTTTATGCCACACTAAGGGTCCAAAATAAATGTAGACTGAGCCACCTATGTACATTTGGGCACATTTGCTCACATTCTGAGGGCTTGCTAGCAATTCTTTTGTTTTCTGATGCATCTTTGCTTACTATGTGTTAGAATAAATATGCCTGGATTGAATGTTAATGATTTAATATTCTGGGACAATTGCAGCATGATATAAAGGAAGAGGTTAGTAAGAGGTAGATTGTAAGCTCTTAAGGCCAAGAAATGTATCTAAATCCTGTTTGTCTCCCTCACCAGCCTGTGAGCAAAAAGCAAACATGAATGTTGTAATTTCAGTGAAGAGTGAGCTGTGGCCTCCTGAAGGGGAGAACAATAGGACTCGGAAGGAAGAAGAATGTGGAGGAAGCACATTGAGAAAAGATGTTTCTGTGCAGGCACACCAGCTGGTCTGAATTATGAAAATCCAAACATGGCCGGGTGTGGTGGCTCACGCCTGTAATCCTAGGCCTTTGGGAAGCCAAGGTGGGTGGATCGCTTGAGTTCAGCAGTTCGAGACCAGCCTGGGCAACACGGCAAAACCTCCTCTCTATACAAAGTACAAAAATTATCCAGGCGTGGTGGGAGGATCGCTTGAGCCCAGGAGGTCAAGGCTGCAGTGAACCAAGTTCGCGCCACTGCACTCCAGGCTGGGTGACAAAATGAAACCATCTCTCTCTCTCAAAAAAAAAAAAAAAAAAAAAAAAGCCAAATAGGCACTGGCAAGTTTCAACCTGATGAAATTTCATTGCCATTTCTGAGTGAAGAGGACACCTGAGGAACTGACTGTTCCGCTTACCATGAGGCAGGTACCATCCAGTGCCTATCTGTGTTTCTATGCAGACAGTGGAGGAAGCTGGGCGCTCAGGTCAGTTTCACTCATGATTGGTGTTATTTTCAGCATTGCAGGGAACTGAACCATGGCCCTCTCTGAGCTCCAGGATAAGTTTTGTTCCAGGAGCAGTGACTTTGTATTGCCAAAGTTATCAAGGGCATCTCTTGTCCACATGAGGTAGGAGTGGTTCTCGGCCAGCTCAGAGGGATCTGAAGTGTGAGGTAATGGCACCCATACTTCCAGCTTCCTCTGTGGACAATTAGGGGAGAGGAAAGAAAGCTGTAGAATATGATCAACAAGGCAGACACCTAATAAGCAGGAATGAATGCGTGCGTGTTTGAGTGAAAGAGTCAGGGACAGATAGGCAGAGATAAAGCAGAGAG
Source organism: Pan paniscus (assembly GCF_029289425.2). NCBI lineage: Eukaryota > Metazoa > Chordata > Mammalia > Primates > Hominidae > Pan > Pan paniscus. Next base: position 73,928,579 of record NC_073256.2, on the reverse strand, counting down.
ACTTGCAGCGCTAAGATTTATGATTTGATAAACTCGAGTGTTTCAGAGTCCTGCAATTCAGTACTGAGACTAGAAGCAAGACTCTTAAGTCCAGCTGTCCCCATAGCACTCCGGCTTCCATCCACACAGACCTGATGTGTTCAATTTCTCAGCTCAGTGCTGTACCAACCATCATGGCCATGGTATATTTCTAAGGAGGGAAGACTGGGAAATGATGACACTAGCTACTAAACCTGCCAATACTGCCATCAGCTAGTGAGCTGATTTCTTCTTCCCTTCACATATCCATTTTTCTTTCAACACTTGGTAGAAAAGAGCAGGTCAACCATCCGGTTTGGGCAAAAAGCTAAAGTTTTCTGATTATCACAGTGCTTTAGGGTAAAAATACACATGGGCCCTAAAGAATTTCCCACCTTCTCAGTGACTACTTGCAAAGCTTTTACCATGTGCCAAGCATTGGGCCTAAGGTAAATGATGAAGAGCTCACAACAACCTTAGGAGATGGGTTCTTTTATTACCTCCATTTCACAGTTGAAGTAACTGTCTTGTTCATGGCTCTAGAACAGGTACCTGGAAGAGCAGGACTGAGCCACAGGGCCCGGGGCCAGAAGTCATGCCCTTAGCCACCCTGTTCAAGGGCTTCTCCATCTAGCAGCTTTTAAAAAAATTAGAAAGCATGAATTTTTTAGAAAGTAAAACAACATTGGAATATGTAAAGAAAATGCCAGTATTATCCTCCACTCCCTTAACCATCCACCATTCTAAGTTAAGCTATAACAATAGGTAGGTCAGTCTCTTTCCATACCATTTTTACTCCATTTTCTATGAAGATGAACAATTGTAGGAATTTTATTTCTGTTTTGGTTTCGCAGAATAGGATAATACAATATGCACGATATTGCAGCTTTCTTTTTTTCAGATGGAGTTTCACTCTTGTCGCCCAGGCTGGAGTGCAATGGTGCGATCTCAGCTCACTGCAACCTCTGACTCCTGGGTTCAAACAATGCTCCTGCTCCAGCCTCCTGAGTAGCTGTGATTACAGGTACCTGCCACAACAGCTGGCTAATTTTTTGTCTTTTTAGTAGAGATAGGGTTTCACCATGTTGTCCAGGCTGGGCCTCGAATTCCTGACCTCAGGTGATCCACCTGCCTCAGCCTACCAAAGTGCTGGGATTACAGGCGTGAGCCACCATGCCCGGCCTAGGCTGTGTTTTTTTAAGTTTCTTTTTTGTCACTGGAACAATACTGAAAGACAAATTCTTTGCCCATCTGTTCATGAGAACTAGGATATTTGTTTCTATATGTAGAGCCCACAAATTGGAATTATTAGGCCAAGTGGTAGGAAATTATTATGGTAAAATGTTAATGGATATTGATATATTTATGGTCATTTGGTCTCTATCAGCAATATATAAAAATGTCTCTTTCTCTACATTTTCAAGACAACCAATATTTTCTGTTAGCAGATGAATTTCTCTTGCCAGAATATTTTAATTACAACCAGTGCCATTTCTTTTTTGAGTTAACCAAAAGTCTTACTCCCCAGGTGCATCTCATAGTTGATAGCAAAGACATTTCCAACCCAGCTACCCCAAATAAACAATCTTAAAAGAAGAAAGGTGTGTCCACAACTTGTGGTCAAGCCCACCAGCCTTGCTTCAATGGGATTGCCCCTTCTCAAGGCCGTCATAAGTGGAAATTCTGGAGCTGCTCCTCATACCCTGATGGTTTGCTTGAAATAGTGTTTATTTTAGTCTTTGAGCAACACTTTTGTCTATTTTAGATAGTAGATAAAAGAAGTTCTTATTTTAGAAGACTATGTCATCTTGGTCTTGGGGGAAGTCTAAACAAATAAATTTTATTTTTTAATTATGCCATATCCAAACAAGGATTTGGAGTGGGAGAACCTTATGGCCCAGACCTGGAAGATGGAACATCACATTCCATTGAGAAGAATCCATTGTCTCATGGCTAACCTAACTGCAATAGCTAGAAATGTGATCTAGCTTGGTGCCCAGGAAAAAGCAAAAGAGTACAACATGGATATTGAGTAACACTAGCATTTTCAACCATGATGAGAGTAGAGTCGTTGTGAGAAAAGTATGTAAAGTTATCGAGGTAATCGGTGATGAAACCCTGACATGGAATGTAAATTGCTTGTGGTTGAAGACAAAGGAGAGTTTTGTGTTGGCCAGCTGGGTTGGCAGACATTAAAGCAAAGGAAGAATAGATGGCCTTAGTGTTGAGCTGAGACTCTTCATATAAGCTTCTCATCTTGACTGGCACCATGATGTACTCTGAGCAAATAATTTCACTTCCATAGGCCTCAATGTCTTTAGCTGTATCTTTACTTGGAACAGAAATAGACATATGTACTCTAAGATCACAACTCTTGACTGCTTGTCTGCTAAAAGCATCCTTGTCATGTTTTTAGATTGTGATATTTTTGCCTTTTTGGAGAAATTTTCAGACATATATTCCTCAGTTACAAATAACAGTGACCAGTTCAGTTCCCTATGCTTACTTCCTGTCATTTGTACATTTAAATTCCATTCATTCAAGGCTTAAAATGACATTGCCTTTTCTGTTTAGATTATTCACATTAGTCTCTGATAATAATACCTACAATTTATGGGGCCCTAACTCTAGACCAAGTTCTTTACTTAATGTATCCTCACAATAACCATTGGATGGAAGTGCTGTTATTCCCATCTTCAAGATGAGGGAATTGAGGTGAGGAGATTGGGCGGCCTGACTTAGCATGTCACGTAGCTAGGTTTACGAAACATTTTCTTTGACCCGGAAAGAGTTTTAACAATGAGCACAGTTATTAAAAGTTCAAATTAGCCTTTCTATTTCTGGGTCTTACATTTTATCATGTATGTATCTATTATTTGTATTTCTCACTAGTATTTTAAAAATCTACAACTCTTGCTATCCTCAATGCTATTGTGTATAGTTATTTACCTAACTTTCTCACCCTTGTTCATATAATATTCAATAAATTTTAGAGAGCAAGTAATAATCTTATTTAAATCATTACTCTAAATATAAATATAAGAACCTTTACCTTTAATAAAATAGAATTGATTGTCTAATTGAAATTGAAACTGATTATCTTAAAACTTTAGGAGACAAACATTCCTGAAATGAGAATGTAGATGTCATTGCCTTGCTTTTCCTAACAAAACTATTCTTTTTAGTACTAGTTTATTTAATTTGGACTCCAAAACAATTTCCAGATGAATAATGATCCTAAAGAAAACTGAAGCTTTGGTCTTTATATTCATGATTCCTTGGGGATATTCCCTATAGTTGTTAAAATTGTTCTATAAGAAAACTGAAACTATAGTTGAATATTTTCAATCATGTGGAAATGTTAGATGCCTTTTTGAGAAGTCTGGTGGAGTTTACATAATCAACTAAATAGCTTTTATTTGCATGCTTGGATATTAATGTATTGGTATTTTGAATACTGGTTGAGAAACAACAGCCAGTATATTAATTCTGTCTAAAAAAGATACTTGCTCATATTTTAGCACATTTAAGAGGTAAATTTATAGCTAATTTTCTGTATGAAGAATTGCTTTGGCTTATTTATTGATATGCAGAAGAAAAGTTCATTTTCTTTCCTTTAGAAACATTCCAAGTAAATGACTCTATAAATAATGAATTGCCCATTTTTTATGATACTTTTCCGTGGCTTTACTTAAAGCATAAATATTACTTATAGGAAGATGTATAGTTGACGTGTATGTTGCATGTGAAGCTCATTTGCTAAAACTTTCAAAGTTTGCAGATTTAATCAGCATTCTTATGTAACATTGTCTATGGAGCTTTATGATCAGCAGCACCATAGGATATATAGTTCTTGAAACTGGGCCAAGTAAAAAAAGTTTAAATTGAAATTGTCATGTCTTTAGTGAAAATATAATTTTCAGAGTCTAATTAGTATCATTAGAATGTAAAGTTCAGACAAGTGCTACAACTACCATCTATTGTTCTCATCCAGATTTTTTTCCAGGTAATATAGTCCTTTGATTCAGTCACTTCCTTACCTGGAAAGGGAGCCAGCCAAAGAGCTGTTTCTACTATTTTCAATGATCACAATCACACCCCCATAAAAAACTCAGATAAAAAACATTTTGACTATAATAGTGTCTCAAAAATGAGCTGCTAAATTGCTGTGTTCATTCATTTCCTGGCATGAGAGATTCAAATTACTTTCCTGTACTTTAAAATCAGTAAGAATTGTGTTGTTGAAAGAAAAGAGTAGCAGTCTATGTTTATGCTTTTGTTAAGCATAAATATCAGCAATTTTTATCTTTGGGAAAGAGATGATTAAACTTATGAGGTGTCATGGGAGAAACAGAATAAGCTTACAATTGAAAACTCAAATTAATATTAATGGCTGTGTCCTCACATTTGTGTGTGAAGGTCTCATGCACAGGCCTTCCATTGCCATCACTTCACAGCTCTCTGATGTCTACTTGGCTTCCAGTTACGGTCTGGTAGGTATTTGCAAATATACATTTAAAAACAAGAAGCTCTGGGTCCAATACAAGGAACTAGAAAACCTGAGATTATGTATCAGAAGAAATCTGAAGAATTTAGGGGACAGTAAAACTGTCTTCTTCCAAATCATTCCGGAGGGGAAGCCTGTATTTCTTGTTAGAAAACAAACACCCTTCTTCAATAATATTTCTTGGCAAGAGTGCTTTTCTAAATTCAGCATTTTTCCTCAGAGCAGTTCAAAGTATTGACATACACACACACACACACACACACACACACACACACATATTTTTAAAGTAACATCTAACAGAAAAGGCAGAAGGAATAGGGGACAGGGCTTTTTGTTGTTTCTTGCCCCTCTCACTGGGGCAAGATTAGACTGGGAAGGTAGCTCTCAGTTTTTGGTTTCAGAAGAATTAAGACTTTTGAGATTAGACATTTTTAGGTGAATTGGGATGGTATGCTGGAGTATACTAGATGTACTGTGTGGTACAGTTTTCAGCCATTTGAAAAGTAGGAAGAAGTAGGAATCATACGGACAATGGTTCCCAAGTGCTTGTCCATCCGCACAGGTTTCCACAGAAGGACCCATTATAACAAAGGAACCAAAGGCATGTGGGAGCGGGCCCACAGGAATCACTGGTTCTCTCATGTGCTGACACCCAGAGCAGCCGCCTGACAGTGCCTTGGGATAGCCCACTGAGGGTGCTGGGCCAACTCAGGGCACAGAATACAATTGCATCAAAGCCCTGAATATGGTTCTGTGTCCATGATAGCAAGAACACATGGGTCTCAGAAATGGGGATGTGAATAGATAAGGCTCTGCTTACCATCACTTTCAGTGACCACTTAGGGAGCTTGTGCTTCGCATTCCCACAACTCTAGGTTATGGAAGTTTAGAAGTCCTGGTTCTTAAAGATAGATTATTTCCACCCAAGGACGTAGCAAGTGTTCTAATGAATTAGGGGCTGCTACCACCTCCTGGACATTTCAGACCCTTTGTGCCAAGGAATTCCAGGCAAGAAGGGGCATTGATCCTTATCATCAGGAGGAGGGAGGACTGCTGTCACACAATATGTAGAGAGGAAGACATTTGGCATACAGGTGACCCAGTTGGGTGCTCTTTTGTATGGCCTTGCTCAGCTTTGAGGTGAAGAGACAGTGCAGCAGGCATGGCCTGAGAAGTGCATGGGGCACCAGGCCTGAGGCTTCTCAGGGATAAGAGACTTCATCATGCCACCAGGTAAGTCACCGGGAGCAGCAGCAGTGCTGTCTAAAGTTGAGGGAAATCTAGAATGCAGAGGGCAGAGTGACAGTATCAGCCGCAGCCCTGAGACCTTGGCAGTGGCAAGGCTGTAGCTTATGCTGCTGACTTTCCTATTCTAAGCACACCCAAAGAAGAGAGGCCCTCTGAAACCCGGAAGGAGTTGCTTCCCAGGCTGCTCTAAAGCAATGGATTCCTGTGGTGCAAAGCGTGGATTGTGGTGGGCATGGAAAGGAACTGCCCAGATTACTGTTGAAAGAAGGATTTGTGTCCCAGTTGTCAGCACAGCCTCCAACTGTCAGCTACTAAAGGGTTTGCCTCACCTGCAGGGTTGCTTCTTTCAAAGGCCCATCTAAGAAGTGATTGAGGCAAGAGCGTAAATTCCAGCCATTTCATCCCAAAGCCAGTTGACTCTGCTGGGCCATGTATGCTGCAGAGCTTCTTACTGGCTGAGCTGAGGCTGTGCTACGTCTGCATGGCGATTTGACCTCTCCTCCTGCTCAGTTCGCTTCCTTTCCCTCTTTCTTGTTCACAGATGTTGATCCCCAGGAAATATCCAAATGCCAAACTCTGTTTCAATGTCTATTTCTGGATAACCTAGCTAGGTTATGTCTACTGCAGGATAACCTGCAACAAGTACAACTGCCTTCACCAGTGGCATTTAGCGTCTCAAAAATGTTTTTTTTTAATCCCTAGTGAAAATTTTGACTTCAAATGGCACCTGATTATCATGCTCTTTTAATATAGACTCTCTGGACTTCCCTTAATATAGCCATGTAGATGTAGAAAAGAAAGAATGCACAACATTGCTGATCAAACTCTTGCTGTGTTAGGAAGTTGTGCTAACTGGAAGGCCAATGAAAATCTATTAAAATATTGGAGTGGTACAATAGAAAACCTAGCACAGTTTCCTTGTTATAATTATGCCAAAATGCTGATTCAGCTGATGAAGCTAGCGTTGTCATAGCACAATTGCTTGCTCACCGATGTCTCAGCTAATATTTCATGTTTACTAGATGAGTGAAATTATGAAATTTCTAAAATAGGTACATTACTAAGCCTCACCTTGCTAAGCACCAATTGCTAGTCCTGCTTCTGGGTTTAGAGAAAGGTACACAGTGAGTCACTTGTTCCTCGTAGAAGTTTATTATGGGGGACTGGGGGCAGGGGGCTGTCTTGGATCCCTTTGGAGATTTAGTAAATGCTGTTGAACTCATCAACAGACAAATGCACACTTTCACCTATGTTTACATAAAACTATGTAGTTCACCTGTGTCCCTAGTAGGGATCCATGAATTCCTGCTTAAAGAATGGTTGCAATAGGAATTCAATCATTTTTAGTGTAATTTCCCCTTAACAGATATTTTTAAAAAATGAATACTGAATTAAGCAATTGTCTATTAGATGCTATTTTCCATTTGGTATTTTCCAGCTATTGTTCCTGGATTCAAATCCTGGCTCTGCCACTAACTTATACCGTGACCTTAGGCAAGTCATTTAACTTCTCAATGCTTCAGTTTCCTCAGCTATAAACTAGGGGGGATAATAGAAGAATAACTAAGCATTTCACAGAGCTTAAAACAATGTGGGTTCATTGGATGTTAGCCATTGTTGTGGTTGATGGTGTGGTTGGGTAAACCTCTGTTACTCCTGTTTTGTCACAATGAAGATTAAAATGTACTTTTTAAAATTAAGTACATTTGGATAATTTGTAGAGAAAAGGCCATTTTAAATTCCATACCTCACTAGAATGTTCCATTATTTGGGACAGTGTACAGATATGAGATAATACACACTACTGAGACGATGTAGTAAATAGGACTTAGTTATCCCATGGCAAACTGTGGAGACAGGTTCTGTGAGTGTGCTCCTGCAAGGCTGTAAACTTCCTTGATGCAAGACCAGAGGGTCCAGATGGATTGGACTTCACTTTCCATAATTCAAGTTAAATACTTTTGCAGAGGGAACTTGCAAGGATTCTGAAATCAAATTGACAGTAGGAGTGAGCCATTTACTGAGCCCTCAAAGATTACATGAAACTTTATAAGATGGGATTTAGGGAGTGGGTTCTCTATTTAATACGAGCCCTAAGAAACCTCAAATTTATCCTTGGGATAATGTGAAACAACACCATTAAGATACAGATGATCTTTTGATTGAAGAAAATCAGGATCAAGAAGGGAAGATTAGTTATATTATTAATAATATAGCCTTTGATTTTAAATATTTTATTTTGTTCTGAAAATAAAGGTTTACTACATATGATCTATAACGGAAAATTTGGAAATAAAACTAGGGGTTCCAAGGGCTTTAAGATTATCCAGGAGCACAGAAAAAAAGTGGCAAAGAATACCATACCTCATTTTACATCTTGAGGTAAATGGAAAAGAAAAATTGCTATAATTGGATTTTCTTCAGACATACCAAGAATATCCCTTGTTTTTGCATTAATGTGCCTGGGTCATTAATCATAACCTAGGAACTGCATCTCACCTGAAAACCTAAAGATTTTCCTTTGGCCATACACCAAATGAATTGCAAAGGCATAGAATATTTGGTTTTAAATTCCCTACGTGCTTGTTATTGACTCATCTCTGAACATATCCAAAAATAAATTCTACTTATCCAAATAGTGAGCATTATTTTACCCTAAAACATTTTTTCTCTTGGCATCAATAGTACAACCACTCTCCTCACATGTTCACAATGGAAACCCTGGGACATGAAGCGTCGGAGGCAGTGGAGGTCCTTTGAAAATGTTTCGGTACCAAGAGCTTGAGTACCAAGGGCCAGTGTAGTATTACAGCTGGAAGGTACCACATCTCTACCTTCCAAGGCCCCCAGACGCAGCCCAGATGTGTTCTGAAGAGATGTGACTGCTTGTCAGGTTATCTAAGGACCTTTTCAGTATGGGATGCTTAGTTAATTCTAGAGACCAAGACATCTGCTAGCCACAGGGAATTTGGCTGCTACCCTGTATTTCATACCCCTTACAAGCGAGTGGCGCTGAATAAAGGAAGAGATGTTTTCACCTTCCATTAAAGCCTGTGGTGTATCCTGTAGGCAGCAGCCTATTCGATTCACATTTTATGTATTTTTTAAAGCCACATACTTTGAGCTCACTCCCAAATTTTAGTTCTAGATAATGGCTACAGTCTTTAGAATGAATACAAAACAAATTACATGGAACATTAAAGTGCAAATTTTAGACAGATCTACTCTATTTTATAGTAGGGGCATTGGCTTTGCTTTATTATCCAACTTCTAGAACTTTCTATAGGTAATTTCATAATCATGAAATATTTTAAAATCATCTCAGTAATTTCTCTGAATAATTTGTCAGGTTTTTTTGAGCTCGGGTAAACTGCATGTAGAACCAGAATAAAAGTTGTGCTTTTGAGCTTTTTTCCTTGAGGTTTAGTCTGCTCTGCAGGGAATTCCCAGCACACCACATTTTCCTACAGCTCATCAGAAAGTTCCTTCAAGAATATTTCTTCATGTCTCAAACTGAATTCCCCTACAGATCCATCAGGAGGGCAGCCATGAGAGAAAATTTCAATATCGCACATTTATGTTAAATATTATCTTCACAAAAGTCTGTAAACTAAACAACAACACAGATCTCCATGGGGTTTCTGGCTGTTTTGAGTGTATTGTAAACAGTCATGAAGTTGCACAATGCTTTGCTCTAGTCTCTTGATAAACAAGAACCCAATATGTCAGGCAGCCTTGCCACACTGATGTATAAGGAGGCAGTGTCTTTTAGGACCAGAAAACACCTAGCCCTGCAGTTTGAAAGGTGATGAAATGCTCTTACTCTAGGCAAGGTTGTGGATTTATGAAATATGCTGTCTGTGCTCAGCATATCACTACAGAATGTGCAAAGCAGTGAAATAGAATTCTTCTATCCACCCTAGACAGACAAATGATTTCTTTCTGCTTTCTGGTTTGCAGTTTAACTACTTTATGTCAGATCAGATTTCAGTCTTGGATGTTTCCCAGCCAATGTTCTCTCAGTACAGGAATGATGAACAGCATTTATTCCAAGTCCCAAATAAATGTCAATCTCCTCTCCCCTGCATCAAGAGAGGCATTGCACTTTGGTGTCCAGTGTTATTTAAATAAGCCTTAAAATCCTCAGCTGTGTTGCTAATATGGGTCAAGATATTGATTCCCCTAGTTTGGCTGTGAGTGGCTTTTCATGAAAAGCATTGACTCAGCTGTTCAACTCAGCTGAACTACTTTACATGCTTAGAATGTGTTGCTTTTGCTGCTGAGTAGTGAAAATCAAAGAGGATCCTTTAGTCACTGCAAGTCTGTTCGGATTACTGTTGGGGTTTTAGTTCCATGTTGCAGAGCTGCGAGAATAAAAAGAAAAATGATGGCTTTCATCATCATAGGGGACCTGCTTCATGCTCCCCCCATATAAATACATGAGAACAGATTCTTTCATGTGTTATTTTAATGCAAGCTTTCACGAGTGGTGTCTACAAACCTTTCTCTGAGTCACTGACCACATAATTTACCACAATTCTCTCTTGTAGGTAGTCAGCTCAGCCGGGTAGAGAAACTGCTGTGACTTGTTTTGGCTGTGTCTTTTTGATCACTCAAAAAATTGGTGATTGGTTAGGGTACAGAGATCTTGATAAACATAATTTCACAATGTAAACACACGAACAAACCCAAACTATCCACTTTGAGAAGGCAGATGGTAAATTCCTTGTCAGAAATGGCTATAGTTAAAGAGACTCAGTAATAGCACGGTGTGTACCAGTGGGCTCAGTAAACATCTATCACTGACATCATGATCAAGCTGTTAAGTCCTAGTCCTGAGACTGATGGTCTCCTCTGAGGAGCCTGTAACCATTAACATTCTTGGAGAATCAAACCAGGGCAATACATTTTTCCAAAACGTTAAATGGGAGTATTGCAGCCCTGGACAGCGTAGATGACTAGATGATATCCCGGGGCTCCAGGAGTACATTCACTCTGCTTGGCTGAACACTTGACTGGCCTTAGATCTTCAATGACTTACCAACAATGTGAATAGTCCCTTTAGAATGTTGGAGAGGCTCATTTGCTATTTCTTTCATTATAAAAAATTTTTTTAGAGACAGGGTCTCACTCTGTTGCCCTGGCTGGAGGTGCAGCGGCACGATCACAGCTCACTGCAGCCTCGAACTCCTGGGCTCAAGCTATGTTTCCACTTCAGCCTCTCAAAGCACTGGGACTACAGATGTGAGCCACTGCACCCAACCTCATTTGTTGTTTATTATGGTGATGGCATGCTTAAATGCCTAAAGGTTTCCCACTCATAGTTCCCAACACAAGGTTCAGAAAAGTCCAAAATCCAATCTCAATTATACATATTTGTGTGGAGATATATATATATGCATTTCAAAACGTAAAGAAATAATGGGCTTCAATATTCAAACTTTGCCATAGGGCCGGACAGCACAGGCTGGCAGACGTCTTGTGCATACCTTCACTTTATTGGAAATATAGCAGATACTCCAAAATTAGGGTAATTTTTAACTTGTTTAAAAATAATAGCTGCACTATCATAATCTACTCTACTGTACTTCCAATACTAGCAGCCATTTATTGGGATTGACCATATGAAGAAAGATTGACATAGAGTATTTAATTCTCACAAAATTCTAGAAGTTAGATATTATTATCTCCATTTTATTTTTTTTAAAGGATAGAAGTTAAGCCACTTGTCTAAGGCCACATAGCTAAGGCCATACAGTCATGTTTTGAACAAATATTCGTCTGATTACAAAGACAGGACTCTATGCTAAACCTGTGCTTACTGATTTGAGAGCCAATAAGCAATAACCACATGTGGCTTCTGAGTACTTAGAATGAGAAATATAGCTAGCCCAAGTTGAAATATACAGTGAATGTAAAATACACACCAAGTTTCAAAGACAGTGTACAAAAGAAAGAATATATAGTATCTCAATTATTATATTTTGGTTAGATGTTGAAATCATCATTTGTATATATTGGGTTAAATAAAACATATTATTAAACCTATTTCCACTTTTTTCTTTTTAAAATGCAGTTATTAGAAACTTTAAAAGTACCTATGTGCCTTATATTACACTTCCAGTAGACAGAGCTGTGCTAATCTCTATCCCATTTTAAGACATCATCAATTTTTACAAGTAAACATTGTTTTGGACTACAGAAATTTGTTTTCCTTTTCTTAAAAAAAAAGCCAGTGGTTGAAAATTTTAAAAAAAGTGATAGACAAGTTTTACAATTCACTGTTTATAAGACAAGGATGAAATACAGTTTTGCCTTTTAACTTCTCTCTTTTAAGACTGCAGTGTAATTATTTTTTGTTTTCTCCGTTTTCTTCAAGAGTCCACAGTTTGTTTGTCTGTTTGTTTGTTTTGGTAATTGACCTACAGGAGTGCAGGGAAGAGGTCTTCTAGTACAGTGTTTTCCTCTTTAAAGGTCTTTTTTGTAATCCATTCATTTGCAAAATATGCACAATCAGATGGAGCCTCTCTGAAACCTGTACCAAAAAAAAGACAGAAAAATATAGCAGGTAGCTATGGCACTGCATCAAGTACTTAAATCTGCATTTCTCAACATTTAGGAGTATAAAATTTAGAATATTACACTTCTCTTTACACATCTCACAATAGGATTAAATATTGTTGTATGTATGTGTGATAGTTGAAATGGAGTTTTGATATTAGATTTCATGATAATCCCAGGAGGTTCACATTTTTAGGTCCTATCCCTGTTGGCCTTTCATTGCAGTCAAAGGAAGCACAGCACCTCAAAACTGAATCTCAACTACCATCTCAAAGCGTCAGATATTAGCATAGTCAAAAACCATGGCAAATTTTTCAGATCAGACCTCCCATTCAGTTCAAAGAAACGTAATCTTAAACTCTTGCTGATGCCACTGGGAAGACAGGCAATAAAGATCAATGAACACATTCCACTTGTTTCTAAGTTGGACATTTTGTCTTCAGCAATAGTTTTAACCTGATTCTTGGAGAAGACATGTCCAGGATGAGGCACACCAATCGAGCATTGCTCCCTCATGCCAGGTCAGTCATGGACCTCTCTTCCTTCATTGGTTTTAATGTAAAGGAAGTTTGAGTTTCCTTATTTTTATGATGCATTTTTTTTGTACAACATATTGTTTATTATTGTTGATCAAATGATTTAATCTCATTCCAAATTCAGCTACAGAATCCAAGCCTAAGACCTCTATGACAATGGGTTTCCAAAGTTTCACAATGTATGACTTGCTCTTTAACAACAAGTCATGTGGATGAGGCAACCAAACCTGCTCCAGTACAAACCAAACCAAAACACTGACTCACTACCAAGGGTTTCAACCAAGGACGAAAGTGCTAGGTGACTTTCTAAGTCAATTCCTAATAATCATCTAACTGATAAATAGAAAAAGGCATATATAAAAGTCATTCAATTAAATCTCTTCATTTAAGACACTATACTGGTTATAATTTCACTCTCCTATATAACCCTTTTATCACAGGGAAGGTTGAAATAATGGTTCCGCTGGTGCAGAAAAGATGTTTATAAACAACTTGACATTTGCATTGATCCTTTGGTTCTTTTTTTAGTTTCCAAGCAAAAGATAAAGCACTCTATTTGTCTATTATATATGCAACACACTGTAATTGCACTTGGCTATCCATTTGTATCCAAGGAGCACCGCTATTGGTTTTCCTTCTCAAATACTCTGGAGGAGACAACATACCATTAGAGTAGCTTTCTTGTCTGAATCTGACAGGATGTCTCTCAGTCCCACTTAAGAAAAGGTGCCTCTCACAAACAGAGCTATTTCCAAGTATCTGGACCCTTTAAAGTGGTATTTTTCTTTTTAGCTGATCATATGTGTGTGTGTGGGTGTGTGTGTGTATTTGCGTGTGTATGGTTATTTAGTCAAGCAGTGAAGCAAAATGCAATTTACTAAGCCACACATCCTGTGGAAGAATTTACAACACTTTCATAAGAAGAATGCTGTCATCCAAGAAATACGGTGTCAAAATGAATAATATTTACAGTATAAGTGTGATGAAGCACCCACCTGGAGAAACATAGAGTTTAAGACACCGTGATTTATGAAGATGAGGAGCAACCTTAAGCTTGTATCATTTATGTGACCCAGAGACAGCAGGTAAGCATGAAGGTTAAGTGCCTCACCTTGTAGATGTAAGCTCCAAGATGTTGAGACTCATGTAGATCAGCTCTCTTTGATCATTCCACTCTATGAAAACTCACTAGAAAATATCATTTTAAATATTAAACAGAATGGCTTTAACTATACACTCAACCTAGGGATAAGAGAGCCCTCTTGGAAACAAGGTGGTAGACACTTCTCCTTCTGTTTGTTTCTTTATCTTCTCCCTTCATCTGGTACTTAAACAATTTGTGCTGAGGGAGTTAGAGAAAGTGAGTTTTTCCAGATCTATGCTCTTAGCTTTATGGTATAAAGCCTTTTTATAACTTTTGCAGAAACACAACAGACTATAGTAAATAAATTAGAACAATTAACTTACATGACCTTACTTCAAAGTGGCTACATACTAAAATAATTCCATGCAAGTGTACTAGTTACAACACTTGCTTAATTCTTTCCCAAATATTAAAGTTAATAAATATATATTTTTAATTTGAAAGCAAAATAAAATTATTTTTGAGACTATTAGAGCTATCAGTTCATAGTTATACATCTTACTAACTTTATTTAAAGTCTGGATTTTCTCTCCCCATAAAGGTAATGACTGTTAGGTTGTCGAAAAAATAGATTTCTTTTTTTCTTTTTCAACTTTTATTTAAGATTCAGGGGATTTGTTACTGGGTATATTGCATGATGCTGAGGTTTGGAGTACAAATGATCCTATCATCCAGGTACTGAATGTAGTACCTAACAGTTAATTTTTCAACCCTTGCTCCACTCCTTCTCTTCCCCTTCTAGAAGTCCCCAGTGTCTATTGTTGAAATCGTTATATCCATGAGTACCCAATGTTTAGCTCCCACTTGTAATTGAGAGCATGAGGTATTTATTTTTCTGCTCCTGTGTTAATTTGCTTAGGATAATGGCCTTCAGCTGCATCCATGTTGCTGTAAAGGACATTATTTCATTCTTTTTTATGGCTGCATAGTATTCCATGGTGTATATGCACCACATTTTCTTTATCCAATTCACCGTTGATAGGCACCTAGATTGACTATATTAGTCCATTCTCATGCCGCTATAAGGAACAGCCTGAGACTGAGCAATTTATAAAGAAAAGAGTTTTAATTGACTCACAGTTCTGCGTGGCTGGGAAGGCCTCAGGAAACTTATAATCATGGTGGAAGGGGAAGCAAATACATCCTTCTTCACATGGCAGCAGGAAGGAAAAGCACTGAGCAAAGGGGAAAAAGCCCCTTATGAAACCATAAGAACTCATGAGAACTCACTATCATGAGAACAGCATGGTGGTAACCACCCCCATGATTCAATTACCTCCCACCAGGTCCCTCCCATGACAGATGGGGATTATGGGAACTATAGTGGAAAATGAGATTTGGGTGGGGATACAGCCAAACCATATCAGTACCACATTTATTTATTTGTGTATATAGAACCCTCCTTGCATCCCTGTTATAAATTCCACTTAAACATGATTAATCAGTCTACTGATGTGCTGTTGGATTCCATTTGCTAGTATTTTGTTGAGAATTTTTGCATCTGTGTTCATCAGGGATATTGGCTTGTAGTTTTTTTCATTGTTGTTGCCTCCTTTTCTGGTTTTGGTATCAGGCTAATGCTGGCCTTATAGAATGCGTTAGGGAGAATTCCATTCTTCTTAATTTTTTGAGAGTTTGAGGAGGATTAGTATTAGTTCTTCTTTATTTGTTTGGTAGAACTTGACAGTGAATCTGTAAGAGTCTTGAATTTTTCTTTCTTAGGAGATTTTTTATTACTGATTTAATCTAGCTCCTTGTTATTGGTATGTTTGGGTTTCCTATTTCTGCTTGATTTAGTTTTGGTGGGTTGTATGTTTCCAAGACTTTATCCATTTCCTCTATGTTTACCAGTTTATTAGTGAATACTTGTTTATAAAAGTTTCTAATGATCTTTTGTATTTCTGTGGTATCAGTTGTGATGTCTCTGTTTTCATTTCTAATTGTGTTTATTTGTATTTTCTTTCTTATTTTCTTGGTTAATTATGCTAGTGGGTTATCAATTTTGTTTATCTTTTTGAAGAAACAACTTTTCATTTCATTGACCCTTTGTATTGTTTTTTGTCTGTTTCATTTTGATCTGCTCTGCTCTTCATTATTTCTTTCTGTCTGCTACTTTGGGGATTGGTTTGTTTTTGCTTTTCTAGTTCCTTGAGGTGCATTGATAAATTTTTTATTTAAAATATTTCTACCACTTCTTTGATGTAGGCATTTATTACTGTAAAATTCCCTCTTACCATAGCTCTTGCTGTATCCCACATGTTTTGGTATGTTGTGTTTCCATTTCTATTGTTTTAAGAAATTTTTAAATTTCCATCTTAATTTCTTCATTGACCCAATAGTTATTCAAAAGCATGTTTAACTTCCATGTTTTTGTATAGTTTCCAAAGTTCCTCTTGGTATGGATTTCTAGTTTTATTCTATTATGGACTGAGAAGATAATCAGTATGATTTTGATTTTTCAAATTTGTTGAGACTTTTTTTGTGGCCTAACAAATGATCTATCTTGCAGAATGCTCCATATGCTGATGAGAAGAATATGTATTCTACAATTATTGGGTAAAATGATTTGTACATTTCTACCAAAAGTCCTCCACTATTATTGTATTGGAGTACATACTTCTCTTTAGATCTAGTAATATTTGCTTTATGAAACTGGGTGTTTCAGTGTTGGGTGCATGTATATTCAGAATTTTTATGTCATTTTCCTGGATCAGTCCCTTTTTCATTATATAATAACCTTTATTTTTTCTACTATTTTTGACTTAAAGTTTGTTTTATCTGAATAAGTATAACAATTCCTGCTTGCTTTTGGTTTCCATTTGCATGGAATACCTTTTTTCATCTTTCTGCTTTAAGTCTATATGTAACTGTACAGATAAAGAGCATTTCTTGTAGGTAGCATATAGTTGGATCGTGTCTTTTAATCCATTCACTTGGTCTGTATCTTAGAAGTGAATCTAATCTGTTTACATTCAAGGTTATTACTGATATGTGAGGTTTTTCTTTCCTGTCATACTGTTAATTGTTGGGTTTTTTTTGTATATTCTTTGTTCCTTTTTCTCTTATTGTTTGTCATTGGTGTTTGGTGGTTTTCTGTACTGGTATGATTCAGGTCCTTTCTCTTATTTGTGTGCTTGCTTTACCAGTGAGTTTTATACTATTGTGTGTTTTCAGGTTAGTAATTGTTGTCTTTTTGCTTCCAGGTGTAAGACTCTTTTGAGCATTTTTTATAGGGCTGGTCTAGTGGTAATGAATTCCTTCAACATTTGATTGTTTGGGTAAGATATTTTTTCCCCTTCATTTTCAAAGAATAATTTTGCTGGATATAGCATCCTTGGCTAGCAGTATTTTTTTTCAGAACTTTACATCTATTATTTCATTCTCTCCTAGCCAACAAGGTTTCTGCTGAGAAGTCTGCTCTTTTTATTCTGATGGGGAGTCCCCTTATAGGTGACTAGACACTTTTGCTGTTTTTAGAATTCTTTCTTGTCTTTGACGTCAGCCAGATTGATTATAGTGTACTGTGGAGAAGACTTTTTGAATTATATCTATTTGGGGATTGCTAAGCATCCTGTATCTAGATGTCTAAGTCTCTTGCTAGACTTGGAAAGTTTTCATCTATGATTTCATTAAATGGGTTTTCAAACAGTTTTGTTTTCTCTCCACTTTCAGGGATACTGATAGTTTGAATATTTGGTTGCTTTATGATATTAATATATCAAGTAGGCTTTACTCATTCTTTTAAATTTCTTCTTTATGTTTGTCTGACTAGATTATTTCAAAAGACCTATCTTCGAGTTCTAAGATTACTTCCGCTTGATCTAGTTTTTTGTTTTTTATATTTCATTTAATACATTTTTCAGTTTCAGAATTTCTGTTTGGTGTTTTTTTTATGGTATGTCTTTGAAAAATTATTTCTCATTCATATCCTGAATTGCTTTCTTAATTCTCTGTATTTTTATTTTTTGGTATTCTCTTGTATATCACTGAATTTCCACAGTATCAAAATATTGAATTCTTTTTCTGTGAGTTTATGAATTCTTTTTGATTGGAATCTATTGCTAGAAAATTATCGTGTTCCTTTGAAGGTGTCATATTTCCTTGCTTTTTCATGTTTCCTGTGTCTTTACATTGATATCTGTGTATCTGGTATAACAATTGTTTTTTCAACTTTTTGAATGTCCTTTTGAAGGGGAGGGCCTTTTTCCTGAAGATGTACCCATGATGTTGGTTGGATAGGGTATTTCGGCTTTGAATCTGAGTGTGTAACTTAGTGTAGTCTTTGTAGGATTTTTTTAGCTGTAAACACCACCAGTGGTATCCATGATTTCCTGTGTGGCTTGGGTTGCAGATGTTAGTTCAGGCTGTGGTGAAGTTTTGCTGTGGTCTGGGATGCCAATTAGGTCAATTTTTGAGCCCCAGAGGTAGCAGTACTAGGCAGAGTATGTCTGTCATTGGGCCCTCAGGCTGACATACATTAGTGCAGATATTAGCAGGCCCAGGCAGACTGACTTTTGGGCCTCCAGATGGCTTTCTTGGGTGCCAGAAATGGCAGTGGTGGGGCAGGTGGATAGGCATGTTCTCGGGTTCCTGGGCAGTGGGTTTGGTGTGGGAAATGACAATAGCAGTGGAGGAACAATTTATTTGGGACCCAAGTGGTTTGTACTGGTGTTGGCAGTGGTTGCAATGGGTTGGATGTGCCAGTCCCCAGACCCACAGGTTGTGTGTTGGGGGGTGGGTGTCATCTATGTTGCTAGCAGTAAATTGAGTGGGCCCAACCCCCAACTTCAGGAGGAGTATTCAGGTACCACTAGAAAGGGACTGGGCTGGGCCATCCCCAGGTGTCTGGACAGTGTGCTCAGGAACCGGGGGCATATAGCCAGTTTGGGCTGTGACCTCAAGCTCCCTGGTGGTGCATGAAAATGCTGGCTTTGGTGTGCAGGTGTGGAATGAGCCCCTTGTTGCCAGTGAAACACTCAGGTAAAGGTGGCAGCAGCTGCACTGCAGCCCTTCTACTGGGGAACGCAACATTACTTTCCCTAGGAGCAGCCATAGCCAACTGAAGTGTGTGAGCTTTGCTTATACTTTGTCTCAAAGAAGTTCCCAGCTGCAGTGGTTATGGGCAGTGGAATTTGTCCTCAGAGCACATGAGAATGTATAGCTGCCTCTCTGCAGGGGGCGGTGGGGTGGGATTGCTGCTCATGGCTGCTGCCTCTGCCTGATTGCAGGGTAGGATGCAGTCTGGAATATGCTGTTGCTGCCCAGGACTCAGGGGCTTGTGGGACCCAGCATGAGCTCTTTCTCTGGAGCAATGCTTTCATAATTTTCAGAAAGCTCCCTATGTTAGTCTTGGGGCCTATGAGAGTGGAGGGGCTCTCCCATGGTTAGAATTGTATGCAAAATTCGGTATTTGGTGGGAATGTGGACCACTGGGTATCTCTCACATACCCTTTTCCTGAATTAGGATTTGGAGCTGATACCAGCTGAGCAGGCTGCCTCACTTCCTTCCCTTTTCTTGCTTTAGGTGTTTACTGTCACTTTTCTATTAAATTTCAGTGTTCTGTCTTGGATGATCTATTCAAAGTACAACTATATACTCACTATTTTGGTTCTTCTTAGTGGAGGAGGTGAATAAGAGATGAATCTAATCAGCCATTTTGAATCCCCTCCCATTTCTTAAGTAGGGATCATAATAATGCCTACCTCATATGGTTCTTGTGAAGATTACATGTGTTAATATATGTAATGAGCTGAGAATAGTATGCAGTAGATGGAAAAGTGATCAGAAAATACTAGCTATGGAAATTTGAAAATTGGTGGTGAACTGAAAAGAGTTGAAAACTTCCTAAAACTTGATGGCAACCTATCTATTAAAATTGGATATTTAAACATCTGTAGTTTCACAGGCTTGTTTGTTTCTACTGAAAGGTACCGACAAAATCTAGCAGCACAGTACATGGTTAGTATTCATAGACACACAAAGTAGAGGATGGATTCAATATTTGGGAAAGTCTGAAAAAATCAGAGGCCTGATTACCGGGTAATACAGTACTTCTATCATTTAAACATGAACTCACATAGGTTGTTGAATTGAGTACCTTATGAATATTAATGTTCTAGAAAATTTAGAAAATATAATTGTAATTTTTTACAGAAACTCATTTTCTTGGTTTATGTTTGATCTGACATGAAGGAAGATATTTTGTTCAAAAGATATGACAACAATAAATGAAAGATAAAAAGGCTTATTGATTAATTTAGAAAACAAATGAAAATTTGAAGGTAATTAAAGTAAAATTGGGAAAGCTCTCTCTTCTATAATATAAGAGTCTCTAAATCCCAGTTTAATTTTGTTCTCATGTAGAATATCCAGTTGCAATAAAAAGAGGAAATTTTCTAGTCTCTGTTTTTGCATATAAATTTTATACTCTCTTTCCTGTACTTTAAATGTCATCAATTAAATCACTAGCCAATTAAATCTCTATCCTCAAAGCAAGCATATATTTGTCTCAAATTTAACAGAATTTAAGGTTTAAAATAATAAACCACATAGTAACAATTAAATATAAAAGAGTAATTTATTGTATTTTATTAACAAAGTTGGCTAGAAAATGACTTTTTACAAAAGAAATTTTCCATTAACAGCTAAAACGATTTTCTAAGTAAGATAGACCCCATGCTGTGTTTAATGAGAAAAATTTTAATCATAAATGGTTAGGCATTTTATAGCTAAGTATTTTTTATAAACATCACTTTTAATTCTTCAGGGTTCAGTATAATTGAAAAATATTTAAATAGAATTGTCCTTTATATCCATATTGGAAGAAGAGGAATAAACCCAAGAGCAAAAATACAGGTTTATTCCTAGTGCTTCTTAAAGTAATAGTCATTCACAATAGCAAAGACATGAAACCAACCTAAATATCCACCAATGGTGGACTGGATAAAGAAAATATGGTACATATACTCCATAGAATACTGCACAGCCATAAAAATGAATGAGATCACGTCCTTTGCAGTAACGAGGATAGAGCTGGGTGCCATTATCCTAAGCAAATTAAAGTAGGAACAGAAAATCAAATGCCACATATTCCCACTTATAAGTGGGAGCTAAACATTGAGTATACGTAACACAAAGGCAGGAACAATAGACACCAGGGCTTACTTGAGGGTGGAAGGTGAGAGGAGGGTGAGGATTGTAAACCTACCTCTCAGGCTCTATGCTTATTACCTGGGTGATGAAATCATCTGTACAGCAAACCTCCACTACACCCAATTTACCCATGTAACAAACTTGCACATGTACCTCCTAAACCTAAAATAAAAGTTGGAAAGAAAAATAAATTAAGTAATAGTCATAACTGTTCTAAGACAAATTGTAACCGGGCTTATTTCACCCCCTAGCCCCACCCAGCTTCACAAATATGAAGGCTGGAAAGTTTTCCCTTTCCCAGCTTTCCTCTTATAGTCCCAGCTATGGACACCCTGTAGCCTACTTTCCATATCACCTCATCATTGTACTGACAAAATCTAAATGTTTTGAGTGTTAAATGTTTCTAGACTACACTAAAAACAAACAAAAAACCATTTATCAGAATTTCATCTGCTAAATATCTTTATCCTATATTTTATGTCTTCTTAATCCAGTTTTAACTTGGGCTCTATTTTGTGAATGCTTTTGAGTATGATGAATTACGTTTTCTGGAATGTTCTCTACAATGGTCTCCTCTCCTGGGTTTATATTCCTTCCACTTCCTTCCAGCTTTTTACTACTTTTTCTTTTGTAGAATGTTTTAATTGAATTCCAAGTTGCCTTGCAGCAAACCAAGTCTTACTGTCTTCACTATTCTGTTTATCTCAATTAGATTTCTTGCTTCCTTATCTGCTCCATCAACCATCAGTAAAAGACGTTTGTCTCTGACAGAATTCTCTTGTCAGCATCATCCTCTGATGCAGACCACAGCATTACCTGCTCTGGGCTTTGTGCTTTAGAGAGTCTTGCTTTGGCCTTCTTTTGGGGGAAAGAATTCATGGGGAGAGTAGACATGTCAACTCAGATCCTGTGCACCCTTCTAGAACTTTCTAAACCACATTCAGGTACCTGGGACCCTGGCTTTCTCTGCTCAACCCGAGTTCCATGGCGTGCACAGGTCTCTTCATTGAAACCATGCTCCCAAGGGTAAATGTAACCTATACCCTCAGGATGGCTGAGTGGTGACTGTTTGCAGGGATATGGACTATTTGGTCTGAGATATCCACAGGCACATGCAGGAGGCCTCTTGCACTTGGGATGAAGACAGAGTGAGAAGAGAGAGGTGGAGGGATGCAGGCTCCCAGGCTCTCCCACAGGGGCAAATCTCATTGCAGACTCCAAGAGGCACAAAACTTCTAATTTGGTTTGGCCTTCCAGGTTGTTATGAAGGAATACTTGTCAAAACAGGAGGCTAGAACAAATTTTATTTACAATTTATTATTTTGATTTAAATCTTTTAAATATTTTAACATATGTCTCCTGGTCCTCCCAGATCCTGCAGTCTGTCTCATGTTCCCATTTTCTTTCTTATTTATAGATTCTCCTCTTTTCAAAAATTTTTTTCCTTTCTTTTCTATCCCTTCTTTCTTGTTGTAATATACTAATTTCATCTTCTTCGTCCTGGAAACTGTTTGTGATAGATTTGCATCTTACCTGGCCAGGCCTGCAACACCAAGTCAGCTATTTCATACAATATGTAAAGCTCAGGTTTAGACAAAAACACCCTTTCTATCCATTCCTTCCAGGCTTCTGACCTGATGAAATCCCATTTGTTCCTCCTCTCTTTGTTCCTTGGACAAATTATGTAAAATAGTTGATAGTTAGAATGTGAAGCTAAATAGCAGTATTATTATATTTTCTGACCTAGGAAATCCCAACACTCCCGACGTGGGTAACAACTATTCTAATATAAGTAAAGACATAGCAATGTTAAATAATGCATGGGCTGCACAAATAATTTTATTTTGCTTTAAAAAAAGTTTGTCCCTCTCTTCCCCCTTTCATGGCTTAATTTCTCAATTCGTATTTCAAAAAGTTTGCCATATATTCTAAAATCAACTACATAATTGAACATAAAACAATCCTCAGCAAATGCCAAATAACTGAAATCATACCAAACACACTCTCAGACTACAGTGCAATAAAAAATAGAAGTCGAGACTAAGAAAATTGCTCAAAACCATGCAATTACATGGAAATTAAAAACATGCTCCTAAATGACTTTTGGATAAATAATGAAATTAAGGCAGAAATCAAAACATTTTTTGCAACGAATGAGAACAAAGACACAACATACCAGAATCTCCAGGACACAGCTAAGGCAGTGTTAAAAGGGAAATTCATAGCACTAAATGCTCACATCAAAAGTTTAGAAAGATCTCAAATTAACAACCTAACATCACAACTGAAAGAATTTGAGAAGCAAGAACAAATCAACCCCAATGCTAGCAGAAGACAAGAAGTAACCAAAATCTAAGCTGAATTGAAGGAAACCAAGACACAAAAAGCCATTTAAAAGATCAACAAATCCTGGAGTTGGTTTTTTGAAAAAATTAAGAGAGGCCACTGGCTAGACTAATAAGAAAGAAAAGAGAAAAGATCCAAATAAACACGATTAGAAATGACAAAGGAAATGTTACCATGGATCCCACAGAGATAAAAATAAGTATCAGAAACTGCTAGGAACACATCTATGCACACAAACTAGAAAACCTAGAGGAGGTGAATGAATTCCTGGACACATACAGCTTCCCAAGACTGAACCAGAAAGAAACTGATTCCCTGAACCGACCAGTAATGAGCTCTGAAATTGAATCAGTAATAAATAGCCTACCCCCGCAAACCAAAAAAATAAAAAAAATAATAGCCTACCAACCAAGAAAACCCCAGGATCTGATGGATTTGCAGCTGAATTCTACCAGATGTACAAAGAAGACCTGGTGCCATTCCTACTGAAATCATTCCAAAAAATTGAGGAGGAGGGACTGCTCCCCAACTCATTCTATGAGGCCAGCCTCATCCTGATACCAAAACCTGGCAGAGACACAAAAAAAGAAAACCTCAGGCCAATATCCTCAATGAACATCAATGCAAAAATCTTCAACAAAATACTTGCAAACCGAATCCAGTAGCACATTAAAAAGTTAATTCATTATGTTCAAGTAGGTGTCATCCCTGGGAAGCAAGGTTGGTTCAACATACAAATGTGATTCATCACCTAAACAGAACTAAAGACAAAAACCACATGATTATCTTAATAGACACAGAAAAAGCCTTTCAATAAAATTCAACACCACTTTATCTTAAAAACTCTCAATAAACTGGGTATTGAAGAAACATACCTCAAAATAATAACAGCCATCTATGACAAACCCACAGGCAATATTATACTGAATTGGCAAAAGCTAGAAGAATTCCTCTTGAAAACCAAAATAAATAAATATATACATACAAAACATAAGACAAGGATACCCTTTCTCAGCACTGCTATTCAACATAGTATTGGAAGACCTAGTCAGAGCGATCAGGCAAGAGAATGAAATAAAGGGCATTCAAATAGGAAGACAGGAAATCAAACTATCTCTGCAGATAACATGATTCTACATCTAGAAAGTCCCACAATCTCAGCCCAAAATCTCCTTCAGTTGGTAAAGAACTTCAGCAAAGTTTCAGGTTACAAAATCAATGTACAAAAATCACTAACATTCCTATACATTAACAACAGCCAAGCCAAGAGCCAAATAAAAAAGGCAACCTCATTCACAATTGCCACAAGAAAAGAATAAAATACCTAGAAATACAGCTAACCAGGGAGGTGAAAGATCTCTACAATGAGAATTACAAAACACTGCTCAAAGAAATCAGAGAAGACACAAACAAATGAAAAAACATCCCATGCTCATGGATAGAAAAAAATCAATATGATTAAATGGCCACACTGCCCAAAGCAATTTACAGATTCACTGCTATTCCTGTCAAACTAGTTCTTCAAAGAACTAGAAAAATCTATTTTAAAATTCATATGGAACCCAAAAAGAGCCTGAATAGCCAAGGCAATCCTAAGCAAAAAGAACAAAGCTGGAGGCATCACATTGCCCAACCTCAAACTATACTCTGGGGTTACAGTAAACAAAACAGCATGGTACTGGTACAAAAACAGGCACATAGACCAATGAAACAGAGTACAGAGGCCAGAAATAAGGCCACACATGTATGATCTTTGACAAACCTGACAAAACAAGTGATAAGGAAAAGACTCTCTATTCAATAAATGGTGCTCAGATAACTGGCTAGCAATATGGAGAAGATTGAAGCTGGACCCCTTCCTTACACCATATACAACAATCAAGTCAAGATACATTAAAAACTTAAATGTTAAAACCCAAAACTATAAAAACCCTGGACGACAACCTAGGCAATGCCATCCTGGATGTTGAACAGGCAAAGATTTCATGACAAAGACACCAAAAGCAATCGCAACAAAAGCAAAAATTGATGAGTAGAATCTAATTAACCTAAGGAGCTTCTGCACAGCAAAAGAAACTATCAACAGAGTAAACAGACAACCTACAGAATGGGAGAAAAGATTTGCAAGCCATGCATCTGACAAAGGTCTAATATCCAGCATCTATAAGGAATTTAAAGAAATTTACAAGAAAAAAAAATCAACCCCATTAAAAAGTGGGCAAAGGACATAAACAGACACTTCTCAAAAGAAGACATAGCTAGGCGTGGTGGCTCACACCTGTAATCCCAGCACTTTGGGAGGCTGAGGTGGGTGAATAACCTGAGGTCAGGAGTTTGAGACCAGCTTGACCAACATGGTGAAACCCTATCTCTACTAGAAATACAAAATTAGCTGGGTGTGGTGGCTCTTGCCTGTAATCCCAGCTACTCAGGAGACTGAGGCAGGAGAATCGCTTGAACCTGGGAGGCAGAGTTTGCACTGAGCCAAAATTGCGCCATTGCACTCCAGCCTGGGCAAGAAGAGGGAAACTCTGTCTCAAAAAGCAAACAAACAAACAAAGACAGACCAACAATCATATGGAAAAAAGCTCAACATCACTGATTATTAGAGAAATGCAAATAAAAACTATAATGAGACAGCATCTCACACCAGTCAGAATGGTTATTATTAAAAAGTCAAAAAATAACAAATGCTGGCAAGGTTGCAGAGAAAAAGGAGCACTTTTACACTGTCGGTGGGAGTGTAAATTAATTCAACTATTGTGGAAAGCAGTATGGTGATTCCTCAAAGAACTAAAAGCAGAACTACCATTTGACCCAGCAATCTTATTACTAGGTATATACTCAGAGGAATATAAATCATTTTACCATAAAACACATGCATGTGAATGTTCATTACAGCACTATTTACAATAGCAAAGACATGGAATCAACCTAGATGTCCATCAATGACAGATTGGATAAAGAAAATGTGGTATATATACACCATGGAATACTATGCAGCCATTAAAAACAATAAGATCATATCTTGTGGAAACATGGATGAAATTGGAGGCTATTATTCTTAGCAAACTAACACAGGAATAGAAAGTCAAATACCACGTGTCTTCACTTATAAGTGGGAGCTAAATAATAAGAACTTATGAACACAAAGAAAGAAATGACATACACTGGTGTCTACTTAAGGGTGGAGGGTGGATGGTGGGAGGAGAGAGAGAAGTGGAAAAGATATATATTGGGTTCTGGCCTTAATACCTGGATTATGAAAATAATCTGTACAACAGACCCCCTGTGACATGAGTTTAGCTATGTAATAAACCTTCACATGTATCCCCGAACCTAAAATAAAAGTTAAAATAAATAAATATATACATACAAAACATTTTTAAAAAACAGAGAAAAAAAATTTGCCATGATTTTTAGTACTATTAGTACAAAATACGTAGTATTTTAAAACTATACTTCATAAAAAAGGCATTTAAGTTTTAAAGCAAATAAAAATTGTCTTTGCACTGTTTCTTGCAGAGATCATCACAGAGTCCCGAGGAGACATGGTGAATTCTGTCTTTATATTTCTTCCCCAGAATATTACAGATATCCATATATAAAAATCTGAAATATAATTAGTTGGTAATAGGAACTAAAATCTCTATAAGGCCATTTTTTGTTGTTGTAGTTTGTTTATCTGTAATGCTAGGGCCACATCTCCAGTAGCTGTGGTTCCAGGGTACTGGGATAACCCAGGACTGACTCACAGAATCTTAGCAGGTTTTATCTATGTTATGGCATCCCCAGTACTACAACAATCAGGTGATGGCAACTGCTTATGAACATGGGGAGATGGAGATCTAGGTGGGTATGCGAAACTCCTTCTCCTCATTGAGCACTTCACAGTCCACTTCCAGGGTGAGAGCCTTCATGACTAGGAGGGGAACCATCACCACTTCTACATCACCTCTGATTTGGATGGGCTTGTCCTGTGCAGTCTGTTCCTGTCTTCTCTGTTCGAACTATTCACCACTTAAGACATTTAGCTCAATGTCTTAGCACCAGCAGGCTTTCATAGGTCTTCCCCTGTGTCTCACATCATTTGACCAGTGGAATCACTGAGAATCCTCCACAGCCTCAAGGAACAGGGTCAGTCATTCTAAAACAGAAGGGATACAGGCTATCATCAGGAAAGCTAGGTGAGAAGGAAAGAGGACTCTAAACATTCTGGACAACAGTAAGAAGAAATAGTAACCGTATTGCTCAGGGTTCTCCAGAGAAACAGAACCATTAGGACTCCTAGACATATCAGAGGGGATTTAAGATGGGAATTTTCTCAAGTGGTTATGGAGGCCAAGTCCCACAGTATACCTTCTGTGAGCTGGGGAACCAGGAGAGCCAGAGGTGTGATTCAGTCCGAGTCTGAAGGCCTGAGAAGCCGGAGAGCCAATGGTGTCACTCTCAGTCTGAGGCAAAAGGCCTGAGGAAATGGGGGGCCATTGGGCATAAGTCCCAGAGCCTGAAGGCCTTCAAACCTGGAGCTCTCATGTGCGAGGGAAGGAGAAGATGGGTGTCTCAGCTGCAGAAGCGAAAGTTAATCTGCTTCTTTGTTCTATCCAGGGTCTCAGCCCATTAGGTGGTGCCCACCCACATGGCTGAGGGTGGGTTTTTACTAAGTCCACTGATTCAGATGCTAATCTCTTCCAGAATCTTCCTCACAGACACACTCAGAAATGGTGTTTTACCAACTATCCGTGTATCCCTTAACCCAGCCAAGATGACACATAAAACTGTCACACTCACTGAGCAGAAATACATTTTTTAAAAATTCTTGCCTCAGGTCATTTAAGTGAAGAGTCCAAGATAGTTTCTTTGACTTTTCTTTTTAAAAGGAAAAATTACTCTTACAATAAAACTCACCTCTTCAACATGTCTACTTCTGTGATTTTTAGTGTATTCATAAAGTTGTGCAATAATTACCACTAATTTCAGAACATTTTCATTATTCTCAAAATAAACACACCCACTAGTAGCCCCTGCACATTCCCTTTTTCTGTCAGCCGCTGGCAACCAGGGGTCTTCTTTCTGTTTCTATGGATTTGCCTATTCTGGACATTCCTATAAATAGAATCATATAATATGTGGTCTCCTGTTTCTGGTTTCATTCACTTAGCATAATGTTTTCAAAGTTCATTTGTGTTGTAGCATGAATCAGTACCTCATTCATTTTTTATGGCTGAACTGTATTTATATGACATCATATGGATGTGCTACACTTTATATTACATTATATGGATGTGCCATGTTTTGTTTTTCCATTCATCAGTTGATAAACATTTTGCCTTGCTTGGTTATTTCCACTTTTGGATGTTATTTAAAAGGCTGCTGCTTGAAGACTCACGTACAAGTGTTTGTATGGACATATATTTTCAATTCTCTTGGGTATACACCTAGGAAAGAAGTTGTTAGACAATATGATAACTCTATATTTAACCACACGAGCAACTGCCAGACTGTTTTCCAAAGTGGTGCACTATTTACATTGCCACATCTTCACCAACATTTTTATTGCCTGTCTTTTTTATTATAGCCATCCTAGTGGGTGTGAGGTAGTATTTCATCACTGTTTTGATTTACATTTTTATACCATTGATTTATACATCTATTCTGTGCCAGTTCCAGTGTCTTGACTACTATGGCTTTGTAGTTCGTTTTGAAAATGGGAAATGTGAGTCCTTCAATTTTGTTCTTCTTTTTCAAGATTATTTTGGCAATTCATGGTTCTTCACATTTCCATGTGAATTCTAGGAGCAGCTTGTTAATTTTTGCAAAAAAAAAAAATCCAGTTGAAATTTTGATATAGATTCAATTGAATCTGTAAATAAATTTGGGGAGTATTGCATTTTAACAATATTAACTCTTCCAACCCATGTATGCAGATGCATTTTCACTTATTAAGATATTTCTTAATGTATTTTAATGATGTCTAGTGGTTTTCAAGATAAAAATTGGACTTCTTTTGTTAAATTAATCCTTAAATATTTCATTATTTTGGATGCCAGTATAAATGAAATTGTTTTAATGTCATTTTCAGATTGCTCATCATTAGTATATAGAAATACAATTAATTTTTGTATACTTATCTTTTATGCTGCAACCTTGCTAAATTTTTTTAATAGCTCTAATGGTTTTT
This sequence comes from Pan paniscus, assembly GCF_029289425.2. Taxonomy (NCBI): domain Eukaryota; kingdom Metazoa; phylum Chordata; class Mammalia; order Primates; family Hominidae; genus Pan; species Pan paniscus. Next base: position 73,898,885 of record NC_073256.2, on the reverse strand, counting down.
TTGTGGGTTCGTGGGATTTTCTAAATGCAAAATAAAGTCATCTAAAACTAGAGGTAGTTTTACTTCTTTTACCACCTGGATGCATTATTTTTCTTTTTCCTGCCTAATTACCCTGGCTAGAACTTCCAGTAATGCTGAAAAGAAGTAGTACAAGTAGACATTCTTGGTTGTCCTGATCTTAGGGCAGCACTTTCAGTCTTTTCACTAATAAGCATTATGTTAGCTGTGTGTTTTTCACTGATGCCCCTTATCAAGTTGAAGAAGTTCCCTGCAATTCTAGCTGAATATTTTTCTCATGAAGGATGTTGGATTTTGTTAAATGTGTTTTTCTTATCTATTGGGTTGATTGTGTGGGTATCGTTCTTTATTCTGACAATATGATGTGTATACTGATTAAGTGACTCAACTTTACTTATCTTCCTGGGTAAATCTCAATTGGTCATGTTGTATTATTATTTTTATACAATGTTGTTCAGTTTGTTAGGGTTTTTTTTTTCTTTTTGCTGTTTTTTCAGGATTTTTGTGTTTATGTTCATTAGGGATATTGGCCTGCAGTTTTCTTTTCTGGTGCTGTATTTGTCTCCTTTTGCTATCAGGATAAATAAGATGGAAAAAGTTTCCTCCTTTTCTATTTTTAGGAAGAGTTTGTGAAGAATTGATGTTAATTCCTCTTTACAGAAGTTTATTTAAATCATAAAAAATATAAATAGACTTATAACAAGTAGAGATTGAATTGATCATTTAAAACTTCCTACAAAAAAAGCCAAAGACTAGATAGCTTCACTGGTGAACTCTACCAAATTTTTAGTTTGTATCTTTCTAGGTATTTCTCTGTTTTTATGTAGGGTATCTAATTCATTGGCATACAATTGTTTATAGTATTCCCTTAGGCTATCCTTTGGTTTCTGTAAGGTCGGTAGTGATATTCCATCTTTCATTTACAATTTTTATAATTTGAGTCTTCTCTCTTTTTTGCTTGGTCTATATTTAGAAAACCCCATCCTCTCAGCCCAAAATCTCCTTAAGCTGATAAGCAACTTCAGCAAAGTCTCAGGATACAAAATTAATGTGCAAAAATCATAAGCATTCTTATACACCAATAACAGATAAACAGAGAGCCAAATCACGAGTGAATTCCCATTCACAACTGCTTCAAAGAGAATAAAATACCTAGGAATCCAACTTACAAGGAATGTGAAGGACCTCTTCAAGGAGAACTACAAACCACTGCTCAAGGCAATAAGAGAGGACACAAACAAATGGAAGAACATTCCATGCTCATGGATAGGAAGAATCAATATCATGAAAATGGCCATACCTTGCCATACTGCCCAAGGTAATTTATAGATGCCATCCCCATCAAGCTACCAATGACTTTCTTCACAGAATTGGAAAAAACTACTTTAAAGTTCATATGGAACCAAAAAACAGCCCACATTGCCAAGACAATCCTAAGCCAAAAGAACAAAGCTGGAGGCATCATGCTACCTGACTTCAAAGTATACTACAAGGGTACAGTAACCAAAACGGCATGGTACTGGTACCAAAACAGAAATATAGACCAGTGGAGCAGAACAGAGCCCTCGGAAATAATACCACACATCTACAACCATCTGATCTTTGACAAACCTGACAAAAACAAGAAATGGGGAAAGGATTCCCTATTTAATAAATGGTGCTGGGAAAACTGGCTAGCCATATGTGGAAAGCTGAAACTGGATCCCTTCCTTACACCTTATACAAAAATTAATTCAAGATGGATTAAAGACTTAAATATTAGACTTAAAACCATAAGAACCCTAGAAGAAAACCTAGGCAATACTATTCAGGACATAGGCATGGGCAAGGACTCCATGACTAAAACACCAAAAGCAATGGCAACAAAAGCCAAAATTGGCAAATGGGATCTAATTAAACTAAAGAGCTTCTGCACAGCAAAAGAAATTACCATCAGAGTGAACAGGCAACCTACAGAATGGGAGAAAATTTTTACAATCTACCCATCTGACAAAGGGCTAATATCCAGAATCTACAAAGAACTTAAACAAATTTACAAGAAAAAATCAAATGACCCCATCAAAAAGTGGGCAAAGGATATGAACAGACACTTCCCAAAAGAAGACATTTATACAGCCAACAGACACATGAAAAAATGCTCATCATCACTGGCCATCAGAGAAATGCAAATCAAAACCACAATGAGATACCATCTCACGCCACTTAGAATGGCGATCATTAAAAAGTCAGGAAACAACAGGTGCTGGAGAGGTTGTGGAGAAATAGGAACTCTTTTACACTGTTGGTGAGACTGTAAACTACTTCAACCATTGTGGAAGACAGTGTAACAATTCCTCAAGGATCTAGAACTAGAAATACCATTTGACCCAGCCATCCCATTACTGGGTATATACCCAAAGGATTATAAATCATGCTGCTATAAAGACACATGCACATGTATGTTTATTGTGGCACTATTCACAATAGCAAAGACTTGGAACCAACCCACATGTCCATCAATGATAGACTGGATTAAGAAAATGTGGCACATATACACCATGGAATACTATGCAGTCATTAAAAAGGATGAGTTCATGTCCTTTGTAGGGACATAGATGAAGCTGGAGACCATCATTCTGAGCAAACTCTGGCAAGGACGGAAAACCAAACAGTGCATGTTCTCACTCATAGGTGGGAATTGAACAATGAGAACACTTGGATACAGGGTGGGGAACATCACACACTGGGGCCTGTCATGGGGTTGGGGGAGAGGGGAGGGATAGCATTAGGAGATATACCTAATGTAAATGATGAGTTAACAGGTACAGGACACCAACATGGCACATGTGTACATATGTAACAAACCTGCACGTTGTGCACATGTACCCTAGAACTTAAAGTATAATAATTAAAAAAAAAAGAATGTTGAATATTGGCCCCCACTCTCTTCTGGCTTGTAGGGTTTCTGCCCAGACATCTGCTGTTAGTCTGATGGGCTTCCCTTTGTGGGTAACCCGACCTTGCTCTCTGGCTGCCCTTAACATTTTTTCCTTCATTTCAGCCTTCGAGAATCTGACAATTATGTGTCTTGGGGTTGCTCCTCTCGAGGAGTATCTTTGTGGTGTTCTCTGTATTTCCTGAATTTGAATGTTGGCCTGTCTTGCTAGGCCCTAACTCTTTTATTTTCTCTTATGTCGTTTGCAGCCAGGGACACAGGAACAGCGCATCGTGCAGCTGCTCCCTCCTGCTATTTTCCCCACAAAGCCCATTCCCCTTTGGTTCCAGTTTTGCGGTTGCCTCTCAGCCTCTGCACCTCCAGGTTCTTGCCTGTGCTCTTTGCTGGATTTCAGCAAGCCAAGGCAGGAAGTACTTCCAGACGGTGGATCTCTGCAATCCTGCTGGTCTTCAGCTGCTCCTGCAGTTTTTAACTTTATTTGACTGTCTCTTCCTCATTCATCTTGGTTGTTTTTCAAGGGTGAAGGCTTTCAAGCTGGAGTCTGCAGAGCTGAGGATGTGGAGCATGTGGGGACGAAGGGTTCTGGGAAAGGCCATAGGGTGAAGCTCCAAGCCCCAGCCACTCTGATCAGATCCACTCAGCTTTTATCTGTTTTGTTTAAATCCTCCATGTAAGACTTCCTTTTAACAAAGTTTGCCCTGATACAAAAAACAAAAACAAAAACAAAAACAAAACAGTTGAAAATTACTTCCCTCAAGAAAAACTCAATTGTTGCCACAGATAAGAATAATAGAATACAGAGCCCGATAAAATGAACACAGAATCCACCATTAAACAATCCCTATTTCATATGACCAATTTAAAAACTGCCGGGGTTGCCCATGGTAGCTCATGCCTGTAATCTGAGCACTTTGGGAGGCTGAGGTTGGGGGCAAGGGATCACTTGAGGCAAGGTGTTCGAGAACAGCCTGGGCAACATAGCAAGGCCCTGTCTTTATAAAAAATTAGATTAAATTTAAAAAATTTGTTGGGTTCTCTAGAACTTTACACACAAAAGTTATCTGTTTATTTTTCAGAGGAGGAAACTAAAGCCCAGGAAAGAAGGTATCCAAGGTAAAATAAGGGTGTAGCTGGAGCTAGGAGATAAATCAACCATGCGTTGGCAGGGGTGGATCTTTGCCAGTATCTTGGGCACCTAGCACCTTTCTCAGTCATGGTGGTCCTTGGCGCAGGAATGCATTATCCTCCCTCCTGCAGGCCTGAAGCCCTTCCACCTTAGCTCACCATGAGCGTGCTCTGCTCTCTCTTACTCCCCACTTCCCAGGTGCTCTGTGTTTGGCTTCCTGTGGGTTTAGAAGATGGCAGCAAATCCTCTTGCAAGTACTTGATTTAGTCAGCAATGCCTCCCTACCCTCCCTATTTCATAGTATTTTAGTTTAAATCTTTAAGATCAAGTGTTTCTTTGGCTCAGCCTCACCTACAGATCAGCCATTCTGCAACTCTCCTAGTCAATTATTAATCTCAGGTTCAGTAAGTTGTAGCCATGTGGGTTGGGTTACCTAGTACAGTCATGACCACCCAGGCCTGCCCCTTCACTGGATTGTGAAAAATATTCAAAGCCTGGCAAGTAAGCCAAAATGGAGATGCCAAAGCACATCTATCGGAGAAGTCATTCTTTGGCGTGGTCTTAGAGATCAATAAATGTAAGGTCCAGAGTTATATAAATCTATTGAGGAACAACTGGTACAGTTGGACTGTCTGTTGATCCTACTGCATTAGCAGGGTTCTCAAAAGAAACAGAATCAATAGGACTCTTCTCCTTATGATAAGATGTAAATAAATGAAGGCAGTCTGCTGGAGGGTTCTCTCTTACTCAGGGAAGCTAGTCTTTTTGTTCTGTTCAGGCTTTCTACTGATTGGATGAGGACCACCCACATCATGGAGGGTGATCTGCTTACTCAGAGCTCACCAATTTAAAGGTTAATGTCATCCAAAACACCCTCCAGGTTGACGCGCCCAATTAACCATCACACCTACTTTCTGAGATCACATCCACAGCAGCTCAGGTACTGCAGAATGAAAGGGATTCTACGGTCTTCCTCAGTGACTCATTTGAATCCACTTCTTATTCAGCCCAAATCATGCTTGCTTTTCCTTACCTAAATGTTATGAACTGTCACATTTATAGTACTGTCATGGAGATAAAAGCCACTGACCGACATTAAAAACAAAAATGAAATTTAAGGTACTGCCTTAACTCAGAAAAAAATCTTTATAGGATCTCCTTGATGAAAAGCCCTCTAGGGTTTCTGCCAATTAAATAATGAGTATCATATTTTGCCCTGTGGATAAGTGATTGTTTCAGAATGATTCAGTACATTGCGCAGGGTTGGAAATTCCTTGATTACTCACTAACTTTGACATAAAGAAGTTCAATAATAAACAGACTTCCAACCAATCTGACCACATGGTAAGATTCCTCACTGAGAAATGCCTCATCCTGCTCTCTCTCTCTCTTCCCTTTGGAAAACCAGAACAACCTGTTCATCATCAGTGATACCTCAGCTATAAAAATGAAATAATACCACAAGACCTAATCCATAGAAATGTGGTAGAAACAAACTGATTCATGATCAATAAATCTCTTAAAGTATTTGGTTCTATTATACAAGTCTAAGTGTTACTATTATCCCTGTGAAGATTTTATGAGCTACATAGTTGGGGGCTTCATTGCCTAGAGGAAGGAAAACAAATTGTCACTGAGAATGCAACTTTGTATATACAGCAGCCAGAAAGGCAAGAGTTCTACTACCGTTAGGAGGTAAATGCCATGTACTGTAAGCCTGGAGAGAATGTACTCATTCTTAATATCATAAGCAGACACAAGTATTTACCATATATACTTTTTAGTGATATTTGGTCACATTGGCCCTTCCGTCCCTGCAGGTAGCCTGAGGATTATTTTCTTTTTTGACATGTAAATAATCTATTTGTCCCTGTTCTTTAAAAGAACACAGCTTTCATAAAAAATGATGAGTTCATGTCCTTTGTAGGGACATGGATGAAACTGGAAACCATCATTCTCAGCAAACTATCGCAAGGACAAAAAACCAAACACCGCATGTTCTCACTCATAGGTGGGAATTGAACAGTGAGAACACATGGACACAGGAAGGGGAACATCACACACCGGGGACTGTTGTGAGGTGGGGGGCGGGGGGAGAGATAGCATTAGGAGATATACCTAATGCTAAATGATGAGTTCATGGGTGCAGCACACCAACATGGCACATGTATACATATGTAACAAACCTGCACGTTGTGCACATGTACCCTAAAACTTAAAGTATAATAACAATAAAATTAAAAAAAAAAGAACACAGCTTTCAAGATACCACTTTTGTCTAGAAGTCCTGAAATGTGTTTTATCTGTCCCATAATGCTGGAGGACATCAGTATATTTTAAATTATACCAAGGAGAATACAGTGTGGAATTCATTTTTGATACTATGTCTTATCCAATGGTTAATACACTACTGATGTAGTGCCACTACTATCACATTGTGTTAAGCAGTGTAGAGGGGATTTTTTTTTTTTTTTTACAAATAAAATCTGCTAAAAGTTATTCTGTTTGTACAGGGCAGCAATGTGTCTTCCATTTAAGCAGAAACATGTGATGAAAGTCCATAGTTCACAATGTCTGAAGCATCGCAGAGCAAGAGGGACATAAACAGGGGTTATCTATGGACACCATCATTTTCTACCTTTGCTTTTGACAGTCCTTTAAGTTAGACCCTAACTTTAGTGTTTCCTAATATTGCCTCAAGAATTGTTTTTATATCATCATGTTTATATAATGTATGATGAGAAACTATCTTAGGAAATAAATTGCATGCAGGTTGAAAAAAAACCTACTTTGAAGAAGTTAGAATCACATTGAGTCTCGTGGATCTCTCATTCTCTATTCCTTTAGGTTATTCCATTCTGCAATATTAGCTGAGCTATGTTTTGGAAGTTTGGACATGTTGTGTTATCTGCATTGACAGGTTACCAGGTATATTGATAATAGGCATTCTTTCCCCCCAATTCCAATTATTCTATAGTTATTAAATATAAAGGAATCAGCATTTGGTTCAGTTCAGCAATAGTAGTTGAATTTATATAATGTGAACTTACGCGAGATGTCCACTAAAGTAAATAAAGGTTGGCCCTCATCCTCAGGGAATTTCCAGGCTGATGTCAGAGAAAGATCCATTATTAATATTCAGCACATGAACTGGTGATAGATATAAGCACTGGAACCCGAGTGCAGAGGAATGACCTAAACCAGCATAGGTTAAAATTATAAAGAACCTAAACAACCATTTGATTCTGAGATTTTGTGTTTTACATATCAATTGAATCCGTCACAACCAAATTTTTTTAAAAAGGGGGTTGGGGAGAGGAAAAAAAGTTAAAAAAATTTTAAAACTGGAAAACTTTTGCCTCCAGACTCACCTTCTTCTAATCCTTTCTCCATTTTCTCTCTGAGATATAAATCTGATATTTATTTCCCTGATTTAAGCCCTTCCAGGTCTCCCAGAGCCTTGCTGAGAAGGTCTAACTTCCCCCTACTGCCATCCTCCCATTCCCTGGTCCCACCAACTTTCCAGCCTCATGTCCTGTTTTCTCCTCTATTGTCCCAATGCTCTGGCTATCATCAGACTCTACACATTTGCTAATCCCCTCCTCCTGGTATGTTCCTCCACTCTTGGTGCTATCCTAACCATCTTTCAAGACCCAGTTGAGGATTTTCCCCTTGGTGAAGCCTTTCTTTACCTCTCATGTGGAGTCAATTCCAACCTTCTTTGTGCTATCACTATGGTTTATTTGTACCTTCTTATGGTAGCAATGCGTGCAGTAGCTTGCAGTCATTTGCTTATCTAACCAGCTCCATACCTAGCCTCTGAGCACCTTGACAGCAAAGAAAATATCTTATTTATTTTTATCTGCCTGGCATATAGAAAAGAGTAAAAATAAAACTTATGATGAATAAACAAATGAATTACTCTTCTTTGCCTTGTTATAGCAGTTAATTGGGTATCTTGCAATTATTTATTTACGTAATCCACTTTGACACCAGTGGGCCGAGGGAGGTCCTGAGACACCGCTGGGACCTCAACTCCAGCTGGTGTCCAGGCTCTTGACACCATCATGAGGATGAATTCAAGGTCAGAAAATATGAAAATATGGACACTTATTGCAAAGGGAAAAGTACACTCAAGAAAAGGGAGTGTGGGTATAGTCAAGAGAGCCATGTAATGGGGACTGGGGTTTCTATCTTCATGGGTTTCTTTAACTAAGGGTGGAATAGTCATGGAGATTCCTGGGAAAAGGTGGAGATTTCTCAGAACTGTGGTGTCACCCATTTTTATACAAAATATGGATTTCCCCAGAACTGTCGCGGTATTGGTGGGTGTGTGATTTAGTATGTTTATTAGTGTATAATGAGGTCCTAGGTGAAACCTAGGTAAAATTCAGTGCCATGTTGGTCTTAGCCAGCTTAGTCTGTACCCTGTTTTTCAGGGTCTTATCAGCTCCTAGCTTCTATAGTTGTTTCAACAGTTTCCTTTTGCTAGTCATGTGGAACTGCTGCCTGGAGTTTTCTGTTCTCCTGCAACCATCCTGTGTTATTCCTGTCTCAACTCCACATCTAGCCTGAGTATCTTGCGGGAAGAGACTTTGTATGCCTTAAATGTTTTTATCTGCCTAGCACATAAACTGAAAGAATAAGCAAAGAGATGAGTTAATCCGAGAAGTTATCTTTCAAAAATATTTTATATCAGAAATGACCATCAAATTTCCTAACAACAAGACTCTTTCTACAGTTACATAAATACTTTCTATCTAAGTACTGCACTACTCGAGAAAGGAATGACAAGAATGTCTCTTGGTAGACATTATCAACTGAGGTGAATTTTCAAGAATAATAATCATCCTGTCTTCTTTTCCCCCCTCACAGAATATTAGCAAATAATAATCTGGAAAGAGATGTGGTACCAGATACACTGGAAGTAACTAACAAATGATTTGAAGTGAGACTTTAGGGTACACAGACTCCTGCAAAATGACTTCTACTTGACCATGCCTTCATTTCAGCATGGTGTTGCGGAGAATCCCAGAGATCTGAATCCCAGGAGAAGTCAGCCCATCCTGCTGTTCGTGGGAATCTATAAAGGAGGTGCACAAAGCTCCAGTTGCCCCTGATTTGAGAGATGTCTCCAGAGCAGCACTTGTTCCTGGTAAGACCTCCCATTCCCTCATCAAGACTTAGACCAAAACATTTAAAAGTTGCTTCCCCATCTCCAAGGCTCTTAGATTCATGTCCTCCTTTGGCTCCTATCCAATGATGATTTCACCTCTAACAACTAGATGTCAAGCTGCAAACACTCTAAGCACCAACTTCTTTCTTTCCAGTTGTTTTTAATTAGTACCCCTATTCCAATAATTTACTGCCCTCATCTAGACCTCTAAGCCATTTGCAACCCATCACATTCTTGTGTGCCCACTTCCGATGTTATCCAGCTTTGCATCCATGGGCCATTAATACAATAGTTCCTTGCATGCACCCTCAATTCCTTAGACCATAGGCCAGCAAACTAAGGATCTCAGGACAAATCAGTTCACTGCCTGTTTTTATAAGTAATGTTTTATTGGGACCTGGCCACACCATTTGTTTATGTATTGTCTATGACTGCTTTTGCACTAAAATGGCAAATTGAGTAGTTGTGACAAACTGTATGGTTACAAAGTGAGCCTAAAATATCTACTGTCTGACCCTTTGCAGGAAAAGTTTGATAGCCTGTGCCCAAGACGCTCTCCAACTTACTCACTTGGAAGGACTCCAGCTCTCCATTTATTCTTTACTGGTCCTGAGCAGTAGAGTAGGCTAAACAAAAACCCACACTTAAGCTGAAGATGCTCAACTTTAACACATGACTGCTACTTTCAAGTAAGCCTTATTTCTCCCATTATCTCAGATTACTATTGCACATCTTCTCTTTCCTTAAAACTCCAATTACCCCTTTCCTCTTCTCATTCTTAGCTTATAAAATAATTATCAGAAAAAGAACTACCCTGTCAGCCACCACCACATCTACCAACCTATTGACATCTCTGCCCATCTTCTCTGTGTTCCCTCTTATTTATTTATTTATTTATTTATTTTCAGATGGAGTCTCACTCTGTCGCTGGAGTGCAGTGGCTCCATCTCGGCTCACTGTAACCTCCGCCTCCCGGGTTCACGCCACTCTCCTGCCTCAGCCTCCTGAGTAGCTGGGACTACAGGCACCCGCCACCATGCCTGGCTAATTTTTTGTATTTTTAGTAGAGACGGGGTTTCACTGTGTTAGCCAGGATGGTCTCGATCTCATGACTTCGTGATCCGCCTGCCTCTTTTTACAATGCTTAACTAGGTCTACTCCTAGCTGAGGCCAACCACTTGACATGTGGGTTGAATTTTGTGTTAGTTGACAGGATCTCCAAAGAAAGAGAAACAATAGGATATATTCATAGAGGTAGATGTATGAGAGGGGAATAGATGTCTCAGGGAAATTGGCTTATGTGGTTATGGAGGCTGAGAAGTCCCACCATAGGTGACCTGCACACTGGAGAGCTAGGGAAGCCGATAGCATGTCTCAGTCCATGTATGAAGGTCTCAGAACCAGGAAAGTCAATGGTGTAAATTTCAGTCTAAAGCCACAGGCCTGAGAACTTGGGGTGCTGCCTGTGCAAGTCCTAGAGTCCCAAGGCCAGAGAACCTGGAGTTCTGATGTTGAAGGGCAGGAGAAGAAGGGTGCCCCAGCTCCAGCAGAAAAAGAGAGAAAATTTTTTCCTCTGCTATCTAGGCTCTCACATTGGGTGTGGGTGAATTTTCCTTACTCAGTCCACTGATTCAAATGCCAGTCTCCTCTGTAAACATCCTCACAGATGAACACAAAAATAATGCTTTATCACCTTTCTGGGTATCCCTTAATCCAGTCAAGTTGGCACCTAAAATTAACCTTCATGGACCTTGTCCACTTTCACCTCCTCGAGGATTTTGATCTTGTAATTATTCCCTTCCTTTTCTATTTCATTACTTTATCCTTCTCTCCTAGATCATGACCATCGATGAATGTGCTATAATAATTTCCATAAAAATTAAAATGCTCTTCCAAGAGTCCCCATTTCCTTCAGCCACAGCCTGTTCTGTGTGGCCTTGTAACCATCCATTTAGAAAGAGTTGTCTCTACAGATTCTTTACATGTTCTCGTCTTGAGTTCTCTCCTCAACCGGCTTTACCCATGCCTCCAGACTGAGAATGCAATTGGCAAGCTCACAAAGTCATTGTCATCAGCCTCTTGGGAGTGTGCAACATAGGAAGCACTCTTTTTCTCTTGAAACACATTCGCCTTTTGGCTTTCAGAACACTGTAACCTCCAGTTGTTCTTTCTACCTCCCTGGGCACTGCAGTCTTCATTACTGGCTCCTCCTCTCCTCAATCATGCAATTGTAGGTCTCAGAGCTCAGTGCTCAGTCCTCAGATCTCTTATTTATATATGCTCACTTCTAGAGGGACTTGCCCCGTCCCCTGGATTTAATTATCATCTATATTCTGATGTTTACTGAGTTTATATTTCCAGCCCAAGCCAATTCTCAGAATTCTAAGTCTCATTTTCTAAGGCATCTGAAACCTAACAAGGCCCAGTCTTTCCTGTTTTCATAAATAGTAACTAGTCTTTCACTTATAATCCTACAAATAGCCTTGTCCCCATTACTCACCTGTCTTGTAACAACTAGTCCATGAGCAAATCTTACTTTGAAATATGGCCAAGAGTGACATCTTGCCATCTCCAGCCTAAGTCTCCATCATCATCTCTTGCCTGGTCATCTTAGCTTCTACTCTTGCCCCCGTCTCTCTCTTCCCCACCTCACATTCAACGCTTCTCATGGCAATCATAAGGATTTTATTTTAAATATAAATCAGCTTATGTCATTTCTATGTGGTGTGTTTTCCAGTGGCTTTCCATCATGCTGAGAAGAGAATCCAAAGTCCTTTACATGATCAAGAACACCGTTCACCTTGGTGGCTCAGGCCTGCACTTTGGGAGACTGAGCAGGGAGGATGGCTTGAGGCCAGGAGTTTGAGACCAGTCTGGACAGCATAGTGAGTCCTCATCTCTGCAAAAAAAAGAAAATGTTTTTTTAAATAGCTGGGTATGATGGTGCACATCTATAGTCCCAGCTACTTAGGAGGCAGAGGCAAAGGACCACTTAAGCAAGGAGTTTGAGGCCACTGCACTCCAGCCTGGGTGACAGAACAAGACTCTGTCTCAAAACAAAATAAAACAAAACAAAATGAAACAAAAATTCTCTTCATAATCTGGCTTTGGTCTTTCTGACTCCATCTTAAAATCAGACTCTCTTGCTGCATCTTAGCCCCATCAGCATTTTTCCTGTTCCTTTGACATCAAGCTTCTTCCCCATCTCAGGCCTTTTACACTCACTGTTTTCTTAGCTTGAGATGCCCCTCCAGAGACCTGTGGTTATTACTTTGTTGTCGTCAGCAAATATCCTATGATCAAGTGTCATCCCCTCAAAGAAATGTCTCCTGACTACCTCTTTCTCCTCCCAAGACATTCTCTATCTTACTACTCTGTTTTATTTTTTTCTTTGTAGCATGTATCACAGTGGCCATAGCATTACACATTTATTTTTAATTCTCTAGATTCTCCCCTAGAATGTAAACCCTATGAGGTTAATAACTGTCTAATTCACCCCTGTGTCCTGGAACCTAGAATAGCACTTAACACATAGCAGGCTTATAGTAACTACTTTTTAATGAATAAACAGAAGTGTTTATATTAAATTTCATGTCCTTATAATCATTATAAGGAGAATAAAATTGTTCAAACTTAAACAACAATAAGTGAAGAAATGATCCCACTCTTAAAAAGCCAAAATAATCCCATGCCTTGTGCTGTAAAGCTCAGAAACTTCAAATATTCTTCACTTATGAAAGACATGTGACTACATTTAACCAAAAAAAGGCAAATCTATACTTTCAGTATTAATACAATAAAATGAGCCTTTAATAAATACTCATTTAGCTATAATAAAGAAAAAATGACACAGACAGGAAAAAACTAACCATCTGAAGAAAAGCACATGCTACGTATGCACATTCAAGAATTTACTCTCAAAATGCAGTTAAGTTCCCACATGTGCATTTGACTATCTCATATTCCCATACTCTAGGCTGCCCTTTGCATTTTTTTCCTACACATATGTTTTTCATGATCACAGTTTTGATATATAAACAATATCACTACTTCTAGACTTACGGTGTCAGAGACAGCCAGCATAACCCCAATAGGAAATGAACTCCAGCTCTGATTTTATCCCAACAGGAAAGAAGATATGTTTATAATTTCCCAGCAGGAAATCAGATCTATTTCTCTGCTTAGCTTGACAAGATGATGGTATGTCTTTTCCCTCTCCATTAACTTAATATCAAAATAATGGTAACTCAGAGTTAAATAAACAGGAATAGACTTCTAATGTCAATCAAAATATATGCTAATCTCACTTCTGCTGTCAGTTGCATGGAGCTCAAATTCATTATTGAAAGTATTTATAATTTTCTTTCTTCTCTGTTGAAATCAAAAAGAAAAAAAAAGCCACAAGTTTTATCCTATAATTTCATTTGAAAAATTATAACTTTTCCCCAATTATCCTCATCCAACTGACCTTCCTCCCATTTTTAGCTGGAAGGTGATGTATTGCTTCTATTTACCTGACAATGTGAGCATAAATCTATTTATGCAAAAAACAATTTCTTAAATCAAATTTCCAGACTCAGAAACATTCAGTTTAGTCCACAGATGTAGCCTCAGATTAATTTTCCTCAGAGATACATTTTGTTGCTCTCTATGTTGAAAAAAAAATGTTCTAGATGACTAATGATTCAGTGCTATTTTTCCCTTAGCAACATAAAATGAACTTCATAATAGAAAGAGCCTGATTTACTGACAACAGCTCTCTCTTAGTGAGGGGTATTGCCAAGTGCCTCCATATGTACTGTGTTTAAGATGCTTCTCCTAGGAGGCTTTTATCACAACACTGTGCAATGCAGTGTCTCTTCCTGGGAGAGTTCCAGGATAAAGGGAGAAACTGTGAATTGGTGCCCAAGGCTAGCCTGGACTCCTATTAGGACATCCACGGAGTATTCAGCTGAAAACTGTCTTCATCCTGGGTAGGTGGCCATAGGGTTTGGGGCATGGAACCAAAATTTTAAAATGGTGGGGAGGGGGCTTTGCTTAGATACTTGTATTGTACGTTGAACATTCATTCAGATCCCACAGGGAATGGGCAAAGAGTAAAGGAAGAGAAATGGTGTTAGTTATAAATCTTTAAAGAAATGTGTCTGTATTAGTCCATTCTCTCACTACTATAAAGAACTACCAGAGACTGGGTAATTTATACAGAAAAAAAGTTTAATTGAAGTTCAACAGGCTGTACAGGAAGCATGACTGGGAGGCCTCAGGAAACTTACAATCATGGTGGAAGGCGAAGGAGAAGCAAACATGTCTTACCTGGAGGGAGCAGGAGGAAGAAGAGAGCAAAGGGGGAAGCGCTACACATTTTCAAACAACCAGATCTCTTGAGAACTCACTCACTATCATGAGAACAGCAATGGGGAAATCCGCCACCATGATCCAATGATCTCCCACCAGGTTCCTCCCCCAACATTCAGGATTACAATTCAACATGAGATTTGGGTGGGGACACAGAGACAACCCATATCGGTGGTATCTATCTATCTATCATCTATCTATCATCTATCTATCATCTATCTATCTATCTATCTATCTATCTATCTATCTATCTACCTACCTATCATCTAATATATCATCTATCTTTCTAGTTATCTATTAAAGTGATTATAAACTCACAGGATTCATATATTACTGAAATGAGTTTGGAGAATGCACTATCTAGAAAAAAAATTTCCGCTCGAGGCTTGCACTTCTTAAATTTGTAACTATGCAGTTAGTTAGATAATGGTTTTGTTGCTTAAAGTATAACACTTTTTAGGTTCAATAATGAAAATATTTCTTGGAAGAGCAGGTAAAGATTCAATTGTTCTCTATGTCTAAATTGTTATCCTATTTTTCCTGTGCTCTTGTACACCTTTGCTATATCCTCTGACTCAAAACCCTGTCAAAAATCTGTGGAGGGATAGGAGGAGCTTCAAAGTTTTCCCTGTCTGCTGTGACTGCTGCAGCCAGGAGCCATAGCAAAAGCTTCAGTTAAATGGTACAGTAAGATCTAGAATCTTATATTTGGATCTCTTCACATGGATAGCCTCTTGAAAGTGCCCACATAATAATAAGATGGCTTGGAAGAGCCATTAGAGTTACATCTTCCTATTAGATTCCATTGATCTAGGGTAGGTATGGAGCCTGCCAACTCCAGTAATGGCTATATTTAACGTCTTATATAAAATTGTATCTTTTTCTTAAATTATCCTAGATCAGAGATGAGTCATCACCTATACATCATTTTCCTTTTGATGTTCTGAATATATTGAAACCAATTTTAGGGTTTATTGATTAAAATGCATTTGTTATGCATTCAAGTCTCCTATATGCCTCTTAATACAGGTGGAAAGAAGAGAAAATTAAATCAACTGTTTTCAAGTGTTGCTAGGTTTTCCAGTCTGATAAAAGGTCTAAATGAAATCTATACTAACACATAAAATTGACAGACCTAAAGAGCTACTGTAAACTTACAACCTAAATTAGTTAATTAGCATTTCTTTGGGATTCCTTGTGAAGGAATGCAGAAGATCTTGGCTTTGCTCTCCTGGGGCAATGATACTGGGGCTTCTGCTATTCAAATCTGGACCACATTCATTGGTTAAAAAAATTAAATAATAAGTTCATTTAGCTCTGGCATATTAATATAGCCAGGCAAAACAACTGTGGCTTGAAATAAATTAATTTGGATTTCCTAAGTAAGTTTTCTCTTTTAGTATGTTTTTATCAGGAAAAACAATCACCAAAGTGATAAGATGGTAAACACAAGTGCAAAAATAATACTCAGAATGTTGAAAGAGCCAAGTAAGTCTGCTGAGCAGACAATTAATTTAGGAAAAGCCAGTTCTCAGAAAATTGAAATTTCATTGCCTGCGATCCAGGAATATAGAATAAAATATATTTTCTAATCCGAAACAGCATCCATTCTGGGTTTTGTTGTCTGAATACATAATTACTAAAGTGAAATTTTCCCAGAGAAATACTGGTTTAAAAAATGCTTTTATTTAAGGAAATGATCAGGCAATTCCTCAACAGTCGTTTATTGGACTGAATACTAATGTGGTGCTTTCACTCTTGAGAGTTCATTTTTAAAAGGATCCTATAGAAGCATTTAACAATCTGTCTGTTATAATATTATTATATTATTGTAAAATATACAGATGAAATGATAGACACTATCTATCTAAGTAAATGTTTAATAGCCATATTTGGGGTTTGGGGAGGGGCTGTCCTGATTTGTAGTGTTTGCCCATATCTTTGGTATAAATATACCCACCATGGCTGATTTCAAACTGCCAACCTGGCATCAGAGTATAGAACTGGAAAGAAGTGCAAGTAACCACAATCTTATAATAATTCTACCATATGAATACTACTATAGCAGAGAGTACAATAAAATGTAATAAAGCTATTAGAAAATGTTGAGTTCTAAATGTTTATACCTTTTTACATAATATAATAATGTAATGTAACATTGCATAATACTATATTATGTAATTTTTTTTTTTGAGACAGAGTTTCACTCTTTTCATCCAGGCTGCAGTGCAATGGTGCGATCTTGGCGCACTGCAACCTCCACCTCCCAGGTTCAAGTGATTCTCCTGCCTCAACCTCCGGAGTAGCTGGGATTACAGGCGCCTGCCACCACACCCAGCTAATTTTTTTGTATTTTCAGTAGAAACAGGGTTTCACCATGTTGGCCATGCTAGTCTCGAATCCTGACTTCAGGTGATTCACCCCCTTTGGCCTCCCAAAGCGCTGGGATTACAGGCGTGAGCCACTGTGCTTGGCCATAATATGTAATTTTTAATAATGGCTATGTTTAGCAACAAGCTTGAAAATTCTGAAAATTTAACAATCGATTTTTGCAAACTGTTAAGATCCAGCTCAAGCATATTATGGTAAGATTTTATGACTAATTAGCATTATTCCTGAGGGAAAAAAATTCATTTTTAATGGGTGAAAATTTAAAGGGCCTTCAGTTAGTGTCCACGGTTGTATCTAAATTAGGCTTTCTAGACATATATTCATTCAGCACCTCCTTCACAGTTATTAACATACTTTCTAACACATATCCTTGGCAAATAGAACACTACGAGGAAATGAATGGCTCCTGTCAACAAGCACATCATTACTGACTCTTAATAGTTCATTATTACATCCCCTCCTCTGCAGGCCTTATCTTCGTATGGAAAGCATACCTAGTCACCGTGCTTTTCCATCTGGCCTGTCACATCCATCCCACACCCACAGTGTTGCTTCAAGGGCCCAGGCCAGGGCTGCACCTACCTCCAGCCTAGTACTTGATATAAAAAAGAAAAATTTAACAATTTAAAGAGTTACTGTAATTACCTATATATCTCTTCCTCTCCTCTATTTTTTTTTTGTGGCAAAATGATAACTACAAAATAGATTGCTAAAGAGTAAATGGGGCATTTAACCCTAGATTTCTCAAAGCCTCTTATCCATCTGTGGAAAGCTTCACAGAATACAGCCCAATGCAATGTGTCCCAAGTCACAATCTAATGAGTTATTTCACAGGGTGGCTGTGGCCATTCATCCTCTGTTCCTCTCCTTCCACATCCTCCCTTAACAATGTTATGTTATCGCAACAAAGTCAGTTACCACATGATGTGGGTGATTATAACCTTCCTTCCACCATCAATACTGGGTTTCCTGAGAGTGCTCCCATTTATGTTGTTGTCCTGGTGTAGTTATTAATAGTGCTCTGTTTCATCTCCAAGGGGTCCTAGTTTGGATGATGAATTATATGGTCACCCTTTTCCGGCACTTCTTGCTTCAACTCCAGACCATCTTAGATATCTCATAAGACCTCCGAACTCAGTTCATACCAGTCTTAATCCACATTGTTCTTCAAAAGCCTCTATTTGCTGGATAGCTGTTTGTGTTATGGTATCTCCAATTTACCAAATTATTGAGGTCTTTCTTTTTAAACTTCCCTTACTCTTTCACGTAAAATGATTTGTCAATTTCTGTCCATTTTCTGTGGGTTTTTATCTCCAGCCAGGCCCAGTTGCTCTATTCCCATTCCCATTCCCACTGCCACGAACTCAGCATAGATTTTTCTCTTCTGTAATGCAGAAAATATCTCTTAACTACCCTGATTATCTTGCTTTTCCAATTCATTCTATATGGTCTCACTAGACTTAGAGAAAGAACCATACAAAGGCCTCACTGTGTGACCAGCATTTAGACTGCATCTGGTACATTGTACAAGCTCAACAAATATTTGTTGAATAACAGAATAAACATGTATTAGAGTAATCTTCCTAGAGCAGTCACTCTTTATGCTAAAGTCTTATTTAAAAATATGTTCTTTCAATAGACCCCCAAAGCAAAGTCCCTCTTACTCTGCATCCAAGAACCTCTGTGCTCTGGCACCCACCTCCATCCATCACATCACATCTACCCACCTGGGTGCCTGTACCACCAGGTCCTGCCATGCCAAAATGCAGATCCTTCCTGATGTATGTCCAGTGTTTCTTGCCTTCACGCTCTTGGTCCTGCCATTATCTTGACAAAAACCATCTTTTTCCTCCTTAACTTTTTCCACCCGATCTTCTAAGGGTATGATAAACAAATAAAGAGAGTGACTACTGCGGCAAGGAAAAAATCCTTTATAGCATTTAATGCCCATGCAAATCACAGCGTTCACTCCTAAGGTTCGCTGAAAGCATGTTTTCTGTTGTTTCCATAGGTGATCAACTATGCCTCTGGGGGGAAAACAGTAGTTTTACAAATAATAAACTTCATCTTTCTAAAATAAAACTAGATTAAAAATATGATACCCATAGCAAGACTAAATCTCTACAAAAAAATAAAAAACTAGCCGGGCATGGTGGCACATGCCTGTAGTCCCAGCTACTTGGGAGGCTGAGGCAAGAGGATCACTTTACCCCAGGAGGTCGGGGCTGCAGTGAGCTGTGTTCACACCACTGCACTACAGCCTGGGTGACAGAGCAAGACTCTGTCTCAACAAAACAAAACAAAACAAAACAAAACAAAACAAAACAAAACAAAAAATGATACCCAAAGAGATGATTTGTTGCTTCAGAATATCCCACTTGGGAGTAACTTTTAGTCTTAAGATTAATATAAACTACTCCACATGATGTATTTGATGTATCTTTATATGGTTCCATCACTATATTTTCTTCTCTAGTAGCTTTATAATAGACACTATAAAAGAAAAAGTCATCACCAAAACATAAAGTTAAATATTCAAAGATAAGCCTCATAATATTAGAAGATAAAACAAAATTCAAGAAACCCTTTCTGCCTGACTTCTGTTGAATCAGGAGCCTGGATAATAAAGAAATTGCACCAAACATGAATTATGTTTTAAACAAATGAATTACTAGCAAATATGGAATTGCTTTACTTGTATATTTAACTCACATCTTTCTATAGTTATTTAAGAAAAATTAAGTCAATTATTTTAGTTCCACTTATAATTACTTAGTAGGATTTGGGAGACAGATTTTATTCCCAATGATTTTTTTTCTATGACTTCTTTTATAAAAACAGGAATTTTAATAATTCCAAGAGTAAATATAAATCTGAACTTTGAAGGGGTCAATTGTAGTTCAGGATTTGGAAGATAAAATGTTTAAATGAGCTTGGAGCTTAGTGTAACACATGTGCTTCTTCTATCCTTCTTTGCAATAATACCTCAGAGCAAATAAAACCAGCTGTGTAAATGAAAAATTCAAATTAGATACCAAGGAATCCAGTCACAAATCCATTATATTCCTTCTGTTCCTGAACACAAACAAACTGTCACTAAAACTTCATGAGTACCTAAAGTCAGTACCTAAAGGACAAAAATTTGTATGACCAGAAAGTTAATTATTCCCTAAAAGAGCATAAATATACCAGAAAACAAATGAGATGATTGATATTTAATACATAGATAGATAGGTAGATAGATAGTTAGATAGGTACATAGATAGATAGATAGGTAGATAGATAGTTAGATAGGTACATAGATAGATAGATGATAGATGCATATGAATAGTGGGTTATGCATCTAATAACAGGCATATAAATTTTTAACCTGAGAAATATAGTAAAGTACCAAGAATAAAACACCCACACATACACACACACACACAGACACTCCATATATAGCAATATGTGTATGCATAGTATATTAACAGTTCATTAAAAATTGGCCTGAGAATTCTAGTGATTGTTTACTAGCTAAGTTACAAGTTTTTTTCATTTATTCAAGCTAAATAATCTGGCTATAACAAAGACATAGTAATTTAAAATTAGTACTGCATTATAGAATGCTATTTTCCTATGAAGCATACGATTTTTGAGAGATTAGTCTGTATACCTGTCATTGAGTAAGTTCATATACAAACTCACTCCCTATAAGTGGATGGCCTGTCTTGATAGAGGTGGGTTACATGGAAGTTGCCATTTGTCAAAATTGGCTCGAGTGTGGTCACAGTCCACTTTCAGCTCACACAAATATGTTGAACTATCCAGGAGGAGCCCCAGGTTTCTCCTCCCCTCCCCATATCCCTGAGGCCACAGATAGAGCTAGGGAAGGAACCCACTTATTTGCCTTCCTTCTGCTCTCTGGCCCCACTCTGGCAAGATTCTCCAGCACCGTTTCCACAGCACAAGGAATTGCTCTTGGCCTGCTCTGGCTTGTGACATGTCTCAGCCTATGCTGGGCAGACTGGGCCACTGTCACTTGACGTCCCATTGCCAAATGCTCAATCTCTCCCAGGGCCCAGGAGCACACAAAAGCTGCTCTTCAAACCGTTCTCTGCTGTAGGAGGCAGGGCCTCTAGGCTCTGGGCTGAACTCTTGAATTGGGAACTGCCACACGATACATCCTCTAGCACTATTGGGTGGCCTGGGCCATTCAGCCTGAGTGACAGGGCATAGAACATAGCAGAGGTCTCCCACTCAAAACAGGCAGATTTCTAAGTCATCTGCAGAATGGGTTGGAGCAGTAGTCCCAAGCGTGGTGCAATTTGTCTCCACATTCACTTGGCAGGTATTAAGATATACCCCAACAGACAGACAAAATGAACTCCCTGCACCCAAAATGAGACACACCAAAAATAAACCCGAATTTCATGCCCAGCAGGATGAAGGATTAGTCATGTATCCTTCATTAATTGCTATAAGTTTTCTTTCCTGTAATTAAGCAGAAGCCAGGTCCTGAAAAGCATTGCCAAAACAACTACAGCTGGAAATTTTCCCACCTGACCCTGATAAACCACCAGATGCCAGCAAGCCGACACAACCCCCTTTCCCCACCTTGCCTTTCCTGCCACAACACGGACTGGACAAAGGGCTGGTCTTAGAGACATTCTTTATTAATGAATAGCTGCAGATCTCAAGCCAGTTTCAGCCAGCTTATGGAGGCTGCACACAAACTGTCTTTGTGTTCTACAGTTCACCTTTTGTTGTAAAGAGTTGAATTCCACCTAATTTTAATGCTAAAACTCCCAAAGTGAACATAAAATGTGTTACATATATGAATACCCACTGTGCCCATGGCTGATTTCTCTCACCAATATTCATAGATTTTCCCGCATCCTGCACCATATGTATGTAAGTCTGACTCTCCTCACTCTCTTCTGTGGAACATACGCTTTTGATTTTCTCCAGAAGCTATGTTCCTTATCTATAGGTTGCTTCTCCTTCTGAAAATAAAGTCTTCTCCTTTCCTTCCTCTGTGGATCTCACAGTCTTTTGTTAACACAGGGGTACAAGATGTGGTATCTTGACCTTTATCATAAGAGGGATAATCTGGCTTGTCCAGACCCTTAAAATTTTACAATGCAGCAGGCCACTCCTGCTTTACAAGGTTTATCTGCTACTCTCTGACTCCCTGTGTGTCACTAGGGCACCCAGATTACTTGCCACTTCTTGTTTACCAGGTTCAATCAGCACAGTGTTACCAATATAGGGACCAGTGTGATGCGCTGAAGAAAGTCAGAGCATCAAGGTCCCTGGAAGCTTCATTTTAAAAGCATTACATGGGTCAAACAACAACTTTTGACATTTGCTTCTTATAATTGTATGTCTTTCTTTTCATCTGACATTATTTCATAAGTATTTTCTCCTGTCATTAAATATTCCTTTAAAAGTATTTTTAAATGGTTCTATAATATTCTATCATATTATTATGATATTTATTATTCTCTGCTTATTTGGGTATTTGCATTTTTAAATGTTTGCTATTACAAATAATTTTGTGATAAGTGTGCATATAACTGTTTTCATCTTTGTTTCCCTAAAATACATTCCTGGACATGAAATTACTTAACTAGAGTATAAAGATGTTTAGGGTTTTGGATTCATACTGACAAATTGTTCTTAAGAAATGGAGTACTGATTTATATCCAACCAACTGTGTTTTAGAGGGCTCATTCCCCACACTCTGGCCAGCACTGATATTGGTATATTTTTAACTTTTGCCAATTTAAATTTTAAAATTTCTCTTTATTATTATTCTAATATCTGTTTATTCTCTCTCTCTCTCTTTTTAAGATGGAGTCTCACTCTGTCAGCCAGGCTGGAGTGCAGTGGCGCGATCTCAGCTCACTGCAACATCCGCCTCCCGGGTTCAAGCAATTCCCCTGCCTCAGCCTCCTGAGTAGCTGGGCTTACAGGCACATGCCACCACGCCCTGTTAATTTTTTGTATTTTTAGTAGAATCGGGGTTTCACGAAGTTGGCCAGGCTGGCCTTGAACTCCTGACCTCAAGTGATCTGTTTGACTTGGCGTCCCAAAGTGCTGGGTTTACAGGCATGAGCCACCATGCCCAGCCTCTGTTTATTGTTATATAAAGTTGAACATTTTCATTGTGCTTTTAAGACATACCTATTTCCTATTTTTTCCAAAGTCTGCAGAGAAGTAGCTAGCATAATCCCTTTTTATATGATTCCATAATTCTATAGGTATTAAATCCTTCTCATCCTTATCTTGGCACCATCCCCTAAACAATTTAAGACTCTAAGCTGTTACCATATTTTCAGTGGAAATGAGAATTGCTCCCTTGACAAAAGTCAAGATACTCATTCAAGAACTAGTCTGAAAAATCTTCCATTGTCCTTATCCTGTAAGACGAGTCCCTGAACCATTAGCCTTTTTTACTTATTGCTATATGTCCACTTTGACAGGTCTTGTCTGACTTGAGGTCCCTAGGAAGATCATGACATAAGCATTCTGGAGATGTGAAATTTGGGAACAGATAGGAGATAACACCAGTGGTTTTCATTTGGGGATCCAGAACTTGAATGTATATGCAGACTTAATGCTCAACGAACCAAATGTTAACTTTTTTTTTTTTTTGAGACAGTTTCTTGCTCTATCGCCAGGCTGGACTGCACTGGCTCGATCTTGGCTCACTGCAACTTCCGCCTCCCGGGTTCAAGCCACTGCCTCAGCCTCCCAAGTAGCTGGGACTACAGGCGCGTGCCTCCATGCCCAGCTAATTTTTGTATTTTTAGTAGAGACGGAGTTTCACCATGTTGGCCAGGATGGTCATGATTTCTTGACCTTATGATCCGCCCGCCTTGGCCTCCCAAAGTCCTGGGATTACAGGGGTGAGCCACCGTGACCGGCCTTAATGACTTCCTTATTCTTCTCTAAACTGTCTCCAAGTTTATACTGTTTCTTTTCAATTACAAAAATGAAAATGGAATGGTGCCACATGCAACAACATGGATGAATCTCACATAGTGTTGAATGAAAGATGCTAGTCAAAAAAACATACATACTACATTTATAGTCATGCATTGCTTAGCCATGGGGTAAGTTCTGAGAAATGTGACATGAGGTGATTTCATCATTATGTGAATATCAGAATGTGTCTTTACACAAATCTAGATGGTGTAGCCTACTACACACCTAGGTTATATGGTCAAGCCTACTCTTCCGCAGCTACACTTCTGTATAGCATGCTACTATACTGAATACTGTAGGCAATTGTAACACCATAGTAAATATTTGTGTATCTACCATCTCACACCAGTTAGAATGGCAATCATTAAAAAGTCAGGAAACAACAGGTGCTGGAGAGGATGTGGAGAAACAGGAACACTTTTACACTGTTGGTGGGACTGTAAACTAGTTCAACCAGTGTGGAAGTCAGTGTGGCGATTCCTCAGGGATCTAGAACTAGAAATACCATTTGACCCAGCTGTCCCATTACTGGGTATATACCCAAAGGATTATAAATCATGCTGCTATAAAGACCCATGCACACGTATGTTTATTGCGGCACTATTCACAATAGCAAAGACTTGGAACCAACCCAAATGTCCAACAATGATAGACTGGATTAAGAAAATGTGGCACATATACACCATGGAATACTATGCAGCCATAAAAAATGATGAGTTCATGTCCTTTGTAGGGACATGGATGAAATTGGAAATCATCATTCTCAGTAAACTATCGCAAGGACAAAAAACCAAACACCGCATGTTCTCACTCATAGGTGGGAATTGAACAATGAGAACACATGGACACAGGAAGGGGAACATCACTCTCTGGGGACTGTTGTGGGGTGGAGGGAGGGGGGAGGGATAGCATTAGGAGATATACCCAATGCTAAATGACGAGTTAACGGGTGCAGCACACCAGCACGGCACATATATACATACGTAACTAACCTGCACATTGTGCACATGTACCCTCAAACTTAAAGTGTAATAATAATAAAATAAAAAAAATTTGTGTATCTAAATATATCTAAACATAGAAAAAGAACAGTAAAAATATCATATCACTTTCTTATAAGACCACCATCAATTTTTTTGGTCCCTCATTGACCAAAATGTTGTTATGCAGTGCATGACAGTACATGATGTTCCATTGACATGTGGTTCCAGAGCAGGCAAAACTAATCTATAGTAATAGAAATAAAAATAGTGGTTATCTGACTGGGAATATTGGCTAGAAGGAGTGTGAGGAAGCCTTCTGGAACACTGGAAATGTCTTGTCATCTGAGCTGGCAGAGGGGCAGAGTTCATTCATGCTACACATATATTAAGGCTCATCAAGTAAGACTGGTGCACTTTACTGTATATATGATGTTCCTCAATAGAAACTTAATTAAAAAGAAAGGCCGTGCTCTAATAGGAGTCTTCTGTTAAGTGAATATCAAATAATTTTATATTTTGGTTTTTTTACTAGAGTCTTTAGGAGTCACAGGGATAAAGGCTTACATAGTAAAATATTTTGTAAATTATTTTGAATAAAACCAAATATATTACAGTAAGTCTAATATATATTAGATCAAATATATATTAAATCAAATATATATTCATAACATATATATATATTTGTCAATTTCTTAGATTAACACCAGTCGTTCTTAATGTGGGCATGCCAGAGAAATGCAATTTAATATTAATTATTCTAGCTGCTAATATACTTAACAACATCTGTAAGTTTACAAAATAATTTATTAAGTAAGCTGCCTCAAGACAGTAAGCAAAACTGAGAATCTTCATATCTCTGTAATTATAACTACTTAATTTATGTTTTTTAAGAACTCTGTATTTTTAAAACATTCTCATCTACCACATATGTAGTTTCCTCCTACCTTTCAAAAAACATAATGAAAGTATTTTGTTTGCATCTTATTTATTTTGCCAAACAAGAAAATGTTGTGAATTCTTTTGTTAGAAAAGGAATTCCAGCCAACGTTAATACAGCTGCCACACCAAAAAAGCAACTCACTTAAAATATAAGAAATATTTTAAAGGAATCATTTTGAAACTGATTTGTTTTTCACACAAAGCTCCAAAGACCAGATTTCTGATTATAGTTTCCAGGCTTAGATGTAACCAACACATCAAAATATCTCATACTTTTTATGGAAATGTAGACTATTATTACATATTCTTCTTGGAATTCTTCCTATGAGAAAATCTCACAAGCCATTTGGGAAGACTTGTTTTTTTTCCCCACTAAATATTTGAAAATTGTGAATTTTAAAATGCTTACAAGGGGACCTATTAGGAGGTATTTAAGTATGTCGAGTATTAAGTAAGCCAGTGGGAAATTGTTCCAAGATTACATTTACCCCTTTTGCATGTCCAAATACAGATCTTTTCCTCTACTGCCCTTATTAAATTCCAAACTGATTTATAAATGTAAAGGAATTCTGGATAACCTTTTCAGAGATTTTTGGAAAATGGAAAAGAATTCTAAAGTTCACCTAAAATAATACATGCTCAAGAAGTGAAGAACATTTGGATAAAAGAAGTGTAAGGTGGAAGCTTGCCCTATGAAATTGCAATTACCAGCCACCATTAATTGAGGACTTACTGTGGTCAACTGGCTGCTGAACTGTCAGCAGCAGTGGCCACTGTGAATCCCAATTAAGTATCACATTTTGGGTTGACAGCCAGTCACAGACTGGTGTGTCTCTTGTGGAGGAGAAGCAATTTGAGCCCTGTGGAGTATACACAGTTATTCTGTATTTAATGCAGCTTTTCATGCCCTGATTCATGGTATGTGTCAGGCACTGTTCTGGGCATTGGCAATAGAGTAATGGATGAGGTGGATAACATCGCTGCTCCACTGAAGCTTAAATTCTGTTGGGAGAGAGAAACAATAATTGAGTGAATCAATGAGTAATATAATCTTTTCAGAGATAAATGCTATGAACAATGCAATACAAAATGGTGTGCAGATATGAAGGTTAGGGAAGATTCCTACTGGAGTTAACATTTCAGCTGAAAGCTAAATGATAAGAAAGTGTCAGATATGAGAGAATCTGGCAAAGAGGATTTCAGAAATAATAAACAGTCAGTGTGAGCACAGAAGTAGGCGTGAGTTTGTGTAGTCAAAGAATGAAGATGTCTATGAGAAGGAGTGTGGGAAGGATGGACGATATGCTATGAGATCAAAGATATAGAAATGCACCAGAACACCTAGAATATAATGTAAAGAAGAAATTAGAAGGGATAAATTGTAAGCCATTGGAAAGTTTTCTTTTTTTTCTTTTTTTGAGACAGGTTCTCACTCTGTCGCCCAGGATGGAATGCAGTGATGCGATCTCGGCTCACTGCAACCTCCGCCTCCCAGGCTCAAGCAATTCTCCTGCCTCAGCCCCCTGAGTAGCTGGGACTACAGGTGTGTGCCATCACACCCAGCTAGTTTTTGTTTTTTGTTTTTAGTAGAGACAGGTTTTGCCATGCTGACCAGATTGGTCTCAAACTCTTGGCTTCAAGTGATCCACCCGCCTCAGCCTCCCGAATTGCTGAGATTACAGGCATGAGCCTCTGCTCCCGGCCCATTGGAAAGTTTTCATTTGTAAGATAGTGCGATCTGAGACAAAAATGAAGCAGAAGGCATGTTAGTCTTCAGGAATGCATCAGAATCACAGGAGGGCTTACTAAAACACAAATTGCTGGCCTCCACCTTCAGAGTTTCTGATTCAATATTTCAGAATTTGTATTTCTTATTATTTCCCAGGTGCTGCAGATGCTGCGGGTCCAGGGACCACACTTTGAGAACCACTAGTCCGGTGCAAGATTCTTGGCAACAGACAATATCTTATACAAGGGTGGTAAGCTGTGCAGGTGAAGGGAAGTAAACAGATTTGTTGTATATTTTGAGGGTAAAGCTAATAGAATTTACTTAGCAATGTGATGTGAGAATAGTGGAAAAAAAAAAAGAAATGGATAGCTCCCTAAATTGGACTTGATTGAAAGGGGAAGGGCAGTGCCAATCACTGATATGGGGAAGATGGCAGGGCGATGGTATACGTTGGGAAGTTAAATCAAGAATTTGGTGTTTGTTGTTGTTGCTTGTTTATTTAATTTTGGTTTTAAGTTAGATGAGTAGAGATAACAAGCAGAGGGTGGGTTTTATATGTCTGCAACTCAGGTGAGACGCTGGAGCCAAAGATACAAATGTGTAAGTCATCAGCATACAAATGAGACTGAATGAGAACATAGGAAAAATAAAGCAGAGCAGAAAAATGCACTCCAATGCAAGCTCTCCAGCTCTCCACTGTTTTTAGAGTTTGACAGAAGAGTGCAAAGGAAGCTGAGAAACAGCAGC
This sequence comes from Pan paniscus, assembly GCF_029289425.2. Taxonomy (NCBI): domain Eukaryota; kingdom Metazoa; phylum Chordata; class Mammalia; order Primates; family Hominidae; genus Pan; species Pan paniscus. The sequence continues at coordinate 73,870,514 of NC_073256.2, read as the reverse complement.
CAGCAGAGCAGGAGGGACACAAGATTGTGGCGTCAGACAATGCAAGCAGGGAGGAAAGTGAGCCCAGGGAGGAAGTGCGCGATGCCAGATGCTGCTGCAAATCGAGGAAGTCGAGAGTTGAGAAATGTCCATGGTATATGGCAATACGAGGGGCATTGGTCACCCTGACAAGGGTAGTTTCAATGACCAGAAGTGTCAGAAGCATGACCAGGAGTGTCAGAAGCTTGATTGTAGCAAATTGAGAAGTGAAAGGAACAGGAGAAAGCAGCCGCAGGGAACGTAGGCCATTGTCAGAAAAGTGTGGTTTTGGACAGACCGAAAAACAAGGCCGTGTAGCTGGAGGAGATATGGGCCCTTCTAGGGGAGGGGCTTGTTTGGTGGTGCTTTGAACTTCAGGGAATCCACATCTGGATTACACAATGCTAGGCATGACCACGTCTCTGCTGCATGGGACGCTAGGGGTCATGGAAACCACCAAGGCCTCAGGCAGTGGGAGAATTTACCTGGGGGAGGAGCAGGAGTAGGAGCTGCAGCAGGAGTAGGAGCTGCAGCAGGAGCAGGAGCCCGCCAAGTGTGGCAGCACAGCCTTTCCTGCTTCCCTCAGGGATATAGGCTTGTTCCTCCTGCCCTACCATGAAGTCACTGAATGTAACAGAATATTAGCTAATTGCCATTGCCATTGTCAAACTGCAAAGTCAAAGGAATAAATGGATTGGTCAGGAGGTAGAAGAAAAGAGACAATAGACTAGAGAGGAGATAAAGCCAATTAAACTTGTACACATTGATTTTTGGAACTAGTAGGTAAACTTGTTTTAATATAAAATAAAGTAAGAACATTTGTAGTGTCATAGAGGAAAACAAGGGTCCCTTGTAATGTGTGTTATAAAAACAATCATGGTGGGGGGTTTTTTTTTACTTCCATTTTTTTACTTGCATCTTGAGAAGTAAATTATTTTTTAAAAGGCCCTATCACACCTTATTTCTCAACTCTTCCATGATTTGTGATTTCATTAGTTAGTCTGTGTACAGAATATAAGACTCTCATCAAGGTGGTAAGAATTATGCACTTTAATTTAAAACATTCCAATACTCTATTTGGTATTCAAGATAAACCAAATGGCCTGGGATTCAGGTGTTTTAATAAGCTCCATGTTTTTATACTATTAGCCTTCTGCTTATGCAGCAGACAAATTGAAAATCCATGAATATGTGTATATCAAGTATTCATGGAAATTTAATAGAAATATATTCCTTAGAAAAGAAGAAAAACATTTAGACCTCTAGATATGCTACAGTACACAAATCTATTGCATTTTGGTGTTAGATTTGGGTCTGTTAAGGGAACATGAATGCTATTTACTTTTAGGTATAACCTATGTATGCTGATGTTTTTCACTCATCTGTTCAAAATACTGTCTATTCTCCTTCTGTGGGAAGCCACTAGGACAAGGCGGGGCCGGGGGGGGGGTGGCATTTACAGTTAAATATAATCTTTATTCATGAGATTTCTCATTCTCTTGCCTTAGATCTTTTTGTCTGTGACTGGTTCAGAGGTTCAGTCTTGATAAGCATGCAGAAGTTTGGATGTTTATTTAAACCCTTTGTATCTGCAAAAATCCAGCTAGAGTCTTTTGAAAGCAGCCTTTCTTGGAAGTATGCTGGTAACTCTGGCTTTCTTTCATATTGGCAGTTTAGGCAAATTGTCTTTCTCAGGCATTTTTTCACCTCTGCTTTGAGCCCTGGCAGCAAAGGAGAAATGTAGGTACTGAGTAAACATTTATATTTTAAGAGAGAAAAGAAGGACTGTAATTTAAGCATCAGCTTTATGTGAGAATCAGTGGGTGTCCAGGGATGAAGGAATGGCTACATGCATTTCAGATGAAGACACTGATTAATTAAAAAGTATGAGGGATACTAATGCATTTAAGTTGTTAATTTCAGTACTAATAGCTTTAACCCTTTAGATTAAAAAGTATTATCTAGCTCATATATATAACTTTATATTAATCTAATATTTTTGGTATTCAACCATGCAGTTGATATTAGTCCACTACTAGGTATTAGGCACTGGGATGACCATCAGGAACTGATTTATGAAAAATTTGGATAACTATCTTACTCAAGGAGTTCCTCTACAAAGACTCCTTTCTTTACCCTCACACTGGGTCAGGTACCTTTTTGTATGTTCCCATGGCACCAGATTCATTATTCAACAAATATTTATTGAGCATTTTGCTACTAGGTATTGCTTCAAAAAAACCCCAATTACAAGCAGAAACACATGATGCTCTTAGTGTCAGAGCCGGTGAATCAGCTCTGCTGCCTTCATTCCAACAAGTCACATTAATCCAACAAGTCACATGGCCAAATTCACCATCAATATTATGGGCACACATTCTCCTCCCTTGGAGTCTGGTTGAGGTGGAGGGAGTAAATATCAGCTGCACTATCCTCTGCTTCATCACAAGCACCTACTGTGTGCCAACCATTTGTAAGCCGCTAAAGAGGCATTGAATTCAGTCTTTCTCCCGCTACTGAACAAGCAAGTACAACAAGCCAGATTAAAGGCAACATAGGTAGGGGTTAAGAATTTAGACTATGAAGTCAGGTGATCTGTGAATTCTGGCTTTTCCATGAATTAAACCTATGATCTTGGACAAGTTCTTTTATCCTCTCTGAGCCCTAATTTATACACGTATAAATTGAAAGTGACAATAAGGTACTTAGCCAGAGAGATCTTATGAGGGATTAAACAGATAGTGCATGTAAATTGGTTAATTCAGAGTCTGATATGATGTAAATGCTTGATAAATAGATGCTATCATCATTATCACCAGGCATCCCAAATGGCTAAGGAAGAGCAGCCTTGCTTTGGATGTTGTGGGGAGCACCTAGAGTAAGCTCTATCCTAGCCTCTATCCGACTGGGTTACATGAATTGGTTGGCCTGCCTGTCTTCCCAGGTGAACTGTGAACTCCTTAGGAATGATACTCAGTCCTCCTTCCCCAGCTGCAGGAAAATGGCTGGCACTCGAAGCATGCTGAGAATAAACCATCAAAATCCAATTCTACTTCATGCTGTCTACAGTACTGCTGTTGCAAATAGCTGTGGTTGAAGGATCAGTTTGCTGTTTTGTTTGTCATTGTTTTCATTTCCAAGCTGTTGCAGACCAGTATTTTTCATCTCTACCATGTTCAGCGAGACAAATCCACTAATCCTGTGCTTGAATGTTGTAGTCATGTCAAATAGCCATAAAAGTTTCTAAATGTTTACTCATTATCTCCATACTTATCTCTTTATGAACTGGTAACAGTCAATTTGTAGACCAGCACCTGTTCACAGTCCTTCCTTTGAAGAGCTCTGTGTGGATTTTGTGGATTTAACCTCATCATATGTCTGAGTAAAAACTCTTGCCAAGGGAAGCATGCTGATAAGCAGGCATGACCTGCTTATCCTCCATGAGAACCTCCCAGATACCCACAGCCCAGGGGGAACCATCATTTATTTTGTTGATGGTTTTCTGTCAGACCATTTGTCTCTTGCTCTTTTTCCACAGCCTGTGCTTCCAGTAGGAGCACAACAGAAGCTGCTGTGGATGAAAGTGTGTGGGAGTCTTGGGTTGCACCAAGTCCAAGGGAGTCTCTGGCCTGTGGTTCAGGGGACTTCTGAGAATGCATCAAACCTTGGCATCTTTCCAACACAGCACCATGAACCACCAAGGAAGGAACTTGATCTTCATCAGATATGTTATGGGCTGGGTACCTTCTCAGAGGCTCCCAGGACTCTCCATAAATTTCTTGATAATCCAGACAAGAGCTACTGCTCAAGTATCAAGTATTTATGGGTCTAAAGTAGCTCACTGCATGACCTAAGTGCATCTTCCCAGCAGTGATGTTAGCATCAGCTCTTCTTAATTAACATGGGTAAGGGGTGTGTCTTAGTCCATTTTGTGTTGCTATTAATAAATATCTGAGGCTGAGAATTGTGTAAAGAAAAGTTTACTTGGCTCATGGTTCTGCAGGCTGTACAAGAAGCATGGGGCCAGCATCTGCTTCTGGTGAGGGCTTCAGGAAGCTTCTACTCATGACAGAAGGCAAAGCGAGCCAGCATCACATGGCAAGAGAGGAAGCAAGAGAGAGGGAGAAGGCACCAGGCTCTTTTTAACAATCAGATCTAATGAGAACTGACAGAGTAAGAACGCACTCACCCCTGAGGGAGGGCACTAATCTATTCATGAGGAATCCAACCCCTCAACCTAAACACCTTCCACTAGGTCCCATCTTCAACACTGAGGATCAAATTTTGACATGAGATTTGAAGGGAACAAATATCCAAACCATATTGGAGTGTGATCCAAAGGCCTTCAAGGAACAGGAGGTTCAGGTCCGAAACAGGGTGTCCAAGGTCCAGCGGAAGGAGAATGTGCTGAGGTTCTTCGAGCTCACTGTGCTTCAAGTATCCACCTCAATGAGAGGTTTACATTTCTGGTGCCATGGCCAGGGCTCTAGTGCTGTCCTAGATGCCTGTATTACTCTTGATAGAAAACATCCCCAATATCCGGAAACATCCCCAATATCCCAAACCTTCTCCAGCCAGTGTCCTTTAAACAAACAAACAGACAACCAAAACAGCCCTTACTTAAAGCATGAAGCTTCTGCTAAAAAATTTCATCATCATTAAGACAAGAGCTTGAACAAGAAAGACAAGGATTTCTAAGCTTAGGCTATCCTCCTCATATTTGCCCTCCACTGGGATCGACCCTCCCTGACAGGCAATGAGACTGAATGACTAGAGGTTCTTTGTATAATCTGCATGTGTCACACCCCTTGTGTTTGCTTGTGGGGCCCTCTACCTTCTATCCTACCTTCTACCAATGCTTTATCCTCCCTGGTTCATGTCCTACATAAAACCTTATGATAATGTGTTGCACGTAGTGGGTCTTCATTAAATGTTTATACAATGAAGAGAATTAAACAATACCTCTCTTTTCTCTTCAGGTTCACTGCAGTGCCATTTTGTTGTTTAGTTCAGCCAATTAAGACTTAAGTGTCTAACTCCTAGACGAGTTTTATATAATGAGGGTTTTTTGAGGGATTGAGAGGTGGCTTTGGAAATTATGGTTCAAATAAATGATTAAATACAAGAATGAATAAATGATAGCTTTTGGCCTGTTGTGTATATGACTGGGGCGGGGGAGTGGTGGGGAGCTGGGAGTTTTCCTTCACTTGCTATTACACTAGAAAGGTGTTTTCCTAATGAGATATGATTTCTCCTTTCTTTCTACCTGTGTCAAATCTAAGATATTACAGTCATTTCACCAAAGCATCTGATTCTGAAAGAAATTGCTTCTCTTAAAACATTCATAGCAAGTTTCCAGATCATACTGAAACTGAATGGTTGTCAAGTCTGTGACAAAAGTCTAGACAGAAAGATTTACTTTCTAGAATCAGAAGCAGTGGGAAGCTTAGAGAGGTGTATTCCAACTTTCATCATTTACAGATACAGAGCCAGGGGTGCCGAGGATCCCTCCCCACTGTTCCATGGCTGGCTGGTTGATAGTGGAGGCAGGCCCAGAACTTGAGTCTGCAGACTCTCTCCCTGTGCTCACCACTGGGCCCACCTCATTGGTGGAGTTATTCCACTCACATTTCTTGTATGTTTGAGGCCTTGGGAGAGGCAGCAGGAAGTTGAGGGTACACTTAGGCTGGAGCTGGAGGTCCTTGTTAGAAGTCCATTTCTGACACTCTCGCATTGATTGTTGGCTCAGTCACCTGATTTCACTAAATCTGCTTCCTCATTTATAATATGGAAATGAGCCCTTCCTATAATCTCAGGGTTTCTATGTCACTGGGGTTGTCATGAGAACCAAGTGAAAGTCTCTCTGCTTTTTCAACATCCCAATTCCCATTCCATGTAGACCCTACATAGGTGATGCACTCTCCTTTTTCATGCCTCACTCCAGCAGTCACATACTGTTGATTTGTACCAACACTGGTGATGTTAACTTTGCTCCATTGGTTATTGTGGTACCCACCTGGTTTCTCCACCATCTTGCACAGCCAAGTCCTTCCTGGGTTTCCTTGCCACATGGAAGGGTCAGTTTCTCCCACTATTTCTCTCTCAAGGTTGCTGCGAGGGTTAAATGTGTACCTTTGCCTAACTCATAAGATCTGGGCACTAAAGGTGGGTTCCCATTATTATTTTATGTGTTTTTTTCTCATATAGTAACCATAAGGTTACTGTTTGTCCCTTTCTAATGAACAAGTTTTTGTGGGGGGATTCTTTGAGGCCATGTGAATATCCTTGTACCTCATCAAACATGCATCCATAAGTTATAGCATCCCAAGTCAATTATTGCTGTGTAGTGGCAAAATGGTGAAATTCTAACCTCATCATTCCTTACACATCCATTAGTTCCCTAAATCAAACTCTGATGATATGAGGGAATAAGACAAATACTTTGCCTCAAGGAATTAATATGGTTCATTTACTCCTTCAACGAATATTTATGATGAACTCTCAGCTATGTCTCAGGAACTGTGCTAAAGCACTGAGGGTGCAATGGACAGCAAGACCTCACAGTCTTGCTCCTGTCTCCATGGAACTTACTGTCTAATGCCAAAAATAAGACAATCAACACAAGCAAATCATTAAGAGTGTGCCATATCTGCCCAAAGTGCGATGGGAGCATGTGTCTGGGATGTCAAGAAAGCCTGTTTAATCACCATAAAGGGTGTCTAATCTGAGGTTCGGAGAAGGAACAGGCATTTGACAATGAGGGGGCTGGGAATGGAAAGCACATTCCAGGCAAACGGACCAGCATAGGCAGAAGTTGGGAATGGAGCCTTCGATGGGGGATGCCGGGTGGCCCTTTTCTTACTCAGTGTGCCTGATCACAGAGGGCTTCCCTGTAGCAGTCCTCCTGCCACCCACCTCCACTGCTCTTATGCAGAACTGAAGGCCATTGTGGCAGAATTTCTATCACTGGGGAGAAAACACTGTTGGTTAGCTTGGCCCTTCTGAAGGGAAACACTTCTTGATCCCCGGCCTCTCATCCCAGATAGGCCCCATCAGAGAAATCTGCTTGTGTCTTGGAAGGAGAAAAAAGAAAAATTTCCCTAGAGACATCTTACTTAGACCTCAGCATCTCATGGATTTTACTCTGGGAACTCAGGCTCTGAGGTAACACACTAGATTGAGGATGCACAGCCGAGTCCTTCCTGGGTTTCCTTGCCACACGGAAGGGTCAGTTTCTCCCACTATTTCTCTCTCAAGGTTGCTGCAAAGGTTAAGTGAGTACCTTTGCCTAACTCATAAGATCTGGGCACTAAAGGTGGGTTCCCATTATTATTTTATGTGTTTTTTTCTCAGAGACAGGGCATATTTTTGTGATTGTTATTATTATAGCAACATACCAGCTATTGAGATAATATAGTATGGCCCAATATAGAATGTTACTAGTATACATAACACAGAATCACATAATATATTTTATTTTAACGTAGTATTCATTAAAATGGCTTTTTGATGTAGTTTTACATCACGTAGGAAGAAAAGGAATATGTTTTTGAACACTGCTTTTCTTTCAAAAAAGAATTTTAAGGCAGGCATGGTGCCTGTAATCCCAGAAATTTGGGAGGCCGAGGCAGGTGGACCATCTGAGCTCAGGAGTTGAAGACCAGCCTGACCAACCTGGTAAAACCCCATCTCTACTAAAAATACAAAAAATTAACTGGCATGGTGGCGGGTGCCTGCAATCCCAGCTACTCCGGAGGCTGAGGCAGGAGAATTGCTTGAACCCGGGAGGCGGAGGTTGCAGTGAGCCGACATCACACCTCTGCACTCCAGCCTGGATGATGAAGTGAGACTCTGTCTCAAATTAAAAGAAAAGAATTTTAAGAGCCACAACTCAAACTTAGGCTCAGATAATGATTTCTAAAGGCCAGCAAATACAAAAATTAAGGAATAAGCTTATTTCTCATTGCTGCTAATTGTTGTTGGGTTTTCATAAAAGTAGATACCTGAAAATTGTTCCTCATAGTCCCATCAACACTTGAGACTGTGTAGGTCAGGGGCAAGGTGAACCACAAATTGATTAAATATGTACTACTGATGTTCTTTTAGACAATAAATCAATGTGGCAGTCCGAGGGGCACACCCAAATACAAATAATACTTTATATATTCCCACACTGAGATGACCAGGGTTTCTAAAGTGATTGCAGTTGTACAGTATTGCTATAAAGACATATGCTTTTCAATAAACTTGCTGAAACTCATGTATCTAAATGAGGCTTCCCCTCAGAGTAGTTACTATGGGAGATGATATACTCATTCTCACAGAGGTGTTATTTCTTAAAATATTCTGGCTCTGTTTTCAGAATGGTTCCCAAGATACATTTTTGAAAAAACTGCTTGAGAATGATCAATGTATCATTTATTCTATAATTATATCTTATTCTAAAATAAAAATAAAATTTGATCACTCATTTTTTGTTGCATCCAATTTCTAAACCAGGTTTCAAAAATGGATCCAATTTCTAAATATGAGGATGCTCCATTGAGAGGGATATGTATCCCACTTCAGGTCTGTGGGCTTACCAGTCTCAAGTTCACACACCAAGGACACTCCATGGTCCCAGGACAAGGGCTAGGGAAAGTCACCATGCAGCTGAGCTTTGATGCCTTAGGTTCAAATTCATTCATTTATTCACTCACTATATGTGTTTATTATTATGCTTATTATGAGGCAGGGAGAGTGCTAGGTCTTGAAATTAGCATAGTGATGAAGACATAGCCCTGCCTGTGATTTTATAGTGCAATGAGAGGATAGACAAAAATTAGCAACATCTTTACCTACATGTATAGTGAAAATTATAGAGAAATTATATATTTTCTTTTATCTTACCAGTTTTTTATGCTACTATGGGTTACTTGCATAATAAAAATATTATAAATACATTTATATTTTAAAGTGTTCATAGTTTATAGAGGGCAGTTCCTCCTTGGCTGACGTAGTCCCCTGACTTGGGGTGTCTCATTGGAGTCTTTAGCCTGAGGCCAGGACCATTAGCCCAGATCTTTCCCACCAGTTCTGCTGATCTGTTTCCCTGGCCCTGCTGTGGTGCTCTCCGGAAGTCTTCGTTTGAACAAAGCTTCCAAGGAGCACATGAATCTAAGAAACTGGCTCAAGTCCTATGTAAATGATTCACTGTCTTTAAACCAGCAAATTCTCTAAAAGACATCATACATAGAGCTTCAGGTCAAACGTTTTTTGTTGGAAACAACAGAAAATCCAATTGAAACTGACTAAAGAGGAGGATCCTTCTTCCTTCCTTCTTACATTCCTTCCATCCTTCCTTCCTTTCCTCCCTTCCCTTTCTTTCCTTCCTTCCTTTCTTTTTCTTTCTTCCTTTCTCTTCTCTTTTTCCTTCCTTCCTTCCTCCCCTCTTTCCTTCCTTTTCTTTCTTTCTTTTTCTTTTCTTTCTTCCTTCCTTTCTTTCTTTCTCTTCTCTTTTTCCTTCCTTACTTCCTCCCTTCTTTCCTTCCTTCCTTTCTTCTTCTTTTTCTTTCCTTTCTCTTTCTTTCTTTCAGAACTGCAAGCCAGATGGAATGACTGAACAGGCCCAGCTCGGCCTTACTGCACCTGATGGCCCCAATAGCTCCAGGACTATCTTCCCTCGCTTGTTCAGCCCAGAGCCGCTCCCCTACTTCTCCTCAGGGGACATAGATGGGGCAGGTGGCCTGGGAGATGGCACACTCTCTAACTGGCCCTCTCTGAGTCCCTGTCACACCCTCAGTCAGTGGTGAGGGGAACTGGTAACAGGCAGCCTCAGCACTTCAAGGAAATTAGGGGTGTTGTATACAGAAGGGGGTTGTGGGTCCTGCACAGGCGAAACCAACATGCCTCATTTCTGAGGACACAGAGGAATATGTGAAATTAGTGCAGTTGACAATAGGTAGCTTATAGTTTCCTCATACGAAGTGGAACAAAAACAGTTCATGAGAAGAGGACGTTAGCATGCAGGCCTCCTGTCTGTGCCTCCCTTTTACGGGCTTTGTGGGCAGAGCTGTGGTGGGAAGCCTGGTGTTCTCTGCAGGCGGACACTTCCCTTCTGTGGAGTCTCCACTCAGTGTGGTCACGCTCAGAGCAATCAGGCCTAACCAGCGACTCTGCTTGATAAAATATTTAGGTATTCATTTTGTTAGAGGTTAACATACTTCTGAGTACTTGTCAATCAAAATGCAAAACCAAAAACAAAAATCTAGGCTAGGATCATTAGTTACTTGAACTCGTTAGATTTTTTTTTTAAGTTCTGGAATTGTTCTTAGTTTGCCCCTTCCCCCTATTTCTGCCTATAAATTTCCTGGGTGAACGTCCCGGCTCACTCCTTTAGCCATCTTACTGTAAGAACACAGACTTTGGCCTTTGTTCTGTGGAAAGCACCCGGGATTGTCACCTTGTTAGCTATGCATCTCAGGGAATATACTCTCCTCTACCAAATTGAAAAACTGTTGTCATTTACAAGAAATGCCACCTCATGTGGAGGTCACTGTCGGTAGAGTTTTAACAAGCTGTGCTGTACATGGTGTGCTCTTTGGAGAGACAGGCCCATTGTTTCTGCTGACCTGTGACTGGTGTGCAGGGAGCAGTCAAGTGAGAGTGTTTGCAGCTGCCATAGGCTTCTGTGTGGACTGGATCCAACCTTGTGTTTTATCTATAGGGATATCTATTTTATCTGCAAGGTCTCAGGATGGAAATGAAATCAGGGTGCTTAAAATACCAGCTTTGGTGAAGTAAGAAGCAGCAAACAAGACCCACATGGCAAGTTCACGTCCGCTCTATTCATTCTTTTGAATCCCTAAATTCTAGAGTAAAATTTCTCTTATAGAAGTATGAAAACACACGCTCGCACGTGCACACACAGGCACACACACATGCACATCTGGTTAGAAACATTTGCACAGAAAACTTTCAAACTCTTTTGGTTTTAACATTTAAAATCTTCTAAAGTGTTCACTTTCCAATAGCATCTACAGCATCATTTAATCCTGTTTGACACAGAATGATCTCGCAGCTCCTCAGCCTTTCTGGGCCTGAGGTGGGAGATATACATGTAAATGACTTCAGACATGCCCTGCAAATAGGATTGCTTTCACTTAGTCTCCACTCTTGCCTGTTTTCCAGTAAACTTACTGCTATCAACTGAAATTTGCATCCTCCCAAAGTTCATGTACTGAATACCCGCAATGTGATTTTGTATTTGAAAATGGAGACTTGGGAGGTAATTAGGGTTAGATGACGTCATGAGGCAGGTCAGTAATGATGAGATTAGTGTCCTTACAAGAAGAGGAAAAGAGTCTGTGCACAGTGGCTCACGCCTGTAATCCCAGCACTTTGGGAGTCCAAGGCGGGCAGATCACGAGGTCATGAGTTTGAGACCAGCCTGGCCAACATGACAAAACCCCGTCTCTACTAAAAATACAAAAATTAGCCGGGATGTGGTGGTGCATACCTGTAGTCCCAGATACTCAGGACGCTGAGGCAGGAGAATTGCTTGAACCCAGGAGGCGGAGGTTGCAGTGAGCCGAGACCGTGCCATTGCACTTCAGCCTGTGCAATAGAATGAGACTCCGTCCCAAAAGAGAAAAAAAAAAAAAAAAAAAAAAGAAGAGGAAAAGATACAAGAGAACACGTGAGGGCACAGCAAGAAGGTGGCCATCTGCAAGCTAGGAAGAAGGCCCTCACCTGGACTCGACCATGCCGGCACCTTGGTCTTGGACTTCTAGCCTCCAGAGCTGTGAGAAAGGTGTCTGTTGTGTAAGCCACCAACCTGTGATATTCTGTTATGGCAGCCCAAGCTAAGACACAACCGAGTACTGAATCACTGCGAATAGATATACTTATCTAGTGGGTACAGTGTGTAGATAGTTTCTAGCCCGTGGAAAGTTGTAATAAATAATGAGTTTTGCAAAAAGCTTTATTTCAATAAGTCAAGCTCAACACAGTATACAACCATTTAGGGAAACTTCTCTTCTCTTGGGTTCCCTGTCCCTCTCACCCCCTCCCTTCATTAAGCTCCCTAATGTTCCCAATCCTGTAAGCATGTTGCACAATGAAAACTGTAGTTGCTCTAAAGGGTGTTGGACAGCAGACTTCCACAGTGAAAGGGATAGGAATGTGCAATGCAGAGCACGGATGGTCTATCGAGGTCTTTAATTAACTGCACACGTCTGTACATCTCTATACCCCATTTGAAACAAAGTGATTTTTACAACTGTAGTTAATGTTTGTAGATTAAAAAATAGAAAGTCTTCAAGTAAATTCATGCTAAAGTGAATGCTGGGCAGTATGTATGCAAAATGGGTTTTCCCAGATGAAGTCACAGGGTGAATATTTAGATGGGTGGGTTTTCTCACTGCTTTCTCAGTGGGAAAGTTAAATAGAATAATGTAAAATGCAAACAATTTTTGACAACAATTAAAAAATAATTTTTTTAATGTGGAGGACATGTCAGCATGCTGTATATGATTTATTACCCAGTGTTCTCTACTATGAATAATTGTCATAAGCATCTGCAGGAACAAGGTTGCTTCATGTGAGGCAACAGGAAGGCTTGGAGAGGAGGTAGTTTGATTTGGTTTTCCTAGGATTTGAACTGAAACTAGGGGAGAGGAAGGAGCAAGGAGCTCGAGGTGGTGGGAGTTGAATCCTCTCCCCTCTACTCACTTGGTTGACTTCTCTTTGTGCTCCACAAAACCCAGGACACACCAGGCCCTCAAAAATAAAAATTTTTATTTACAAAAATAAATAAAAGAAGTTTTCCTGTGGTAAATAATTTTTTTTCTTTTTCTTTTCTTTCTTTCTTTCTTTTTTTTTTTTTTTCTTGAGACAGAGTCTTGTTCTGTTGCCCAGGCTGGAGTGCAATAGTGCAATCTCAGCTCACTGTAACCTCTGCCTTCCAGGTTCCAGCGATTCTCCTCCTACAGCCTCCCGAGTAGCTGGGATCACAGGTGTGTGCCACCACCCTTGGCTAATTTTTTGTATTTTTTAGTAGAGATGGGGTTTCACCCTGTTGGCCAGGCTGGTCTTAAACTCCTGACCTCAAGTGGTCTGGCTGCCTCGGCCTCCTAAAGTGCTGGGATTACAGGCGTGAACCACCGTGCCTAGCCTGCAAATAGTTTTCTAAAGCTCAGGCCTCCTTTATGGTGACCGTTCATTCTGCTGAGCATCTGAAATGACCCTTATAAAAGCAAAGAGTATAGTGAGGAGTGGGGGATATATAAGGCCTCACGGTGTGCCACTGTATACGCACATGAAATCCTCACAGAATAATTGACCCACACCACTCGGGAGAAGGCAATAGCATCTCCATTTCACAGTTGACAAAACCGAGGCTCAGGGAATTTCAGTGAGTTGCTGAAGGTTCATCACAGGAAAAGGCAATGGGAGTCAAATTCTCAAATCCCCAAGCCAGTTCTCACCCTCTTGCTGGCTGCCTTTCTGGGAGGTGGAGGGCAGGGAGCGGTGGGGAAGGGGTCCCCAGTGCTCCCCTGGAGCAGACAGCAGATGTGAGTTCTTGTTACTGGGCTGCAGAGACTAGAGTTTTAAGTTCTCAGACATTCCTCAGCCTCTGTGGTTGGCTCCAGTCTAGGTTCCTGATTTGTTTGGCTCTGGGAGACTCCACCCCGGGAGTGTTTGCTGGTCTCCACTGTTTTATTTGGTTCTGTTGTCTTTGTTCTCCAGGTGGGGTTGGTGGCTGATGCGTTCTCCAAGTCCCCATGAAAACTGAACTCTGAACTTAGGTAGGGGGACCAGCTTTTCAGAGAGACCACCCAGGACACAGCCGCAGCAGCAGGACAACAACTTTATATATATAGTGTACACATGCTTGTCATATTCATATATATAGATAGTATGTCCATACTACATATGTATATATTTGTTTATATGATAGACATGTTAATCACCTTAAGATATGAAAACTATGTGCTTATTTGAAGTCATATACGATTCCATATTATTTACTTTTCTGTTACATAAATGTTACTAATTAAACAAAAATAAGACTACTGAATGGTAGCAATTGGTAGTAATTAATAGTTGGATTAGCTAAACAAATAATGTATCTCAGGAAAGCATAATATGTGTATAATGTTTCTGTCATCTGACACAGCAGCTTATTTGACTTTTCTCTTTCCTGGATATTTTTGTGTTGTAAGCTCAGGTAGGATGTATTTGGGACACAGTCAGTGAAGAGGGTGGGCCCCAGAGTCGGCCTCTGCTGCTATCCCCTCCCTAGCCCCTCAGCTTACTTCTGGGATCTTCAGAGAATTGAGTTCTTGAGTTCCCTGCAAAAGTGCCTCCTGACTCAAATACCTAGGAAACACTTTTCACTAAAATTGTCTCTCGGAGATTAAAGGCTCTGATGAAAATCCCACAGAACATGCTTACATCCATTTAACCTGAAGTTTCCTCTAAATTTGATTATAGCACATTCTTCCCCCCCCCCCCAATTGACACTTATTGGTAAATAGCCAACAGGTCCTACCTGACCAGCCCATCCCTTACCAGTCCTGCTGGCCTCCCTGCAGTTTATTTGATCTGTCTCTAGCCCAGATTGGCTTCTCCAAGGTATCTGCAGGGCACCTCCCTCACTTCCTTTAGTCTTTCTCAAATGATTCCCTGAGCAGGCCACTCGCTCTCTCTCCTCCCTGTTTTATTTTTCTTTCCCTAAGTGCATGCCATCATCTAACATTTTATAAGTCTGACCTATTTAGCCTATTGGATCTACTCTCTGTCAAGAAGCCGGGCTCCTTATGGCTGTGAGCATCTATTCTGTGGGGGCTCATTGCTGTATCCCTTGGGCCTAGAGATGCTTGGTTCATCATAGCAACTCAGGGAAGAGAGGTGAGATGGAGAAGGTAAAGAGGGAGAACCACAGCACACATGTGTGGGGAGCCTATGAAGGGACAGGACATAACTGATGGGAAGCCACCCCACTAAGCCTATCTGGTCTCTCCCCACAGATTAAGAACCCCAAAGTGCTCCTAGTTCTCTCTACTCCACATCCATTCAACAAACATTAAACACCTACACCCAATACTTGCCACACAGTTAACTAGGGCCTGGCGATACAGAGGTGAGAAGAGTGCCCATCTTCAGGGAAGTGATTGCTAGTGGGCACCTGCAGGTGGGCAGAAAGACGGACGTTGAGCAGAACCAGCCTCGACAGCAGCTGTGTCACCTTCTCACCTGCAAGACACTTGCTATTCTTTTCTTTTCTTTCTTTTCTCTTTTCTTTCCTTTCCTTTTTTCTTTCCCTCTAAACCTGAATGTGTGAAAAAGCAATCCAATCAAAAGGAAAATAGTGTTAAGAACAAATACATGCTCAAGGAAAGAAGATCCTTTACACTTCCCTTTGAGCTGGAAATCAGTCTTACAATCTGCTTGTCTGCATAGCATTTCATATCTCCCTGAACAGACCCCAACATCACCAGGATTTAAGTTTTGGAAATAACTGAGTGTAATTTGACCCTCAGCACATTTGTCTGGAATACATTCCTTAAGAAATCCAACATGTGCATATATACACGGCAGAATGCACAAAACTCCATCTCAACCATTAAACTGCTGTTAAAAGGTATCAGGTGGGGAATTAAACTTGAAAACATTTGGGAACCCAAAACGCTATCCAGATCTCCATTCATAGATTTTTTTTTTAATCAAAAGAATTCTCAGCAGATGGTAGTAAGTCCATAAACTCAGAGCAAGGGGTCTTCATGGAAGTGAGTTCGTTTTAGATCAGATGCTTCAACACCGAGATGCTCTGAGAAATCTGAAACATGGATAGAACACACCAAGCCTTTGTCCAAACCAAGTGGAGTGATTTTCCGGCAGCCACAGGCCTTAGCCACACATTCCTAAACCATGTGCAGCTGTCAGCTCACTGGGGGGACACAGGGAAAGCTGTTAGTGAAAAATCACATGCCCATGAAGTTAATAAATGAATGTCTCAATGTTTTCCACCAAAATAAAATGCTCAGTAGCTCAAGTCCTTAAAATGGCCTAGAACTCAATAGAGGAAAGTGATGTGACTGAAATATTCACAGAACCTGTCTGGGAGCTGGGTTTGTGAGGCACATAAATACCTCACCTGGCTGCTGTTCTCCATCTATTATAAAAAGGAGGAAAGGACTGGAAAAGATTATGTATGCCTAGAAATCCTCGAAAGCTTCAAACTTATTTACACTTAAGAAGGCAAAACATGCTAAGCCAAGCATTCTAGGAGGTGGTGTAATGAGAATTCTCTCTCCCATTTTCCCTTTTTCCCAGTTGAACTTCCATATGTTATCAATTACGAGCCACCACAGTTTCATTCAGTTGAGGGAGCAATTGCATTCACGCATGGCTTGTTTGCCTCTGCCCCAGCGAGCAGAATTTCCAGAGAACAGGATGGTGAACCCGTGGTGGAGAGGTCAGTGTGCACACATTGAAAGGCTAAAATGGGAAGTGTTTCTGAGGCCGATTTGCCTGGAAAACTGTCTGCCGGGAGGGCTTCAATGGTTAATACCCAGCAGCACTACCCCAAGGATATATTTTCGCATAAAGGGTAAGTTTTTGTGTTTTGGCTGAGAAAAGGAGTATGCTACTCATTGTCTTTTGGGACAAATATGAGGGTGTCAAGATTCAGCTCATATCAATAGTCTTAGATTATTATTTCCCACACCCCACACCCCCAGCAGAGCTTCCCTGGCTCTGGGCTATGGTGCAAAGTGAGCAGGACTTCCCCTTCCTTTGAAGGCAACTGCACAAGGAGTGAAAAATACTTGCTTGTAAAATCTCTTTGTAAAAAGAATTTCATATTCTGGACTCCCATTACCTCAAACATGCTGTCTGGTTTATTTTCCAAGAACAGGTAGGAAGAAAACTCTTCAATGTCAAGCCCAGTTGCCTCTTGTAGAACGGTGGTATCAGCAACAGAGACAGGGGAGGCAGAAGGGCATGAGCTGGTGGGGGCTCCACAGCCACGAGGTGGGATTTAGTTGAGGAGTCATGTTTGGATTCTTCCATTCATTCCAAAGGTACCTACTCTTCACAACCCTGTGCCAGGCACTGAACTGGGTAAAGGAGGTAAAAGGTGACCAAGAGAGTCACTTAATGAATATGGTAACTTCAGATTACAAAGAACCAGGAAGCAAATACGAAGGGATGGAGATTACACAGCATCTACTTTACATAGGGTGGCAGGAAGGGCCCTCTGAGATGTCAGCTGAAGCAAAATCTAAGATGACAAGTCAGTAACAGGAAGATCAAATATCAAGGGAAAAATAGTCTACTAAGGCCAAATGGCAAGATCTTGGCCCCTGGGGACTGGGGTGAGAAGAGCTGATAGGTTCCACAAGCATAGAGAGAGAAGGAGCCCAGAGCAGGGTGAGAGTGGAGAGAATGGGGGCTGAGGGCAAGGGGCCTGGTGGGGAGGGACTACTGAAGGGCCTTACAGGCTGAAGTTTGGCATTTTGAAAGAATTGTGTCATAACTGCGATGGAAACCACAGAATGACACCATGTGATTTCTGCTTTTTAAAGATCACTTTTGGTAGCTTTCTGGGAATACACTGAGGGAAGCAAGAGCAGGGTGGACACCCACTCAGAGGCTATGGTGGTGGTCCTCATGACAGATCACAGTGGCCAGAATGCATTGGGATATTGGAAATCAACAGAGGTTGCAACCTGATTCCAATCTGCCGAGTTTGTCACAGTGGGCAGGTACAACTGAATGCGTTTTTTAAATTTCTGAAAATAAGCCTCCAAAAAGCTAGAGCTTGTAACTGTGGTTCTAAAATGTATCAAAGTATTTTTAAGTATCTGGCAACTACAGTATTCTCACCTGATTTCCAGTTAGCAACACTGAAAATCATCTGTGAAAGCAAAGACTGCACATGAATCATCTGGGGGACACTTGTGAAAAGGTGGATTCCTGGTCTCTGTTTCCTACCACCCCCTCCTGATGGGATAGCATGGCGGTCTCTCCTGTGTGGCAGATTGGGTGCACTTCAACAGAGGCTGTAGCCAGAACAGGATAGACTGTACCACAGTAAAAAAAGAGCCCCACACTATCAGTGGCTTAGAAGGATAAAGTTTATCCCCTGGGTTGACATAATCCTTCTGGGTTAGGATGGAGGCCTTTGTTCCACACTGTCCTCATTCAGGATCCTAACGGAAGCTCCGCCCTATGGGACTCTGCTGGTTGCCATGACAGGAGGAAGAGAAGATAGACAATCGTGGGCTGGCTCTTTATGCTGCCTCCCATCTGTAACACGTCGCTTCTGTTGGTGGCTCATGGCCACACCTAATGCTGTGAGGTGTAGAAATGCCATTCTCCTAGGATCCTGGAAGGAGAGAGAAGGGGATATCAGAACCAGTGGCAATGTCCACCTCAGCAGACAAGGAGGCAGAGGAACCAGGCCTGGAAAGATGGTTCTTGAGATATTGAGGATCACTGGGCATCTATGGATGGTGAAGTTAATAAAATAATATTAAGATAGTGGTACTCATTTCCAAAATTGACAAAAACTTCCTTAGAGAAATGTCTCCACCTTTATTAAGTATTTTATGTTTGCTAGGATTAATTTAAAAAGTTAATGTATGTTAACAGAAAAACTCTAAATCAAAGTTTCTTTAAATATCTGATACATAGTTTTTGAGTCAAGGGAAACTGCATAAAAATAACACAGTTGGCTGGGTACAGTGGCTCACGCCTGTAATCCCAGCACTTTGGGAGGCCAAGGTGGGCAGATCACAAGGTCAGGAGGTTGAGACCATCCTGGCTAACACGGGGAAACCCTGTCTCTACTAAAAATACAAAAAAATTAGCTGGGCATGGTGGCAGGTGCCTGTAGTCCCAGCTACTCGGGAGGCCGAGGCAGGAGAATGGCGTGAACTGGGGAGGCAGAGCTTGCAGTGAGCCGAGATCACGCCACTGCACTCCAGCCTGGGTGACAGAGCGAGACACTGTCACAAAACAAAACGAAACAAAAAAACAGAGTTTATGTTACCCAGCTTGCTCCTACTTGGCACGATGGAATTGTTAGCCTTGCGAGGCTCCACTGTTCCCTGATCCAGCCTCCTTCATGGGGTCTGAGCAGCTGTCTCCCTGTTCCAGCCCCTCTGCCAGTTCCCTTGCCCTACAGCCCTGGCTGTGTCCACCACCTCATTCATCTGGATCTCTGTTTTCTCCTTCGTACAGTAACATGGAGAGGGACAGTTTATTGCTAATGTCCCTCTCAGAAGAACCCAGAAACTTGGGTCCTGATGTGATCACATACGCTCAACAGTTTTGAGTCACTCACTCTATGAAACAATCACAAACCAGTATGTTCAACAGTGTTTTAAGTTCTGAGAAATGTTATGCGATGCAACTTACTGCAAAGAAGCAAAAGTGGTTCCTGCCATCCTAGATATTAAAAATTCATTTTCATATGCATAGAATGAGTCTTAGGATATGTTTTGTGAACCTGGGTTTGTGTTTCACTTTTTCCATTTACTGGATGTGTGCCTTGGAGAGGAAACTTAATCCTCAGCTTCCTCGTCAGTAAGATGGATTTTAATCTACTTCTAAAGTTCTTGTGAGAATAAAGTGAGATAATGTGACACAGTGCTTAGCACAGTGTCCATCTAAGACATGCTAATAGTTGTTTCATGAATGTCACATGAAAAGAACACTCAACTAGTAAAAGACTATCATAATGTTTATCCTCACAACTTTGGATGGTATGTTGGTGTGAACATGGCCACATTCGATTCTGTCAGCCTCTGCCATTCTGAAAGTTTAGTGAGGCTTTTTCTGGAGATTCCTTCCATTTAGAAAAGAACCCTTCATTTCCTTCTCCAATTAACACTCTCTAAGGTAGACAGAGCATAAAATGCTGTTCTGTTAAGTGTTTGGCCCCCATTGGGCCTCACTTGCTGTCCTACTTGCCCACGATATGAACCCAGTCTTCTCTGAATTCTCATATTCTTCACACATCATCCTAATGCTTCAAAAACAGTTATCCATGGTGTCCCAGAGCCCTGAGGCCAAGGGTTCACATCCGTTTGATGGCCTCCCCCCATTTTCCAGGTGAGGGAATGGCGGCGCACTTTGAGGCAGGTGAGTCCCAGGCATTAGAGGAAGGGTTTCTAAAAGGTGGCCGAGGCCCATCTCCTTCTGGCTTTTCCTTTTCCAGAGTTTCTGCCAAAGCAAGGGGACAGGACCTGAACACACAGGAGAAACCCTCACGAAGGTGACCTGTGCAAAGCCACACATGCAGCCACCCAGCCTGGGGTGTTTCTAGCTCAGCTCTTGTTCAGCACTGTAGAAAGTGACATAACCCGAGTTATTTTACAGGGCTAAGTGGACAAGTCAGGTTTGGTGTTTTCAAAATGCTGATGAGACTAGCCATCTCTTCTGACTGAGTTAGAAATCTACTCGGTTTATCTGGAGCATCCTTACCCTCTTTACTACTTCTGGTCAGAACATGCCAGCTACACCTGTAACGATGGGAGAACGCAGTGATGCTGACTCACCAAATAGTCAAAATGTGTTTCCTGATTGTTGAATTGTGGCGGTTTTTCTCCATCCTTCTAAAAGTCCTTGATCAAAACAGACAGGATGCGATTTTAAAACATGGCACACTCAAAACTGAAAGCACACAATTCGAATGTCCTTGTCTCTTTGAACTCAGTGGGCTGTGTGTTACTCACAGTGGAAGAGCTGAAGTCTTTTTGTAACTTTATGGGCTCCCATTTAGGTACAAATGAAATCGCTGAAGTTTTGACTGCTTGAGGACTGTTTTTTCACACAGGCATCAGTTAAAAAAATCAAAATGAATGTAAGGACCTTTCTGCGTTTAAGCATAACACACTTAGTTTGCCTCTTCTTGTCTTCAACTGGGCTGTAGGGAGGGCATACCTTCCTCAAAACATTTCATATCAGAGTTGAGTTTCAAGTTCCACTCTGCAAGTTCCTTTCTCTGGGATCTTGGTTAAGGTGCATAATCTCCATGGAACTAAGTTTCTTCACTTCTAAAATGGGGACAATAACTATCACTTTGGGTTTATTGTAGCAACATTTATAGTTTATCACAGGACGTGAACGTGGGGAAAAAAAAAAGTCAGTACATACTAATTAAGCACCTATTATACACCCTGGGCTGCTGTGTTTGTTGCTTGCTGCCCAACTCTGGGACCACAGTTTGCATCACAGTCATTAGAGATTTGTATGTTTATTAGGATGTTTTCTTTTTTTTTTGGCAAGGAATAAAATGTTTTGAGGAAGGCACACCTTTTTAAAATTCACACAAAGGGACCATTTAGGCTAGAAAAGGCTGGGTCATGGCCATGACAAAAAATATAATCTAATGGGGAAAGGCAACATAGAAACTCAAAAAAAAAAAAAAACAAATTGCACTGATTGATGACAGTGTTGAGTATTGAAACAGCAAGTGTCTGTGTGGTCACGGAGGGAAGAGAAAGCATTCCTTCCAGTGAAGAGCTACTGAAACTCAGCAGCAATGGTAGTTTTAAGATATGTCCACAAGTTCCTTGATATTCCTCCCTTTAAAATATGGGCCTCACTCCTCTCCCTGGGAGGGGGAGCTATATTTAGTGACCCATTTTGAGTGAACTGAATGTGATGGACAGCCATCACACACATTGAATGTGTGTGACCCAGGACACTGAACTGTATGAGGAATTGTGGCATCCTCCTTGCTCCCTCTCCTTGGTCACTCCCTCTAGGGGAAACCAGATCCTATGTTACAAGGACTCTCAGGCAAGCCCCTGGGAGAGGCCCATGCTGTAGAGAATTGAAGCCTCTTGCTAATACCTTGTGAGCCATCTTGGAAGTGGTCAAGCCCCAGCCGCCATCTTGTCTGCAGCCTCGTGAAATACCCTGAGCCAACACCACTTGGCTAAGCCACTCTAGCATTCCTGATCCACAGGAACTACGATAATAATTGTTTATTGTTTTAAGTTGCTGAGTTTTGGAACAATTTGTTACACAACAGATCACAAATGCAGTGGTGAAAAGTTTCCAGAGGAAATTTCCCTTTGGTTGGAGCCTGGGGGCCTGGGCTTGGTGACCGAGATCTGAGAGTCATATGCCCAACTTTCTCTGTTATAGGAAGTTAGGATTTAGCCTATCAGCAACCAATTCAAGCCAGAGGATGTCTTTACACAGGGGAGTGACATGACCAGAGTTGATGATGGTATTTCTGGCGTGAAATGGAATGGGGAAGAGGCCGGTTGGGGAGTGAGGGAGACTTCCAGTTAGGAACTTCTAGAATCAACAGTTCAGGTAAGAGATGATGAGAATATGAACTAAGGCAATGGCAGAGGGGTTGCATATGGGAGGACTGTCTTAAAATTTGGTGGTTTTCAGAAAGAAACAGGTAGTTTCTAAGGCCATCTAGTGCAATCATGTTTCACTCTGCATTGTGTAGGAAAAAAAATGTGAACTATATGGTAATACCATATTTATACCAATAATATCATCACACACACACACGATACTTCCACGAGCTTAGAACGAACCCATCACGAGTACTTCATAAGAAATGCCACACTCTAAGGATTTAATATTAAGCATTTGAAATAGTTCTTTATAGAAATGCTAGTTCAAGAACAAAAAGAAAATAAAGAGCGCCCATCTTCCATTGGCACCAAAAGCCTCACATCTGTCTGTTGTACAAGTAAGGCCACAGAGGATTCGACTGAATTATAGTGGGGGTGATTTATAGGCCTGTCTGAATACAGATCGCACACAGTATTGAAATACTGGAAGATTCAAACACTGTCTATGACTCAAATAGCACAAGCAGTGATAGTAAATTAGCTAAGTGCTCATCTCCCCAGACAAGAGTTTCCTTAGGAAAATAATATCTATTTTTGGTATTTCAGTAGCTCTAGAAAGAGATGAATACTACTGAAAGAGATGAATATGTCAATGCTAAGTCATGAATGTTTTAAAAAGCCACATTTCTACACAAATGGAAGGAAAATTTTGTTTTTTTTTTTTTTTTTTAGAAAACTTATTTTTATTCTATTATATTGAACACATTGTATCACCCCCACTCATAGCTGCATTCCAAAACAGTTCTTCTGGGAAGCAGGGTTTTAGTTTTACTGAACATGAATAAAAAATCCAGGCAGAATTCAAAATCAGGAGAAAGAGTCAAGGAAGCAAATTTGCTTTTCAGAAGCAAGATATTTATAAACAGTAATAGCTGAGAATCATATAATTTGTTTCTGAAAATTACCTTTTAAATAGGGCTTCATTTTACATTTGCATAGTATATGGAATTTTGTAAGAAGCATTAAACTTCAAATAACTTGACGCAATAAATAATCATGGAATACTCATTGTCCAAATGTAACAGATAGAGCATGGCCACTAAGAGTAATGTTATTTCTCTTAAAATAAAGGGGAAAATCTAAGTTCCTTGAGGCAGAGACTGTGTTATTGACTATGGCAGTCCCGTGCCTACCATGATACCTGAAATGAGTCACTCAAACAGTGACATTTTGAAGAGGAATGAAGGAAGGAGTGGAGGAGCGAGTGTGTGAACACATGCCATGGTAGGGATGTTGGGCTGGTACAAATAAAAACGAAGCCATACATTTCAAAGGTGTGCCTCCAAGGTGAGAACTCATAAATATTTATAACTGAAGAGTTGTGTGGAAGATGTAAAAAATCCTGATGTTTAAGAAAAGACAAAAATAACACAAGTGTGAACTGAGATGCTGCAGCACATTTTAGGAACCTTGATGTAATCAGTTTAGCAAAAGTACATTGCTAGAGCCACAATTAAGAACACTGATGTTTAGAGTAATTGGAATATGGTGAAAATAACTTAATGAAATAATGTTTCTTCAAGCCTATCAAAAATCTGCTTCTGATTCATAGTCCAAAGTTAAACTTTTGTGGAAGGAGAATACAGGACAAAGAGAAACCACCACCATTAGTGCCTGCACCACAGCAATTTATTAGCGTAACTTTTTCTTTTTTTCTTTAAAGATTTCATAACAACTGAAGTATGTACAAAGTCTTACAGCATTTACACCATAAAAAGTTTCCTATTAGCTCATGAAGTCTAAGGTAGTGCTGCTGAGAACTTCAGATGTGGCAAAGGCAATGAGGCAAACCACTTGTAGGTTTCCCTCTCTGCTGCCACATCATGGTGTCAGCTGAGTGACAGCTAACTGTACCACCTGGAAGACAGGTTATTGGGGAAAAAAGGGGACAAGTTGATAGGCAGCACTAGAGACCATGGGGTGGAAAAGCTACATAGCATTGTATTTCTACAGTTTCCTAGAGCTGTAACAAAGACCCACAGCCTGAGAGAATAACATATGCAAGACAACAGAATCACGCTGCTCAGATATGGTTCAGCTACCAAGTGTGTTCACTTTTGAATGGGAGGCTCTACTGATATGGCTGGTATTTGACTTCTGTTCATGTCTTCAGATAGCTCAAATCTGCACAAGCCTCACTCCCTTCCCCCAAATCAAATAATAACAAAGGGAGAGAGAGAAAGAAACAGCATGAAATTAGTAGTTCTCGACCAAAAAAACAATAAAAAAACCAAAAAAAAAAAACCCAAAAAAAACCCACAACTTTTTTTTTTTTTTTTTTTTTTTTTAAAGGCATTCAGTATTTGTAGGGTGGCCATTCTGTCGAAAGATAATATTAGAAATTTCTGAATTATCCCAAATCAGAACAACATCAACAAAACCCCCAAACACCCAACCTCCTAGATTTAACCATCTTTCTTTGTATCTGATCGTCTTTCCTTGGGGTATTACATAGAACCACCAACATTTACACACTGAATCGGACACAAAACGTAGCATTGTTACCCCAACGACTGCTTCACTAAGTGGCAAGAGAATTTCAACATGTAAACGATTAACGTCAGGCTCACCACTTTATTCCACAGAAAACCCAGCCTGGTTCTATGTTCGGTCAGTCATTATCTGTTTGGTAGCAGATCCCATTTACTGTCCCACTGGAATAGTCTCACATGTAGGCAAAGTGGCTTTTTATTTCAAAAAGATTCTGCTCTCAACTTAAAAGCCAGTTGATAAAACTTTTAATTAAGACACAATAGCGCGGGATATAAAAACACAAGAACCACATAAATATCGAAGAAGTTGTATACCATTTTCATGTAAACAGTTTTGCTTACGAGCAAAGCCCTAATTAGATTCTGGCCTGAAACTTTTGGCAGGTGACGCGTGTTCAGCCAGGCTCTGTAGCGATGGTGACGTGGAAGCCAGATCAGTCCCCATGTTGACAAGCATGCAACTTGAAAACATTGCACAACAAGCAACATAAAGAGTGGAGAAGCTCACAACACTTCAAGGAGACCTCACAACCTTCACAACTGCGTAAGCACAGAGACCCACGCTCCCTCCTTTCCACGCACTTACACGTGGGAGACCTTCTGTGACTCTCTAGCTTGTTTGATGCTATATAACCACTTGATGATTCTAGCATTTCTTTCGATGGCAGAAATGCCATACGGCACGCGGTCATTGGCACTGTCATCATTTCTAAGGTCACTGTTACTGTCCTGAGACTGTTCACAGTCTGAGCTGATCATGCTTGCGCTGCGGAAGTTGAGGGATATTATGTCAGAATTAGCCCTTGCAAAGTTTTCCATTCCCAGGTTTTCCAGCTCTTCCGGGTCCAGTCCACAGTAGTTGAAGAACCTCTCCACGTCCGCGTCCACTCGGAAATATCTGTCACTCAAGTCTGACTTAGACCGCTGGAGGGAGGGTCTTCGGCTGACTCCACAAGCTGGTTCCACAGGGTCGGCCTCGGGGGACTTCATGGAGGCGATGGCTGCGATTTTGGGCTTGGGAGGCAGGGGAGGGGCAGAGCTACTGCAGGGGATGGCCTTGAGGGGCTTCACGCTGGTCACCTTGCGGATGTCCGAAGAGCTGTGGGACACGTGGAGGAAGGACTCGGCTGACTGCTCCAGCAGTCTCCTGCCCACGTGGGAGCCGCCCTCCTGCGGGCTGCTGCGGCCCTGCGTGGGGTAGACCTTCAGGGACTCCGCGAAGGAGTGACGGTGCAGGTCAGTGGCTTCTGACCGGTGGGGCGGCCAGTTGCGGGAGCTGTGCTTGTGCCCCGAGCCTGAGCTAGAGCCCTCGGAGCTATTGATGATGTTCTTCAGGATCTCCAGCTTCAGGTTCTCCCTCTGCACGCCGCTCTCGGTCTTGGCGTGGTTGCCGAACACTTTGAGCGTGGGGCTGCCCAGTGCGCGCTTGGCAGCCGGGCACACCGGGGGCTTGGCCAGCACGGCGGGCTTCACGGGCTCCTGCTTGGCGTTGATCACCTCCTGGCTCTTGACGTACTTGGCCTTGTCGGCCTCCAGCCTCTCCACGGCGCTGAGCCTCTTGGGGTTGGGCTCGGCCTGCCTGCGGAAGTAGTCTGGCCCCTTGTTCAGGATGCGCAGGGGCACAGCAGAGGTGAAGGTGCCCGCGGGGCTGACCGGCTTCACCATGCTACCTGTCTGTAGGGTCTCCGTGGGCATGGTGGGCGGTCTTTCCCCGGCAGCCGTGTTGGATGCTCTTCTGGGTGCCTCCGCAAGGCCTGAATAGACACATGTACATGAAGCGCCAAGGGCGGCGGGTGCAGCCTGGGAGCGAGTGTCAGCAGCAGCGGCCGCAGCAGCGCCTCATCTCACAGCTCATTAACCGCCACGGTGGCTTTCATACACTTTTCTCCCCTTCCAGGCAGCCCTTGCACAAAAAGGCCACAAGCCACAAGTTCCTTTAATCTGCTTCGCTGCCTCCTTTCTTCTCCCTGAAGGAGGTGGGAGTCTCCTCCAGGTCTTTGTGTTCAACTGCAGGCAGAGCTGAAACACAAAACAACCAACCGCGGGTTAGGAGGGGCGGGTGACATCACGGCTCTAGCAACAGAGAAACCCCGCAGCGCCCCCGCCCCGCCCCTGCGCGGCCGAGGGTCGTGGGCCGCAGCTCAGTAGCTGTTTTCCCAACCGCGCGAGGGGGACGACCCGGGCCTTGCGCCCCCGCCTGCGCCGACGCGCGGCAGCACAACGCTGTGCTGGGAAGAAAGAAAGGGCTGAGGTTTCCCACGCGCGAACTCTTCCAGCTGCCTCCGGATTGGTGAGATCCGCCTTCTGAACACGCCCGGTTGGCATTTCTCAGCTCAAAACCCAGCAAATACTTGATGAACGCAGGAATGAGGGCTTAGCCAAGCCCTGTTCCCCAGCTCATTACATGCCACTGAGTTCCTACGAATCCCTTCCATGCCCCCGGTTGCAACGTCGTGAATTATCTCTTTTGCAATGAAGCAAAACTTCTCCATCTGTACTACCAATTTCTCAGGAATACTTGCAACAGTCACTTTTTTAACTTCATAAACTGAAAAGGGCAAGAAATGGGATTGGCAGCAAAGCTACAAAGTTTAAAAAAAAAAAAAACCTCAACATGTTTCAGTTATCTTACTTTGGCCAACCAATATATTTAAAAACTTTCTCCTGAAAACCACAAATGTGTATGGAGTTCCACCCATTAAACACAAGCTTACTTTTTTTAACATTAGAAGATCCACAGAAATACTTCCAAATTTACCATATGAGTAGATAATTTGATTGTCCCTAAGTTATCCATAATTTTTCATACTTAATGAGCAGAAATCAAAAGTTTCTTCATGGTATGTATATTCCCAAATCCCCTACAGTACTAGGAACAAAGTCTTAAAAGTGTCAATCACACCTAAAAATATGTTACTTTAATACTGTAGAAAACTTGGGTAATAGGTAAGTTTTCATGGGACAACTTGACTACCAAGCCAACAACAACAATAAAACCCACTTGTCAATAGTTGAACGTTTATCAATATTCCTACTGTAATTCTGTAAGGAGTCTTTTTATTTCATATGCCATATAATGTAACTCTTACCCTGCAGCCCCTGGAAACAATTCCTCCCATAGCCTGTTACTGCAGGCAGAGAACATTTACAAATGCATCAGCACTCCAAAGCAAGGGGTAATGACCTTAACAGCATCTTTGGTTATAATTAGGAATGCTAAGAGAGTAACCTATTCAACTAACATGCCAAATAACTAATTTACAAAATAAATAAAGTCATATTACAACCACATCTGCTGATATTTCTCCTTATAATTTCCTGAAATTCTTAAATCTGTAAATGCAACCCATCACCATGTTTTGTTAGAGATTAATTTTAGTAATCTGTGAAGGGATTTGTTCTAATAAAAATATTTTCCTGTGCAAGATTTGAGAAACCCCAAGGCAATACCTACATTAACAATTTCCTTTAATTGTGCGGTTCTATTTTGATACCTCAATTTAGTTTAAAAAAAAACACCTCCTCCCATTAAGATGAAATGAGATTGTTTCTTTGAACACATTTTGAATGAAATGCCAGAAGGGAGCCCCGATTCCTCTGGAGGCACAATCTCATCCTCTTTACAGAAGAGACTCAGAGCCAGAACAGGCAGCAGAGCCTGGGCCAGGATGCAACTCCGAGGGCATCATGCCCGGGACCCTTGGGAGAGGGCTGACCCCAGGACAATACCAGAAAGTTTGGGGGCACAGTGAGGGGCAGGACCAAGATCTGCACCCTTCAGCTTTGTGCCTGAGGACTAGAGTGGGAATACCACCTAGTGGGCAGTGGGAGACAAAGTTCATCTCCCTTCTCCTGGGGCACGAGTTAGTTGGACAAGATTCCTTCAATCCCTTCGTACTGTAAAATCATGAGGTTCTGAGGATCTAAGAATGAAGGAATTACTTCCAGTTTCAAAATGGCGTGTTGGAATATTGGTGAATGACTGAATTTTTCTATGGTCCCGCACTGACTGTTCTTAGGCCAACGCTCTCTGAAGATGAGTTGTAGTTCTCATGTAACATTCCTCCTCATGCAGGCCTGTGCTTCTCTTCTAACCATCTTCTCTTCTAGTTCTATCATATTAGGACCAGAAGCCTAAAACACCTACACCACTGGCGTGGCCTTCCATGCACACCTGTGTGTCTGTTAAGGTAGGCTCTGGTACTGTTGGCAACACTGAATAAAAAGCCTGACTGTCGATTCACAAGAGTGAGGAATACCAGTCTATCTTCTAAGAAGCATTTTCCAGAAAGCTGCTTGTCTTCCTTGCACACTGCTTTCTCTATTCATGTGGCAGACACCCTCAAGACGGCTCCTCCAGCACTCACAATTGTTCCACACCCCTCAACAATTACTAATCTTAAAATCTGTGTGAAAGAATTATGTCACACATAGCAATTATCTGCAAGTATTTCATACTTCATTTCCTTTTGGCTTCTACCCCTTCCCACTCCTCCTCTGCTATTCCCAATTTCCCTAATAATTTTCAACACAGTGATGATGTTTTGACATGACCATGGTTAGAGTTTATAGTTTTGATGTGAACTCTGGGAAGGAAAAAAAAAACAACTTCATCTTATTGGAAGATCCAAAAGCAACAGAACAAACTAAAGATACTGTTTGGGGTGTTGTGGGATACTAAGGCATACTCCAAGTTTTCTACCTGGTTTAGCCAACAAAGTAAACCTACTTCAAAAATAAGCAGGTGACTTAGGTTGCTGTCTCTTGTAATATTTACTTAATCCTTAACTCTGGTTCTTTTATTTTTTACTGTGAAACAGTGTGGGCTGGGACAGAGCTATATAGTGCTGGAGAAATACTCTGAGTTTTGTAGTGTAGACTTTGTATGAGATAACCATGACGTCTGTTCAGAGAGCACTGTGGCACATGATACTCCACTGGCTGTGGCCTTGCTGTCAGCCCTCTGATGTCCTGAACAGGTCCCCTGAGGTGCAGTCAGGCACTGATGGGATAGGCCAACCGCCAGGCTGAGAGGGGCTTCGTGTTGTTTTGAGGAAGGAAAATTAGATCTTGGCCCCGTAGGGTTTCATCAACAAAAATAATTATATAGCCTTGCCTGATCCTTGACTTATGACTCAGGACAGAGAACACAGCCTGAGGGTGGGAGAAACTTCGATTCATAAACCATCTTGGCTATATTCTACCCTGTTTAACATCCATTTGAAAATTTCATGAAGGGATAAAAAGGACTGGGGAAAAGAAACTTGGCAGAGCCAAGGTGCTAAATGGTTCGCTGAATCAGAGCAGATATGAACTCAAATGTGAACTCAAAAGCAATCTGGCCTGGGGGTGATGGTGGCGGGGGTCGGGGTGGGGGAGCACATCATCTGTGGGGGAGTCCTGGTTTGTGCAGGGAGAACAGGTGGCACATAGAGCCAGCTGGGGGACAAAGGACCCAAGGACAAGGAAGAGCAATGTTATCTCCCACTACTCACTCTAGTGGTGCTTCTCAAACTTTAATGGGCCTGCAGACCCCTCAAGGATCTCCTTAAAGCACAGTCTGATTTGGTAGATTTTGGGTGAGACCCAGATTACGCATTTCTCACCAGATCCCAGGTGATGCTGTTTGTTGCCTTTGAGTAGCAACAGGAAAGGGGGGAAGCCCATTTCTGTGCTAGCCAGCATCCCATAAGAACCCAAATGCCTCCAGCACAGAGGAAACAGGCCAAAGTTACTTGTCTCTGAATGAGCAAAAGTCTGAGCTTTTTAGGCACAGAAATAGCAATCTCAGAGAATTCCAAGTTTTTAAAACCAAAGTGGCCTAAACCTTTCTAACTTCCGATCTGCCAGCTCCTCACAGGTGCAGTCAGGTGAACAGGTTGCAGTCAGGTGAACAGGACCCTCAGCTGAACTATAACCTTGGGGAGACCTCAAGAACATTTGCAATCCTGAAGGTGGTTAGATATAGAGAATGAACCTCATACACAGTTTATTTGAAAAAAATGCTAAAGCCAAAGTTCCTGTAATCCGGGCAATTTGTGCCTCGAAGCCTCTGAGGCCAGGCAGATAATGGGAGAGTGTGTGGCCTGGGGAAAGGAGCCCCCAGCTACGGGCTGCCATGGGGAATGTGGCTCATTGTTGACGCAACAGCAAATCCAGAGCTCTGCACAAACTCTCCCGATTTAAAAATTCAATATTAAAAACACTGTTGGCCACATTTGGGCTGCTGTTTTGTTACTTCCTCTTTAAAGAGTGCTTCTGGTAATGAAAAAGAAAAGGATAGTTAATGCCTAATTAGTCTTTAAATTTTAAGTAGGAAAGAAAGCACTGGAGTTAGAGCAAGGGCCCTGGGAACTGAACACAACCTGGATTCACCCACAGAAGTTTCTATGTGAGAATGAGTAATTCCCCTGTGTCTCACAGCAGGAAAAGGGGGGTATTGAAAGAGCAAGGCTGAGTAATTCAGCTCTAAGTCACCTAACATCTAAGTGTCTTGATTTTCTTATCTATAAAAACAAATGTGTTGAATCTGGTGAGCTGAAAAATGTCTTTAGCTCAAACATTCTTGGGAGCAAATAAAAGAAGCAATTTACCTTTGAAGTCATTAAGAATTCTAGAACTGATTCTTCTAGTTTCCTAACATGCCAGATAACAAAACGTTTACAGTATGTGTAAAACTGTTCTCTGGAACACTGCTTTTTGATTTTTCTGGTAATAGTATTTGTGCTTACTGACTTTAAGCATCAGGTTCCAACTTGACTCTGATCACTCTCATATCTATACTCTTGGCTTCCCTTTTAAGAACAGTCGCATCCTTGTCTTTGAAGTAAAAATGCAGTTTCCCACGGCAATGTTAACTTTTGGATTCTTTACAAATGGAAGACAGATTCATTTACAATACAAGAGTACTGACTGAGTTATGGCTGTGTTCAATTAATTAGTACCTATTGGTGGAGCAATTATGTGTAAGACGTAGAAAAATCCTGAACTTAAAAAAAAGATTCAAAATGCATTTGGTAAATGTGAATTGAATGAATGATGTAAAAAATAAATTTGGCAGGACTGTGGCAAAGGACTTGAAGGTAAAGGAAGGGTAAGGAGGAGACAAACTCCAATAAAGACCCAGGAGGCGAGGGCATCCCTCATCAGGGCAGCTTTTGAGTTCATGGTACATTCAAGACACTCCAGTGGCTGGTATGGAGTGCTAGGGGACAGCGGTCAGAGGCCAACTAGGTGTAGCGGAAAGGCAGATGACTTTGGATTTTATTGGGTAATTGAGCATTGGTGACATGGTCATACTTGTATTTTTTTAAACTCCCCTGGCTGCAGTATGGGGACAGGATGAGTGGGGATTAAGTGTGGCTGCACAGAGGTGAGTCAGAGCTTCCCAGGGAAGGGGTCATGGCAGCTGGGCTCTGAGCACCGCCCAATATGGCACTGCCTATGGTTCTGCCCCGTAATGGTTGAGTAGCCTTGGGCAGTTCACTTTATCTTCTCGTGCCTCAGATTTCCCATCTGGAAAATGGGGATAGCAATAGTACCTACCTCTTGAGGGCTTTTTGAGTGGGTTAAATAAGAGCACACAGGCATTTTCATTCACTTCACTCTTAGCAGGAGGGTGGCTTTAGGGTGGAGAAAAGAGTGGACAGTTTCAAGAGATGTTTAAGAGGCACGCTGGGCTGAACTGGGAGACAGACAGGATGCAGAGGGTGAGGAGGTACATGTTGAGGATGAGTCATTCCCGGCTTCCCACTTGACTACGGAAAAGTGGTTGGCAGGAAGTATACACTCTCCCCTCCAATCCTTGTTCCCTTCTTCCTCTGCACCCTGGGCTTAAGCCAAACAGAACTACAACTACAGTGGTCCCTCCACACCCACTGTGTCCATTCCTGCTGCTCCGTCTGCCTGAGCCATTTTTAACCAACAGCAATGCCATTCCATTGCTTCCTTTATCCATTTTATTTAGACATTTATTATTATTATTATTATTATTTGAAACAGAGTCTCGTTCTGTTGCCCAGGCTGGAGTGCAGTGGCACAATCCTGGTTCATTGCAAGCTCCGCCTCCTGGGTTCACCCCATTCTCCTGCCTCAGCCTTCTGAGTAGCTGGGACTACAGGCAGCTGCCACCATGCCCAGCTAATTTTTTTTGTAATTTTAGTAGAGACGGGGTTTCACCGTTGTTAGCCAGGATGGTCTCGATCTCCTGACCTCGTGATCCACCTACCTCGGCCTCCCAAAGTATTTATTCATTTTAATTCATAATATATGCTATGCTTTTCAACATCTTCCCTTTTCCTTCTCTTCCAAGCATATCATCACTTTCATTAACCCCTTTTATACTGTGAGCATAACTTGTAAAGAATGCAAAAGTAAGGGAGAAAAGTGAAAGCGTGAATGGAGGAGTAAAAGGCTGACCAAAAAAGACTGACTTTGCACACTATAAATTGGACAGATAGTATGAAATCAGAGGGCCAACCATCTGGAAACATTAAGTCAAAACCATCACCCTTTCAGGACCTGCACTTTTCCAATTACTGAATGCTGTGTCTTTTTCTTTCTTATCTCCATGGTGAAATCCCTCACCATCTATAATTCTGATGGCTGAATCTTCTCTTTCTGACCTTAGCATTGCCATCAGCAATCAGCTCCGGATTGCAAGTAAAATAATCTTCTTGACAACAACACTATCATGTTATAAATTCTTTAAAACCACAGACTTTTCCTAATAATATTTAAACTTCTCATTCCAGTAGTCTAGTCATATTTTAGCGTATTCTTTCAGCTGACTACAGTAGGTCTTCCAATGTTATTTAATAAAGTATCCTCTTGCTCTGTGTTTCCATTATTTTGTTTTAATTAGGCACTTTAATTTTTTCGACAAGATGAGTAAATCATTTCTCCACTTTTTCAGCAACCTTTTAAAGTCTTGTTTCTTTTGACACATCTACTCTATATGACCAGAGGATGGGAAGCAAATGTTGAACCAGGTGTAGAGATGCAGGGAAGGCCAACTTTTACCTTCTAACGTTTTTACAGATACAGGTCAAGGAATGTCCACCCCAGTGGTGCTCCTGAGGTGTGCTGAGGAATACTAGTGCAACAGCACAAAACTCACACAGGCATGTTGATCAAACGGAAAAGTTATTTTGACTTAAGTGAATATGCACTACGTTGTGACAGGATCCTCCAAGTGGCAAGTCAGGAGGGAGTGGACTGGGTACAGTTTGTTACCCACAAAGGTTTCACAGGATGTCAGGTGGGCGAAGCAAGCTAGCAAGTCTACTGGAATGGGAATAGCTTTGCCTAAAGCCCTTCACTCGGTGCTCAGCTACACAATGGTGGCCATAGCCTCCTCTCATCTCACACTGGCTGGGGCTGAATTCAAGGCCACCCAAAAAAGCCCAACACATGCCCCTTGGAGCTGAGGAGCCTGGGAACTGGCTTATACCTCCAGTCTGAGAAGTTTAAGGGCAGAGTCTGTAATGGACTCTCTAACCAGATCACACAGGCAGGATGAAGCTGCCTTTCCACAGGCACAAAAATGAGGGTTTGCTCGGCCCACACATGTGCCGGGGAAAGGTGGTCTAGGAGTATTCTCAAAGAAGTCCCCTCAAAGGAGGCCAACAGAAAACAATGTCCACCCAAAGCCCTCCTCTGAGAAGGCTGGGGGCATCCACTAGCAGAGCAGAGGCGTGGCTGCCTCCACGGAACCCAAAAGCTCCCAGAGAGAACCAGCTCTGAAATGTGCCATGCCCAGGGGACATTGATTCCCACTGCAAGAGCCAGGGAGAGAAACCTTGTCACCTCCGCTGAATGCTCTGTCCGTCCCTTGCTCATTACGCAATGCAGGGTCTGCCCAGTAGAGGCTGGTAGAGCCGTCTGATAAGGAGCAGGAGAGGAGCTGGAGCAAGTAAAGGGGAAAATGATGCTTCTTCTTCACAGGGTCTCCAAGCCAATGCGGCCCTGAGCTGGGAGAAGAGAAACCAGTTTAACTGGACCAGAGGTGGAGTTTTGATCTTGATGTGAGGCAGCACTCTTCCATGTCTGAAACTGATCTGGGGACTCTAAATTATTGAAGATGAACTGAAAAGGCTACAGGTCCTGTCTGAGATTTCATCCAGGCAAAGAAATGAGAATTCAGTGGGGCAAATGCTTAGGGCACGGAAAAAGAACACAGGACACTTGACCCTGAGCAAGTTTCTCCAGCTAGTGTACCTGAGTTTCCTCATTTATGGAACATTGATAACCATGATTCCTACACTTCACTGGCTGGGGTGAGAATTCCTTGAGGTGACACATGAAAGTGCTCAGTCAGGAGCTCAGCCCAGAAATTGTTCAGTAAACGTAAGCTGTTTTTTTTTTTTAAGATGGAGGCTCACTGTGTTGCCCAGGCTGGAGTGCAATGGCGCAATCTCAGCTCACTGCAACCTCCGCCTCCTGTCTCAGCCTTCTGAGTAGCTGGGATTACAGGCGCCTGCCACTACGCCTGGCTAATTTTTGGTATTTTTAGTAGAGACGGGGTTTTACCATGTTGGCCAGGCTGGCCTCAAACTCCTGACCTAAGGTGATCCGCCTGCCTTGGCCTCCCAAAGTGCTGGGATTACAGGCATGAGCCACTGTGCCTGGCCAATGTAAGCTATTATTAAATGCTGTCCCCAGTGTCTGCAACTTGGCACTGATAATCACCATCATTAGATTTCAAGGTTTATGGTAAATGAATGATCTTTTGTCTTAAAATGATTCCATTACTCTCAAGTGATACGGCCTGTGCTATTTCTGTCAAAGAGGATTGACCATGCAGTTTCTGGCTAAAAGGTCACTTGTATGACCCCATTTTTATTTGAGTTACAGAGAAAATATGTAGTTTCAAATTTCAAAGCAAACAGTTATGTGAGTGAAACAGACTAGAGTAAACAATAAAGCCATTATTACGAATGAAATCTGGTGGTAGGAGAAAAATAGCCGGTCAAATCTCAATCCACGATGGATTCTTTACTTTAATGTCATTCTCCAAGGTCATTTAGAGAAGTCATCCACATGCTTCATTTCCATTTGTAAGTAAAGCCATTAACAAAAATGTTAGAAGCTTCTTTTAAAATGTTTTCCTCCTATTTAAGACAACTATAATGAAATAGAGAGTCAGAAAAAAATTTCACATTTCCAGTTCAACATTCTTCCTTGGCCTAAGGTAAGGAATGTGTTATTATAAGAGGGCCCCTAACTTGCATCAGTGAGGGGGAGCCTTGCCTTTTACCTGGGATTACAGAAATCAGTGCTGTGCATAACCAGTGCCAAGAATCACTTGGAAATATAATGACTTGCTTGATGAAAATTACTTTAAGTAATTAAAAAGCAGGGCCACTAGAATTCCTTTACGCAAATACAATAAGAATGCCGCCCTATCCAAACAAACATAAAATGATCCCCCTTTCTGCCAGTGTTTCCTCTCCTGTGGAGAGCTTTATGTGGCTTCATGCTCAGTTGTGACAATGTGTGAGGCCATGACCAAATATTAAATGAATGTGGAGTTCAAGGGACCACTGTCATTTTTTACAGACTAGTCTACTCCAGTCACAGAGTTTATAAGACTTGCTGGGCCGGGGCACGGTGGCTCACGCCTATAATCCCAGCACTTTGGGAGGCCGAGGTGGGCAGATCACGAGGTCAGATCGAGACCATCCTGGCCAACAAGGTGAAACCCCGTCTCCACTAAAAATACAAAAATTAGCTGGGCGTGGTGGCATGTGCCTGTAATCCCAACTACTCAGGAGGCTGAGGCAGGAAAATCGCTTGAGCCTGGGAGGCAGAGGTTGCAGTGAGCCGAGATCACATCACTGAACTTCAGCCTGGAGACAGAGCTAAACTCTGTCTAAAAAAAAAAAAAAAAAAAAAAAGACTTGCTGCCTACTGTAAGTCTGAGAGTTAGTGGATTCCCCATTTTGGGTGAACCAGGCACACCTTCCAGCAGTAATAACAACTCAATGAACTCGGTGATGATAAACTCTGGTAGTAACTCCTGCAGTTTATAAGTCTTTGTGCTGTGAGTTCCCACACCTCATCTCAGCGAGCCTCCTTAAGAGGCGGTCTGATCCCCTTGTATAGAGGAGAGGGTGAGTACTGGTGAGTGGCAGAGAGAGCCCAGACCAGAACCCAGGGTGGTGTGGATTTGGGGAGCCGTGCCCAGTGCTTCTACCAAGGTCCATTTTAAGGGTCTGCACTTTGCATGTTACTGCTTTCTCCTTTAGCTGTGTAAACTTCTACTCTAGGGCAAATCTAGCACAAACGATAAGAAAGTTTACTGTGCCAATATATACAGAACATTTATTTTTGAAAAATATTTTAATTTCTAGTAAACAGCCTTAGGGCAGAAGATGATATTTACTCTGAAATAAAATGTGTGTTATAATAAAATTATGAAACATTTAAATTTGAAGGGAGAAAAAGCAGTATTTTGGGTGAATTCCTCTGTGAGTGTATTAGATAAATTGCTACAAAAATTACGTTAAAAAATTACCTGTTAGTAATGACCACTTCCTATTAAGCACATACAATGTCCCCAGAACTGTAATAATGCCCCATTAGTAATGACCATTTCTTATTAGGCACATATGTTGTCCCCAGAACTGTAATAATGCCTTTCACACATTTTTGAGTTCCATCCCGTGAACATCCCTAAACCAAGTGTTGTTATCCCCATTTTGCAGATGAGGAAACTGATGTCCAGAGACATTTAAAGAGGTTGTCTAAGATGTTCAGCTATGGAGGGGCAAGGGCTTCATACCAAAGTGGGTACAAGGATGGCTTGGCCCACCCCACCTTATCACAGTGTTGTTTCAGCTGTTAAAGAGATATGTATGAAGCACCAAATGTATTTTTAAATGCTTTATATTAAAGTAATATGGCTCAGGCACCCACACTAATTATATTTTACTTCTGAAAATCTACTCTTTTGACCATTCATGTTTGGTATTAATACCAGCTTCCTCCAGAGGGTGAAGGACGAAAAAAAGCCTTGATTTTTTGTTAAATCAAATAACCATGCTACTTGTTAATAGCTTAAATGCACAAAAAAGAAGGTAAAATGTTTATAAACTGAGTTCTGTTCATTTTAAATTTTCCTTCTTTACGCTGCTGACTGTGGATCTATCAAAGTTGGCTGAACTTTGAAGAAAATAATGAAAGAGTTGAAAAAGAACAGTAACATAAGACTGTGGTTTCATTCTATCTTACTGCACAGAGCATATGAAGAGCAGAGATCACCTAATTTTACTGCTATTTTTAGTAAAGCCCTCAGCTATGCACATAGTAGGCATTATTTCAAATGTTCCCAGAGTTGAACTAAAATGTTAAGCATTCAGTAGAATACCTAGCACACCCTTTCATATTGTAAAGGCCCAATGAAAATGTCAGATAAAATCTTGGGAAGTGAAGTTGGGAATGTGTATATATTTGAAATGATACTCCAAGTACCTCCTTTTGATTGGAGTAATCTCCAATATAAGGCAAATACACGGAGACTGCTTATTCACCACCTAAGAAACACATTAGCACTGA
Organism: Pan paniscus; assembly: GCF_029289425.2. Lineage (NCBI taxonomy): Eukaryota > Metazoa > Chordata > Mammalia > Primates > Hominidae > Pan > Pan paniscus. The sequence continues at coordinate 73,832,071 of NC_073256.2, read as the reverse complement.
ATTCTGCTTAGAGCACAAATAAGGGGCAAAAGGAAATGAATACAAGGTAGAATTTTACAGCAGAACCAGTGAGTTCACTTAAAAAAATAGTGAATATTGTTGATCTCATTTGTCAAAAAACACCTAGAATTATTTTCCACCTCTTGAAGAGTTCTTTGTATAGCAGTTGTTAGAATAACTAGTTCTTTGCCTTAAGTATATTCTGAAAAGAACAGTTTATTTTTCACTTCTGTGGATTCAGACTGAACTGTGGGATAAATAATCTTCAAAATAAGACACGTAAGACGATAGACACCTATTTCTTGCAGCACATATTTTCATCTTTCCAGCACTTAACATGTCTTACATAAAATCATTTTCAAGCCTAGAATGTTAAAGGTAAGGTTTCATCACAATTTGCACTTGAAATATATTTTTGGGTTCAAGTGACAGGAAGCTCAGCAATGACTAATAAGTTCATCCACCTTGCCCAGGCCCAGTTCAGCTCTGCCATTAAGCTCCTTGAAAGGAAAGCAGCAGACGTGGGCTCCACTGGGCAGAGCTAGGTTGGGTCCAGCTGTGCCTGAAGGTAGACACTGCCTTAGGAGGGAGAGGAGAGACTGGTGTCAGGGGGATGTGGGTCTGCGACCACAGGTTCTGTCCCCTCTATCCAGCCTCCCCTGACCAAGATGCCATCCTCCTTCCCAGGCTCTCTGATGCCTGCCTCCACATTCTGCACTCTCTCCTGGAATCTCCTCCCCTCCTTGAGTCTTCCAAGCTGAAAAAAGAGTTAACAAAACTACAGGGAAGTCTTTTCTGACCTCTCCCTCTGAGTCCCATCCTTCCTCCTGGGCTCTTGCCTTACAGTCTTCATTCCCGAATGGTGAGTGGTGGTAATGACCCTCCTTCCCCAAGGATGGGACACCGGAGGGCAGCTGCCTGGCTCCTGCCTGCCCAGAACAGCAGATACTGGCGGACAGCAGAGTTTGGAATCTCTTGTAGAGATTCTCGTGTGACATGTGTTTAGCTCAGGATGTGCCTTTGCCCCAAGATAAAAGAATACAAATCTAAAAACCTCACCTAATGTATTATGAAAGTGGCTTTGTTCACTTACTGGCCTCCCCACTTGCGCCTGCTATCAAAAAGAAAAAAAACAAAACAAAATCGAGCTCACTTAAGAGGCTCTCTAAGGATTATAATAATCTAAAACCAACATTAAAAGTAATCTGATCAATACTTTAAAAAATTACAGACATTGCTGGGAGGGCAAAATACATCTTTCATTAGACATGAAAACTTTGCCTTCAATATACATTAAAATAAAATGTACTTTTTTTTACATGATTCCATCATGCTTTTATGTTAAAATGATACCACTTGCTTCTATCTTGATTAACATTTAAGCTTCTCACTCCTGTTTACTAAAGAAAAATAACTCCCCAAAGTGAAAAAGGGAGTTGGCTTTTAGAAACAGTTATTTTATTCTCAGTCTCTAGCTTTCTTGTTGTTGAGTGAGAAATGAAGTTTTCTCCTATGTTTTAACAAGAAAGAGCATAATTTTGCTTGCAGTAAAAGGTAGTTGCTGATGTTTGGTGCTTCACGATCTCTTAAGCTTTTGATTTTGGGCACAGGCACCTTCAATTTAAGAAGAGGAACACAGCAGCAACCATTTGTTGGCCGCCTGTCACCAGCCAGACCTCATGCCAGGCAGGGTGGATGTCTCCTATTTACCTGCCCTGCCCAGCACCTGTCATTCTCCCACTTGACAGATGGGGAAGCAGAGACGTGGAGGGTCTCAATGACTTGCCTGCAGTCAGTGAGCTGAAGGAGCTGCTGTCCACCTCGGGGCCATCTGTATTCTAAGCCTGTGCCCTAAGACTGCTCTGGATGGTCATGGAAACATCTGTGGCCACAAGGACTGAAGAGGGGCCAGACCTGAACATCAGCCAGGAAGGAAAAAAAGAAAAAATACTGGCCAGCGCCCCCCTCACCACCCCCAGCCTGTACGATGCCAAGCCCCAGGCTGCTTTCACAGCAAAACTCCTTCCTGCTACGGTGGAAGAGTGTGTACCTACTACAGGGAGAAGCCGCGGTTAGGAGTACTTGCTGTGCTGGAGGATACATCAGTGAGGGGGAGTGAGAGGCAGGAAGATGATGTGAAAACTTTTTGAGGAGAGGCATTCATAAAATATAAAAAATAGGCCCAATGAATCCAATATGAGGCAGTGACAATAAAAGCTCTTTGTTTGGTGAGATTCTCCAAGGGGCTCTCAAAATGTGGCGACACCCTCCTTCGTGGAAAATAAGTATTCTAAAATCTTTCTAAGGAAATTAGAATATATTCTGGGCAATAGAAAACCAACAGTCTAGTCATGACCTGATTAGATAAAAATCAGCTTATCCTGGTGAAGCCTGAGCCCATCTCTGGGGACAGATCCTTCAACCATGCAGACCCACGCAATGCAACTTTCCCCTAAGCTCTGCCCTCAAGGGAATCACTTCAAAGGGAACCTGTTCAATCAAGTTTATATAGGCAGAAGAACTAGAAGGCAGGACACCCCCACTAGAGTATTTGTTCATTCAGCAAGTGTTTACTGAGCATCTACAAATGTGCCAGGCAGTGAACAAAATAAACACTATGTGGAGCTCACATATATGGCAATCAATCAATTAATCAATGGATCAATATAGTATGTAGTATCACAAGCATGGGTGCTGAAAAGAAAAGCAGAGCAAGGATTTACTAAGGTGGAAATTACTGTTGACTTAGATAAGAAGGGTTTTGGTAAAGTGATTGGCAGGGTTTCAGGAGAGATGGGAAGAATAAAACAGGAGACGGTGATATAGGTGGCTTGTTTCATGAGTTTGGAGAGGAGGTAATAGTTAGAGGTTGGTAAGCAGAACCAAGAGAGGATATTTATTTTTCAATGGTAAAAACAGTAGCATGGGCTGGGAGCAGTGGCTCATGCCTGGAATCCCAGCTAATGGGGTTGCGGGGGAGGTGAGGCAGGAGGAATGCTTGAGACCAGGGGTTCAAGGCTGCAGTAAGCTATGATTTTGCCACTACACTCCACCTGGGCAACAGAGAAAAAAAAAGGCAGCATGTTGGGAATGACACAACAGAAAGAAAAATGCACTGATACAGGAAAGACTTTACACTAATGCTGACAACAGGGGGATTAAAATGTGACCAAAAACTTGAACCCAGAGAATAATGACTTATAGGTGTCAGGCGGTTATATGGGATTTTTCTTAACTGGTCGGTGGCGTTGGAGGAGAAGGCCTTTTTAATCATAAGGGCTCTAAAGGAGTGGTAGTGAAGAGAGCTTCTGTGGGATGGGGCCTGTGCCTATATGGATTGCTGTCGGAGGCTGAGGGTGGGCACAAGGCAGAGAGCATGAAAAGGAAGACAGTGATACTGTTGTGGGAATATTCTTAGACGCTGATGTGTAAACAACGGCCTCATGGTCATGGAGGCAAAACCTAATAGGGACAGGTCGCTGCAACTCTCCATTTGCTAGACATCTGGCAGAAGCAAATCATCTGATGAGTGATAATTTCATCATCTGTAAGACAGAGGAAGAAAGTACTGCTTCTGTGAACTTAAAGTTTATCAACAGGGAATCAGAGATCCTAGGAGAAAACAGCTAAGAATTCATAGAGTAATATAATAGCTAAGGAAGGGATTCAATCATTCAATTTATACTCATGCTGGGCACTGTTACTAGCACTGGAGGTATTGACATGAATGGAAGAGACACAATTCCCTGTTTTTGTGGCATGCTCAGGCATTCACATACATTCCACAGAACAGATTGCACAATTCAGGGTAGAGATGGAGGAGATTTTATAATTGGATTCTAAGGGAAAATGTAAACTGTGCCTATAAGGAGGAAAGGCTGGTGTGGCCGCAGGTTCTAGGTCCTAGGGTCAGAACATGTGAGTCCCCTCCCCCATTTACCACTGCATGACCTTGAAGAATCGTCTCTCTAACTTTAGGTTCCTTAGCTGTGCCATGGGGCTGATACCAGGACTCATGATAGTAGAGGCGGCAATATATGTTAGCTACTGTTCTTTTTAATGAACTGGAGAAAACATTATCAGATGAACATCATAGACTATAAAGGCAATTTGCAGATTAACAGAAGGAAGAATTTTTGAACAATTCAAACTGTCCAAAACTAGAATTCATTGGTTTTTAAAGAAGTGCTAGCTTTTTACCCTAGGAATGCTTCATGCAGAGGTAGACTTAACATCTGTTCAAGAAATTTTAGAGGGGATTCCTATAATGGGTGGAAGGAGGAGGCAGGTGAATGTCAAGTTCCTTTCTAATAGGTTCTATGTTTCTTTGAAACTTCTACTTTCAAAGCAAGAAGAAAGGAACATGAAGACAGAACATGAAGGCAGAATTTTAAAGATAAACTGTAATAAGAATTTAAGCATTAAAAAAATCATTGCAATATATTAAAAAAGTGACAAGAATGTTTTTGATAAGTAGATTAAATCTAAGAAAAAAAAAGACAGTAAAGAAGAGGGAGGTTTAAGCAGACTGGATGAAAAAAGTAAGAGCGGAAGAAAGAAGGAGCAGGATGCGGGGCATCTCATCAGCCGTGGGCACTGGAGACCCTGCATGGGTGTGGCTCTGCCTTGGTAAGCTGTCAGCCTTTTGTTCCTCCCTGTTCTAGTAGCTGCAATCTGTGCCAGGGTTGATCCCTCGCATCCTTTATGGTCCTGAGCCTCGAGCCTCACATACTTCTCATACAGCATGTATGAGAAGGTACAGAATGTGTACAGCGCCTCCAGCAGCGCCTTCCTTTCCTCCAGGCCAAGGGAACCACTGGACAGGAGCCATTTATTGGGCTAAAATACTACCAACAGGGGCCCTGAAGAGGGTGGCTGACTGGAGAACAGAGGCAGCTTCTAATGTTATCGAGAGGTGGATGTTTCTGCAATAAACTGTGCTAAAAGGTCATGTTATATTTGCATGTAATGTGTCAGCTTATTTCTGAGATTATGATAGTCTTTGGAAGACATTTAGCCAGCAATTACAGTTTAGTAATCACCTTGTTAATTCTCCAGTTGGGACACAGTACCCCTGAGGCCACTGGCTCAGAGCTGAGATGATATCAGAGACCACTGGGTGTAATGCTTGCCTCTCCAGACCAACTCTGACTCAGGTGGTTTCCCTTCCATTAGCCTAGAGGGGATCGAACTCTTTTGTGACATTCTTCTTTCTTATTGACTATTAGAGGGAAGATGTTGAATGTTTCTCTTTTGTTTAATAGCTCTAAAGATAGACGGAGTCTTTTAAACCTTCATCTATTTTACTTACTAAGGCATTCTGGATCACTCCCAGTGTTGTTTCTAGAACTCAGGAGGTGAAGCTTTCCTGTGTTTACAAGGATACTTGAAAGACATTTCAATAAATGCAGCCAATATGTCTATGAAGAGCCAATGACTCCTTTTAGCAGGCTAAAACTGACCACAAAAGCAAAGTTATCCTAGGGAGATGATGGAAAAAAATATATAAAACTTATTGTTTGTCTCAGAAAATATTTCTAGTCTTTGGACAAAGAACTACTCAAAATGCAATTTCTCATTTTTCAATGCCAGCTTTTTCAAACATTATGATCAACAGCAAAATGTGACCTACTTCCTCTGATAACTCAGAAAAGTGATGTGTCATCCCCAAATCCATTTCCCCCACTTGCAGGGCAAAAGACAAATACTTATACAGCCATCCTTCTCTGACAGATGAGAAGGGCTCTTTTAATCAACATTCTCAAAACACAGTTAATTTTTTTTTCCTGAAAAGTATCTATCAAATGTTTCGACAATTTAAATAATCCTTGGGTTCAGCTCTCTAACTGAAACTGAAATCCTAGAGTAGACTGGGGAAACTCAAAACAGGGCCTCACAAGGTGCTGGTGAGGGAAGTGATGTAAGGATTACAGTGATTTTTCGAAAAGTAGAATTCTCTGAGAGCACTTGATGTGAGAATCCTGATGAAACCAAAGAAGGCCCTAAGACCCCTAGGAGGCCATGGAACACTGAACGCAGAGCAGATACAGGACTCATGTTGGTCTAGTCTGAATCCTGCTTCCCTGTCTTTTAGCTCTGTGACTCTGGACAAGAGAATTCCATTTGTGTGATTCCCTTTTCCCATGTGTTAAATGGGATAATAACAGCACCTTCCTCACAGGGTGATAGTGAAGGTGATATGGCGTGAAGGCTGGAAGACACTGAGCACAGGGCCTGTCTGTCATACAGAAGGTGTGAACTATATTTTTATAGTAAAACGGTTATTTTTAATTGGACATACTGACAGTACTTGTGTATTGTGAGAAAAATCACTTCCCTGGTCAATCCATCCAAACACATGCAAATTCTAGATGTTCTTGTAAAAATGAAATGGATTAAAAGAGAATCTCCAAAACCCCTTATGGAATTTGAGAAGCACTGCACTAAACCTGTTTACTTTGAGGAAATCTGACATCTTCACTAGGTTGAGCCTTCCTGTCCATAAATAGGGATCTTCCTCTCCATTTATTTAGACTTTTGATTTTTTTCATCAGTGTTTTGTAGGTTTCAGCATATAAGTTCTAGATGTGTTTTATTAGATTTATTTTTAAGTATTACATTTTTTTGAGCCAATGTAAATGGTATAGTATTTTTAACATGAGTTTCCACATACTCATCACTATTGAGAAATACAATTGACTTTTGTCTGTTGATCTTATATTCTGCGAACTTGCTGAACTCACCTTTTGGTTCTAGGGTTTTTTATTTACATTTTTGTGTAGATTATTTGAGATTTTCTATGTAGACAATCATATAAGACAAGATAGACAATAAAGAAGAAGCAGGTGTAAGAAAAGTGGGCCAGATGAAAATGAGGGAGAAGGTCAAGCAAAACCTCCCATCAGTTATTTGTGAGCTTATGCAAGATTATGCTAAAACTTATATGGAAAGGCAAAGGAGTATAATAGCTAAAACAGTTCTGAGATAAAAGAATAAAGAATGAGGAATCAGTGTACTCAATTTCAAGACATTATCTAGCTACAGTAATCAAGATTGTGGTATGATGGAAGGACAGACACACAGATCAGTGGAGCACAACATATAACCCAGAAAGAGCCCCACACAAGTTAAGCCAACTGATTTTTGACAAAGGTGCAAAAGCAATTCAAAGAAAAAGGACTAGACTTTTCAACAAATGGTGCTGGAGCAACTGGATATCCACAGGCAAAAATATAAACGTTGACCTCATACCTTTTATCTCATACCTTATACAAAAATTAACTCAAAATCATAGAGTCAACTGTAAAATAAAAAAATGTTATTATTAGGAAACAACAAAGAAGAAAATCTTTAGGATCTCTGGCTTGATGAAGGGTTCTTTGATATGACATCAAAAGAGTGATCCATGAAAGAAAACTGACAAATTTGACTGATTAGAATTACAAAAACTTTTTATCTGTGAAGGGCTCTGTTAAAAGGATGAAAAGATAGGCAACAGACTGGGGAAAATATCTGCACGATATACATCTGACAAAGGGCTCATATCTAGAACATACAAAGAGTTCTCAGAACTCAACTTTAAAAAAACCAAACAATCCAATTGGAAAATGGGCAAAAGACATTTCAACAAAGGGCATATAAAAAGGGCAAATAGACATATGAAAAGATGTCAACATTATAAGACATTAAAATCTATCACTATTCATGAATGAGCTATCACTACACACTTGTTAGAACAAGTAAGATTAAAAAAAAAGAGAGAGAGACACACCACCCTATAAATGCTGGCAAGAATGCAGAGAAACTCTATCACTATATGCCTTGATAGTAGGAATGTAATAGTGTAGAGACACCCTGGTAAATAGCTGGGCAGTTTCTTGAAAAACTAAACATACACTTACCATAGAACCCAGCAAGTGCACTCCTGGGCATTTATTCCAGAGAAATGAAAACTATATCCACACAAAAACTATACACAGTTGTTCAGAGCAGCTTTACTTGTAATAGCTCCAAACTAGAAGCAACCAAAATGAATGGGCAAATGGTTAACTAAACTATGGTATATCCATACAATGGCTGATACTCAGCAATGAAAAGGAACGAACTATTGAGGCATGCAACGACTGGGATGTATCTGAAGAACAGCTGCATGAAAAAAAGCCAATGTCACACAGTCACATACTGTATGTATATAACATTCTCAAAATTAGAGAGATGGAGAACAGATTTAGTGGTTTTCAGGAGATAAGGATGAGGAGTCATGAGGGTGCTTGTAAAGCACAGGATCTCTGTGGTACAGAATAGGATCTTGATTGTGGTGGTGGTTACACAAATCTATGCAAGTGATAAAATGAACTACACATACAAACTCAACTTCCTGGTTTGATACTGTACTATAATTATATAAGACATAGCCATGGGAGGGTACTGGGTGACACATGAAACTTCTACCATCTTTGCAACTTCTTGTGAATCTGTAATTTCAAAGTAAAAAGTTTAAAGAAAACAGCTGGGGGAAGAGAGAGAGATCCATAATCTGCTTCCCAAATAAAGGAACAATCATGATTTTAAAAAATAACAAGAGGTTAAAATTACAATGTAAATTGACATGTTTCTCAGGTCATAAGACATTTTATATGGAGAAATGGGCTCTCACATTTGTCATATTTTAATATTGAGAAAATAACCTAGGGTCAAACTTTGGCCTAAAAATCAGAAAAATGAGACTATCTCCTAAATTGTTCCAAAATTTTAAAATGAAGTCTCTTTTTGAACAAAAAGTCTTTTTCCATTATTATGGTTCAGAATATGCCATGGATTAAAATGTTTTTTAAATAGTACTGAAGGCAATAAAGCACAATCATATGAAACGATTCATGTCTATGAGGATACTAAATTGACGCTGCATTGAGAAGATGAGATAAGAAACAAAAGAAATTTAACACATTAATAGTGTTCTTTGAAAGAGTTTCTCAATAACTTTCTTTTTTTTTCTTTCTCTGTCACCCAGGCTGGAGTGCACTGGCGGGACCATGGCTCACTGCAGCCTCAACTTCCCAGGATCAAGTGATCCATCCACCTTAGCCCCTTGAGTAGCTGGGGCTACAGGCATGCGCAACCACGCCAAGCTAATTTTTATATTTTTTGTGGAGAAGGGTCTTGCCATGTTGCTCAGGCTGGTCTCGAACTCCTGGGCTCAAGCTGATCCACCGACCCTGGCTTCCTAAAGTGCTGGGATTACAGGCATAAGCCACTGCACCTGGCCTCAATAATATTTTCATGTACAAATTACAATAATCTAAGCAGAACAATTCTAGATTTCAATGATTTCTTACTGTAAACTGAAGTGCTTTAAAAGTTATATTTTGATAAGAGATTTTAAAAAAATCAGCATCAAAGAACAAGGATTTGGGGCAGAGTTGATGTTTCGGTCTACCAAACGTAAAAAGAATCATTTTTCTTTAAAAATTCCTCATTATCATGTAATCTATTTAGAAGAACTAGAGTCAGAGATACCATATTTGACATTTCCTAAGTCTCCTTCATGAATTCTACATTTTAAGTGACCATTTTAATAGAGATGAGTGTAGAGTGATGGGAAAAGTTTTGAAAACAACATACGCTTCTAAGTTTAAGTTCCACCTAAATATGCAAGTCAGTTCTAGTATCAGTGATGCAAACAGGGTGGCTTTCTCATCCTTTAGCATCTCCCCAAAATGCATCAGGCATATTTAGGATGCGCCTTCCTACCTTCCACCTCTCTTCACATACATCACTAGAGTATGGGTTATGACAGCATTTCTGAGATTTAAGGACTATAAACAAGGATAATGAAAAGCTCAAGTGAAAAAGGTTGCCTGTGCAGCGTAACATGAAATCCCAATCTCTATTTGTAACTAGGCTGTTCCATCTGTTTGGCTTTGAGATGGAAGCATTTCTGGTAGACAGTGCAACCCAAGAATTGATCCACTAGAACTCCTCTTAGCAATGGTCTGCTGTGCTTTGTTATCAGAGAAGCTGAGGGTTTCACAATTTCATTGTCATTAGGGACATGAAGAGCTCCCTCTAGTACAAATCATCTTACTGTGGGCTGACTGAGTAACCCAACGAATCCAGTACTGAATGTTCTGCCAGTATATGTGGCCTCTAGTCAGTAAAATAGAGCCCAATCCTAATTCAACCTATTGAACAGTAAGATGTTAATGGGGAACCTAGCCTTCCACTTTGTCTCCTTCACTAGGTTGACACTTTTATTAAATAATCAGAAACAGAAACAAATAAAAGGGAAACAGGGTAAAGTAGGCTAGCAGAGATATAAAAGATATAAAATTAACAAGACCTTTGTCCTACATGGATATCTTATCCTCTGCATTTGTAAAGAATCCGAAAAACACATATTCTATATAAATAGAACAAAATCAAATCCCTGTCACAAACACTCTTAATTAACTCAGAAATCTGCTTTTATTCTGTCTTCCAAAGGAAGTATGTGCAGCGGGAAAGTGTACCTCAGAATCTAAATCACGACAGCTACGAAAACAAGTCTGGCATAGCTGACAGATTTTTTTCTCGATGAGTATTTATAAAGGAGAAGTCATGCTTAATCAAATAATTTATAATTACTATCTGTATAAAATCTTTACCGTATCATGTTCATGTACTACAGAATTTAGCATTTTCTGCATAATGGGTTCTAAAGATTATAGCATCATACACAGAATATTAGATAAATAGTCTGACTGCTATCATTTAAATAATGTGTAATTATACAAAATCAGTGATTAAAAAGTAACCTTAAGGTTACTTTTGGTTCAAAATGGTAGCAAGATTTATTTAGTTTATCTCTTTTTATTCCCAACTCCCTGATAAAATGAAAATAATAAACACAGCAGAAAGAATAAGAGAGACACAAAGTGTACAGATGAATTGGAACTAATCTCACAGGACGGTGGCAATCATTCGAAGTGTCTGGGGAAGATCCCAGGGAGAAGTGAGTGCATTTGCCTGGCATCACCCCCCAAAGAGCAGGAACTGAGAGAGTGTGGGCTCAGAAACAAAGTTGAAAAGACAGAGCCTGTGAAGCACCAAATAGAGCAGTAGTGGGCTCCTGAAACCCCACCCTAATATGGCAGTGAGGCAAGCTCCCACACCACTTGCCACCTCTGCCAGCACCCAGGGGGTCCTTGGCAGGCGGGAGCAGTTTGATAGCAGGAGGACTAGGGTAAAGGGAGCCTTCAAAGGGTGGGACCTTTAGCTCCCCGCTCCGCTGAGCTCTCATAAGGCAAGGAACAGAACACAGGATGCTTTCCAGAAAGGAATTATTTTTCCCTCTGAAGAAACTGATCAGCCCTAGGAAGGTATGATCTGGGGGAGACGCCTGCTGAAGTTAGGGGTTCTAATTTGGAGAAAGTCAGCTCTGCACGTGATTTCATACAGCACACTCCATCATCAGCAACTCCCACCTCCACGCTGAGATTCCGCTCTGAGTTTTAGGGACTCCCTTTTAAATGGTAATGGGCAGCCAAACCTCTAACACGAAAGGCAGAGACTACTCAAATAATCAAACAGAACAAAAGCGACCTGAAGGAAAACAAGATATGCAAAGGACACTTGCAGAGAACTTCAAAAGGCCTAGGAAATGAAATAGAGAAAAAAGTGAAGTTAGTGCAGCCCTAAAATAAAAAGCAAATGCACTTAAAAAACCCAACAACAGAAAAAGGCAAAAATAAACTTTGGAAATTAAATATATAATTAAAATTTAAAGATTCAATAAGTGGGCTTGAAGAAATATCAAAGAAGTGTCCTAGAAAGTAAAATGACAAAAGTTAGAAAACAGGAAAGAAAAGATCATAAAAATTAGAGGATCCATCCCAGCAGATGCAGTAAGCAAGTAATAACAATTATAAGCAAGGGTAATAGAAGATGTTGAAGGGGAGAAATTGTTTAATAAATAATATTAAAAGTTAATCAGATGAAGGGATACAAGTACTTCTAGGGCTGGAATATCTAGAGAATAAAGAAACAAAAAATCCACAGTAAGGCAAGTTTCTGTAAAATTCCAGAGCACCAGAGACAAAGAGAGGATCTTAAAAGCTTCTAGAGAAAAATCTGGGCACATTCAGGAACCAAAATGGTACTGTACTTAAAAAGAGCATTTAATGTCTTCAAAATTGAGGGAAATTATTTTTAAGAGATAATAATCATTAACCTACAGTTTTATGCTCAGAGAATCCTTCTTCAAGCAGAAGGATAGAATGAAGATACTTGTAGATATGCAGAGATTAAAAATATACTTTCCAGGCCCCTTTACTTAGGAGGCTTACAGAGGGTGTGCTTCAGTAAGGTGAGAGAATAAACCTACAAAGAAAGAGATATGAGATCCAAGAAAAGAGGGGATTCCATCCAGAAGGGCAGCCAAAGGCGGTTCCCACATTTTGTTGATGAGAAGTCACAGCACAGCAGCTGTTGGAACAGCTTAGAGGGCAACTGGCCCTGAAATGACCCTGGAATAGAGATACAGGAAAGAGGTCTGTATGAGCACACATGAAATATTATTCAAAGGCATATGGCAGGAATGCTGGAACATTTGGGAAAATAATCTAACTCCAGGTATATTAGAAAATATGGCGAAAGACAAAAAGGAGGTCATTAACTCTATAAAAAGAAGACTTTGTCTATAAGCAAAGAGGCATGGTTAAAGGACACTATGCAGAATGTGTAGCTATATTACATTGTCATAATAAAATTAACTTAAAAAGTAAACTAATTATGAAGACTCCCAATGTTATATAATTTCTGCTATCTGGCATAGTCCCTGGGCAATTCAAGGGGAAAGACAAACAAAAAATGAGTTTAAAACATTCCTACAGGTTTTCCGTACAGTACAGAGTAAATTTCATAGATTCAAAACTTACTAAATGAAGCATTCTCATATGGATGCTTGGAATCTGGGAAGCTAAGATTGACTGAAACCCAAATACTTTTCTTTACTTTGATGAGCTCTACTAGACTTCTGAGACCCACAGGAGAATACATCAAAAGCATTATTATGTTGTTCTATCAGTGAGACCATTGAAGCTGCATCCACAGTGGTGCGTGTGGACAACAGAGATCAATGGGCCTCTGGCTTCCCTGTTTGCATGGCACCTCCCCAGACCTAGCAGCCACACAGCATCTGGAGGCTCATCGCGCCTCATCCTATTACAGTGCTGATTTTTCTGCATGAACTTGCCACTGACTAAAATCTACATTTATTGTCTGTCTCCTGCACTGGAACTAAGCAAGCTCCAGAGGACATCACTGCATCCATTATTCACCGTTACATCCCTTTATATTCAAATATTTAAATGACTGAAAGAACAAAGGGTGTAACTGAAGGGAGTGGCATGTTTCTCCCACGTTTCTTATGGGGACACTCCACCTTGCTTGGATGTTGGCTCTGGGAGGGAATGGGCCTCAGGGGATTCTGATGCCAGCCCCAACCCTGCCAGGCTTTTCAATAACTATCACCTATTCTCCCAGTCTTCCATCTAGCCTAGTTACATCCATTCTTGTTTCTCCACCTTGGGAATTTCATGGATCCCAGAGGCATGTACTTTAAATGAGGGAATCTTTAGAACACAACTCTTGGGTAATAAATCAAAACCTCAACAATATGGGCTGACAGTCCCATCCTCGGAGCTCTTATTCTTATCTGCAGTGGAGGGGTAGCCACTTCTGGGATGGGATCCAGCAATCCATAAGCTTGTGTTCCAACACAAAAATAAATTACACAGAAAGATGTTCACCTGTTGAAATACCAGAGGTACTTCCTGAAATGCCCTGCCTGGAATTTCTCCAGGTAGATAATGGCTGTTGGTGGAGTTATTCTCTTATTCCTACATTCTCCATTATTCCTTAGTATGCCACAGTCTACAGGATAGTTCAGATGAGAGGGGCTGGATCAGGAAGACGAAAAAGTGGATAATTCAGTGGATAATTCAGATGAGAGGGGCTAGATCAGGAAGATGAAAAAGTGGATAGTTCAGTGGATAATTCAGATGAGAGGGGCTAGATCAGGAAGATGAAAAACACTCTTTCTACATAAAGAGGGATTCCTAAAGCAATCTCATTAAGTAAACTGGACGCTGTGGACCAGGTATTTGAAATAATAAAAAAAAATTATGTGCAAACATAGTTTGCCTATCTTCTTTAAATATGCTCCAGCCATGTGGTTCATATTTCCTCACTCTAGGTAGAAACCATGTGCCCTTGAGGAAGGTGTCCTCAGAGTCAGTCACTAAGTCCAGGACACGATTCTGGGATGTACAAATGTTGACTGAAAGTATGAATTTGGAAGTCGGACCGACCTTGGCTTGGCCCTGGGCTCTGTGGCTTACTGGCTACATTTCCCAGAAGCAGGTTATTTACTCAAACCTGAGTCTTGGTTTTCTCAATAGTAAAAGAGCAATGATAATAACCAACCTTACCAGATTGTTGAGGATGTAGAATGAGATAATCCGCAGAGAGCACTTAGCGGCATGCCGAGTGCAGTCAGTACCAAAGAACTGCCACAAGCAGAGTGGTCATATACTCCCTTTCCACAGGCCAGCCTGGGAAGCAGTACAACCCTGAAGAATCTCTGCAGACAGGTCAGTGGGAAGAACTAAAGCTATCAGAGGGGTCTGGATATATCCTACAGTGATTGCAACAAGACTATAAGTACCCTTGCCAGTTAGAACCAAGTTATTTGGAATATTAGATCTTCAGTCACAAGGATAAATTTACGCACCACTATTTCTCCCTAGTATGGTCTGAATGTGTCCCCCACAAAATTCCCATGTTGAAACCTAACCCCCAGTGCAACAGTATTAAAAAGTGTAGCCTTTAGGTGGTGATTAGGTCATGAGGGCATCAGTCTCATGAATAGGATTAGTGCCCTTTTATAAAAGAGGCTTACGGGGGTGTGCCTGTCCCTTCCCCCATGCGAGGACATAGCAAGAAGTCACCATCTGTGGGGACGGAGCCCTCACCAGACACCAAATCTGCTGGTGCCTTGAACTTGGACATTCCAGCCTTCAGAACTGAGCAAATAAACTTCCGTTGTTTACAAATTACCCAGTCCAAGGTATTTTGCTATAGTGGCTCAGACTAAGTTACCCTCTAAACTCAAATTAAGAGAAAATAAGTTATGAGGGGAGAAAAGGGAGGGCATGCACACGAACTTTCTTCAGGAATGCTTCCTGCTTTGGGTTGGCTCCATTCTGGATTTCAGTCCAGCCACCTCCAGTAAGGGGCAAGTGAACAGGTACTTTTCAGAGTATTTGTTTTTTGGTTTCTAAAGGATGCCATTATCTCATTTCTTCAGAAAATCATGAATAATTTTAGTTCTGAATGTTTGAAGTAATATAAGAATAATGTCTGTAGGCAATGTTAAAACAAGAATCTAAAAATGAGACTGTAAGGCCAGCAGCACGAATATGGTTGAGTGGCTTTTTAAACTTATCATTATGAGGACTGCTACCTGTTTCAGGGAAACCATGTTCCCCAGGCTGCACCAAAATAACATCTGAAGTTATATCACTAAGAATGAGGTACTTTTCAAACTATGCTTTTATGGTTTCAAAAGGGGATTTTTGGAGTTTTTAATCCATAAGTGGCCTGGAAGATGCTCACAACTGATGCTGCTACAAGGTGGCTGCTGCTTTGTAACTAAAAGTGTGAAGGCACTGAAGGTAAACAGTCTCCTTAGTGCAGACACTTTGGAAGCAGCAGCAGCTCAGCCCCAGGTACCACGCCCCACCCTGCCTTAGAAGTAAGCATCTGCAATTAAGCCTTCTACTTAAGCTAGTCTGAAGAAACTTCTCACCGCTAATCTTCCAGTAAGCACCCAGACCCAACTGGAAATTTGGTCTCCCCTAACCCCTTCAAAAAAGATAACCCGTTTTGGGATGGGAAGAGTGAAATCCTAATGTCCTGGAATGCGGCTAGTTTCCATTCTCATGGTTACTAACTCTGCAGAGCTTTCTGGCTCTTGAGACCTGACTGAGGCTTAATCTCTGGCTGTATCAATCTGCATTGGCATTTCCAGGACAGACCATGCTCATTCATCAAATGTCTGGAAAGTAATGTCACAGAACAAGGTCAGTGGAGAGAGGAGAAATAAGAGAAGAAATATATTGAATTGGGTCCCTTGGGATTATGGAAATAGCATTATTATCAATAAAGTGATTAATGACAATGGGGTAAACATTTTTAAAACTTAAAGCTAAACATAAAGCTAATGACATTTGTGAACACAGGATTTATCTTTTTCACATCCAAAGATGTTACTCTAGAATCTTTCCGATACTTTCTGGAAGCTGATTTGACAGTATTGTATAATTATCTATAAAGATAGATCCTTCTTAATTTTAATTTTAAACATGCTGTCCTGATTTAATGTCCGTTAGTTTTCTCAAAGAGTTTAACAGAGAACTAAGTCTCCACTCTATTAAGTTTAATGCAAATTAAATAAAGAAATTGCAAAAATGCCTTCTGGTTATAGACTATATTTATACACATATTCATTAGGCACATACTACATAATAATAATGATTATAGAAATAGCACTCAGACCGTGCTTACTATGTGCCAGAACCACTCTAAGGCATTTTGCAAATACGAACATATTAACTCTTAACAATGACTCTATGAGGCAGGGGCTATTACTACCCTTCATTTTACAAATGAAGAAAATGAGGCCCAAAGATGCTAAGGCATTCAATACTTTACCCAAGAAAACCCTCGCTCTACCTTAGCTAGAGAGAGATAGAGTTGGAATTTGAACAAGGCAGGCTGGCTCCGCTATAGATGCTTCTCATGACTACCATGTGGCCAAGGAAGAAATTGAGGTGCTGAGAGGTTAAAGCCTCCCCCAGATTTGCCATCCCCACTTTTGGCAGTAGTTCTGTTGCTCTGTGCTTATGTATCAAAGCTGAGGTTTCTGAAGCTTTTTCTGCAGTTTTCTTCTGGCTCTTTTCTCGAATACTGGTTCAGGGGTCATCCCACTGGGATGTAAATTAGAATAAAGTACTCTGTTTTTGTATCTGTGTCCAGCTGCCATCAAGAAAGCACCACATCGAATCACATCAACTGTTCTCAGGTAGAGCTCAGTTAGCTTCTGCTTTATTAGACTCAGAGAAAAATACCTCACTGAGATTGCCTAATTGGTTTACCTAATAATACTGATTTTTCCCTCACACCAGTTAAGGGATTCTGGACAGATCGGCACAAAAATGCTATAAAATAAACCTGCCACAATAGAGGCTCTTTGCTTTCAGCCATCCCGTCAGATCCTGAGATATGCACTCACCTTCTCACTTGCTTTCTTTAGGTCTCGAGGGAGCAGCTAGGCTTATACTCCTGGAGGCAGCCCCCAAATGCTGTGTGCATCGCGTTAAGAAGCTTGAAATGGTTTTGAGTTAGCAAACCATTCCTGATGCTCTACAATCTGTTCTCCAGCCTCAAGAATTGAGAATTATAAGCCTTAAATGGAATACATTCTGGACAAAACAAATAAGGTAATTTACTTGTCTTTTTTTAAATCTCTTCCTGGAAACTGAATGTTCATTCATTTATAATCTCTTGGTTTACTATCATGACACATTCAAGTTTCAGTGCCTGGGAGAAATAGGACTCCCAAGAACTTCAAAATAGGCTTATTCCACAGATGTGTTACAGAAGATTTAAAAGTATTATGAAATATATCTGGTCTGAATATTAGGGTTGGCATATTTGTATATGAAATAGGTGGGTTAGCTCCTTCTTTATTCAGGCATTGTTCTATCTGCCAAATAAGAAAAGCCTCATTGAAAAGGGGATATCTGAGCAAAGTTATGCAGAAGGTAAAGGAGTAACCACAGAGATGCTAGGGGAAAGACAAGTGCAGAGGCCTGGAGGACAGGTGTGGCTGGCATGGGAGGAAGGAGATGGAGAGATAATGGACACACCCTGTCAAGGACCATGGCTGTCTTCAAGGAGAATGGGACTCTACTGTGAGGTTTTGCCCCCAGGAGAGAGGGCTCAGACTCACGGGTTAGAGGGAGCTTTCTGAATGCTCTGTTGGGAAAAGACTGCAAGAGGGAAGAACAGAAACAGGAACCAGTTAACAGGCTAATGCAATGATCCGAGGGGTTTGAACCATGATGGCAGTGGTGAAAGCTGGTTGTTTTCTGAATATATTTTAAAAGTACAGCCAATTGGTTACCAGGCATGCATGCATGTATGTATGTATGTATGTATGTATGTATGTCTTCCATACTAGTATTTAAGCAGTCTTGATCTGTTTTGTGTTCTGCATTCCCAGGGCCTAAAACTGGACCTGGTACACAGAGTTTACAAATATCCTGTTAAACAAGGGAACGAACTGGCCAGGGTTCAAAGTGCTTCCAAGTGGTTGGGCTGGGATTCCAATCTGGACCTTTCTCTGGCTTCCAAATCCCAGATTATCATCACTATGCTATTCTACCTCTGCTAACACTACTTTTTATCAGGAATAAAGTTTTTTCCTAGCCTAAGTTATACTCAGCATAATACATTTCTCAACACCAGAATAAGGTACACTGTATCACTAGCCATCTGCTGTACAGTACTGATGTCTGGAAGATAAAGGCCAGGGATGGGCAAAAGTCCCAAGGTGCTCTTAGATACTTCAAGACTCTGCTGTAATCCCAGCACTATGGGAGGCCAAGGTGAGCAGATCACCTGATGTCATGAGTTCGAGACCAGCATGGCCAACATGGTGAAACCCCATCTCTACTAAAAATACAAAAATTAGCCAGGCGTGGTGGCATGTGCCTGAAGTCCCAGCTACTCGGGAGGCTGAGGCACGAGAATCGACTGAACCTGGGAGGAGGAGGTTGCAGTGAGCCGAGATTGTGCCACTGTACTCCAGCCTGGGCAACAAAGCGAGACTCTGTCTCCAAAAAATTTAAAAAATAAAAAATAAATGACTCAGGCTCTGCTTTTGACTAGTGTGTGTGTGTTTGTAGGTATGTCTGTGCACGTGTGTGCTCATGTCCACCTGTGCTGTGCATAGAATTCGTTGTCTGGGGAAGATGGTGTATTAATAGTATTCTTTAGTTAGACGAACTATATGGAAGAGGAATTACTTTTTGTCATTCTAAAGAAAAGGAAAATTGAGCCAGGAAAGTAGTCTTTAAGAAATTGGCCAGGGTGGGGCATGGGGGTGGGTACAAGCCGATGAGCAATGAAATATTTTGGAAAAGATTGTTAGTCAAGATGAGTCACATATTCTGAGGAAAGTCGATTTGCCTAGAATTTACAGTGATCCAACTACTAATTAAGAAAAAAAAAAAAAAAACTTTCCAATAGAGAGGACTGGTGACCCCAAAGCACTCGGGAATTCTAGTGGTCTGATTCAAGCGAAGACCATCTCCCTTGCTGCCCTTCATCAGAGGGCAACACAACACGGGGCTGAGATAACTTGCTGGGTTTAAATACTGTATGTAACTAGCTGAATGTCCTTCAGCAGCTACTCAAATTTTCTTGGTCTCAGTTTCCTCATCTGCAAAAAGAGATAAAATATTATTCATCTCCTAGGATTATTAAGTCAGGATTAAATGAATCTCCACATGGGACCCATTTAGAACAGGGCCTAGCGCTCACATTGATAGCTGATGCTTATTCAACCCTTGTACCTTCAGCTTGTGGTTTGGTCTCTCACCTTGCTGCCAGTGGAGATATCTAAATCCTCCCCAACTCGTTCAGGTAATTAAGAAGGGAACTCGCCTGTCAGTGTTTGAATACAGAAAAAGAAGCCTTGCATAGAATGCCTGGGATTCAAGAGAGGTGAACTTGGAGCAGCAATTTCAAGATCACAAAACTACTGAGGTCAGCATGAGGCTGGCTGAGACGATGATGCCCTGGGTAGGGTGAATACACTTGGGAAAGCCAGTATAGATTTCTGAGTGTTATATAACTAGAGCTTTTAAAGAAAATTCTGAGAATTCAGGGAAGTATATTATTTGTTCTTATATCATTACCAGAAAAATAATTACTTAATATAAATCTATTAGACTATCGAGGAATAGCAACTGTGGCTTCTAGTAGTAACCCTCTCAGACCAGACCAGTACAAGCCCTTCCCATGGACAAGAGACAAGTCATGGACAGATCTATCAACACTTCTGATTCTGTTTCACATCATAGCAATAGCTGGAAAAATAGTATCTCCCTGCACAAATATTAGCCCTTGAGTGATTGTTCTTTCTCTTAAGAGAGAGGGCATGCTCATTAAAGACCCAGAGATTAAGCTAGAGCAAACCTATCAAATGTGCAGATGACAATGGCAGGGCAGTCAGTTACTTTAAAACACAGATTACCAAAAGAAAGGGACAAAGGACAGTAAGTAAGCATAAGACTTTTAAGGCCCGATGTAATACCAAGAAGTAACTTATACTCTGCTTTGCCATTTATCTTCTTTCCTTGCTTTATGAAGTTTCAGCTAAGACATGAATCTAAAGCAATTACAGAAATGAAAACCTATGAAGTGCCATTAAAAATCTGTGCCCAGCAAACACTTCTTTATTAACGAATCATTTCCAGTCAGAGATTTATTTCTCTATCGCTGTGGTCTGAATGTGCCCCCCAAATTTGTATGTTGAAACCTAATCCTCAATGTGATAGTATTAAGAGGAAGAATGTCTTCCCTTTTGTGGCTATCACTGAACTGGTAGTGGCCAAAACGAAGTTTAATCCCTTTGTGACTTTTGACTGAAGCAAGAACCACAAAATGGCATTTCAAGGCACCTTTCCACATTCGCAGGAAGATTACGTCTTCCTCTCTTTCCAAAGAGCTGACACAGAAGTACAGTGTTTGATCCATGCTCATCTGAAAGGATGATGAAGTTCAGGCTGTGTGAGGACACTATAAATGTCAGCAAACTGGCAAAACAGTCAAGGTTTACAGGAAGAAATGTGTCATCTACACTGAGCAGGTGCAGTGGGAAAAGGCTAATGGCACAACTGTCCACATGGGCATTCACTCCAGCTGTTACTTCTAGGCTGAAAGTGAACAGAGACCAAAGAAAGATCCTTGGACAGAAAGCCAAATCTCATCAAGCAGGCAAGAGAAAGGGCAAACACAAGGAAGAAACAATTGAAAAGATGCAGACATAAAGTAATCATATGTAGAATTTTCATTTTAAACTGGTAAAATGAAAAAAAAAAGGCAAGATCTTTGGGAGGTGATTAAATCATGAGGGCAGAGCTCCCCCATGAATGGGAATGGTGCCCTTGTAAGGGGCTGAAGAGAAAAGAGTTCTTCCCTTCCACGACTTCAGGACGCAGTGAAAAGATGTCCATCTGTGAGCCCAGAAGTGGGGCTTCACTAGACACGAAATCTGTTGGCATCTTGGTCTTGGACTTCCCAGCCTCCAGAACTGTGGGAAATAAATGTCTGTAGTTTAAGCTACTCAAGGGTATGGTATTTTGTTACAGCAGCCCTTAAGTCCTTAGTCCTTAAGTCCTTAGCCCTTAGTCCTTAAGTGGACTAAGACACTTACTATGCAGAAAACTTTAAAAGATCCCTTAAAAACATAAAACCAGATATATTTCCTTTGGGAATCTTAAGAATATATTGTTTAAAAAAATCACTCCCAGAGGCTATTAATGAGAACCAGCACTCAACTGGAACAGGACCAGACAGGGCCAAGCTATATTCCAAAAAAGTGGGGTGACAAACCCCAGGAGAGCCCAGGGGCGTGGCCCAGTAGACCCTCAGCACCATCTTGCACTGTGGAAAAGTCAAATCATCACCCAGGTGAAGTTCAGCTACAGGATGAGTGGGGGTTGTTACTAATGTTACAAACATATGCTCAAGGTAAAGACTGCAATGACTCAGACTTCAGAAGTCTTGCTTTATACAAGGGGCTGTACATGATTTTTCAAACAAATGTGAGGTGGAGCATATTTGTAAAAATTATTAGGTAAGCTGTTGATGTGAAGATACTAATTTATTTTTATTTTTATTTTTAAGAAACGGAGTCTTACTCTGTCACCCAGGCTGGAGTGCAGTGGCTCAATCTTGGCTCACTGCAACCTCCACCTCCTGGGTTCAAGCGATTCTCCTGCCTCAGCTTCCCAAGTAGATGGAACTACAAGTGTGCACCATCATGCTCAGCTAATTTTTGTATTTTTTTTAGTACAGACGGGGTTTCACTATATGTTGGCCAGGCTAGTCTCAAATCCCGACCTCAGGTGATCTGCCCACCTTGGCCTCCCAAAGTGCTGGGACTACAGGCATAAGCCACAATGCCCAGCCAAAAGTACTAATTTTAAACTTTAATATTGTTATAATTGTAAACTGTACTAAAAACAACCCAAAAAACTTTTGTCTTTTTTTAAACCAGTGGCCTTTTGCTTGAAGTGTAACTAACCCAAACTATGAATATACATTGGGTGAATTTACTTCACTTATATTAGTTAAGTAAGGTATAGAAAGTACCTAGCCCAATGCCAGGCACAAACTAGGTGTGAAGTGAATGGGTAAGAGAATATAGCATTAATTCTTCGATTACTTCCTATGGTCAGAGAAGGAGGGGTTTGCACACACGTGGGGGACCTAGAAAATAGCAGCTTATGTCTTTTCACTCACATGTTTATGTAAGGATGGAAACTGTTTAAATCAGCATTTCTGATGGAATCTTTTAAAAGTAGTTTTTTTCTCTTTTTTTAAATTAAAAAGTAGTTTATATATTTACATGTCTTCATTTATTGATGATTCACGGCTGCTATCTTAGCTACTATAATACACATAAACACCTTCTGTAGATGTCTAATGTTTTAGATTTCCAGTGTTCCACATGGAACCAGGCTGCTAGCTATTAATGTCTTGCCGTCATTCACAAGTCCAGAAGTTCCCCAACCTCTCACAATTATTTGTATTTATAATCTACTTCACAATTCCTGCTTTGAATCTACTGAGTTTAAAAAACAGACAATGAAATTTTAAAAATTCAAAGGAATATAAGCCAAAAATAAGGTATGAGTGAAAATTTAGCAGTGAAGTGCATACTTTCATACCCATCACATGGAGAGTGATTTTCTGAGCTCAGAATTATTTTTCAAATATACAGGCAGATGAGGGTGGGGGCTGGTACAAAATAAATGTGTGTATTTGGAAGTTTGCTTTATGTTTGGGAAAAGAGATCCACAGGCTTGTACATAAATACAAAACATACAATTATTTTTATAAGGATTAATTCATTCATATTATTCTGAAGTCCAATATTTTTCTTAACATTAAATGTATGAATTACTATAATGAACAAACAATATTCAATCAAGTCAGTTTCACAGATTTAAAAATAATGCTATCTTGAGGAAAGTATAGTTCCAAAATAACATTTAGAAGATTTTATGTTTGGCTTGTAATTCGGAATCTATGCTCCTATAACACCTTTCATAGCTATTTAAAGACAAACTTTTATATTTAAGAAGTAATGACCAATAATATTTCCCCTTCTGTGTCTCTCCTTGAAGTATTTAGCACAATGTCATATCATTGTTCAAATGACAAATTAAATGCCTGTAATTGTAGATATAAATAATTATAAATCTTATAAATGGCTACACCCTGTTGATCGACATTTGAAATAAAAAAGGAAATGTAATAGTTGACCAATAATACAGTTGAAATCAAGTTCTGAAATAATTTTTCTGGAATAAAATGTATCCTTAGCCAAGGGCTCTGATTTACGGTCAATAAAGATCATGATAAAAAGAATGCTAGCAGGTAAAGTATCTTTGAAATACTATTACTTTTACTTAAAACTTAATTAGATTTCACTATATATCATCAGTGGAATATTTTATTTTTTTCAACTATGATCCTAATACATACCTTCTGAGACATTTTAGTCATTGATTCTCCAAAGAAGAAATTTAAATTTTAAGCATCTTAACCGGTTTCTTTCCTTTCTCTTCTGTACAATTTAAAATGCAGAATAACATCCTAAGTAAATTCTTTTTCATATAAATACAGATTTCCTTCTCCTTTTTCTAATCATAGCATTTAGTAGTACTTTCTGGTTTGGGGCAAATTACACTAATAACTACAATCCCCCACCCTCCCCAACAAATGAGTATGATAATATAATCATGCGCCTTGGAGGATTTCTTGGATAAGTAATTTTAAACAGTCCAAATATAAAAAATGAATACTAAATCAATAGCATGCTTAATCCCCACTAGGTCCAACTCAGATTACTTCTTTTGGATGGAAGCTTCAGGCCTTTGTGGTGTCCCATATCATAGCTTTTCAGAGAATTCTGTCCTCACAGTGATGTTTATAGACAGTGATGGAAGAGAAGAATCATCACAGTAAACATGGAGAGTATGATGTTCCGAATTTTCATTTGTCCCTGTCGCTGAGCCACTCTACAGCTTCTGAATAAGTAAACCGAATAACCCGCAATAAACTGTTTTCTCCCATAATAAATCAGTTGCACAAAAGGGCAGGTTAATGATGGGAAGGCAGCAGGATGTTGTTTAGTCTAAGGGTGGACAATTTTGGGAGGCTGATGGCTCTGGCCACCCTACAGCCTTTCGTGTTTCCGATGTCGCTGGGGATGCCTGGTGGCCCTTTGGATCCCCCGTGGGTATCCCAGGCACTTTGGCCTGTCCAGGATTCCTGGCCTCATTTTCCTGTCTGTCCTTCTTCAGTTGTGTCAGTGGAGCACAGCTTTGGGTAGGTGTATAAGCCATGGGAACACCAACAAGCCTTCCTCCCCAGACTTTCCATATACCCCTAGCCAGTAACCAAAAGAAAAAAAGAAAAAAACTGGTGCAGGATCAGTATCATAGGAAACAAAATCATTTTTCTGTGCCGCTAATAAAAACAGCTACTGTGCCTTTTCTTGAAGACCAAAAAGTAAGCCCTGGGGTCTTTATGAGTTCTATTTACACAGGTTCTCGTGATGGCTAGATTTGTATAGCAAAAATTTATTCCTGTAAATATTATGTTAAATTTGTAAAATTGGATTTTCATCTTTCTTGAGGCTTCTGTTCTTACTCTGCAGCTAGTTGGTAACTGATTCAAACTTCCTTTCATTCACTCATTGGTCCTGCAAGATAAACATTTATGTAACAAGGGCTGTGGGCCAAGTATGGGGATGCTTGGGATGGGAGTGGAAGTCATCAACAGATAAGACACATAAGAGTTCCTAGTCTAGTGTGGAAGACAGAAATGAAGTCGGCAGACAATGACACAATGTGCGATGTGCTGTAAGAGGTAAAAGAGGAAAAGTGTTTCAATCCAAATTCCACTATTTACTGGCTAAGCCCAGAGCAAGGTAGTTGAGTTTCTTCACCGATTAGAGTCTGTAATAAATAGGGTTGAATAGGGTTGTTGGGTGGGTTGAGACTGTGCTTGTCAAATGCCTTGTACATGAAGGGCACCCAACAAACAGGAGGAACCATGGTTGAGAATAAATTACTTCCAGAACCCAGATGAAGGAGGAATGAAGCTCCTGGGAAGTATGGGAAGGAATTCTCAACATTTTCACCATGGTTCACAACATGGAAAAGTGGGAGATGGGACAGGCCCTCTGAGCAGAAGGAACAGTCTGAGCCCAGTCATAACCCATGAATATGGGGAATTCACCGCCCCCGGATGAGACAGGAGGAGCAGGAGCTGGCGCCTGAGGACGGTCATGGAGCAGGCTGTGCTCCTGGAATCATCTGGAGCTTCCAGGCCAGCCTCCAGAGCTGAGGAGACCAGGCCAGGAGGCTGGTCTACAACTTGAAGTCAGGAGCAGCCTTGATCCAAGCCATCCATTTATCCGAATATGCCGGGAAGCCTCACATGGGATCTAAGCCAAAGGAGAGGTTCTGTGTGTTGTTTCAGGTCAGATCTGAAGTGAAGGCCTGCCAGCAAGTGACACCAGGCTGACTCTTTGTGCTCCTACAACCGTTCTGAAGGTGTCACTCACGTCAATGCTGGCTGAGGCTCTATGTTCCTCCTTCTTCCTATTCTTGAAATTGCCCTTGTTCATAGATGAAAATAAAAACAACCAGAATTTGTGAATTAGTAAAGGATCTTCAAAATCAACATTTTTGACTTTTTCCTTGACCATCACTGGCATCTTGTTGCTCAATCATTCCTTATAGTAATCTTCACCCCAGGCTCAGACAAAATGTTTTGGAGTAAGAACTCTTTAAGTTTTTCTTTGTAAAGCTGATGAACATGAAGGATAAAATACATTACATGAAAAACTTCATATAAACTCATGTATAAGAAGGGCCCTCTTCCCCTGGAAGAACAAATTCAACTAGCTTCTCTGCTACACAATGGATTGGGACGTTACATTAGTAAAAAATTAGAAAGACTAGTGGGTAAAATCAAACTTTCCACTCTCAGATTTACTGTGAGCTATGTTTAAATCAGCTTCATTCCCTGGACATGATGAAACCAATATTTAAAAGCACAAATGTTCCCCAAACAAGGCTTTTCATTACTGTATGTAACCAAGCATGCTGTCAGAATGAGGCCCCTCAGAGCACAGCATAATGATGTGGTATCCACCATGGGCATGCTGGGGGCACCAGGAACACTCTCCAAAACTGTAATCAGGGTTCCTTTCTCTTACACAGACCATAGCACAGGATCTGATGCATTAAAAATAATCCAGAGGCGCTTATTATTATGCATTATACAAACATCTTTCAAAACCAACCAATTTTGAGGTTTTAAATTATAGGTACTTATTACAGGGTTGAATGACACAAGACAGTTTCAATTATTTTAGACTTTTAAAAATCAAAACATTCTGCATGCATACTACAAAACACACAATAAATCCCACAGCTTGTTGACTTAAACGAGCAAACAAGACTGTATTTCTCATGCCCAAGAGACTAGAACTGTCACTAAAACTTGCTATGTATAATGCAGTGGGTTGGCTGTTTGCTGATGGAGAATCCCGGTGGGCCTTCTTTTAAAATGAAAAGAACAACAACAACAACAAAAAACTTTAATGTTGCAAAAATATTTCACTAAAAGTACCACAGAAATGTGAGTCTGAATATTTAATTTCAGGACTTTTTGAAAATTAAAAGTAGCAAATATTAGAAAGTCAAGTTCTGTAATCAATAAGGCATCTATTACTACATAAATTGCCTTTAACAGGCTAGGAAACTATTGATAATATTGAGAATGTGTTAACTAATTTTTCAGTAATATAAAATCCAGATGGCAACAGTAGTGGTTTGACTACTTTTTGTACTACCGCCAGTCCCTGCTTTGTGAGGTTATGACTGCACAAATAACCATATAACCCAAAACCATGCAATGAGTACTTAATAATCAACGGCAAAAATTATGACTCTTCTGTGACCTTTTAAAACTTTTTGTCAAAGCGTTAAAACTCGCTTATCGTCAGTTATAAATGTGAAGGGAAATGAACACTATAAAACAGTAACTGACAACATAAACACACTGAGGTTTTAGACTTTCAGTCTTTCAGTTTTAAAAATGTATCAGGAGTAGTCTGAATGGTGTGTGACTTCATCTAATCACACAGCATACAGTATGGCGTGAGCATCTTTTTTATGGTTTGGCTAACTGCCCTTTGTAAGTTTGGGTCAGCTTCCAACATTTTATCCTTTGTGCTTTCTGAGAACTCCTTTAATGTAAAGCTTTTTGATGACATCACTTCCTCTGGGATATCTTTGTCCTTTCTGTCAAAACCCCATTCCTCATTTATGCTGATAAGTCTGCCTTCCCTGGGTTCCTGTTGGCCTATCTAGAGTCTCCTCCCAGATCACCAGCAGTGTCAACATCCCCACCATCAGCTATTTCTTCTACACATGCTTGATTCTAATTTGACTGCCACTTTTCATTGCCCTGCTGTGTTTCCATCTTTGTTGACTAATTCCATCTTTTAAATCTATTTTTGTAAAATTCCACATGAGTTATCACTCTTGGTGGGGAGGCAACACAAGGACAACCTTTCCTGTCTGTGTGAAAACTGAATAATAAATGTGCACAGAACCATCACCAGCAGACATGGAAAGAAGGGGCATGATTGGTCATTGATCATGATGAGCACCTGCTATTTACAGAGTGATTTGGGGAATGAAGCCCTAACTATGAGGTTTGCACTCTATTTAATTACAGTTAATATACTATGGTAACTAGGATTTGAACTGTGATGTTGGGGAACTGGTTTTATTTAACTAAAATACGAGAATTGAAATTAATGCAGATTGAAACCATGCAAAGTGAAAAGTAGTGATTGGATGGAATTCAAATTCACTAGATACTTTTGTTCTAATTCAATGGACTACAACAGTGTATTTATTTATATTGGGGCAACAATCAGATTCCCAAGCTTTGCATAAACATTCAAAGTTGAAAAAGGCATCTGAATATAGGAAAACTAAAAAGTTCTGAAAAATAAATCACCTATCCTTTTTAAAAAATTCATTCAGGCCGGGTGCAGTGGCTCATGTCTGTAATCCCAGCACTTTGGGAGGCTGAGGTGGGCGGATCATGAGGTCAGGAGATTGAGACCATCCTGGCTAATATGGTGAAACCCCGTCTCTACTAAAAAAATACAAAAAATTAGCCACGCGTGGTGGTGGGTGCCTGTAGTCCCAGCTATTCGGGAGGCTGAAGCAGGAGAACGGCGTGAACCTGGGAGGCGGAGCTTGCAATGAGCCGAGATCGCACCACTGCACTCCAGCCTGGGCGACAGAGCCAGACTCTGTCACAAAAAAAAAAAAAACAAAAATTCATTCATTCATTCATTCATTTTCAGACAAGGTTTCACTCTGTTGCCCAGGCTAGAGTGTAGTGGTGTGATCATGGCTCAATGCAAACTTGACCTCCAGGGCTCAAGCAATCTTCCCCACCTGGGATTACATATGTGAGCCACTGTGCCTGACTTCAACTATCCTTTTAAATGCAATAAAAATTGAGCCAACAGAACAGCAGAATATGCTAAGTGCTTTATATCTATCTTCTCATTTAATCCACACAATCCTGAGGAGACTGAGGTTTCCAGGAGTTAATTAACTTGTTTGCCAAGTGCACCCTGATATTGAGTGGTAGAGCTGTGATGAAACCTGCGTGTATCCAGCTTCAGAGCTTTTTCTCAAACCTTAGGTATCATGGAGCCCAAAGCAATTTCAGGAAAATGGCAAAAGTCTTAGAAATTACCACCTTCCCCTAACACAGGACAATGCTGACCCAAGGCACCTAGTTCCACTTGCTAGGTATGGCCCTCAGGCTGCAAAGCTGAAGGTTACCCATCTGAGGAATATCTCATTTTGTTAAAAAAAAAAAAAAAAAAAAAAGGCAATGGAAAAGAAATCCTTTTTTTTTTTTTCCTTTAAAGAACTGCTACTACAGAAATCTACCACCTAATACATGTCAATAATACGATGTGGCTGATGCAAAGTTACTCAGTTAAAATTCAACATTTATTTCCAAGAGAAGGTGGACTTCTGGTTTTCTCCATTAACAAAGTGTTTTTCTATCCTTTAAGAAATCGCTGAGTCATGTCATTGGAGAAACTTTTTGAAATAGTACTTGAAGCAATGTACCTGTATTCTGATTGGTTGTATTCATATATAAAAACACGATTTCAAACATTTAAAGAACAGCATAGAAGGCAATCAGATATGATCACTTTTTGAAAATGTCTATCACATATAAGTTAAGAATAGTAGTAATATTGCCAGGAGTACTTGTTTCAAAACTCGTTAAGTACTGTCTTAATAACATAGATGGCTGCAAGCATGTTACTACAGGTCAACTTTTTAATATTTACAATTTATTTCATATGTCATAAAAATCTACAATCACTATCTTTTAATCCAGTCCCATTTTACTCCCAGCCTTTCCCTCCACTCCCAGGTACAAAGAGATTGAGCAAGCAAATGGCCCATATATAAAAAGATATATTTAGATTTCATTTTTATTTGTAGTTTCAATAGGTAATTTTCTACTTTGTCTTGGGATCTTGGCAGCTCTCAGGTGCTCTGCAAACCTCTTTATTAGATTTCCTTAAAATTGGCTGCAGATGAGGTTGAAAATGCTTTGTTGCAATTCTTGGAGAAGAACAGGTGGAACTATAGTGTCCCTTTCAACCACATGATTCCATATTACATTGCCAGGAAACATCTTATCCAATCAATGTGTTTCTTAAGTTGACAGGTAAATCTTTAAAGACTAGAGTTGCAGAAAAATCAAAGCATGAAATATGGGTATGCAGAGAAGCAAAAGATAGGGTGCTGAATAAAGAGTTAAAATATCTCCTTAGTCTTTTATTCACTCATTTGGCAAATACATAACATACATAATAGGTAAGCCCTGCTCTCAAGGCAATGAGAAGTGAATGAAAGAATGACAGAGTTCCAGCTACTATGGGACTGTGCGCTAGCTGGGCAAGGCACCCAGACAATTAGATTAGAGTGTAATCAACAATGTGTCACAATTAGCAGACAGCACTATGTGAACTTCAAAAAAAGTCATTAAATGAACAGTGTGGGGCTGTGGGAGGCAGGAGGAGAAGGGGCCTTCTAGAAATGGTTGTTGCCCAAATTAGATTCCGAGGGACATGAAGTTCACTTGAATCCTTATTCATATTCACATATGCTGTATGGAATGCCAGGTTAGAAAACAGGATGTGCCGGAAATGTAAAACTATTAGGACTAACTATTATACCTTACACCTCCTGGAAGGGGTTAAAGTAGTAAAAATGATTGCAATTTATTATCAAGGTTGACTGATATGTCTGGGAAGAGACATGAATGTTTGCTTATAGAAACACATAAAAAATGATGAGTTCATGTCCTTTGTAGGGACATGGATGAAATTGGAAATCATCATTCTCAGTAAACTATCGCAAGAACAAAAAACCAAACACCGCATATTCTCACTCATAGGTGGGAATTGAACAATGAGAACACATGGACACAGGAAGGGGAACATCATATTCTGGGGACTGTTGTGGGGTGGAGGGAAGGGGGAGGGATAGCATTGGGAGATATACCTAATGCTAGATGACGAGTTAGTGGGTGCAGCGCACCAGCATGGCACATGTATACATATGTAACTAATCTGCACATTGTGCACATGTACCCTAAAACTTAAAGTGTAATAATAATAAATAAATAAATAAATAAATACATGCCCTTCTGTACATATTGCATTCATTGACCCAAATGCATAAACCTTCCTGTACCCCCTTACAAAGTTCAGCAAATTTTAAACAAAATAGGAGTTTGTTCTGCCTTGCAAAGCTGTTTAATTCAATTGGCCTTTTTTTTTTTTTTTCGTAACAAGCATTGTACTATATAATACTGCTCAGGTAAAAGACTGACTTTTCTAAAGCGTAAGTCTAATTGTAGTACTCTCTTCTTGAACCTGTTTCATGGCTTTGAAGTTTCTAGCCTGAGTAACTGATCAGTATCCATCCTGGTTTATGGCATGGCTACTGTAGCAGGAGAGATACAAGTGAGAAGTTTGTGGGCTGTGTGGAAGTGAAGATAACCAGGACCCTCAAAAAGAAGGGAAGTGGAGATGCTCCCACTGGAAACTATGAAAAAGGAGAAGAGAAGCTGTACTGGGGCACCAGGAAGGGAGAATGGAGGCTGAGGGCAGTGGCAGACAAGAAAGCTCCTGCAACTCCAGCTTAGTTGTTGCATGTGAGATACACTGTTATGGCGTAGGTGGAAATCAATTCATTTACGCAACAAAAGCAATAGACATACTAGTAATCCTTGCCCAAATAAATTCCTTTTCGTAGTCAGGAATCATACCATCTGATCTACGCTAGTTCACTACATTTAAAAATAATTATTAATCTCTTAATTTAGATATAATCTGAACCAAAAGTCGGACATAAGGAGTAATTTCATTGAAGATCAAATTATGTAAATGGTAAATCCTCTAGCATTAAAATCAAATTACACAGTAAGAAAAGGTAAGCTGTAGATGGATAATTTCCCAATATTTTTGCTCTCAAACAGAAATAAATTAAGGTTTGGGGAATACCCTTTGCTGCTCTGTGTTAGCTTTTCCAAGTTCTGTCAATCAGAGCTGCTCATTCTGTAACTGAGGCAGGATGACTCACTCTGAATTACACTGAAATCGTTCCAAAGTTATTTGCAGTCTGGGTCTCTTAACATGCTTGCTCTGCTTTCATGTAAACACATTCTTGAAAAGTGTTGGCGAATAAGTTATCATTGTTGAATGAAAGGAAAAGTAAGATGTGATGGTCTGGAAAATAACGAAAAGTGGCATTCATATGGAAGATTTCCTTTCCCTTCAAATTTTAGATGTAGGAACTGAGCACCTTTTAAATGGCAGAAATACAAGTTGGCAAGTGCTCCAGCTCCAACTATGGCTTTTTAGTGCCTTGCCTTGGGAATAAATGAAACATGAGCTCTGAGACTCCAACTAAGACAGTTATCACTGCCTCATGGCTGTACTTGTAGCTTCAGAGAAATGGGTACCAAGAGGTACAAACAATGGTGAGCCACTGGGTGCCATCTGTCATTTGCAATCATGACTGTCTTAATATCTGGTGACTCAATCCACCATGACTAAATTACAGTGCAGCAGAGTACCATCAAGAAATTAATTCTTGAAACATGAAACATACTAGATTTCGGAGGAAGTCAGTTTAGAGTAGAAATCAATACAGCTGTAATTAATAAATACTTCAGTTTATTTTGATTGACGATGCATCATGGTCATGTTTTAAGAAAGAAAACAAAAAGCTATTTTTGGGTTAAAATGGAATTACTATTTGATGAAAAGCTTTAAAAAAATGTTTAGAGAGTTCACCTGCCATCTGGGAATAACAACTGCTGGCATAAGTTTAAAAATGATTAATTTATTCTTTAAATGAAGTTAAGCTAGGATGATTAGAAATAAATGGACCCTGCAAGTACATGAATGATCAGACTGCTTTTTGGAGCTTGGCAACACACAAATGGTCAAGACTTCATTTATTAAATGCACTCACACCAATTGTGTTTCATTTGTACTATATTTTGATCCAAACACAAGATCAAAATTACAGATTTACAAAATCACTGCTTATTGTAAAATCAGTAAATAGACTTGGAATAGAAAACAGGTTTTTTTTTTTTTTTTTTTTTGAGATGGAGTCTCACTCTGTCACCCAGGCTGGAGCGCCGTAGCACGATCTTGGCTCACTGCAAGCTCCGTCTCCCAGGTTTACGCCATTCTCCTGCCTCAGCCTCCCTAGTAGCTGAGATTACAGGTGCCCACGACCATGCCCAGCTAATTTTTTTTTTTTCTATTTTTAGTAGAGACGGGATTTCACTGTGTTAGCCAGGATGGTCTCGATCTCCTGACCTCGTGATCCACCCGCCGCGGCCTCCCGAAGTGCTGGGATTACAGGCGTGAGCCACCGCGCCCGGCCAGAAAACCAGTTTTATTGCAATGGTATGTGTTATGGGTTGAATTGGGTCTTCCAAAATTCATTCGTGTAAGTTCTAACCTCCAATACCTCAGAATGCATTGTACTATAACATTCTCCATTTGCAAATAGGGTCTTTACAGATTTAATGAGTTAACAGGAGGTCATTCTGGAGTAGGCTGGGCCCCTCATCCAATAAGACTGGTGTCCTTATAAAAAGGGGCAATTTGGACACAGACACAGGGATAACACTATGTGAAGATGAAGGCAGAGATGGAGATGACACTCTTATAAGCCAAGGAACACCAAAGATGGCCAGCAAACCAGCAGAAGCTGGGAGAGGCATGGAACAGATTCTCCCTCAGAGCCCCCAGAAGGAACCAGCCCTGCTGATACCTTTATCTCATATTTCCAGTCTCCAGCGCTGTGAGACAAAACATTTCTGTTGTCTCAACCACCCAGTCTGTGGCATTTTGCTAGAGCAGCCTAGAAAACTTATACAATAGGAAACATAGTCAATTGAGAACAAAACCAAAATACACCACCCTTGCTCTCTTTGAAGGAGCCCACCCAGCTTCAGAATGTATCTGATGGGAATAACTCCAGTACCCCAAACTGAGTCCATGACTTTTTTTTTTCTTCAAAATCTAAAGGAAGCAACAGATTAACTCCAGGGAAGTGCCATTTCAGTGTTAATAGTTTGTGAAATATATTAATACTTACACTGTATATTACACAGAACCAGAAGACCAGAGTTTACAGTCTCTGATTTCCAAAAGATTTCCCTACAATCTAAGTTACAAGAGAAAAGAAAGGGACAGGGAGAGTGATTAGACGAGGAGAGGTCTGGCCAGACAGTACTGAGAAATGGCTTGGGAGGAGGCAGAAAGAGTGGGCAAATGGACAGGATATATGGGAACCCTAGAACAAACACGTGGTGTTTCTGGATGCTGAGCCCGCAGTTGGTAAGGAGAGACTGAAGAGAGTGACTGAAATCAATAAAAATCTTTAAAATGAAATCAAGCACATAAAACACAGAGCCTTCATCAAGCCCTTTAGGTAGAATACAATAGGCCACATAGTAGAAAATGCACATTAAGAAATACTGTAATAAAATACCTAAAAAAGACATAGGTGAGATCTACTCTAAAAGGAATGACAACACAGTTTGATATACATACAGTATTCATATCCGTATATCTATTTAAAAATCTTAACATTGGTATGAAATAACAATAAGTATCTGCAAATTAATGTGCTATATGAGAGTACTAAATCTGCCCAGATGGGACAGGAGAGATCAGAACTGAGGTATGTATTAAGCAAGACCCCAACAGACTGAATAGATAAGCTTACTTTTCTCAGTTCCAAAAATTTATTTATATACTGAAATTACTTATATGCTGAAGTTAAACGTGTTTAATTTTTAAACTATAATAAATACAGTTTAATACAGTTTAAATAATTAAATGCAGGTTGAGTATCACTTATCTGAAACGTGTGGGACCAG
Source organism: Pan paniscus (assembly GCF_029289425.2). Lineage (NCBI taxonomy): Eukaryota > Metazoa > Chordata > Mammalia > Primates > Hominidae > Pan > Pan paniscus. The sequence continues at coordinate 73,797,121 of NC_073256.2, read as the reverse complement.
AAGTGTTTTGGATTTTGATTTTTTTTTTTTAATTTTGGAATAGTTTCATTATACTTATAATGAGCATTGCCTTTGAGCGGCATTTGGGTGCTCATCAAGTTTCAGATTTTGAAGCATTTAGGATTTTGGATTTTCAGATTGGGGATGCTCAACCTGCATTCATTTTTCTTAAAACTACATTTAAATATTTAAGTACATCACAGTTTATTATAAAATAACCTTGAGTATTTGTCTACATCCCTTGAGGTATTACACCAGTTTTCAACTAAGAAATCAGCAGGAATAGAAACACTGCACACAAAAGCTACAAAACCTCCTATCAACAGGGAAGAGTGAACAAGAATGTATCCTGTCTGCACAGGGACAGTCGGCATGAAAAATATAGCAAGTCAAAGGGCTGGCAAGATGGCTGAATAGGAACAGCTCTGGTCTGCAGCTCCCAGCAAGATCAATGCAGAAGGTGGGTGATTTCTGCATCTCCAACTGAGGTACCTAGCTCATCTCATTAGGACTGGTTAGACAGTGGGTGCAGACCACGGAGGGCGAGCAGAAGCAGGGTTGGGCGTCGCCTCATCCGGGAAGTGCAAGGAGCCAGGGAACTCCCTCCCCTAGCCAAGGGAAGCCGTGAGGGGCTATGCATTCCAGCCGAGATACTACACTTTTCCCACAGTCTTCACAACCCTCAGAACAGGAGATTCCTTCTGGTGCCTATGCCACCAGGGTCCTGGTTTCCTGCACAAAACTGGGCAGCCGTTTGGGCAGACATCGAGCTAGCTTCAGGGGTTTCTTTTCATACCCCAGTGGTGCCTGGAACGCCAGCAAGACAGAACCGTTCACTCCCCTGGAAACGGGGCTGAAGCCAGGGAGCCAAGTGGTCTACCTCAATGGATCCCACCCCCAAGGAACCCAGCAAGCTAAGATCCACTGGCTTGAAATTCTTGCAGCCAGCACAACAGTCTGAAGTCCACCCGGGACACTCGAGCTTGGTTGGGAGAGGGGCATCTGCCATTACTGAAGCGTGAGTAAGCAGTTTTCCCCTCACAGCATAAACAAAGCCGCCAGGAAGTTCGAACTGGGTGGAGCCCACTGCAGCCAGAGAAAGCCGCTGTAGCCAGACTGCATCTCTAGATTCCTCCTCTCTGGGCAGGGCATCTCTGAAAGAAAGGCAGCAGCCCCAGTCAGGGGCTTACAGATAAAACTCCCATCTCCCTGGGACAGAACACGTGGGGGAAGGGGTGGCTGTGGGTGCAGCTTCAGCAGACTTAAACATTCCTGCCTGCTGGCTCTGAATAGAGCAGTGGATCTCCCCGCACAGAGCTTGAGCTCTGCTAAGGGACAGACTGCCCCCTCAAGTGGGTCCCTGACCCCCGTGCCTCCTGACTGGGAGACAGTCAGGACCTCATACAGGAGAGCTCCAGCTGGCATCTGGCGGATGCCCCTCTGGGACAAAGCTTCCAGAGAAAGGAACAGGCAGCAATCTTTGCTGTTCTGCAGCCTCTGCTGGTGATACCCATGCAAACAGGGTCTGGAACGGACCTCCAGCAGACCTGTAGCAGAGGGGCCTGACTGTTAGAAGGAAAACTAACAAACAGAAAAGGGAAAACTAACAAACAGAAAAGAACAGCGTCAACATCAACAAAAAGGACGTCCATACCAAAACCCCATCCAAAGGTCACCAACATCAAAGACCAAAGGTAGATAAATCCATGAAGACGGGGAGAAACCAGCTGAAAAAGGCTGAAAATTCCAAAAACCAGAACGCCTCTTCTCCTCCAAAGGATCACAACTCCTCGCCAGCAAGGAAACAAAACTGGACGGAGGATGAGTTTGATGAATTGACAGAAGTAGTCTTCAGAAGGTGGGTAATAACAAACTCCTCCAAGCTAAAGGAGCATGTTCTAACCCAATGCAAGGAAGCTAAGAACCTTGAAAAAAGGTTAGGCGAATTGATAACTAAAATAACCAGTTTAGAGAAAAATATAAATGACCTGATGGAGCTGAAAAACACAGCATGACAACTTTGTGAAGCATACACAAGTATCAATAGCCAAATCAATCAAACAGAATAAAGGATATCAGAGACTGATGTTTAACTTAATGAAATAAAGCGTGAAGACAAGATTAGAGAAAAAAGAATGAAAAGGAACGAACAAAGCCTCCAACAAATATGGGACTATGTGAAAAGACCAAGTCTATGTCTGATTGGTGTACCTGAAAGTGATGGGGAAAATGGAACCAAGTTGGAAAACACTCTTAGGGGTATTATGCAGGAAAACTTCCCCAACCCAGCAAGGCAGGCCAACATTCAAATTCAGGAAATACAGTGAACACCACGAAGATACTCCTCGAGAAGAGCAACCTCAAGACACATAATCGTCAGATTCACCAAGGTTGAAATGAAGGAAAAAATGATAAGGGCAGCCAGAGAGAAAGGTCGGGTTACCCACAAAGGGAAGCCCATCAGACTAACAGCAGATCTCTCTGCAGAAACCCTACAAGCCAGAAGAGACTGGGGGCCAATATTCAACATTCTAAGAGAGAAGATTTTTCAACCCAGAATTTCATATCCAACCAAACTAAACATCATAAGCAAAGGAGAAATAAAATCCTTTACAGACAAGCAAATGCTGAGAGATTCTGTCACCACCAGGCTTGCCTTACAAGAGCTCCTGAAGGAAGCACTAAACATGGAAAGGAACAACCAGTACCAGCAACTGCAAAAACATACCAAATTGTAAGGACCATCAACACTAGGAAGAAACTGCATAAACTAACAGGCAAAATAACCAGCTAGCATCATAATGACAGGATCAAATTCACGCATAACAATATTAACCTTAAATGTAAACGGGCTAAATGCCCCAATTAAAAGACACAGACTGGCAAATTGGATAGAGTCAAGACCCGGCTGGTCGCGGTGGCTCACACCTATAATCTCAACACTTTGGGAGGCGGAGGCAGGTGGATCACGAGGTCAGGAGTTCGAGACCAGCCTGGCCAACACATGGTGAAACCCTGTCACTACTAAAAATACAAAAATTAGCCGGGTGTGGTGGCAGGTGCCTGTAATCCCAGCTACTCGGGAGACTGAGGCAGGAGAATTGCTTGAAACCGGAAGGTGGAGGTTGCAATGAGAAGACATTGCGCCACTGCACTCCAGCCTGGGTGAAAGAGCAAAACTCTGTCTCAAAAAAAAGAGTCAAGACCATTGGTATGCTGTACTCAGGAGACCCATGTCATGTTCAAGGACACACATAGGCTCAAAATAAAGGGATGGGAGAAATATTTACCAAGCAAATGGAAAGCAAATAAAAGCAGGGGTTGCAATCCTAGTCTCTGATAAAACAGAGTTTAAGTCAACAAAGATCAAAAGAGACAAAGAAGGCCACTACATAATGGTAAAGGGATCAATGCAACAAGAAGAGCTAACTATCCTAAATATATATGCACCCAATACAGGAGCACCCAGATTCATAAAGCAAATCCTTAGAGACCTACAAAGAGACTTAGACTCCCACACAATAATAGTGGGAGACTTTAACATCCCACTGTCAATATGAGACAGATCAACGAGACAGAAAATCAACAAGGATATTCAGGACTTGAACTCAGCTCTGGACCAAGCAGACCTAATAGACAGCTACAGAACTCTCCACCCCAAATCAACAGAATATACACCCTTCTCAGCACCACATCACACTTACTGTAAAACTGCCCACATAATTGGAAGTAAAACACTCCTCAGCAAATGCAAAAGAATGGAAATCATATCAAACAGTCTCTCAGACCACAGTGAAATCAAATTAGAACTTAGGATTAAGAAACTCACTCAAAACCACACAACTACATGGAAACCAAACAACCTGCTCCTGAATGACTACTAGAAAAATAACGAAGTCAAGGCAGAAATAAAGATGTTCTTTGAAACCAATGAGAAAAAAGACACAACGTGCCAGAATATCTGGGACACAGCTAAAGCAGTGTTTAGAGGGAAATTTATAGCACTAAATGCCCACAAGAGAAAGCAGGAAAGATCTAAAATCGACACCCTAACATCACAATTAAAAGAACTAGAGAAGCAAGAGCGAACTAATTTGAAAGCTAGCAGAAGACAAAAAATAAGATCAGACAGAACTGAAGGAGACAGAGGCACGAAAAACCCTTCCAAAAAAATCAGTAAATCCAGGAGCTGGTTTTTAGAAAGATCAACAAAATAGATAGACCACTAGCCAGACTAATAAAGGAGAGAAGAATCAAATAGATGCAATAAAAAAATGATAAAGGGGATATCACCACCGATCCCACAAAAATACAAACTACCATCAGAGAATACTATAAACACCTCTATGCAAATAAACAAGAAAATCTAAAAGAAATGGATATATTTCTGGACACATACACCCTCCCAAGTCTATACCATGAAGAAATCGAATCGCTGAATAGAAACATTAACAAGTTCTGAAACTGAGGCAGTAATTAATAGCCTACCAACCAAAAAAAGTCCAAGACAAGATGGATTCATAGCCGAATTCTACCAGAGCTACAAAGAGGAACTGGTACCATTCCTTGTGAAACTATTCCAAACAACAGAAAAAGAGGGAATCCTCCCTAACTCATTTTATGAGGCCAGCATCATCCTCATACCAAAACCTGGCGGAGACACAACCAAAAAAGAAAATTTCAGGCCAATATCCCTGACGAACATCGATGTGAAAAGCCTCAATAAAATACTGGCAAACCGAATCTAGCAGCACATCAAAAAGCTTATCCATCACGATCAGGTAGGCTTCATCCCTGTGATGCAAGGCCGGTTCAACATATGCAAATCAACAAACATAATCCATCACCTAAATAGAACCAATGACAAAAACCACATGATTATCTCGATAGATGCAGAAAAGGCCTTTGACAAAATTCAACACCCCTTCATGCTAAAAACTCTCAATAAAGTAGGTATTGGTGGAACGTATCTCAAAATAATAAGAGCTATTTATGAAAAACCCACAGTCAATATCATACTGAATGGGCAAAAACTGGAAGCATTCCCTTTGAAAACCTGCACAAGACAAGGATGCCCTCTCTCACCACTCTTATTCGACATAGTGTTGGAAGTTCTGGCCAGGGCAATCAGGCAAGAGAAAGAAATAAAGGGTATTGAAATAGGAAGAGAGGAAGTCAAATTGTCTCTGTTTGCAGATGACATGATTGTATATTTAGAAAACACCATCGTCTCAGCCCAAAATCTCCTTAAGATGATAAGCCACTTCAGCAAAGTCTCAGAATACAAAATCAATGTGTAAAAATCATAAGCATTCCTATACACCAATAATAGACAAACAGAGAGCCAAATCATGAGTGAACTCCCATTCACAATCGCTATAAAGAGAATAAAATACCTAGGAATACAACTTACAAGGGCTGTGAAGGACCTCTTCAAGGAGAACTACGAACCATTGCTCAAGGAAATAAGAGAGGGCACAAACAAATGGAAAAACATTCCATGCTCGTGGATAGGAAGAATCAATATCGTGAAAATGGCCATACAGCCCAAAGTAACTTATAGATTCAATGCTATCCCCATCAAGCTACCATTGATTTTCTTCACAGAATTAGAAAAAACTACTGTAAATTTCATACGGAACCAAAAAAGAGCCCGCATAGCCAAGACAATTCTAAACAAAAAGAACAAAGCTGGAGGCATCATGCTAGCTGACTTCAAACTATACTACAAGGCTACAGTAACCAAAACAGCATGGTACTGGCATCAAAACAGATATATAGACCAATGGAACAGAACACAGGCCTCAGAAATAACACCACACATCTACAGCCATCTGATTTTTGGCAAGCCTGACAAAAATAAGCAATGGAGAAATATTCCCCATTTAATAAATGGTGTTGGGAAAACTGGCTAGCCATATGCAGAAAACTGAAACTGGACCCCTTCCTTACACCTTATAAAAAATTAACTCAAGATGGATTAAAGACTTAAATGTAAGACCTAACACCATAAAAACCCTAGAAGAAAACCTAAGCAACACCATTTAGGACATAGGCATGGGCAAGGACTTCATGACTAAAACACCAAAAGCAACAGCAATGAAAGCCAAATTGACGAATGGGATCTAATTAAACTAAAGAGCTTCTGCATAGCAAAAGAAACTATCATCAGAGTTAACAGGCAACCTACAGAATGGGAGAAAACTTTTGCAATCTATCCATCTGACGAAGGGCTAATATCCAGAATCGACAAGGAACTTAAACAAATTTACCAAAAAAACCCACAAACGACCCCATCAAAAAGTGGGCAAAGGATATGAACAGACAATTCTCAAAAGAAGACATTTATGCAGCCAAAAAACATATGAAGGAAAGTTCATCATCCCTCATCATTAGAGAAATGCAAAACAAAACCACGATGAGATACCATCCCATGCCAGTTAGAATGGCGATCATTTAAAAATCAGGAAACAATAGATACTAGAGAGGATGTGGAGAAATAGGAATGCTTTTACACTGTTGGCGGGAGTGTATATTAGTTTAACCATTGTGGAAGACAGTGTGGCGATTCCTTAAGGATCTAGAACCAGAAATACCATCTGACCCGGCAATCCCATTACTGGGTATATACCCAAAAGATTATAAATCATTCTACTATAAAGACACATGCACATATTATGTGTGTTGCAACCATGTTCACAATAGCAAAGACTTGGAACCAACCCAAATACCCATCAATGATAGACTGGATAAAGAAAATGTGACATATGTACACCATTGAATACTATGTAGTCATAAAAAAGGATGAGTTCATGTCCTTTGCAGGGACATGGATGAAGCTAGAAACTATCAATCTCAGTGAACTAACACAAAAACAGAAAACCAAACACCGCATGTTCTCGCTCATAAGTGGGAGCTGAACAATGAGAACACATGGACACAGGGAGGGGAATATCACACACCATGGCCTGTCGGGGGGTAGGGGGTTAGGGAAGGAATAGCATTAGGAGAAATACCTAATGTAGATGACGGGTTGATGGGTGCAGCAAACCACCATGGCACATGTATACCTATGTAACAAACCCGCACATTCTGCACATGTATCCCAGAACTTAGAGTAAAATTAAAAAAATAAGTAAGAAAAATATAGCATGTCTCCATGAGGATGTTGAGATTTAAAAGACAAAAATAATACATAAACAGCAAAGTATGAATAAATAAAATTATTTTCCTCCAGATGAGTGTAATACCAAGCCTGAAAGTAAAATATGAAAAAGGAAGGCTCAATTAACAGCAACAGAATGTGAGTCTTTTAGCAGTGGTTAGTCTGCTTACATGAAGTACTATTATTAATAATATTAAATGTAATCCTTTCCAGATGAGAAGAGTCTGTTTGTAACTTGAGTGCTTTTTTCAATAATTATAACTTTTAAAAAGCTAGATATTAACCTTAGACTTCTTTTCATTTCTTTAAAACTGGTATGGAGTTAACGTTGCTGGAACTAGCCAGAGGGCTGGGAAAGTAGTAAGCTGTCTCCATGGTAACAGGCTGCTCTGCCATGCAGGGATCATTTCACATGTTCCTTGTAACCCAGAGACCACATGGAGGGGAGAAGCAAGATCCCCATTTTGGATTTTCAGGGTCACCATTAAAAATGAGTTTCAGTAGGATCGTATTTTTATAAGAATGCTGAATGGGGGGCATCTGTCATGAATATGTAAAAATTACCTATGCCTATTTTTTTTTCTCTCCTTTAGTCTGCCAGTGACCATCAGGCATGGGCTCTGATGGAAGCCTGGTGGTGATAAGGTCATCCACAGATCTCATTATGCTGTGAGCTACAGCTGATGTGATTATAAAATTCTGAGGTGGAATCCTGAGAGACAAGAGAGCTGAGCCAAAACCCTTCATGGGGCTGTGCTGCAAGGAGTGCCTGCTGTCCAGCAGGGCCTTGGCAAGCACAAGCAGGACACCTGAGCTGTGATAAATGTCCTGGTGATGACCAGAATCTGCCTCTGCATGGGTAAGGGAGAGGCTACCCCGAGGAGCTGGAAACAAAGACAGGGAAGCTAGGTAACCTGACGCTAGGCACTCTCACATCCTGGAATGAGGGAGTCTTCACTGAGCCTATTTCTTTAAGGGAAATGTTTTCATTCTGCTTTGCTTCAAACGTACTCCCAGCTGAAGAGAGGAGTATGAAAATGCCCTCATCTTGTCTTACCATGTTCACCTTTTGGAGAGGCATTAACATTTGGCCCACTACAGAGACTGTTTGGATAACTAAAGAGCATGCTTTAGTAGAAGGGCCCTTGGTTAGGAGAGCAAAGGCATGGCTACACCTGCCATGCACTGCCTCATCTAGACCAAGAGGCTGTAAGGATTCAGTGAGAAATCCAAGTAAATGCTTAAAAGGGGGTGAAGTGCATAGCAAGCATCTCATATCTGTTAACTGCTATATTTACTACTGTTAATGTTACTGGTATTGCTCATATTAAAAATTATAATTTACTTGTGGGTGCCTTAAGTTTATGGTTTTTGCTTTCCACAAAAAACACACAATAGAATCTGAGCTCAAAGGCCTTGTGGGGAAAATCTCAAGTCAATCTTTATAAATAATGAGATGAAACCACTGAGATGCTCAAAGGAATTATCTGAAGGGTGTACAGATACCTTAGCCTTTATTTTGAGTAAACTACAGTGGACCCTTGAATAATGCCAGGGGTTAAAGACCCTGACCCTCCACCCCATGCAGCTGAAAATCTGAGTATAACTTTTGACTGCCCTAAAACTTTAACAAATAGCCTCCTGTTGACTGGAAGCCTTGCTGATAACAATTAACACAAATTTTGTATGTTAGATGTATGATACACTCTACTCTTACAATAAAGTAAGTTAGAGACAGGAAAATGTTATTAAGAAAATCCCAGGCTGGTGTGGTGGCTCATGCCAGTAATCCCAGAACTTTGGGAGGCTGAGGCAGGCAAACTGCCTGAGCTTAGGAGTTTGAGACCAACCTGGGCAACACGGTGAAACTCTGTCACTACTAGAAATACAAAAAGTTAGCCAGGCGTGGCGGCGTGCGCCTGTAGTCTCAGCTACTTGGGAGGCTCCGGCAGGAGAACTGCTTGAATCTGGGAGGCGGAGGTTGCAGTGAGCTGAGATCACGCCACCACACTCCAGCCTGGGTAACACAGCGAGACTTTGTCTCCGCCCCCCTGCCCCCCCAAAAAGAGAAAATATATTTACTATTCATTAAGTGGAAGTGGATCATCATAAAGGTCTTCATTGTCGTCATCTTACTCTGAGTAGGCTGAGGAAGGAGGAGGAGGAGGAAGAGGAAGAGAGGTTGGTCTTGTTGTCTGAGGGGTGGCAGAGGCAGAAGAAAATATAAGTGGACCTGAGCAGTTCAAACCTGTGTTATTCAAAGGCCAACTGTAGTTAATAGAAAGTCTGCTACTGAATCCTGCTAATGTATGAGAAGGACAGAAATCATACTGCATGTGTATAAAGGATACAATTTTCTAGAAAATGCCAAATGGCAAAAATATGTTTTCAAAGTAAGCAATAGTTTTGATGCCATTTTACTTCCATGAAATGCTTTCTTCTAAAACATGATCTCCTGATCCAAAATAAATAAGAGCTATGTGAGCTTTTACAATAACTAACTCAGAAGTAAAACCTGTCATCAGTGCCTCTGTACAATAGCTTTTTCTCAAAATGTCTGTATCCTATCATTATGAAGTTGGAGTGTTTACAGTGTTCCCCCAATGGATGTCTTTTCAAGTTGCCATAATTATTTTGATGCTAATTTTGATCTTAATCCATTTATCACACCAAATCAAATAATCCCGAAGTAAAATGATGTCTGCTAATAGGGAAAAAGTGACAAGGGAGGGAAAAAGCCCTTGGGTGTAGAAGGTAATGCCTGTGAGATCAGATTCTATTACATCTTTTTGTGGAAAGCAAAACCCACAAAACCAAGGCACCCACACGTAAATTAAACCACAAAACTAGATTAGAGTGAATCTCAGACACCATTTGTTTTAAGCACTATAGCAGAGGGAAAGCAGCAGTGAAATAGAAGCATCAGACATCTACATAAAGATCCCCAATTCAAATGACAAGGTTGATAGAGAGTGCTAATTTTCACAGAACTGCAGAAATTACAGCTTAGCCACAGATGACCTTCAAGTGAAGAAATACTTTATGATCCATATACACTAAAGTTCACCAATTCATGTGGCTGATGCAAAAATGTGCCTCCGATAGGCAGCATTAAGACCATAGAGTTGATGTGAAATAAAACCATTCATCTGTGAAGGTTTTTACTTTAGCTTCTCCTGCCCTTTGTTGGACCATTTGATTGTCATCTTAAAACGTCAAAGCTTTATTGCAGAGTTTTTACCACTGCTAAAGGAATATTCATGGCACTAGTCTCTTATCCTGTCAAAGGCAGTATTTATATACATGAGAATATAAAACTGTTGTAACAAGGAAAAATGTCACAGATTTACAAAGGATCAAGTTTACAAGGCAGCAAGTTGGTGTACATGTTGCACCCCATGAGCCCTCTGATCAAAAAGCTAGTATTAAAAGCAGAGAAGTCTGTCCTTGATAGTTTTTGAACAAAATATCACTTGGTCTTGGAATGCAGTTAGAACTCCTCCACCCTCTTTTCACTCTAAGGACACTGCTGAACCCAAGATGAAGGTGCAACTCTCAAGTGCAGCTCCATTTCCTTGTAACTTCTACACAAATTCTAGTGTGTGCCATCAACTGAAATCATAAAACTTTCTAAAGTTTGGGGAATGAGAGAAATATAATTTGGTTTGTTAAATAAGTATTCATATTCATAGCATCCCATAAAAAGAAGCATATACAATCCTTCTACTCAAATCTCTTCCAAGAATGAAGATAACACAGACAATGTATTATAGAGAAAGAAACACATTTCGTTGAATTCAGAATTCTGTCTAGAAATGTTATTTTACTGCAGGAGTTTTAAACTAGATATATGACTTGAAGCGTCATTTGGAACTGGGAATTCATCAAGTCAGTAAAATAATGAAGACATTTATGGAGAGACTTGGGTAAGAGGGAAGACTCACTGAATACATATATGAATGAAGCAAAATAAAGTTCAATGGAGAAACTAAAATTGTGATTGTCCTTTAAAATTAATTGTAGAATATTTATAATCCTAGCATACTACAACAGGTGTAAAATAAATACATTTTGATAGTCTGTGCGTTACTTAAAACAACTATCAAAATAAATTTTTTTCTTTTAATTACATTTTAGCAACATTTACTGGGCCCCTCTTATAAGCCAGGCAAGTGGGAACCAGGTATCAGGTATTGAGTTGAGGTCCTAGAGAGTTTTACTTCTGGGGAAGCCTCTTGGATTCACCCAACAGATAACATTTTTGAAAGTTACAAATTAGTTTTGTAAGTCCAATTTACTTTCCCATTGATAATTTACTCATGTTTATATTAGTTCAATTGATTTTTAAACTGGGCACTGGCCCCTAAAGGTTAAAGTTTAGAAAGTAATAAAAACTTTGAGGATCAGTAATCTTCAAAGTATTTTCTTACTACAGAAGCTTTCTTTAAAGACAATGTGGAACATTGGTATGCAAAATAGATGAATGCAGAGTGGTTTTGGCTACAGGAGATGCCCAAATCTCAATCCCCATCAGCCTTGAAACCACTAATACTCCAGGGAACAGGGTTTGAAAATCACTGCTGGAGTTCAATTCATTCATTCTGCCGATGAGCCAATGAGGAGATGGCCCCAGAGAGAGAGGTCAAGTTTTGGAGTTGTGATGGCGAACGAGGCAGAGGAGCTTGTATCCTGGCTTTTCCAGTTATGACCCATGTAGCTTTGAGAGGTCCCTTTTCTCTGATGCTCTGTTGCCTCATCTATGAAGCTAATATAGCAGTTTACTCCACCCCTCCAGGCCGCTGAAGTGAAAGTGCTTGTGAAATGTATACGCCTATTCAAAAAGCAAATTGCTACAGCTGCTGCTCTAACAGAAGCCTTAAATCAGAGAACTGGAAGCGAAGCCCACCGATCTAAGTCACAGACAGATAGGTGACTTCTCCAGGGCTCTAGATAAGGTAGAAGGTGACGCACAGCGCTGGTTTCTTTGGCACTACTACATGGTAAACACCCCTGAGGAGGAATCTTGGTTGGCATCTGCAGCAAGTTCTTTTGTTCAGAGAAACCTTCAGAAAATCTAATGTGGTAAAAAAACATGACTTCTAAATAGTAGGAAAATATTTACCTCCGAAGTCTGTGAAGCACCTGGCACCTAAAGCACACTGGACACTTGGCAAGACTGTTTAGAGGCACAGATCGGCAACCAGACGGTGTATGGTGTGAGCTCAAATCTAGCCCCATGATCACGTGCTATGTGTCCCATCAACTATCTGTTGTGAGAATGAAGGGAGATGATGCACTGAAGGGCTGAAGTGCCTGGTGAATGCCAAACAAAATACCAGCTCCACTGTCCTCACCTTGTGCAATATCACGTAAGTCAGTCATGACAGTACAGAGCTATTAGCCCATTAACATTCCTTTGTCTTTACTGAGGGAAATATACCTCTATTGAAATGGACCCTTAAAGCATCACCATCCATCACTGACAAGTGAGGGGACTGGGAATTTTGCAAAGGTGGCAGTTTGTAAAGTATTTTACGTATGAGAGCAATATTGCACAAATTTACAACAGAAGTAGCACTCTCTGTGGAATGTCCTAAGAAGTGCACAGTGGTCCTACTTATGCGTAACGCTAAGTGCCAATAAAGAGGTGACTTCTCAGTATGAGACATAAGAACACTTCAGGTAGCACTTCAAAGCCAGGTTTCAGTCGTCTGAAAAACAAGATACTGACTGAATGAAAGGGTCTAATAATCATAAAATGATTTTAAACATAGTGGAATTTAAAATTAATAAGATACTGTAAACATGTATAACATGAAGTATTATTAATAAAATATAATAAGAAATTCAAAAATGTTGCAGATTTGGCATAAAATGTCTTCAAGTGATCTCTTAATTTCCTGTTTCTTAATGGTAGATTTAAAGTCATATATTCATATAATTTTTTCTTTATTATACTTAGCATCTTAATCTAATGCTTAGTGACCAAAGACTGCTAAAAGTAAGAGAGATGCTCTCAAAGGCTCCAAATGAGGCAATTTACTTTGGCTTAACCCTCTTGGAGACTACCTTAGAAGAGCTGCAGATTCAGTTATGAACATGACCACTGTACACAGGTGATGAACACAGCGTTAATTTCATTTTAGCAACATTTATTAGGCCCCTCCTATAAGCCAGTCAAGTGAGAACCAGGTATCAGGTATTGAGTTGAGGTTGTAAGGAGTTTTACTTCTGGGGAAGTTGGCTTCACCAAACAGAAAACATTTTGGAAAGTTACAAATTAATTTTGTAAGCTAAATCATACTTTTCCATTGATAATTTACTCAGGTTTATATTAATTCCATTGATTTTTTAATTGAGCACTGGCCCCTAAAGGCTAGAGCTCCCTGTGCAAATGGCCAGTGCCCAAGAATTGCAGTGGGGAATAAACCACCCCGCAAAAAGCACAATGCAGCACACTTCATAACAGGGACATCTGTGGATGGTTCAAAGTAGAGAAAATAGATATCTGGTGGAGAAGAAAGTGAACACGATCTTAAAATGTTTCATAAATCAATGTGCCAGAGGTATTCCAGCATTCCTTATACTCTAAAAATGAATGTGAAACTTTTTCAGGCCCAAGTTCAATACAAACATCTCTCTGGCTCATAGGCCAATGGTTAAAATCTTAAATTAAATCTAGAAGTGTATCAACTTTTTGTTTGTTTTCTTGAGACAGAGTCTCGTTCTGTCACCCAGGCTGGAGTGCAGTGGTGCGATCTCGGCTCACTGCAACTTCCATCTTCCGGGTTCAAGCAATTCTCCTGCCTCAGCCTCCCGAGTGGCTGGGATTACAGGCACCTGCCACCACATCTGGCTAATTTTTGTATTTTTAGTAGAGATGGGGTTTCACCATATTGGCCAGGTTAGTCTTTAACTTCTGACCTCAAGTAATCTGCCTGCCCCGGACTCCTGAAGGGCTGGGATTATAGGTGTGGGCCACCATGCCTGCCTACATGTGTATCAGCTTTACAAGACTCTTCAGTTGATTAAAGGAAGGGGGCATGACCCCCACAAAAAGTAATTTCTTCCCTTTACCAATACAGCATGGAATGCTGAATCACAAATACAACTAGGAGAGTAAATGAAAACGAAGCCTGCTTTTTCTCCTGTTTTTGATGCCAATTGCCAGGTTTAGAGAGTGATGCGTCAATCCCTACTCTGACTGCCCTAGCATCCTGTGCCTCGGTGTAGCCACTCTAACACCCCCTGTAAAAACAGTGTCCAGAGGGAAAGTCCTGGGAGGTGCAGGGTGCAATCTACTCCTTGTACTATGCTTAGAAACCAATGCCACTCGGTGGGGACATTTACCATCATTTTCTTGGTAATGATCCATAAAATCCCTGCTGGCACCTGACAGCAGCCTCTAGGGATATAATCCCTATGAATAGGTAAAGAGTGAAGCTTCACAACCCATTCTATCTGGGGATGGAGAGTTTAAGGTATACATGGTGGTAAGTTTTCCAGTGAAAAATCATGTTTAAAAAACGGAGATTTCACCAGGCACGGTAGCTCACGCCTATAATCCCAGCACTTTGAGCGGCTGAGGTGGGAGGATCACAACGTCAAGAGATCGAGACCATCCTGGCCAACATGGTGAAACCCTGTCTCTACTAAAAATACAAAAATTAGCAGGGCATAGTGGCGAGTGCCTGTAGTCCCAGCTACTTGACAGGCTGAGGCAGGAGAATTGCTTGAACCGGGGAGGCGGAGGTTGCAGTGAGCCAAGATCACACCACTGCACTCCAGCCTGGTGACAGAGCGAGACTCCGTCTCAAAAAAAAAAAAAAAAGGAAAATGGAGATTCAAGTCCACTGCTGGAAGGAAGGAAAACATAGAGAATCTTATAGAACCACATAAATTAGAAATGAAATTAAAATCAAACACTACTTATAGGCCAACTGTCACTAGAATGATGCTTGAAAATATTATAGTTCATCTTCTCTTTAGCGAGGTGCACACCATCCATACCTTCTACTGACTCATTTTTTCCTCCACTATATATGATTCAGATGGCAGCCAGCAAGGTCTTGGTCATGAGCACAATTCAGGAGCCTGCTGACCTCAGGAAAGACAGCCTTGTAACTTCTGAAGATACACAGGACAGACCACTAATATGGTGAGCTAGTATGAACCAAAGATTCAAATACACACAGTTCTGTGGTGGATTCTCTCATATGCCACTGATCCGGATCACCCAGGAGTTAGCCGTACTCTCCTATGTACCTAGAGCTTCGGTTCTGCCTAAAATTCATCATTTTCTTGGATCTCCTCACATTTTCTTCACTTCCAACTCCAGCACTACTAGTTACTGTTCTTCTTACGATGATTTTTCAAATATAGAGTGTTTATCCCTTTACAAGAATGTCAGCATCTCAAGGTGGGAAAGGTTCTTAATCTCCATTTCACCCCCAGGCAAACTAGACACTGGATACGTAATTTTTAATGGAACAGCAAATGATGAGAGAATTAACATAGAGAACACGAAGCCCAGGGGAGGCGTGGATGGTGGGAGTGGCCTGCATTCTGTATTCTTCATTGGCCCTGGAGTGTGGGCTTTTAAAGGTGCCACTTCCCCGAAATAGCGGAATTAACACAAGTAGTGAACGTGGAGACAATCACAAATAATTGAATCTCTGAATATTGAATCTGCGAGTCCACAGGGAACAATCAATTTGAGCAAAATTTAAAAAATGAATAAATAAACTATGTAATCTGAATTCTAGAAACAAAACCCTATTTTAAATGCAGTTGAGGAGACCAAATTCAAGCAGCCTTTGAATAAAGCTAATTACGCCTTGATCATTCCTTACTTTGACTAGTTTAAAGTTTCACCCAAGTTCTTACAATTCTGCACCATAATGTTCAACTACAACTAAACATAACCCAGTTTCTTCTGTTTCTTCTCCCCTCTTTTGTTTCTGACTTCATTTTTGCCTTTCTTTCTCCAGCAATAGACTGTGTCTCCGCTCTTTCAGTGAAACAGCGCTTCCAGCCCTGCTAAGCCCTGTGCTGTTGTGTCTTACATCTGAAGATGTTGCTGTCAGAGCTTGTGAGAGGCAGTGACGAAAAAGATAGATGAGCAACGTACAGTGACTTTCCTTCATATGCACAAAAAACTTCAGTCTATTAAATTCCACAAATATCTCCTTAATTTTTTTTTTTTTTTTTTTTTTTTTTTTTTTTTTTTTAAGAATCAGGGTCTTGCTCTGTGTCACTCAGGCTGGAGCACAGTGGCATGATCATAGCTCACTGAAGCCACAAACTCCTAGGCTCAAGTGATCCTTTCGCCTCAGGCTCCCAAGTAGCTGGGACCACAGGTGTGTGCAACCATGCTCATTTAAAAAACAAAAACAAAAAAAAACAAAAATGGAGATGGGGGTCTCACATCTACCAATGAGGAGATGTGTTGCCCACGCTGATCTCGACTTCCTGGGCTCAAATGATCCTCCCACCTCAGCCTCCCAAAGCACTGGGATTACAGGTATGAGCCACTGTGCCCAGCCCCACAAACATTTCTTTATCCTCTGTAGTTTGCTATATTCTGTGCTCGATTCTACAGATTCAGAGTTAAAACATAATTCCTACCCCCAACTTGCTTATAGTCTATTAGAGAGAGACAGAAAAATTTTACTGTAACTTAAATCAGATTTTCACAAGTGCCTTTAATGTACTCATAGACTAAAGAATGTACATGACTATGTGCTCACAGTCATAAGGAACTCTGAGGACATAGAATGTAAATGATGAATAAATGGTGATTAAAGGATAAGAAGCCAACATGGGAGGGAGAATCTGAACTGGTTCTTCACAGTTTAGACTGAGTTCCTCCTTCTTCTGCTGTCAGTGGGGCTGCTTTGCCTTCTAGAGGAGATGCAGTTATTTTCCCCTAGATGATTTGTCTCTACATGCCCATTAAGACATCACTCTACTATCGGCAGTTAAGAACTGACAATAGCTTTCCATTCTGTGTTGTTGATGAAAATTTTTATTTTCACAAACGCTTCCCGGGTGGGTAAATCACTTCATTCCTCTTCAGGAAGTGAATCAGTCCATAGAATAGCGCTGATGCTGCAAAGCCATCTACAATCTCCTCTAGGATTTCAACCCTAGCCCATGTGCTCGCAGCTCCCTGTACAGAAGAGTTGGGAGGGCAAGGCTTATTTATTCATCCCCTTGAGCATCTAAGAGCCTAGGTTCTTTGATGAAGGCAAAAGTTTTAAATAAATTGATCATACAATTTAAGAGATAACACATAAACCTTCACAGACAGCAAAGAATAATTCCAAGGCTACTTATAAATAAATGCACATGGTATACATTAAATTGTGAAGAAATTTGTTGCATGAATTATGAATTTGTTGAATGAATAAATGGCAAAAATTCTTAGATTCTAAGAAAAAAAACCCATTGCTTTTAAAGGAAAAAGTAACTTTTGAAACTGGCACTAAAGGAACTCTTGGACTTTAAGAGAGTGGAATGGGTAGGGGATTTTGGGCAAGAAGCAGCCCACAAGCTCTGAGGAACCAGGTGTGTAGGGAACATGAGCAGAATAACAGACGCTGACTTTGAGTAAGCAGAAGAGCCCAGATGAGAGGTGGCTTTGGAATTTAAATTTAGTAGACAGATAACTGGGAGAAACAACGTTTCAGAGCAGGGAAGTAACAGGATGAAAACTGTAAAAGAATTTTCTGGCCAGGTATGGTGGCTCACGCCTATAATCCCAGCAATTTGGGAGGCTGAGGTGGGCGGATCACTTGAGGTCAGGAGTTGGAGACCAGCCTATCCAATATGGCGAAGCCCTGTCTTTATCAAAAATATAAAAATTAGCCAGGCATGGTAGCACACGCCTGCAATCCTAGCTACTTGGGAGGCTGAGGCAGGAGAATCGCATGAAACTGGGATGCAGAGGTTGGAGTAAGCTGAAATTGTGCCACTGCACTCCAGCCTGGGCAGCAGAGCCAGACTGTGTCTCAAAAAATAAAAATAAGAAAAAGAATTTTCTGCCTCCTACATGGACTGGTGTGGGAGCAGAAACTAGAGGCAGGTGACCAGCATAGGGCTAAGTCAGTAATGGGGTTGTTTGGTGATGAAGAGGGCTGTGCTGAGGCATGAGCCCCCGAGGAGGAGTCAGCAGGGCTCAACACCTGAACAGGCAGGCATAGTAAGGGACAGTCACTTGAGAGGCTTCTTCCCAGAGGAAAGGTCTCCACTGACTGTCATAGTGAGTGAAAGCTGTCTCTTTTTGACCAAGGATGATGTGGAGCTTGGTTTTAAATGTATCATAGAGAACTAGACCCGTAGGACTCAAGTAAAGGCAAAACATAAGTATTTCAGGAACATGAAGGGCCAGTGCTCTGTGAAGCTCTGCCTAAAGATCATGCAAGGAGGGGGCAGCATTGCTCCCCTGGTGAATAGGAGGAATTTCCAGAAGAAATGCAGATTAGGAATATATTTAGGTTTTTGGTCGCATCTCTGAACATAGATACACACACATGATACCAGAATTGAATATTTAGCATTCTTTTATCCTATGCTGTGGAAGAGGGAAACCTGTGTGGAGAGGACACTCCAGTGCTCACTAAACACAGGGTCCTGGCAAGCATCACATCTCTCTGAACTTCTCTGAGTACTCAGAATGCATGAGTGCTTTCTGCATCCACACCTAGAGATGGTAGCACATGATTTACAGGTTGAAAAGAAAGTGAGAAGGTCTGGAAAGTCTAGGTTTTCTCCTGGCACAACTGCAATCACTGTTTAAATCTCCTCTCTTTCACCTGTGTCATCCTAACAGTCTCTTTCCCTCTTTATATGACCTTTTTGGCCTCTTTCCTACTCTAGCTGATTGAAGATTTTCATGGTTTCTACAGATCATTCTAATATTCCACCAGACATTTATGTTTCCTTGTAACCTTTCCATTCTACTTTCCCCATTGTCCGACTTCCCTCAACCGACTTTCCTATTGCATGTATGACCCTGATATTGTAAAGAAATTAACTGGTGTGCAAGGGCTGGATAGAGGTTTGATAGAAGAGCCTTGGGTAGACTTGGGCTTTATACCCAGTGTATATCTAACCACATGGTTGCCCTCTGGTCTGAAGTTTAGCCTCTGATACCCATATTACATATATCCCATATCTACATACTGAAGATTCTAATGCTTCTCTGAAGGGCAAGTGAAAACTGCACATAATGTCTCCAGCACAGGGCCACAGGGTAGCCCTTCTACAGTCCATGGTCATAACTGTAGCCCATCCTTCCTCTCTGCTGATCTTTGTAAGAAAACAGTGACTACATTTACAATTACACAATTTCTATTATAACAGCCACTAATAAACAACTATGCAGGTAGTAATACAGAATTTGTCTTACATTTGATTAAAAAAATTTTAATATGTCAAATTACTCTTTTTTTTTTTTAAAGATAGGGTCTTGGCTCTGTCACTTAGGCTGGAGTGCAGTGGCATGATCATAGCTCACTGCAGCCTCAAACTCCTGGGATAAAGCAATCCTCCCACCTCAGCCTCCCGTGCAGCTGGAACTACAGGCTCATGCCACAACACCTGGCTAATTTAAAAAAATTTTTTTTGTAGAGACAGGGTCTCACTGTGTTGCTCAGGCTGGTCTTGACCTCCTGGTCTGAAGCGATCTTCCTAACTCAGCCTCCACAAGTGCTGAGATTACAAGCGTAAGCCACCAACACCCTACGCAATTTGACAATTTAAATTCCAATCAATACTTTTTTGAACTTCACAATAAATGTGTGTTAAATCCTCAAAAATAGAATTATACTTCCTTCTGAGTATGAGGGAGACTATCCCTAGATCTACCCTTAGAGAAGCGTATACAATTTTTGTGAATAAGTAAAAGAAAACATCTAAAATCCCTGCTTCTTTTCCCAGAGAATGCCCTTTCCTCCTCCTCTTTTTAAAAAAGCAGAAAGCAAGCCTGGCTCCTGGCACAGTGGGTCTCACTGTTGTGCCGACTCTCCTGATTCCTGAGAAGACCTTGCTCAAGGTCAGCTGAGATGGCCTCAGAGGAGCCACACCTGACTGTACTGCTGGAATCTGATCTCTGAGTCATTCTCTTGGCAAACAGCTGATCTGGGGAGAGGCAAAAGTCAGGGGTGCTGGCATGAGAGGATGATGAGTCATTGACAAGGTACAAACTTCTCATTCTGGAGGACCAGCTTTAGGAAACACCGAGTTGGAAAAAAAAGGTGTCTGGGGAAAACCAGCAAGCATTTTTAGTGAGGCCCATTTAACATGCAAAATAAATGCACGAGGGTTGTTGTTGTTTTGAGCAATTTCTCAAGTATCTAGCGCGCACCATATTAAAAAGGCAAAAATCTGGCCGGGCGTGGTGGCTCACACCTGTAATCCCAGCACTTTGGGAGGCTGAGGCAGGTGGATCACGAGGTCAGGAGATCCAGACCATCCTGGCTAACATGGTGAAACCCCGTCTCTACTAAAAATACAAAAAATTAGCCGGGCGTGGTGGCGGGTGCCTGTAGTCCCAGCTACTTGGGAGGCTGAGGCAGGAGAATGGCGTGAACCCGGAAGGCGGAGCTTGCAGTGAGCCGAGATCGCACCACTGCACTCCAGCCTGGGTGACAGAGCCAGACTCTGTCTCAAAAAAAAAAAAAAAAAAAAAAGGCAAAAATCTGGAGAGAAGTTTTGAAAAAGCAAACCTTCAAGGAGAAACTGACTTTATCAATTACTTAAGTTTGAATAAGATAACAAGAAACAAAAAACAAAGGAAGTCCTCAAGCTTATTTCCTGAAATTGTAATTATATGCATAATGCATAGAAATTGGTGTCTGTGTATTCCTTTAAAAATGACTTACATATATATACTACTCAGGACGTTTCATATTCTAGGATGAACAAACTCCAAAAGGTTTGACCAAAAGAACATTACAATATCATTTTATTTCATGACTTCATTTGCCTTTTAGTTTCCTTAAACAAGGAGCCACTTTTAAAAAGACCCAGTGTGTTCTCTAAAAACAAAGTAATCTTAAACTCACATATTGAGAGCAGTGAAAATTTAATGGCGATAATAATGCATATGAATTCATAAGGCTGCTTATCTGTAATTTAAGAATCTAGGAAAGAAAAATGTTTTAATAAACTTTAAATGCAATAATAACCTGAAAGTTAAAAACATTTGGATACAGATAAGAAACAAATTATGCTTTTCAAAACATTCTTTAAAACACTTTTAAAAATGTTTCAATCTATTTATGGGAAAACTGATATAAAAACAACTCGAAGTAACTTGCACACATTGACTTAAGGTTATTTAAGAATTAGGTATCAGGGTTAGGATTTACGCCTGCAACCCAACTGACACTGTGTTGGTAAGTCACATGGCTAAGTTCTTTCTAACTTTCCTGATCTAGGTAAATAATAGTACTGATAAAGCTCAAGCCAGTTACTTATGCCTGTGAAGGTAACTGACTGTCTTCTCTGGATGGTTTGCCTTGATGGTGGGAGGGACCTACCCCTTCTTGTGTACCTAGGCTATATCAGGTATCTCCATTGCTCTGTCTTGTTACTTTCCCTACACCCCCACTGCCTTGCTGTTCTTCTTACTTGGCATATGAGAAACTGAGGCTCACAGAAATAAAGCAAACCATCCCAGTCCATCCAACTGGTTACTAAGCAGACGAGCTGAGGTGAAGGCCAGGTCTACTCAACTCTGTAGTTCTTCCCTGGCCACTAGGGCTGCAAACTCAACTGCAGTCAGCAGCCATCCTGGTGAGCAGATCATCACGCAGCCACGTACAAGAGAGAGGAGGGGCGGTGGGATCACAAGAGGGAGCAACATGTCCTGGCTTGCTCTGACTTCCCAGTTCTAGCACTGCAAGTCCCATGTCCTAGGAAACCCCTCAGCTCTCTAGGATGGTGCAGAATGAAAAGCATGGGCCTGTTGGAAAGTATTTCCCACTAAGTACACCTGCACTCGGGTACAATTCTACAACCTCAGTTCCACAAGTGCTGGCGATGGCAGATGCAAACCTCCTTCCAGCCAACAGGAGCCCCCGGCTTTCGTATCAGAGCTTCTTATATCTGAGATAAGAAGATAAGTAAGATGGCGATAAGAGTGAGAGACTTCAGGTTACAGCACTGAGGGGTGTTGTTGGCTTTCTCTTTAATTCCTGTTTCTACAGATTGCAGAATTCTGTCTGGCACAGGCTGATTCTTATTTGTCAGCCTAAGTTAGATTCTTAGGTTCTAGAAAAGAGATCACATCACCTGACAACATCCTGCATAATGCAGTAATAATAAATTACAAAATACATGGCTTACTATATAAGCAAGAGTACATTACAAATGGATGCTAGAAAGGAAGCTAGAGGAAGGCTGTCAATCAAATCCAAGCATGGGGCCACTCAGAATGTGGGCACTGAGGCTGAGGCTCTGTTCTCCTGAGGGTTGCTCTTTACACTCTTCAACTCATGGTGGAAATGAGGTAACTGGAGAGCTTCTTTATTTTCCTAAACATTTCTAACCTCCTCATTTGGTGTTATTGAGCTCTCAGTCCCTCCATAAAAGAGGGAATCATCTGTACTTTGACCCCACCATTCTTCCACTTCCTTAGCTCTTTCCTGGAAGATGGTCTGGCTGTAGGAAGAGACCTGGAAAAAATGTTCCCAGGCTCTCCATCAGCTGTGGGGACCAGAAAGTAGTCCTGGGAGTGGCGGGGACGTGGGGAAAAGCACCCTGCCATTCCCAGGCCTGCTGGTCGGCCATCCTCCAAAGATGCTCCACCCCCTCAGTCTCAGTTCCTGGACTGGAATTTAAGTTCTGCTCTCTTGACCCTGCCTCCCTTAAGGGGCCAGCCTGCAAAGATCTCTGCGGGTCACCCACTCCCAGTGCCCTTGCTGCTGACCCTGCACCACCATCTCATTCCCTGAGCACAGAGAGTAAACTTCTGACCAGGCCAGGTGGCTCATGCCTGTAAACCCAACACTTTGCAACGGCGAGGTGGAAGGACTGCTTGAAGCCAGGAGTTAATATCAGCCTGGGCAACATAGTGAGACCCCATCTCTATGAAAAAATTTTTAAAAATTAGCCAGGCATGGTGGTGCACATTCATAGGCTTAATTACGCAGGAGGTGGAGGCAGCAGGATCACTTGACCCCAGGAGTTCAAGGCTGCAATGAGCAACACACCATTGCCTTCCAGCCTGGGCAACAGGGCAAAACCCCATCACTAACAAAAAATAAAATTTTCTTTAAAACACAGAGGACTTCTAAACTCCTGGGAGATTACCTGATAAATAGCACACAGCATTTAACAAACTAATAACTAGCTGATATGTAGGTGTATCATGAAACCCCTTGGAACGGCAAATGGCCATCACCGATACTTTGGTCCTGGCAAGGACCTCAAAAGGTGGGGATTTTATTTTATTTTATTTTTTAAATATATATATATTTATTTATTGCCAGACAGCAAAATATCTGAAACCTCAGCTTCTTTGTCTTAGTGCAATAATGACACAGGTTTTCATAGAGAATCAATACCTCCTTCTCAGAATGGATCAAAGCAAAGCAATATGCTTACCTGAGAGGGGAATGAATATTTTATGGATGGTAGGCAGAGGTCACAGGAATGCTGTCCTTTCTTAAAATGCTCTCTGCAGCAGGAAATTGCTAAAAATCAAAGGAAGAAAAGATTGCTATTGCCTTTTTCTTTGATAAAAATAGGCAGGCTATTAAATACATTTAGCAACAGACAGTGGTAATTCTTTTAAAAATTAGTCAATACAGGCTGGGTGCAGTGGCTCACGCTTGTCAACCCATCAACCCAGCACTTTGGGAGGCCGAGGGGGGCAGATCACTTGAGGGCAGCAGTTGGAGACCAGCCTGCCCAACATGGTGAAACCCTGTATCTACAAAACACACACACACACACACACACACACACACACACACACACACAAAAATTAGATCGGTGTGGTGGTGCTACTCGGGAGGCTGAGGCACAAGAATCACTTGAACCTGGGAGGTGGAGGTTTCCGTGAGCTGAGATCATGTCACTGCACTCTAGCCTGGGTGACAGAGCGAGACTCTGTCTCAAAAATAATAAAAATAGAAACTGATCAATATATTAAAAAAAAAGATAGTAAACATGTCAGTACATGAAAATGCATTAGTTTTTACAACTTCATTTGGAAACTATTTTGTTTACTTCAACTATTGTTTCTTTTTTAAGAAGACATTTAACCATGGATAGCAATTATGCAGAAAGAATATAGTATCAAGTTGTGATGAGTTGCATAAATAACGTTTTATGTGACATCATATCTTACTTCCAGGGCTGTGAAAGAGTGATAAGCGTTTTAAGGGGCCTCAGAGTCCCTGGTACACACTCCCCATCTACAGAACCAGAAACTGAGGCCCATTCAAGGTGAGGGGCTCCGCAGCACCACTCCGGCTGGCTGGGGCAAAGCTCTTGATTGCCCCAGGAGCACGGTTCATCTGCACTGTAGCACCCCCATGCCAGGAATCATTAATTCTCTCATTCATTCAACAGGTACTGACTGAACACTTTCTATGGACCAAGTACTATTCAAGGCTCTGGGGGTTAAGACGAAAAACCTCTGATCTCATGGAGTTTATATTCCAGAAAGGGGAAACTAAAGAAATAAACAAATACAGTAAATACTATCTCAGAATGTCCCACTGAATGGCTCCATTAGAGTGAAATCCTGCAGGCAGTGAGGGAACAAGCCATGGGCTCTCTGGGGAAGCACATTCCAGGCAGCAGGGGGAGCAGCAGTGCCATTCTCCGCGCTGTGCAAAGGCACAGGAGGTTGGTGTGGCTGTGAGTGTGGGGGATTGGTGGACACTGTGTGGCAATAGATGGGCCCACCGATGGAAAGCAGGTGGCATGGACAGGCAAGCTGATGAAGGCCAGAGCGTTGGAGAATAGCTATTTACAGGAGGGTAGCAAAGGAGACAGGGAAAAAACAAACCAGAGTTAGAGTTCAGAAAGCAACAGAGGAGAATTGTTTCCTGTCCTGGAGGTCCGCTGGGTCAGAGAGCTGCTCTAAGGGACTACCATCCAGCTTAGGCAGTGGGGTGGGGTCCAGAGGGTGGGAAAAGTAAAGGCTGTGCATTTTACAGGGTTTGAAAAAGTCAGTGTGGAAGCCAGGCTAGGGTAACACATGACAGAATTAGGAGGATTTCCTGACTGCAGGACCTATAGGAGTAGAAATGCAAGATCTGTTTCCAGGTAGATTTTACTGGTGGCAAGATCTTGTGCAAATAGGTGACCCCTAAAGTGGACTTCCCCTCCAAATTTGTCAAGATTTAAAATTTAAATCCAATTAAATGTGTAACAAAAGCAGATGCCTTCAAGGTGAAACCCAAGTGTTACAATCCAGTCTCAAATTTTACAAGCTTGTCTTTAATGAGCACATAGAAGATAAATGACTTTCAGGAATCTACATGCAGCCAAGAGGAAATGACAATTCCTGCCAATGCAAACAGTTCCAAAAGTAATCACTAAATTACTTAAGAGTATAATAGCAATCAAAGTGTTTGGTGATTTATCTAAGATGCATTTCTAAATTCTGGATACGTTAAAGAAAACTTCAATTCCCATATGATGTAAATCTATTAACATATTTCCATGCAACAACCTAATGTGCATTCTGAGAAGAGTTAGCAGGGAGAAGAGAAATGATATTTTACATGTATTGAAGTCAATAAAAAATATAAAAACAGGATATGAAGCTATGCCAGCTTCAACTTAATGCTGAGTTGTGAAGGTGATGTCAAGATGGGCAGGAAATAGTAAGTTCTGGATTGGGTACCATCTCTCTTCTCCTGAAGCTCTCCCTGGCACTCCTCACCCCCTTTCTGAAAAACTGGTTGCCCCTCCTTGGTATCACCAAACTATGTCTCTCTGTCTGCCTCGTGCAGCCCTATTATTATTAATTTAGCTGCTTCTCTTCCTCAGTAGTCACTTCTTACAGGAAGGGACTGTGCCTTCTATTTTCTCTCGATAAAGCTTAGCACAGAGCTTAGCATATGGTTAAGTGTCCATGATCATGGAATACTACAGTGAAAAATAACTACACTTAGATGAGAGGCCTAATATCTCTTTACATATTTTTCCAATCCAGGCAACTTTAACAGGTCAACCCTGAAATATTTGTCAATTGCTAATGACAAATATCTTTCAGGTTTTTGGATTATGACAGATGCCAAGTGACCAGTCACAAATCCACCTATAGATATTGCCACGGAAACTCTTACATGCAATATCATGCACTACCCATTTCTCTTTCCTCTTCACAAATATTTTCCACACCTTGTTCAGCCCAGTTACTTTGCGGCACATCATATTTTTCATGGAATGATTCAGTTTTTAAACTGGTGACCACTTTTCCTGTTGAGACCTCAGGAGAAAACATTAGAAAGTATCCCTTATAACAGAAAATGTTTTGATTTTAAAATATGATATGTATGTTTATGCTGATAGACCTACTGTTGTTTGGTCAGAAATGTCATCAGTAAAGAGCTATGGAATTTTAACGAGGAAAAAGAACAACATTTTAAAGTGTCCAAAAGCTTTCTTTTTATTTTCTTGTCACAGAAATATGTGAAGAGTCTCCTTAATCTAGTTTTTAAAAAGTTAAGACGTGATACATCTGAAGATAAAAGCACATATTTTGGTTACTTTGCAAAAACACAAATAACACTTGTTTAATTCTGTTATAAAGAAGCCCCTTTGGTGTATGTTAAAAGTCCCTTTGGGATATCATAATACCGTTGCATTACACAGTACACAGATACATTCATATTTAAATTTTTAAAAAAGTTCCTCCTCCACACAGAAAGTCTTTAAGACCCAGCCCTAGGGATTTGACATCACTTAGAGCTACTTCCTACATCTTTCCATGACACACACCTCAAAGGGGCTCTGCCCAAAAGGAACTCTAGACAATGTTTATGTGTGCCCAAGGCTTTCACAGTGGAGAAAACCTTCTTGGAAATTATTTAAGACTAAGGCAATTTAGGGAGCATTTCAGGAGATAGAGAGACACAGAGAGAGAGAGATGGATCCACACCAGTTTATCCTTCCCAAAATGTGTGTCCAAGTCTAACTGTTGATTCGCAGAAAGGTTTTTCTGCACATCCACATAGAAGAGCACAGCAGGCAGAGGGAGGGAGGGAAACGAGAGAGGAGCCTGGACTTCTGGAAAGAGCAAAACCACTCTCACTGAAACTGCACTCTCCACTACTGATACGCACCCTTCTGCAACGGGAACAGGCGTGGTTTGTATCAAGGAAGTGGAATGTGAAGTAGAACGACTGTTCCCAGGTTCATTTCACCACACAAGGTGTCTAAAACCTGAGAATGCCGCCAGCTGGTTCGAGTCACAAAGACACTGTATTACAAGCAACAACTATCAAACTTTCTTATTATAGACGATACTCTATTACAATTCATGGCAAGCTTTCATAATATTCCTTTTTTTCCCCTTAAAAATGTTATTTGGATGTATTTTGTACTGGATGACTTACTATCTGCCAGGATGGACCTGGAAGGAAATGTGGGGTGGGGAGGGAGGCACGGTTGGTAAGTACTCTGAAGTTTACTCTGTCAAAGAATGTACTGAACCCCTTTAACCAGAACATAGTTCTAGATCAGAGCAGGTATTTGAACAAATCATTAAAATTGCAACGTTTAGTTTTTCAGGAGCAGAGAAATAATTCCTGATGGTTTTCAGAGATCAGCAAGGCTCTGGTGACAGCAGACGCATGGTGGCTGGCAGCCAGCCGTGTGACTGGTGACTCAATACACAAGTTTCTGTGGACTCTACAGTCTGATATGGGAAGGACATCAATTTTTAAGTTTGATGAATAAGTAAAAACAAAGGCGTTTTTGGTATAAAATAGGACACTATGGAGAAGGGACACTGAGAAGGAAAAACTCATGCTGCATTTGTTTGGGATATTTGAACCTCAGCCTTGCCCATTTAAATATTTTTCTTTTAGAATGTACCTTTTTTTATCCCAGATTATTTAAGATTATCAATTTTCAGGCAAAAATTAATAGAAATAAAAATGTTGTCAAACAGTAGACAAAGTAAGTGGTAAGAACCCCACCTTCCTGCGACTTCGTTTCAACTCCTAACTCAATGTCCCTGCTAAACAAAGCCATGAGACGAAAATTTCTCTTTCAAGCACAGCTAAATATACACTTTAAATATCTCTGGCAGAATGGGATATGTTAACCCTCTCTGTATTCAAAAGGCTTAATAAAAACTACAAAAGGTGAGACAAAGAAAACCATCCAAAATGAAGGCTGCACACATCTTTAAAGAAACAATAGCACGTTACTTCTGCTAAGGCACAGCTTCAACATCAGGAAAGTCACTGCCCTGTCCTAATTAGAGTGTGTTTCACTAAATTCTTCCTGATCGCTCATTATTCAGGACAGTGTGGACTCAATGCAAACAAAGTCTACTGGGTACTGAAACGCACCTACAAAGACACCCAAATTGATGCAACATTGGGCATTCCAAAACAGAAGCGAGCTGGTAAGCATCACTCCCAAGCACACACATGCACTCTTGAATCCAGGTAAAAACATTATTCCTTGGTGAATACCATAAACAGGGTAGCTGTTTACCAGGCAAGCCTGCGGGAGAATGTATTTTCATATGGAATGCTGGAGTACCCATGGTATTAACAAAGCAAGATCAGATTAAACAGATGACACGATGAACATACTTCATTTCACGCATGGCCGTGTTTTTCGTGAGAGATAGACTTAAGTAATTACCATGAACTGAGCCTCCTTCACTGACCTCCCACAGCAGCCGGCTGTCCTTAACGCTGATGCTCCACAACAAAGACGAACGCCTTCTGTCAGGCGCCTTATTCCTTCTTTAACGTTACCAGCCGAGCACCTCCACCGTTGCAAGAACACAGTACAGCACCTCTGTATCTATGTCTCTAATGCAGCATAAAGATTACTGTGGAAACCTATCACACAGGCGAGCAGCAACGCCACCAACCAATGAGGAAAAGGCACATGCGGAATCCAGCACATGCTCTCTGAGACGCAGGCTGTCACCGGCGTTTAGCAGGCTGCTAATCTAATTATAGCTGGTTTGCTAGCACAGAGCCATTGGAGCAAAGCACAGGAGAAAATTCAATTTTAATAAATTAAACCTCATAGACAAAATCATCTCGATTTCCTGTCATTTTGAGGATTAATGTGTCACCTTATAAACTATAAGTGATTTTTAAAGTGTGTTCTTATTTTCCTCAAATCTAGAGAAACAAAGAGTGGTTAAATCAATGTACAGCACTATCGGCTTACTTAAGCTTATCAGATTCCAGCACTAAGAATAAATAATAAAACTGATACTGTGAAAATAATAGTGGTGCTATAAAATCTGAGTCTTACTTTATTTACCCTAATTAACAATTTGCCACATATTTGTCATGAAGTGCTAATTAATCTCTCTTCAATATAGTTGGAAATACCATGCAAATTTCTATCTATAGTGGAAAACTGCTAATCAAGGTGTCAAAAATCATAATCTTGACTACAGTGATTAATTCGCAGTTATAAGGGACAGAAAAGGGATCTCAGAAGTTATTGTAAAAGGAAAAATTAAACACATTTGGCCACTACACAACTGAACGGCCAAACTACTTCTAGACGCCAAATCCTGTGATACACACGTGGGTGAAAAACATGCGTTCTCACAGCCAGACTGCCGGGGTTAAAGTTCTGGATCTCCATTACCTAGCTCTGTGACCCTGGGCAAGTAACTGCATTTCTGTGTCTAAGACAATGATAGGAGCCACCTCGAAGAGTTACTGCCAATGAGCTGTAAGTGCTTAGCACAGGGCCTGGCACAGGGTGGATTCTGGGTTCTATACTAAGCTCTTATGAGTAGTAGTGATCTCCACCACTCCATATTGTCTCCCTTTCTTTCCAGCATCACAGCACTCAAGAGAGTACCTCAACATGTCTCCATCGTACAGTTCTGTCAGAAATACTATTCAGAAGCCATGAAGGCTGAGAAGCTAATGGTAGGGTCGATTAATCACACAGAACCATTATTGGTATTCACTGTTATAAGGCAAATTATTTCCCCTACTTCTTTTTAGATACATAATAGTCACTACTTTCACTTGATTCTCTACAAAGCTATCTTAAAAATAAATTTTCAGGAAATCAAGGGCTTCTAATTATTTTTATTAATGATATAAATTTTAAAAATGTTTTCTATGGAATATAAATTGGGAAAAGTTTTAATTAGAAGGAGTTGGATTAAATTTAAAATGACAAATTTATGTTGAAAAGGGAGAGAAGTCAGCCAGTCAAATGCAACTCTCCGTTCTGAGAGTTGTTTATCTACTTCTTTTCCCTTAATTTCTTTCTTCTCAATGTGTTCTACAGAATTAGCAGTCCTGAGCTGATCTAATCAAATCTGTAAATGTTAAATGGTTTTTTTCATATTTCCTACAAGTGGGTATATTCTACCAGTCAAATTCCATTCCAAAGATCAAAGATAAAATGCAAACTTCCCATTTCTGTAGTTTTTTTTTTTTTTTTTTTTTTTTTAGCTAAAAAACTTTACAAAAAGCTGACATGCTCAAGAGGCATTATGATTTGCTCTGAGGAACCAGATTAATTAGTAGCCAAGAAACAGGACTATTGGCGAAGGGGCATTTCATCCTCCAGTCTTTGTGTACCACAAACTGTTGGGAAACAAACCAGTGAAAGGAATGACATGGACCATAAACTTCAAGGGAAAGCACAGAAACTCATGGTCCATAAATTCAAGAGTGAAAACTTGTGCTGGAATGCAAACACATACGCAAACCCTGAAAAAAATATGATGGAGATAATTGGCTAAAGAAAATGAGAGCTGTGTGTGCTACCTTGAAGCATCATCCTAGTGAATTATCAGAGTGCAATCACCATTACCAGGAGGTAAAAACTCCAAGAGGAACTGGCTTCAGAGATTTGGCCTAAGGCACAGCTCCCTGAAGGCTGCCAGGATACAGGCTAGTAACACTTCCAGGCATTTCTCTAGGAAACATCTAACAGCTTCTGCCTTCCTCTTAATTTAACAGACTGCTAGCTCAAAATAGGCACTGAAAAAGCTGTTTAATTAATTTGTTTCATGCCTGTTTAGTAGAAGACATTAAACAGACACTTTCTAAAAGAAGAAAGCTACTGTCCTTTCTTGGGTCTTATCTTTCAACATGTTCAGACCCAGTATTTGTTTTGGAACTGAGTAACAGTTCATTGGGAATCTTTCTCATTGCCACTTGGCTGCGGGGGGCCTATGTATACAACCTCTGGAATGAGTCCTCTTGTCTTTGAACTTCAGTCAACACACTTTTGATTCTGAAAAACCATTTGTTTACTCAGTGAATCATGTTAGACCCTTACTATGTGTAAGGACTTGTGCTGCACCCTGGAAATACTGTAGGGAATAACAGAGCATTCTGATTCCTAAAGGAGCTTCTGTTGTAATGTGGGAGTGCTCATTAAGTGATTAACAAATAAGCAATAAAGATCAGGTAAACTGCAGCTCAGCGCAGGATGCTCACATGAGAGGGGTGCAGGATCTGGCTAAGTCTGAAGCAGGTTTGCTGGCTTCCTCAGCTGGAGTGTGGCAAAAGATATTCAAGAGCTGTGAAGGTCGTGGAGAGGCTGGCAGAGGGCAGTGGATGGAGGAGGAAGGAGGAGACACTACCACACACACTAGAGGAGGAAAGGGTTTGTTTGGCTCAAGCTCCCTGAGGGTCTGACCACAGCTTCTCTCCTTCTAGATCTTTGTAGATTCCCATTACCTTCCAAGTCGAAACCCTCATCTACTCTTCCTGGCTCAGAGAATGCAGACGTGTACTTTTTACATTTGCTGTACTGGCAAGGAGGAGCAGGCACTACAGAAACCGTCTGCCTCATTGCATGGATTTCCTCAAGTTCTGTTCTCATTCTCTAACCCTGGAGACTGAAAATGAGGCTGTGTTTCCAGAATTTTCACATAGAATTGTTACAACTGTTACAGCTTTTTCCCCTTGGAAAAAAGTTAGGGTTCACGTATAAAAAATGATTCTGTTGAAAGCCAGGGTTCCGGGTAACTTTAGAGAGATCATAATATTCTGGCAGGAAGTATTTTGGTTTCAGTTGCTGGTCAAACACTATCTTAAGGAGAAGGGTCCTGGAAAGCGCTTTCTGCTCTGATGAACAGCACCAGGGCCTGAGAAGGAGGCTTGGCTGCACGTAGGGCTATCGCGGCTAATGTTAAAGACAGGCGTTTGAGCTGTGATCCAGCAGGAGCCTTGGGCCCCAGCCCACATAAAGAGTGGAGGGCAGCTTGGAGGGCTGAGTGCTGAGCAGCATTTCTATCAGGGGACCTCAAGTCACAACATGAAGTCACTGCAGGCAGAGAAATCAACGATCCGCTCCCCAGTCAACGCAAGCCAGGTCCGGGGAGCCACCAGGATCACCCCACACGGAGGAAAAGAAAAGAATACCCAGGCTGTGAAAGTCTCCTTCTGGCTACCAGGGGCAAGACAACTGGCGGGCAAGAGTCCGGGCAGCTTGTGCCCCTTCCTTTTCTGTTCCTGACACTCAAACAGCAGTCTTTCTTTTTTTGTGAAGAGTGTGGCATACCAGACACTTACTCAGCTGTGGCCTGGATGGCCTGGAACAGACTGAAACTGGCTGCTGGAAGTCACTCCTGCTGCTCCAAAGGCCATGAGCAGCAGCCCTGGCCCTAGCTCCTCCACAGACACTTGGCATCCCTGTGCCATGAGGCAGCTTCACTGCCTGAAGAGGTCCTCAGCATCTCCCCAGTACCTGTGCATCAGCCCCGAACACCGAGTGTGAGTTCTCAGGGAGGTCGCCCGCTGAGAGGGATAATAGTGTTGGACAATGACCTTGCTGGGTACAAAAGCCCTGAGCAGACTGCACGAGTCTTCTCTGCAGGGCTCGGTTTAGAAGTCAGTTGTGCATCTTGGAGTGTCTTCTCAAAGCCTAGTTTTTGTTCTTCCTCAAATGATCTGCTTTTTATAGTACTGGTGAAGGGGGCGGGGTACTACGAGGCTCTGGAAGGGGCATGAATTAAAGAGGTTACTAGGACTCTCATGCTGGGGCCAGAACATGGTTCTCATATACTTCCTTGTCATCACGGCTCCTCCTCCCTGTCCTCATAATGACATTTAACTAGTATTTATTTACTTCTATCATTTGCCAAATGCTGTGTCAGGATGAGGAGTACAAGGACCTTCCAAACCAGGGAAGGAGACAGATTCAACAATGCCAATGACTAAACCTGAACACGGCTTTAAAATTGCAAAGGAAACGTCACATATAGTATCTGCTTTGAGAATCCCCAAAATGCTGTTGGGTAGGTATTCTTACCTTCCCACTTACAGATACGGAAATGGCCCATGGTGGTTACAGGACTTGCTCAGCGACTCCAGACTCAATTCATTCCTAACACTCAATTCATTCCTACACACAAAAATTATTAATAATCATCCCATGGGCATAGTAACTGGATATGATTAATCTAATATATAATAAAGCCATAATAATGACATATTACAACCTAATAATAATTAGGTATTATAATCATAAATAGATATTATTGTTTAATGAGAGCTATGAATTCTGTTGCAGAAGTCATCCTAAGACTTTAGCTTCCCTTCTGTTCTCAAATCATACCATGTTTTCGGATGTTAATAGGCATCCTCTAGGTTATGAAAGTGTTTACCTCATTATTCATCTCTGTACTACCTAAAGGACCTGGGATTCTTTCTACGTGGACCGTGGAATAATTCCTATAAAATTTTAAGTTACAATACATGAGCAAATATCCTAAATTTCAGTTTTGTCTTCTAAAGCGTAATGTCTACCATTTCAGTTATATGGAGGTTCTGATAATTTGAAGTAGTCCCATTCAACCCCATCACCAGCCCTTTAATGCATCTCTGCACTTACTGTCCAAAATCAAGGCATATAATTTTGCACGGGTAAAGCATGCTGCTGTTTTTTAAAAAAGATTCATGCAAGAATTTCAAGTATGCATGCCGTGAATGTTCATAATTATGTTTCAACACTAGTCACTTTGAAAGATTAGACTTTAATCTAAACAAGTATGTAAGTAAAGAACATCATTTGCTATGAAATTCATCTAGGGTCTTTCTGAAACTTTTAAAATTAGTAGAGGCTAAAGGATAGCTGTCTCGATAAGAGTCATATAAAAACTTCAAGGGTTATATCTTAAATGACATTCCTAGGGGGAAATTATCTTCTTAGAAAAATATCACCATATACGTCTCTCCTTCTATGCCATTTATTACGTTTTATCGCAAACCAGCTACTTTCTAGCTGGTAACCTTTTGTAAACTACTTAACTTTTCTATGCTTCAATTTTCTCATCTGGAACATTTGGAGGAGGAAGTTGTGTGGATTAAATGAGTTAATGTACACATAAAGCATTTAGGGAGTGCCTAGCACTTAGTAAACATCATCTAAATTCTCCCCACTTGGATGATGGCAAAATTAAAACATCCAGGCCAAGGGATAGATAATACTAGAAAAACTGACACTCTCCCTGAAAAAGATGTATATAGTATAAATACATGCCCTAAATACATGCCTCATGCCCTGAGCACAACCCAGATGAAAACTG
The DNA here is from genome assembly GCF_029289425.2 of Pan paniscus. Taxonomy (NCBI): domain Eukaryota; kingdom Metazoa; phylum Chordata; class Mammalia; order Primates; family Hominidae; genus Pan; species Pan paniscus. The sequence goes on along the minus strand of NC_073256.2, from coordinate 73,762,211 downwards.
TTATACTGTTAAGAATTTGTTAATAATATCTAGAAATTCTGGAACTTAACTAAGCGCAACTTTTTCCATGAGGCAATTTGGAATAACTTTTGAAATTAAAAAAAAAAAGTGTATACGTTTACCCCTGTCCATTTCATTTTGGAAATATCATTCTAAGGAAATAGTTGGGATCACATGCCCCAAAAATGAAATAATTGATGATATGTACAAAAATATTAGAGAAAGGCATTTACCACGGTATCCTTTTGATATGGTTTGGGTCTGTGTCTCCACCAAAATCTCATGTCAAATTGTAATTCCCAGTGTTGGAGGTGAGGCCTGATGGGAGGTGATTTGATCATGGGGGTGGAGTTCGCATGAATGGTTCAGTACCATCACCCTTGGTACTGTACAGTGAGTAAGTTCTCACAAGATCTGGTTGTTTAAAAATGTGTGGCACCTTCCCCATCTCTCTTCTTCCTGCACCAGCCATATAAGATGTGCCTGCTTCCCTTTGCCTTCTGCCATGATTGAAAGTTTCCTGAGGTTTCCCCAACCATCCTACCTGTACAGCCTGCAGAACCATGAGCCAATTAAACCTCTTTTCTTTATAAACTACCCAATCTCAGGCATTTCTTTATAGCAATGCGAGCACAGACTAATACACCTTTATAAGGCAAAAACAAATTAACAATCTTACCATTTGACAATAGCAAATTAGTTAAATAAATGATAGCATATAAATAAAATTAATAGAACATTGTAAAGTTATCAAAAAGTCCCATTATAGGAAAATATTTACCAAATGAAAATATAGCTGAATATTAGGTAAGTTATAAATCAATGTATACAGGTAGAGCATGAAGGTTCCAAAATGCTCCCAAATCAAAAACTTTTTGAGCACCAACATGATGCTCAATTGATATGCTTACTGAAACATTTCAGATTTCAGGTTTTTAGATTAGGGATGCTGAAGCAGTTATGTTCTCGGAAAATATTACAAAATCTGAAAAAATCTGAAATTCAAAACACTTCTTGTTTCAAGCATTTCAAATAATGGATGTATGAGGACTCAGTTTTGTTAAAGTCTCTGTGTGTATAAACATATGCTGTATCTCTTTGAGTATACACATAGGAAAGGTCTGAGGCAAATGCTACAGCATCAATAGTTTTTATCTTTGCATGGCAAAGATAGTCAACCTGTCTGAATTGTTTAATTTTTCTACTATGTCATTACTAACACTGAATATAAATTGTTAATAAAAACTTGTATTTTTTTCCCACTTCCACCCAAGGAAAAGGTAAAAACTGGAGGGGGTAAATGTTTCATGAGCGGCCCCTCTAAAGTCTCGGTCTTAAGAGATTCTTATGCCCTGTGCTCTGGTCATCTGATCTGGCCTACTGCCTGCCTACATGGTGCAGCTCAGCTTTGTTAACCAGCTAGTAAGTAGCAGCCTCAGCAAACAGGATTTCGATGTGCTAACCATTCCCAGCCATCAGTCAAACCATTAGGCTAGGACCCAAAAGTTCAGCTCAGAATTGTCAGCCAATTTGCTGATTATTATTAGACATTAGGGAAAGCCTCTGTTGGCGCTGGTACAAGTCCTCATCGCTAAGGAAGGCCTAGATATTTCATTCCTTGGTTATTTGGACAATTCTCTCATTTTATGTAAGGATATTCTTATATACTTGGAAGATATGGCCAGATTCAAATGTCTGGAAAGCAGCCAATAAGTTTAAGTGATGGGGAAAATGGAAAATAATTTCTTTGGATATAAAGTTAGAAACATTAGCATGATTCAAGATTGACATGAACCTTGGCAAGTTTTTGAAATTTTATGGATTGTTACCATTATAGTGGGAATCGAGTTTAAAATAAGGTAAAGCAAAGCAATCATATTTCAGTGTGTCTGCCTATCCTGGCTATATTTTTACTTCCACAGTACAAAATATCTGTGAATCATAGCTCAGTATCGTTAACAGATAATGGTTCAATGGGTTTGTCAGAAAGATATTTCCATTTATATATGTATATTTTAAAGGTAGTTTTATTATATCTAGAGACCAATTTTTTAAGTTCCACAATAGAAATTAATGTGCAAATGGAGTCTGTTTAACAGAAATCTGCCTTCAAGCAAACTGAGCTCTATTCCATCTATACTATAAAGTATGTAATTACCTGTAAAGCTAAGACTTTTCTTCTACTATTGAAAACGATCACCCCCAATTTCTTTTTAGAAATGTTACGCCGTGCATAAACAGTGATGATTTTTCTGTATCTAGATTCCCTATATTTCTCCTGTTTCTAATTTACATACAATAATATATGCAGAGATGCTTTTCCATGGTCTTCTTTTATAGCAAAGAAACAATTTTTCATTATATAATTTTGCTAAAGGCAGCCTCAACAACCATGGGACCTTTTTCATTTCAGAAGTGTCAGTCTGCTGCAGCATTTACCACTGGGTGATTTTAACAGAAAAAAAATGTATCGTGTCCTTCAAGAATGAGGAAAAGTTATTTGAAGAGAAAGAATCCTTTAAAAATATGAACATCAGAATAGTTTCTAAATAAAGAAGAAAATCTGTGTCACTTATTTAAGGTTCTTTCTCTTTCTTGGGTTAACAATTTATGCTTTATGGACCCAATAAAAAGAAGTTATTCCTCCAAACATTACTGGAAGAGTGTAAATCCCTGGTGATGTCTGAAAGCTGCTTTTGCAGATGTGGGTTCTCTCTATGTAGGGCACCTTTTCTAAGCACAGTATCAGTGACCTGGGAGAAGGAGCACATGGGAAAGATAAGTTTCACTGCTATATTACTTTTATCATGTGTATGCTATTAGCTCTGAAACTGGAAGTGGTGTGAAGGACATTAATTCACCTTCAGGAAACTTTCTTGGGTCTCTCTTGTACTTTATTTTCAAAGTCAGATTACAAGCTAATTTAAATTTCAAGTATTCGATTACATTCCTCTTGAATGACTGCTCATGATCTTTACCAAGTCTGTGCTCCCTTTCAGGAGAAGCTATTTTAATTCCACTGCAGGCACGCCTTCTAATGAAGAGGAGAGTTTAAATTCCTCTTATAGGGGATAGCATATGATGAATGTTTTTTATCATAAAGTCTGAGTCAAGCCTACACAAGTGGTTTGCATACTCAATTATATAGAAGGCTTTTAAAGTAACGCCACAGAAATATTCTGTAATAGGAAGAAATGGCACAAAGTATCTGACAGATGAGCAGAAAACCCTTCCAGGGGTCTAGAGAGCAGCAACAGGAACTGTCCACCTGATAGCTTGATGGTATTTTCAATGTTTTACAGACCAAAGAAGCTTTTATAATTTTAACCGTCTTCTCCCAAAGGGTAAGCATGATCTTCACATTTACTTCTATAGTCGTTGAATAGAAACAATTTGAACATGTGATACAAATCAATGCCAGGCTTTAGAAAGATGGTAGCTGGTGTTCTCTTATACTGAGAATATTATACTGTGTATGTTGGGGGAGGGGGTGCTCTCAGTTAATTTTATTTGCCCTTAATTGGTGCAGCTCATCCACACAGAACAGAGTGGATCCTGGCTTCTCTGGGTAAAGAAAGTAGAAAATCATACAGGCTTTGCTCTTCCATCAGTCATGGGGGGTCTTGTTGTTGAGGACTAATGCTTGAGCTCTCATGCTTGAGAGGCCCTAGGTGACAGAGCCAGGGCCCTGCACTGGTGGGCAAGGGTTTCTTTCCTCAAATCCCAGCTTGGGATAGGTTGAGAGAAGGGGACAGAGAAGAAAGATCTTTTTTCATTTTGTAACTATGTCTTTCCTTAAAATTTCCTCATTTTCAGCAATGAAATTTACAGAGAATTTCTTCCCTGTCATTTTACTTTTTGCAAAATAATTTCCCGTTTCCCAAAATATACTGTATGCTATGTGCTGCTGGGGAAGATGTTAGGGAGCAAAAAGAATACTCCATTGGCAACCAAGAAAAATAATATGAAAGCACTGTTACTTAAAGTATTGGTCAGTCTCACTGGTCTTGGTTGTGTGAGATTAATCGGAATTTCACTTCATCTATTTTCCGTTCTGATTTATTAGTTTTGGGCCACTCTGTAGTCTGTGCTCACTCATGCCTTCATACATATTTCTTTTCAGCATTATTCCCTGACCTAAATTGCAGTGAAATGAAATGTACTGCACCAAATTTTTCATATCTGAACAAACTGAAGTCATCCAACTGCATAACACATTCCACCTACAAAATTCAATGTCAGAATCATGCATTAGTGATGTTTCACATTTTGTGGAAATGTGAGCCACGGTGAGGAATCTAGATAGGTAGGTTGCCTGTGTTCCCACTGATAAGAAAGTATCCTCTTCCCCCAGAGGACAGCTCAATTGTTCCATAAAGACACTGTAAACCCAACATTTCAGTGTTAATAAGAACCAACATATCAATAAAAGACAAGAAACAGACTATAAATAGATCCACATATATAATACAATCAATTTTTAACAAAGGCACTAAGACAATACAATGAAAAATTTAAAGTATTTTCAATAAATGATCATGAAGGAATTGGATATATATTTAAAAAAAAATTAGTAAACGCTGACCCTTACCTCACACCAAAAATATCAATCTGAGGTAGATCACAAACCTAAAAGTTAAAAACTAAAACTATAGAGCATCTAGAGCAAACAGGAGACTATTTTTGCAAACTTAAAGTAGGTAAAAATGTTCTAGAGTTGCAAAAACATCAACTGTTTTGAAAGAATTAATAAACTGCTCTTTAACAAAAATTAAAATGTCTGCTCATCAAATAACACTTAAGAAAATAAAAAGGAAAAAACTAGACGAAAGAAAATATATCCAATACACATACTTGAAAAATGACTTTTAACCAGAAAAAAAAAACTCCTACAAATCAATAACAAAAGAACAGCAATCCAACTTAAAAAGGGGGCAAAAGACTTGAACAGACACTTCACAAACACAAATGATCTGTAAGTATATGAAAAAGTACTCAGCATCAGTAGTTATAAGGGAAATGCAAATTAAAAACATAATGAGACACAGTTCCATAGCCATCCAAATAACTAAAAAGAAAAAGACAATACTAAATGTTGGCAATGATGTGAAACAACTGGAACTCCCACACACTGCTAATGGGAAAGCTTCTTTGACCATTTCTTATAAAGTTACCCAAACCCTTACACTATGACCTAGCAATTCCAATCATGGGCATGACCCAAGATCTATAAAAACATATGTCCACAAAAAGACTTATTCAACAATATTTACAGCAACTTTATTCAAACTGTACAATTGGAAACAATTCAAATATCCATTCACAGAAGAACAGATAAACAAATTATGGTATAGCCAGACAATGGATATTATTCACCAATAAAAGGCAGCAATCCTACTGATATAAGAGGAAGATGAATCTCAAAGACATCCTACTAAGTGACAGGAACCAATGCAAAGAGCACTGGTTACTGTAGGATTCCATTTGCTTTAATACAACTAACTCACAATTATAGAATCAGAACAATGATTTCTTCTGGAGGTAGAAAGGGAAAACTGAAAAGTGGCAAGGGAGAATTTGCTGGGATGATGAAAATATTCCTTATGTTTATTAGCATGATTACCTGAGTGTATATATTTGTTAGAATTTATCAAACTGTACACTTAAGATTGACAAATTTTACCTCAAAAAACCCTATTGTACAAAACATTACAAATATGGTATTACTATAAAGTTTTAAAAAAGGTTTTATTACTGATTTGATCATCCTAATAAAATTATTTTTATTTTAAATTCCACTGAACCTTTCAATGTCTTATTTAAATGTAGCATATCATGCATATCTAAAGAAAAAAATGACTCAATCTCTCATGCATTTATGACGGTTATAGTTTATGTATTTCAATGTCATATTGTGCCTTGATATTGAGATTATTTTATAAGGACCTGAGAATAATTCTTCCTATTCATATATAGGCCTTATTTTAAAGTTAATCGCTGTTAACATTGACTTAAAACATCTTTCTTTATGTTTTCAACTAGTATTTTTGCCTCTTCAGCTTTTTTCTTACCAATTTTTCTTTTACTTGTCCCACGTTTGTAATAAAGCCACTTTCTGGAGGAAATTAATATATACTTTATATGACTGTGGTATTCACAATTGTCTTTTTTTTTTTTCCTTTTTGTCTCCGATATCGTTCTTAAACTCACAGCTAAGCATCTTGAGGTCAAAGAAGTCTTTAAAAATAATCTTGGGTTTGACTCTCTGTTCTGTTCCTTCCTCACTATATGACTTTAAGTTAAATAATTTCATTAAGATCCAGCTACTTCTTAAATAATAACAGCTGTCACTATAGCAATTTCATAGCTTCAAAAGAGGAGAGAAGGTGAAATCAATCCCCTTGCAACTAATAAGGGCGTGTATTGTCTGTAGAGAATGTAAAAAACAATAATAAAGCCACATGCAGACAATTCTAAAACATGTCAATGACAAAATAGCCTCTCCCCACGGCCCCACGGGGCAAAATGGTCTCAGTGACACTACATAGGACAAGTCAAAGCAATGCAGGTTGGAGGCCACCCCTGTGGACTGCAGGAGGAAGCAAAGTAACACAAGCACCAGGTGAATCATTTAGCGACAGCCGAGGAATAGCTAACCTTTACTGAGCAACTTCCATGTGCCTGGTCCCATGCCAAAAGGCATTAATCATTTAATCCTTGCAACATTCCATGAAGCAGATACTACTGTCACCATTTTACAGTTGAGCAAACTGATGGAGAGATAACTAACCTCCTCAGGACTACCAACCGGTAAGAGGTAGAATTGGGAGCATGCTGGCAGTGGACCCAAGAGGTGCCTTTGAACCATGAAGCCACATGACTATTTCTGAACTGCATGGCTTTCCTAGGGGCTTAAGATGGTGACAGAGAAAAGGGTGGAGGCTGAGAAAAGGGGAATTCTTGATTTAAAACAGTCTGTTTGAGAGATTTTGGATCCTTAAGGTTGGTTCACAGCAGTATAAAAAATAAGAAAACCTGAAAGCCATATTCTTTAGGAAAATAAATTATAGTCTAATTTCCCAATGTCTAGGAAATACAGAAGGGCAGCCTTACCAAAAATATTGTGCTCAGCTGCCTAAATGTGCCCTGTGTTTGTGCACACATGAGTGAGCAGGTCCATGTCTGACAATTCTCACTCTATCAACAAGCCCAGCACTTTTGTATCTGTGCCCATAGTGTGTGCTCGAGGGGCCCCAGCCAGGTCACCCTGGAGAGCTCGTCTGTCCGGTGCTCTCACCAAGGAGGGTAGTGACCAAGTGCAGGATCAGCAAAGAGGAGCAGAGCCCTCCAGGCAGCCCATGACCAGGGAGCCCAGCTGAGTGTGCTGTTGTGGCAGTGGACTCACCCCTCGGCCATGGTGTAAATAAATCAAGTGGTAATTACACTCTGCAGCACTTAATGCCATTCCTGTGTTGCCCTCATTTACCAGCTCTAGACAGAAAGAAAGGCAGATCATTTCCACTAAAAACATAGGGCCTCCTCATTTTCGGCCTTGCATCCCACCTGAGTCCCTGAAGCACAAGAAGTGACGGAGAGAACATGCACGCAGAGTTCCAGACCCTGTGACTACATCCTGCTGTTACAGCAGGGGTGGGATGGAAAACGCTGGGAAAGGGGACCCACCGTTACCATACTGGAACACACACCAACAACCAAAAGCCTACAAAAAACTGAGCATCAGTTCAAATAAACTATGCATTAGTATGACAATTTAACCTACCAGAAAGAAACGCTGAAATTTTCACAGAAATGCATGCACACATGAACCAGAACAAACTAAGTTCTCATGTGATTTCCATCAAAGCAAATCCAACCTTCATGTTTGGCCATAAACATGTCATCTTGGGTAATTTATAAGGGAGCACTTAGCAGATACATGAATTATGCCTTCATGAAGATTTTAGTTTTAAATGTTATCAGGCTGTATGAAAATGCAACCTAATACTTAGTTTTATATAAAATGTCAGTGCTCTCTCTTAGTCTGACTTTATTATACAATTACATTATGCTTAAGTTAAATAGATTTTAACAACCTGCAGAAATTGAAATGGCACTAGAAAGCCAAATATTTAAATTACACTTATTTTAAACTATTGGCTATCTTCTAGATGGACTAATCCTGACAAAGTATAAAAGCTAAAAGTATCAATTATTCAAAAATTATTTAGTGACTGAAAAATTTAGTTTTTAAAAAAGTTATATATACTAAACTAGGGATTAGTGAACTTTTTCGTAAAGAACCTGATAGTAAATACTTTATGCCTTGCAGGACAGTCTCTTATGACCTCTCAACTCCACCACTGTAGTGAAACCAGACATAGTCAACACATAAACAAATGATCATGGTTGTGTGCTAATAAAACTTTATTTACACAACAGACAGAGGGTTGGATTTGGCACACAGGCAATAGTTTGCCAACCCCTGATCTAGGCTAGACTAAAACATCAAGTGGAATCCCATCTCTAATAAATACTGGAAGCTGCAACTTCAGGGCATAAATATGAATCCCTTTGTCTCCAACTGTACAACTTTTGATGCAGTCAATGTTTCTCTCCAGTTTCTGCAAATTGTTAATTTTTATCATGAAACATGAGATTTGAGGGTGTTTATCCTTTCTTGCACAGAGCACATGAACAGGTGTCAATGCTGATCATAGCTAGAAGTAGAGTGGGTCCCATGTGTGACTCCGGATGGCTAAAGAAAGTGTTCTACTTACAAGAGGATGCTTCATTTGACTAGGATTGGCTCTCAACAAGGCCCGTGCACCTTAGAAGAAAAAAGTCACTTCTGTCACATAAGAGCTCAACTGATTCACTCAACTTCAAAAGGGCACTGAGAATGCCATGCTTTGAAAAACATACAAAACAGTAAGAGGAGCAGAGAAAAGCTTGATGTGTTTTTCTCAAATGACACAAAACAATTTGTCTCCACAGGTTTAAGGAAAATCAATTAAAACATAATCTGTAGATCAGGAGTGGTAGCTACTTAAACACCAAAAAGGAAAATAACCCCAAATAGAAAAGACAAAAAAAGACATATCAAGGTATGAGAAGAGTAGACCTATTCAAACCTATTCCAACACAGTCTGCTAAAACCAGATCCTCAGCACTGCACATCTGCTGGTCAGATCTGAGCAAATGACCATGGCAGGTCAAGTGGAGAGCTATTCTGGACTTTTAGCACTGAAAATCAGGGTGTACACAGTGAAACCACGCTGCTCTCTGACCCCACTGCTAACTCGCCGCAGTGACAAGGTAAGCTCCACTGGCTGCCCTGGGCTAATGTCCTCATTACAGTAGATAAACTACTGAAAACCCAAACTCTCAAAGGTTGCTGCTTGCAGTCCTTTTTGGAACCAGCAAGGGTAAGAATAACTATTTCAGTTCCCAAAGATGTTATATCATGATCTGTATGGATCTTTTAAAAAATGGTACCACTTTGGAGTATTACTTATCATTTTAAGCAATTCAATACTAAACAGCTGTTTCTAATATCAGGTTAAAAAAAAAGAAGAAAAATAGGACCTGAGAAAGTGCTATGAAATAACTGTTAATTTTTAAGATATATGAGTAAAGATGAAACTAGCCTAAAAAAGAAATTTATTAACTACAGGGATTACTTACATAAAAAAAAGATCTACAGGTAGAGGTCTTTTGCTTTAGAGGGACATGGTTCTCCCCACTCCCGCCATCAACTCTTACAAGCCTCTAGCTGCAAACATACTGGCCCCAGTGCACTCAGGAAAGGTAGATTTCCAAGGGCTCCCAAGACTATGCTCCCACCTACTCTCAAATGCTCTGTTCTTGCAGTCTCAATCTTCTGTCTATCCTCATTGACAGACTATCTTCCTATTTCTGTGTATCTATTTGTTTAAACGGTTATAACTGAAGAAATATAGTAAATTACACCCAGCTAGCCATGGGTCTTCCATAAATTCCATTTTGAAAAACCACACTGATTCTTTGGTAATGAAGTTGAGGATTAGGGAGAAGTATAGAAATATTCTGCTTGATTTTGTTCATCTGGGATTGGAAGGAGTTGTTTGATTTATAGGTCTGTTTGCCCTCTGGAAGGAGGCTACCATGGGTGTAGACTGTTTCTAGTTGGTGCTAAAATCTTCTCCTCAGGAGATGTGGTATCTTGTGGTTTCATATCCACCTTCCTGCCTCCACTCCCCTCAGGATCTAATTATTAAATTAAATTTAGCCTATAGCTGCCTCCTTATGCATTTTAAGTTTGGCCTAAAGGTTTTTCAGTTCATAGTAAACTGTAACCTAATTGGATGTGTAAATAGACTGTCATCTACTTTTGTGTCAATCACTGAGTTTTGGCCAATCAAAGGCAGCCACCTGTACAAACCAAGTTCAAATAAGGCAAACACTGAGCTGTAACTCATCTGGTTGTTTATGCATCTCACTTCAGTTTTCTGTACACCACTTTCTTTTTTCTGTCCATAAATCTTCCACCATGTGGCAGCACTGGAGTTCTGAACCTGTGCTGGTTCAGGGGCTTCCCAATTTAAGAATCATTCATTTCTCAAGTAACCTATGTTAAATTTAATTTGTCTAAGATTTTTCTTCTCCATTAAATATATAATACAGTATACCAAACAAAACAGAAAAATTTTTTAAGTGAGCTGAAGTTCTAGAAGGGAATAGAAAAACATTTTAAGTTAAGCCAAATATTGAATAAAAGTTCATAATGAAACATAAAAATCATTGAGATAAAATAATTGAAAATATTTTACTGGAGCACCAAAACTGGTCTAAAATATTTTTCTTGCCTATCTATACTGACTGCCTTAGGGACCGCATGGCTTTAGATACCATAAATATGCTAATGACCTCCTCATTCACATCTCTAGGCCATCTTTACAAAACACCAGATTGGTGTATCCAATGGCCAACTCCATGTCTCCATTGCATGTCATTAGCATCTCAAACTGAGTTCCTGATCTCTCCTAAACGTGTCCCCACCACATTCTTCTTTCTTCTGTCAGTTAATGGCAGCATCTTTCTTCCTGCTGTGTTGGCCAGAAACTCAGGAGTCAGCATTTCTGTTCCTCTTTCTATCACACCACAAAGCCAAGTTGTCATTAAATCTTACACTTTCAGTTATTGGTCTTTCCAGAACCTGACCATTCCTCACCACCTGACAGCCAACCCCTGGCCCAAGCCACCATCCCTTGCAATCTATGTCTGTAGCTGTCTTACTGGTCTCTTGTAGACTCTCTCAAACACAGCACCTCACTTCTGCAAGGCCAGCAAGAGACTCTCTACTGCAGTCAGCTGATAGAGTTTTATATACTGCAACCTAATCACAGCAGTAAGAGTCCATCACTCTCACCACACTCTATCAGGCTTATAACCACCCATTGCAAGGGCCATCTTAGAACTCTGCCTACCACGCTGTCTAAAATCGCTACCCTATCCCACCCCTGCAATATACATATACATCTATCTCCATCCCTGCTTTGTGTTCCTCCGTAGTACTTTTTACCATTTGAATGCAAATATGTTATATATTTATTTATTCTCTGCTTCATTTCACTCAAATATAAGCCTGACAAGGACAGAAGTTTTTGTTTCCTGCTATATCCCCAGTCTGCGGAACAGTGCCCGGTTCAATAAATATTTATTGAATATTTATTGATAAATAAGTTATCAATAAATAATTATTGAATTAGTCTACTATTTACTATGTAGGTTTACTTTTAAAACATCAGGATCTCAACATCTCTATACTGCTTTCTATGATCTGTTTCTACTGTCATTGCATTGCATCAGAACTTTGTTGAGTCACAAAGGATGAAATTAAATGTTATCCCTTCCCATGGTAACAAAGCTATACAGTTCTATTTTCATTTCAAGTTCCACTGCAAACATGGAAAATTTCAGCCAACTATGTGGTGAGAACTCCACATTGAGTATTTGTAAAGCCAGCATTTTATACTTACATGAAACAGATGTGTTCCCTGTCCAGTGCCCAGCCTCACAGACGATTCCCATGTTGTTTTTTTATTTTAAAAATTCTTCAGTCAAACAGTGGAAGGAAAAGGAAGTAAAAGCCAAACTCTCTTTGAATACTGACTTTAAGAAAATTAGAGTATGTGATTAGGTTAATGATTCAAACAGACAGAAGTAAGGTATTCAGAAGGAATGAACATCCTATTACCAGAGTAATAAATGTTATAGATCCATTACCCACCTCATTTAAATGAATGCTGCTTTTTGAAAGAGGTAGGGGAGAGTAAAAGGCCAAATGCCATAAATATGAAATACAATTCCATGTAAAATACACATTTATATCCGTTCCAACCCATGTGCCTCTGGTTAACAACTTATTTTAGGTGATTTTTAAAAGCCCCAAATTGATATGCACTTAATACTAATATACATCTATCCCCATCCCTGCTTTATCTTCCTCCATAGTACTTTTTACCATTTGAAATGCCAAATATGTTATATATTTGCAAGTCCCATACACAAATTGACGATTTACCTGAACAATGCACCCTGAAAGTCACAAGCACATGGCCTCTCCGAAAAGTAAACATAGGCTACCCAGGTGTTCACAAGTCCTAACAAGCAGCCTGATTTTGTCTTATAGCTTGCTTACACTTCCCCAGTCTTTTTCATTTTCCCAGCACTACCACCACCAATAGTAGCAATTCAAGGAACACAGTACATTTCTAAATCTCCCTTACCACTGATAAATGAGCATTCATTTCTGAATTCCTGGCTGGCTTTTGCTTCTGGCTTCTCCCCTCTTACCATCCACACAGCTTCAAGGTTAATCTGCTCAAAACAGTAATTTTGATAAGTTGCTCCTCTGGTCTCGAACTCAGGGCAACTCCCTGTGTCCTAGCTTGTCAAGTTCTTAACCTAGGTTAAGCCCTTAACAAGAGTCAGTTTGGTTTCTATGTTCATTGCAAACCTGCACACCTGATCTCATCTGGGCACCACTGGCCCAGGAGTGATTGGCTGAAACAATACAGGTCAATGAATGGAAATCATAAGCATCAAACCCTCAGCCCTACTGACTGTAAATTAAGAACATCTCTGCATGCCAAGGACAGAGCTGTTTCCCTTTCCCATAGAAACACAGTAAGGTTAAACAAGAAGAGAGTTCTTAGAGCACGGTCTTCAGCATCTCAAAGTAGAAGCAGTATAAACGCTGGAGTAAATTTGGCAGCATTTCCCAAGCATTTTAACTGACCTTTCCATGGAGGCAGAATTCAAAGAGGGGCCAGGATTTCCCACCCCCTGGTATATGCCCTGTGCGTAATCCCTGGGCTAGTAAATACCATGGATTTGACTCCCATGATTGGCAGGTATGTGGCACAGTGACCTCAAGATAGAGAGAGTATCTGGGTGGGCCTAGCCTAATTTCATGAGCCCTTTAAAAGGGTTTCCTTTGGCTGGTCACAGAAAAGAATCCAAAGAGATTTGAAATCTGACAGGAATCTGATGAAGGATCCTGCTGTTGGCTGCAATGTTCCTGAGAAGACCCACAGCAAACAAATGCAAGTGGCTTCTAGAAGCTTCTAAAAACTTCAGTCCTTGGCCTGCAGCCAGGAGACACGGACCTCAGCCCTGCCGACAACCTGAATGAGCTCAGGAGCAGATTCTTCCCCATGGCCTTACTTGAGAGGGCCGTGTAGCCAACTCCTTGCGTTGGAGACCCTGACAGAGAACCCCGCTGAGCCATGGCAGACTTGGAACCACCGAGCTAAGAAATGGGTACTGTCTGTGGAAATCTGTTATACAGCAATAAAAAACTGGTATGCTTTCCTCTAAGCCTAGCCTCTGTTTGTTCATGCAAAAAGTAACATCCTAAAAGTATCTCACAGCACTGTCACCTAAACTCACAGGTGTGAACATGTTAAAAAAAAAAAAAAAGTATAAGAGGTTGCTGAAGAATATTCTATCCTCCTCACAAGACCATGACATCTGGGAACAAGCAGAATATACAAATCCTTAATGGCAATGACTATTTTAAAGACCACCATGCATATGCCATTTTTCTCAGAAATGGTAAAATTGAAACCAGCCCTTCCATGATATTTTATTAATGTCACATCAATGACAGGAATATCAACAATATAATTTATTTACATTTCTATGAGGTATATTAGGAAAAGTGTTCATCTTTTATTCATCAAAATACTAATTATCTACTGTATACAGGATCCTTTGTAAATGCTTACTGAATAATTCCAAGGAATAATTCCAAGGATGGCTAATAAAAATATGCCATCAGTAGATTATTACAAGAAAAAGTAAATATTAGAGGATGTTTTTCCCATTGCTTTACTTAAGAGTGAGCATTAACTTACTAAAATATAAATATTCTGAAATAAAATATACAAATATTCTGCATCTGATTCAGCCCTTGTTCTGTAGATATTCACAGGCTATTAAGAAAGACACAGACAGTCTGTTAGGAATTGAAACGAGCAATTTCAATCAGTACAATATTAGTGGTATGTGTGGTCTTTAAGATTCAGTGTAGCCAGGGAGTTACATATGTGTAGTGTGACAGTGGCGAGGGGTCAATTAAAGTGTCTATCCTCCGCCAATCCATCTGCTGTGCATCCATCCATCCATACATCCAAGACTGTTACAAGCTAATGAGAAACATCTGACCTAATTAGGGCAGTTCTGGCATTTGCTGTGCACCTAAGGAGTGTAAGCAACTACATTTAAAAAAAAAAAAAGACTAGCTTTTCAAGAAATATTTGTATCCATTGTAACTTGCTTAAATATGAAAGATAGTTGACAGTTTTTAATCTGTTATGATTAGGCATTCACATCTCTAATACAACAGTTTGAACACCACAAAATTTCATCCATCCATGCAAAGGGAGCACTATTTTATGCACTAACTTCTAAAATCCCCCAAATAGAAAGTTATATCAAAACCAAGCTTACTCCCCAGAAACATAATATATGAGAGTTCAGGACTGAAATCAAACACACTCAAACTTTCATTCCTGACCCAGCAATCTAAAATGACAATACATGTATTCTTGAGATGGCAGAGTAATTAAAAAAGAAAATAATCACCATTATAGTTTAAGAAAAAACACACACACAATATCTATCCTACCAGTCCTGCTGAAAGGAAATGAAAATCTCAATCGGTATTACTCTATAATGATTTTTCTTAAGTGAGAGACTTCCCCACGATAATCCATTTCTTATTTGGCATTTATTTTTAAAAGGATGAGCTATGACTACTCACACAAGCTGTTTTCAAATTCTACCACTGAAAATCATTCCTAAAAAAAATTTCTGAAACTCAGTGATCAGATGTTTAACATCTGCTGTGTGCTCAACAAAGTCAGGAATGCAAAACAGAGTGCTTGGAAATAACAGGCACATAATGAATGCACTGATTGAATGTAGTGAGAAGGACAACATGGGCCCAAGCCCTGAAGTAGGTTAGATCTTGGCTGTAGAGATGCAGCTAATAAACACGTGAACATTTTAAAATTAAAAATTCATAATATAAAACAATAACAAAACACCCCGAAGAACTATCTACTTAGAAATGATTAAGATGGTACATTTTGTATCATGTTTTTCACCACAACTAAAAAGTAAAGGAGGGCAGGGGGAAGGAAGGGGCAGATGATCAAGCTAGGAAGACACCAATGCCTTGGAGGAGGGGAGGCAGAAGAGACAGGAGGGTTGGGGCCTGAGGAAACCCCAATAATGGGAAATTCCCCCACAGAGGCAAAGGTGTCAGGTATCAGCAGGTAAGGAATTCCAAGAAGTATAATGGTGAGATCAATGTTAATATTCCTTTTTAAAATAAAAAAAATTCAGGACCACCAAAATAGCCCCAGCAAATCTGCACTAAAAGTCCTTTCAATGCTATTTTTATCCTCAAAATATGAACAGATAATTTTCCTGGAAAATGCAGACACTTCTGAAAGAGCCTAAGTTAGAGAAAAACCACTACAGACTGCTGTTTGCCAAACAATTCACTGATGAGTTACTTCTGTAATAATGAACTACGCTTAAGCACCCTAGAGCTTCAAGCTGGGTTTAAGGATGACTAAGAAGTATTTAGAATCAACACTGAATTTCCTCAGTACATACATAACCTTCAGATGTAAATCATTAAGCTTTTATGCTAATAACTCTTCTGGAGAAGTTGAAAGAGGGTTAAGATGAAGACTCTAAAGTTTAAATTAAATCCTACTTTGACATTAAAAAAAATTTTTTTTTCAAAATTCTCAAACTGGTCTCCAAGCACACTAACTCCTACATAAAGAAGCTATTTTTTAAAGCCCTAAGATATCAATATTCATTATGCACACTGAATAGCCCAGAAAAAGCTCTCAAGTTTTACAAGAGATCAGTCATTTACCAAAACAAGTATAAACTGTACAGATAGAATGCCTGTATTACTATTCCTATTTAATAGGTACCTCTTCAGATATTTACTAAGGACCGTGACTTGATTTATATAAGTCAGAGAGAGAGAGAGAGGAAAAAGGAAGATTAATTACAATTTGATGAGGTACAGAGTGCCTCTGGTCAGTTGCTGGAACTACACCCCAGATGTAGTTCAGGGATGCCATTGAGGTGATGGTTGGAGACTATGATGGTGCCTTCTACTCTGGAACTTCTAAAGGAAACAAAAATGGCAGCTTCCAGGCATAGATCACATATCTCTATAGTTTATGAATGCATCCCCAAGACCCAAACCTTACTACAAACATCCTCCCCCAACACAGACCTCAGAGCAAAGGCTTCAGGTACTTAATATTTACCTCTTCTCTGCAGATAGGCTGAGACTCCTGGGCCAAGGCGTAACAATTATTTAACTATTTGAAATCCTGCAGAATGCTCAGTCACCGCTTCCAAAAAGCAGAATATCTCATTCTTATTAAAGAGTCTTCACTGTTTTCATAGGAAAGCAGTGTACTGAGTTTGCATTTTCTACCTAATCAAAGTCTCTCCTGGAATATTATTTTCAATATCGTTTGGAAATGTCCCCTATCATCACCAATATTTTCGCTTCATAACTCTTCTATCCAACTTTCTTTGCTTTGAAAATGTGTTAACATTACGGCTGTCGACATCAGCTCTAGAAATCTGCCATATATATTTCATAGGATTCTCAGCCCAACACTTTTACCTTAAGACCCTATGTCCTATAGTACAAATTCTCTCCAACATGTGTAAAACCACCAAACATTGCACATTCAACTGCACTATAGTCACTACAGTAAAGTGTGACCCCTCTGCAAGGTCTAGTGTAAGACTGGAGATGCAGTAATTAAAACTGGCCATTATGGTGGCCTGACTTGGCATCAATGACTCTTCTTGCAAAATAAGTGAGAGCAGGAGCAGATGATAGGAGTTGAAAATTAAGAAATGCTATTTTGCCTATGGTAAGAGGGATACATTGATTTCCTTTTTAGATTCCTGCTCTAAGGGAGTTTCAAAGGTTGCCCCAGCAAGGAAGAAATTACATACCTATGTACATCTAACTAAGGTTTTCGGGTTATCTCAGGTTTGCCAATGGATGACTATGTTGTACTTAATGAGGATTCTTGGTATACACAGTACTGTAGACTAGAAAGAACACAATACCTGGAATCATGAGTCTTCAGTTACATTTGTTAGTTAACTCCTGGCCCCACACAACCGCTCTGTGCCTTAGTTTTTTCATCTGTGAAACGGGCACTCTTCAGAATGACAAAAACTACGTGCAAACGATTTCTGAGAATCCAGGAGTCCTAGAAGACTGAATTACTAACACTTTTAAAGTTCACAGTTGTGTTATTAATATATATAGTAATGGTTGGTTTTGACAATTTAATTGCATAAAATATAAAAATTCAATTATAGCTAATTAGAGCTAATATAATGCTAACTTGGCCACCATGCTTAATGAATATCATATTTTATGTTACTGAAATGATTCTTATGTTAACAATAAGATCATAGCAGAAAAAAAATTCACCTAATCAGCATGGTGATGGTATTAGAACATGCGGCCTTTGGGAGATGATTAGGATACAAAGGCTGCAACCTCATGAATGGGATCAGTGCTTTTGATCAGGCTCTTAGAAAAGAGCCCCAGAGAGCTGCCTTGTCCCTTCTGCCTTGTGAACCCACATAGAAGGCACCATCTATGGGGAAGGAGCCCTCACTGGACACCAACTCTGCGGGGGCCTTGATCTTAGACTCCAAAACTGTGAGCAATCAATTTCTGTTGTTTATATATTATTCAGCCTGAGATATTTTGTTATAGCAACCTGAGCAAACTAAGACATTCTCTGTAAAGCAATGTCCACCTTCTGGTATTAGGATCTTAATATAATTTCTTTGTTTTTCATAAGATGAAAATCCTCCTTGGTCTGTGGTCCATAGTGCAGTGGTTTTCACAGATGGCCGATGACTTTTGAATTTTATCCAATAGATAAAACTTTAATTGCTCTAATCAACTACGAAACATGTCTGTCAGATGAAACCTGGGTGGCTAACTGGCCTCAAGGTCACAATATAAAATAAAAATAAGTACAATATTAAAAGAAGTCCAAGTCATTAGAAGACATCACATATAGTAAAGCTGTTCACAGAAACAGACCTATGCCTCATGAGTACACAGAGCGTGCATGCAGTCAGATCAGGAAACAGTTCATTCATTTCACTGGGTGCCAGGCCCTGGGGATAGAGCAGTCAAGAAACAGATAAAACATCCCGCCCTCAAGATGCTTAAATCCTCATCCTACTATTAACACTGAACTTTCTAAATGAAGAGCGACACAGTAGCGAGAGAGAGTGTGGTTATATGTCACTTTGCTGACACCCTGCTACAGCCCTGATGACTGCTGATGCACGCAGCACTGCTGTGAACAGTTAAGGGAATGGAATTCAAGTGTGCTCTGAACTCCACATGAAGCCCCGTGCTAGCCCTCCTCCCTTAATAAAGGTGGCAATAACCATCGTAATTGCAGAGACCTACACCACACCAACTTAAGATTGTCAGCTTACAATGAATTCCACTCCACTAATTTTTAAAATAATGCTTTAACAGACTATTAAGCATTGACTTTTACCTAATTAAAGCTCCTTAAAAAGAGAGCTTTTTATTTTAGCCAGTTAACTCATTATTTCCTAAAACTAAGTAGTATAAATGCTACAGAACTCATGTAATATTGAATATCCTTAATTGATAAAAACAGTTTGAGGGCTCTGTTTCACTTCATCCATAAAGTATTCTGCCCCTGTCTCATAAAAATTTCCAAGTGTTGCCTGATTTTTAACCACAATGCTCTTCATTAAAGAGCATCCATGATGCCCTGAAGTCTGATGTGTGAGTGAGTTTTGCTTGTTTCAAGTTAAATGACAGCTGAAATATTTCCATTTGGTTTTTATTTTCTGATTCTGTTGTGTCAGTGTCTAATTTGCAAAGTTACAAAGCTGATGATTTTGTTAAGTGTAACATCCATAGTCTGGCTACTAAGGTCCATCTAAATTAGAAATGAGTGCAGGTACTTAGTTTGATTGTTCAGCTGCCACCCTAACAGCTTCTGTATTTACCTGGTAGCTGCTGCTTTTATATGGATATTTTAATATACAGACATTTCCTACATAACATATTTTTATTTTTTCATTCATACATTTTTAACTGGAAGGTAGCTTCGATGCACTGAGGTAAGCCTATAAAGCATGAACTATTACCAGAGATATATTCGTTTTCTGTATGTTCCTGAAAGTTATCTAAACAAGGCTGTCAGGCAGCTTTTGAAGGGCTGCACAGACAGTTGCATAGGCTGCACACTGAACAATCTGAGGGGTCATCATGACCATGGTAGTCTATGTAAGTGGCACCCCTAGGATTGCACATTATTCACTTGTATGAGTATATGCAGTGCCTCCGAGAACACATGTTATCTAGGTGTGAACTCATGCTGCTCTAGAAAGTAATTCACAAGTAGCACAGATGAGGTGCTTTATTCAAGCCCCTCAAAACATATCTCAGCCCAGAAGAATAGTACTCATATTCATTGGTTCAAACATCTCCCATAAAAGGGGAAATGTGTATTCACATAGTCAAACCAAATGCAAAGAAATAAGAGAGATGTGCATTACATTTTTTCAAGACAGTACAGTATAGCAGTTAAGAGAAGGGAATTCTAGAATCAGTCTGATTGGATGCAAGTACCTGCTTCACTACTTATTAGCTTGTGTGACCCTGATCAAAGTATTTCATCTCTCTATGCCTCAGTCTCCTCATCTATAAAATGGCATAATAACAGAACCTACCTCAGAGCTGTTAGGAGGATTAAATGAGGTAATACATGTAAAATAGCTAAACCAGTGCCTGGCAATAGCAAACTATGTAAGTGTTTGGATTTCGCATTGGTTCTATTAGGTAAAAAAATCAAAGCAGAAAGAGGTCAGGGGTTTAAGAATTAGTGATGTATTCCAGATTGAAAATGAAGGCTCTTCATTAGGAGATATACCTAATGTAAATGATGACTTAATGGGTGCAGCACACCAATATGGCACCTGTTTACATATGTAACAAACTTGCACGTTGTGCACATGTACCCTAGAACTTAAAGTATAATAACAAAAAATATATATAAAAAATAAAAAAGTTATAAAAATAAATAATAAATAAATAAATAAATAAATAAAAAGAAAATGAAGGCTCTTGATTGACAGGGAAGTTTTCAGCAGACCAATCTGTTTTACAACTCAAGTTTCTGACAAAGTTAAAATCCCTGACTTAAAGTAATCATTAGGTCTGAAAAGCAAACTCGCACTCACTGAGTGTTACCACTATTGATGTGGCCGTCCTCACAGGGCACCGGGCTGGTGCATCGCAGCCTTCGGTGCCTCAGCTGACATTTACTGGCCACCTCTCCTCTTGGGTAGGGACGTACCTAGGGGACAAACGACTCCAGTTTACCTAATCAGCTGCCAATAAAACTTCAAATCCTACAAGGGAATAACTGCCCAAAGGCTCGTGCAGCCTGCCCTGGTGAGGTGTTTGCTGCTTTCATTCATATTCTTTAAATATCAGCTAATCCCTGGTGCATCGCACTCCCACCTTGGAAAATTATCTCATTCACTGCAGTGCAAACAGGCCCTGCTCCTGGTGCTATGAGAGAGAAGGAAGTGTTACAAAGATGAAAGCACCACGCAAAGTTTCCCAGGCTGGAGGGAGCCAGGACTATTCCCACAGTGTGAAGTGGGACAGCTAGAAACCAGAAAAAGTCCTGGCATGTTAATTTGCAGATGCTTTTTTATCTATTTCAATTCTCACGCAAGCATCCAGGAGATTTGATAAGCAGTTTTGATGTGGATTACAGTTTTAGATAGTAGAAAACACAACATACACAAGAAACATATTTTTAAAGAGAATTAAATATATGCAACATTCAAGCTTCTCTCACACCTACATCTAGCAATTCTAGAAAAGCGCAGTCCTACTCATAAAATGCTGGCACATGATGGTGCACACATTATCTAACTGTACCAAAATGTCCCACAGTACCTCTTGCAACCAATCACCTAACTAGTTCTCTTGGAAGAAATAAGATGGGGAGATCCCACTGGGGAAAACTGAAGTTTGTATCACAGAAAAATCCAGGTAAATTAGAGGTCTGACTAAACTAGGAATAGATAGGTTGTGTAAAAGAATCTCTGCAAAAAGCAGCCAAAAGACAAATGGGTCCCCTAATTTCATCTCTGCATGATGCTGACATTGCACTCACAATTCTCATTACCACTGGATTGTGCCAGAAAATCAGGAAGTGGTGCCCAAACCCTGTAACTCAACAGCTTAATAAAAATGCGTATGTTCTATTTTTAAATTAATCAACATCTGTGATTTTAGAATTTCTTCATCATAAATGCAATTAGTACCATACACTAGATCACATGTGTGGAATCTAAAAAGATGGAATAGGAGCTTTCAGTCCAATAATGGTACTTGTTCTAAATTTTTGCCTGATTATAATAGTCACATAAAAAATTCTATGTCTTATGAAAACAGAGAAATCAAAATCTATTTTATTCAGCCTTTACATGGTAAACAGGAGGAAACAGGTTTGGAGAGTTTACACACTGTACCCAAGGCTCTATCCCACTAAGAACTGAAGCGAGATCCCTGCTTATTTCATCTAAGAAAAATCAGAGTTCAAGGAAATAATTTCAATTCCTAGCACTGCTTCCTGACAGCAGAAGTCAGCTGTCTGTCAACCATCTGGCAGTTAAGTGATTAGTGAGTCCTACAGCTGAAATTCAGAGAATAGGAATACCTGCACTAGCTTTAAGTAAGTCCTTACTTAGCAGATGGTTAACACCAGTAAGTGCTGATGACCCCCATTCTTCCTCCACCAATCAGTGCAATGCAAGGCATCAATGTCACAAGTTGGTGACAGCTGATTACCACTGTAGTGAGTGAATTTTACCATGCAGGGTAGTGTGCTTACCTTCCCTACCTTGCAACAAGACTCCCCATGTGTTATGATTTCCATTGACTGTGGCTCACTCCACATGGGCAGTAGCTACAGAATAACAACAAATCAAACTGTTGGGGATGGGGGAGACAGAATCAGCAAAGAACATTTGCTGATACGTTGGCTAAAATATCACCATCAATTAATTAATGAGGACCACTGATGGTACATAGTCATGACTGGATGTTTCAGATGTGGACAGAAGGGTAACATAGGAGAAGAGTGGGAACTATCATCACCTTTTAGATTAAAACAGTGGTCCCATTTCTTGCTGGAACGAACACTGCGACTAATGTTCACTCCCTTCATCTGGATATGTTAGTAAGGTGTGCACGGACTATTAAGATTTTCCCATTTTTGGCTGCGCGCGGTGGCTCATGCCTATAATCCCAGCACTTTGGGAGGCTGAGGTGGGGGATCATCTGAGGTCAGCAGTTCGAGACCAGCCTGGCCAACACGGGGAAAACCCATCTCTGCTGAAAATATAAAAATTAGCCACATGTGTTCGTGGGCACCTGTAATCCTAGCTACTCAGCAGGCTGAGGCAGGAGAATCACTTGAACCTGGAGGCGGAGGTTGCAATGAGCCAAGATCGCGCCACTGCACTCCAGACTGGGCAACAAGAGTGAAACTCTGTCTCAACAACAACAACAAAAAAGATTTTCCCATTTCTAACCTCTGCTTTTAAAAAAGTGTACATTTATCACATTTGTCACTACCATATATTATTTTAGCTATAAACCATGGTATGCTAACTTAAGGATAGTAGAGAAAGAAGAAATATCATAAGTGGACATTTTCAGTCTCATTAAAAACTGAATTTTTTTTTAAAAAGCTGATCCTGCACAGCTATAATTTACTTTCCACTTACCTTAATGTAAGTCTCTAGATTTTCAAATCAAAATACAATTTTAAAGTTCCTAATATAATTGTTAGCAAAAAAGGTGAGGCAGTGTTTTTAAAATTATATGGAAACAGGCACTATTTCCTAAGATGTGAATGCATACGTTTTGGGTGTAGGCATTCGGTTCTGGGTGGGCTAATGGCCACTGCTGCCTGGGTTAGTATTTTCTCTTCCTCCAGCTCTAATCTAGGCAGAGCGGCCCTGGAGTGCCTAGTCTCTATGTGGGCCTGTGATGCTGACAAGATGACTGTGCAGGAGCCACAAGCCAACGCCTGGGAGAGCAGCCGCCGTGCGCATATGGCACATGCTCACTGGGATACAGACACCAGTTTCTCTTCGTAAGCATATTTCAGGTATTGGTAACGTTAGAGGAAAGCAAACTGCTTCTGTGTGCTATATGTTCAATAAATAAACTATCACAGAATGCAGATGAATCCACTTTGGGGACAGAATTATTTGTGCCCAAATAACAAGTAGGGAATGTTAAATATTTTGCAGGAGAAAAAAAAAAGCGTTCACTCAAAAATTGCTGAGGTGGGTACAGTATGTCGAAGAAGCGCTGACCAATTCCAGTGCTTTGGGATGCAGAGAAGGGAGGATCGCCTGAGGTCAGGAGTTCAAGGCCAGCCTGGGTAACACAGTGAGAGGCTGTCCCTACAAACAAAAAATTTAAAATTTTTTAAAAATTAAAAATGTAAAAGATTTAAAAATTTAATTTAAAAAATTTTAAATATTCAAAATTTAAAAATTAGAGACCACACTGTCTCCACAGGCACGGTGGCATATGCCTGTAGTCCCAGCTACTTGGGAAGCTGAGGTGGGACTGCTCGCACCCAGGAGTTCAAGGTTACTACTGTGAGCTATGATCACATCACTGCACTCCAGCCTGAGCAAGGGACGGAGTCCCTGTCTCTAATGTGTGTGTATGTGTGTGTGTATGTTTAAATATATATAAGAAGTGACCTCCAGAGGGGGAGACTAACCTTACTCTACGTGACTCAAACCACCACTATCAGGGGGCAGATCTGAAATTTGGCTCTGAAATTCCTGCTGTACTTCCCACTGTCCCATAGATAGGAGCGGCTCCTAACACAGCCTACTCAACAGACGAAACTTCTTAAATGACTATTTTTAAAATTGTGAGAAGAGTACTAGTGAGTGAAATTTCAACACCATATAAACTCAATGGGATCTCACATGTATAAGACTTTTTCTACATGGCTGGTGAGAAGTTGAAAAGCAAAGAGTAAGAAAGTGAAGCTGGAGACAAAGGCCTTCTTGGCCCCTGGAACAGGCCTGTGGTGCTCCAGGGTGGACTCGCCTGCCTCGGCCAACCAGCAAGGAGCCAAACAGGGACTGGACACATTACAGGCACTCTGCAGGAAATGAGTTTCCTCTTCCAGTCAAATTAAGGCTGATCGAAGAGAGCTCCCTGCATTTTCAGCATAACCCAAACATAGGAGGTTCTGAGAATGACAATGACTCTGGGCTCAGCAGGGCCAGCAAGGAGGGGCCCTGTGAGTGCCAGCCCAGGCTGGCACCCGGCGATCTGGCTCCAGAGAAATGCCGTCAGGCTGATATGCTTTCCTCAGCTCCTCCAGGGAATTCTGTCAAAAACACAAATCTTGCAGGCTCAGTCAAATGCTAAATTTAAAGAAATATGGGATCAGATAACAACTCTGGTGGCTTAACTATGTGCTTCTCAATCAAGAGCCACGTCTTTCTGGCACCGCACAGCCGGTGCCCAGAATACATTTGTTAAGGGAACCAATGAATGAGCAAACACAAACACACAGCTGTTTAGGAAATTCCTGAATGCCAAGCTCTTCTCTGGGTCCGGGATGAAGTGGATCTGAAGGGTGGGTAGAGAGAGCTCATCATTTTTAATATAATTTGATGCACTTGTTACTTTTCAGAGATTTTTTTTTTTTTTTGAGACAGAGTCTCAATCACTCTGTCACCCAGGCTGGAGTACAGTGACGCGATTTTGGCTCACAGCAACCTTTGCCTCCCAGGTTCAAATGATTCTCCTGACTCAGCCTCCAAAGTAGCTGGGATTACAGGCCTGTGCCCCTACACCTGGCTAACTTTTGCGTTTTTAGTAGAGATGGGGTTTCACCATGTTGGCCAGGCCGGTCTCAAACTCCTGACCTCAAGTGATCCACTTGCCTTGGCCTCCCAACGTGCTGGGATTAAAGGTAATTTTCATAGATATTTTAATTACATGAAGAATAGCTACACTAAGAATACCTTTGCTGTATTCTTACAGCTATTTACAAGGCAATTGTGAAATGATCTCCGTTTTCTCCTCTGAAAATCAAGGAGTTAAAATTAAATATGCAACATCTCTGTCTTCAACACTCCAGGATTTCATATGCAAAATATAACACAGCTCTGAGTAAACAGAACAGTCATTAATGGTCCGAGGGTTGATGATGAGGAGTGACGGCAGCTCTGTAACCTAATTTAGAGTAAGCAGTACCTGATACTTAATTTTTAAGTGAAAAGAGGCTACCATGCATTTCTATGTCATCAGCAATCACTCAGGGAGAGGACCACACGCTTTCTCAATAGGTGCAAGTATCCTCCCAGTCGTATCTTTCGAAGATTAAAGAAACAAAAATTGGGTGAGCTACTAAGCAAAACAATCTAGAATTCATTTGGTACAATACATCTTGCATTTCAAACCCAGACAGTCCCTGCTTGTGTCACACATTGCTGATGCCTATCTGTTCAGCTGACAGACTCCAAACAAAGAAAAGTAGCCTCAGAGATGAAGCGTTAACTGCAGTGGGGGAAGGAGAAAGCGAAAATCAAGATAGTCAGGTATGACGGCCCCAGACAACAAAGAGAAAGAGAGAAAAGTAACGGCTGTTTTCCAATTCTAATTAAGTTAGGAAACAAGTCAGAAAACATTGCCAAAGACAGTACTCACTGAAAAGAGATGCCACTAAAAAAGCTAAACAGATTGTGAACAATACTTTTCGTGAAAAAAGAATTTCATCATCATGACTGATGTATGCAACCTAAATTGGAAAACTTTTTTTTTTTAAAGAGACAGAGTCTTACTCTGTCGTTCAGGCTGGAGTGCAGTGGCACTATCAGCTCACTGCAGCCTCCAACTCCTGGGGCTCAAGCAATCCTCCTGCCTAAGCTTAACTGAGTAGCTAGGGTTATAGGCGTGCACCACACACTAGGATAATTTTTTATTTTT
Organism: Pan paniscus; assembly: GCF_029289425.2. NCBI lineage: Eukaryota > Metazoa > Chordata > Mammalia > Primates > Hominidae > Pan > Pan paniscus. The sequence continues at coordinate 73,735,531 of NC_073256.2, read as the reverse complement.
TTTTTTGTGGAGACTGAGTCTCACTATGTTGCCAAGCTGGTCTCAAACCCCTGGCCTCAAGCAATCCTCCCAATTTGGCCTCCTAAAGTGTTGGGATTTCATAAGCCACCATTCTAAGCTCCAAATTGGAGGACATTTTAATTAAAAAAAAAAACAAACAAACAAACCAAAAAAACTTCCTTTTAGAGAGAAGGCAAGTAAAAATTATATATTAATATATAAAACCTCAAATCACTAAAAGTACTGTTTTTAAAAAGATAATCCTATGTAACAATAAGAATGCATTTACTATAGATAGTAGGTTTGTAGGTTGATCAGCTTATAGACTATGTAAAAAAAAATTTAACATACTTGTACCTTAACGGCATTAATACATGAAGGGTCTATCAATACTTTGATGTTTTCAAACAATCTGAAAAACCAAAACACACCATCCGATGTTCTTCCCCTTTACTCAAACACTGAAACAAGGTAAAAAATAATAAGTATGATTGGATAACAATAAGGGAAACTCATTCCGGGAAAATCTAAGTTTATATTACCAAATTTCACAAAACCAGTATACTCTTGTACTTGGAGAAGAAAAATTCAAATTCTTAGGGTTTGAAGAGGTTGAAGAACTGTATACTACTACATATTAAAATACACTCATGCTTAAGGGGTTTGCTCTTCAATGGTACTCAAGTCAGATCAATACCTAAAGCAAATAAGGAAGCAAACTCAATTACAGCTGAAGTCCAAAATCAAATCACACCTCTGGGAAGTGTGTATGTGTGCACACATGTGTTTGCATGTGCATACGTGTGCAAGAAGAGTGGGGGTTCTCACTAATCTATCCCATTCAGATCAGCACCTTAACTACTCTTTGGTTTTCAGAAACTTTCACTTGGCATGATTACAAATTTTGAGAGGTGGCTGTATTATTCTTACCAGCTTAATCTCATGACAAATCCTAACCTGTGGGCAACCATGAAATAAGGCAAATTTACTTTAAAAAGTCAGTGATTTTTAAGACTGCTGATGTCTACTGTTGGAAAGAAGAACACTTAGCAAGTTCAGTTTTAGATTTCCACCATGAGGAATGGTATTATCAAGTAAGATAATAAGTCTTGATTTCACACAGAATATAAAATGTCTGGCTGAGCCTGGCTCTCTCCTGTGAAATGCAAACAGACTTGCTGAAATTCAGGCGTAATACTGTTCTCTGCCAGAATATAATGATGTTAATAGAGACAGAATGTTTTCATCCCAAATTAGCTGAGAAAAGATGTAGCAAAGGACACTGATAAAACCACTCGAAGAGGTGGACTTAAGTCAGCATGAGAGACGTGGCACCATGATTCTGAAAGAGAGGCTGCCTACACCTTCCCTTGGTGTGTAACTGATATAAGGGTCTACAGGAATACAAGTCACAACTGCAGAAACAGCAAGTGTAGTAGCATTATTGCTTCACATCAGGACCTCCTCCACAGAGGCCCGGGCTACTGCATAGGGAGTGCTGGGAGAACAAGAACGCATGGGGCCTTGCACAAGGTCAGTCTCATAAGGAGGAGGAGTCGGGGGTGGTAAGAAAAGGAGGGGGAAGGGGCAAGCAGGGAAGGAGGGCAGAAGGAAAGAAGAGACAGATGACTCCAGCCCATCGGCATCCTAAACTTAGCATAGAGCAAAGAACTAGTATCACTATCACTGCACTCAAATGCACATGTTACTCCCACTACAATGTCTTTCTTTATAGTTTAACTGTACTGCTAAAGGTAAATTTGAAAAGTCATCATATTCTCAGCATTCTAACAAATGGGTTTTCACATCTTCAATTCCTTTGCTGCATTTTCAATTCAGTTCCCATCTGTACTGAGCATGCTTAATGCCAGGCCTGGGTGCTAAGATAACAGGACAGGTCTCTATGGCCAGGAGGGCTCAGACACATTCACTTTCTAAGGTGACTTACAGTGAATTATGCATACTCTTTTCTTTAAAACACATTTTTAAGCCAAGTAATGTCATTAGTTTCAAGTGTACGAAAAACAAATGTGTGAAACAAATGGTAAGAAAATTCTCTAATATACCAAGGATTCAAATGTGTCTTTAGTTCAAAGTAGAGGAAAATGAATGCCAAAGTTTGTTAAACACATCTCATTTAATTTAGGTATGAGATGATAAGGTCAAACGTTATTAGATTTCAATTTTCTTGCTTTAATCATTTCATAACAACCATATACCATAAGTGAGCATTCTCCAGTATACTTCCCATTTAAGGATGATAAAAAATATTGTCTAATGAGAGAACAAAATAATTACTGCTATCTTTATTCTTAAGTTGATTTTTAAATTTCATAAAAATCCAAGAATATACTGCCTTTTATATTTTAAAAGTAGCACCTAATAAGAATAAAAGGATTTTTGGACACATAACTCTTGACTATTCACTCTAGTAGTCAATCATAACCAAAGCCTTTATGAATGAGCCTTTGTGACCAAAGTTTAGACAATGACTTAAACTAACGATGAGATGACTGAACTTGCGGCCATTCTTCCCTACTACTGTTAGATATTCCCCCACACTCTGGGTCACAATATCTGTCCCATTCTGAACACATTTGCTGATAGTGCTATTTTTACTTTACCATTATCACGGAGGGCTCTCAGTTACAGAGTATGCACTATGTGCCCAGCACAATGTATTTATATACACCACCTCAGTTAATGCTTACAGCAACCCTCAGAAGTAGGTATTATCTCCATTCTGCAGAAGATCACAGTACATAAGCTACTAACATACCTTAAACACTTCTCATGTGCCAGCTCATGTAGCAACTCACATTCCTAACAACAATCCTATGATCTGGGCACTATCATAATTCTGCTTTCCCATCAAGTAAACAGCTTTCCCAGGGCTGTACCTATTGCACATGGCAGAGTCCACGTCCTGACACAGGTCCTTCTAACATTAAAGCTCAAACTCTTACCCTCAGCACTGAGGAGTGTGGCTCTCCAGGACTGCTCTCTGTCACTAGACATGAGAAGAATTGAAACAATGGACAGGAAAGGGGCCAGGGCTGGTTTGGGCAGAGCCAGACCTTCCGACCTGTAAGTGAGCTGATAAATCCAGCTGGGACACTCCCCCTGCCCAAGTTTTCCTGAAGGAACTCACCATAAGAAAACAGAAGCCTTGCTTCAAAGCTGGCAACTCAATGATACCCGGAGCACAAGACCCAAATGACAGGGTTTCTGAGTGTCCAGGGCACTAGGCATTCCAGGATAACAAGCCTTGGTCTAGAAAGATGCACCATGTCCATTCAGTGGTCATCTGTCCCTTAGTTACCGCAGCCCACTGTGTCCCTCGGCCATAGTAGGCTCTGGACTACTGATTTTGTTACTCAGGCTCTTGGTTACCCAGGCCTGTTTCAGGAGGGACTGCTGGAATTTACGGCAAAATTGTTTTGGGATATAGTGGTGGGCATCCAGTGATGGGAGGGCTCAATTCCAAGGGCGCGTGGGGAGGTTAACAAAGGCTACCAGGGAAAGGTAGTAGGAGGGCCGAGCCTGAGACCAGCAGCAATGCTCTGGCATCCCAGGACGGAGGCAGGAAGCCAGGGTAAGAGGCGGTCAGCAGGAGGAAGACGTGTGGCAATCAACTGACTTGCAGCCGACAGCTTAATGACAGATGGAAACACTGTGAAAAATAAAACTATTTTTTTTCCTTTTTAATAATAGCCATTCTGACTGCTGTGAGATGGTACCTTGTTGTGGTTTTAATTTGTATTTCTCTGATGATTACTGACATTGAGTATTTTTTCATGTTTGTTGGCTGCTTGTATGTCTCCTTTTGAGAAGTGTCTCTGCATGTCTTTTGCCCAGTTTTTACCAGGGCTATTTGGTTTTTTGCTTGTTGAAATCATTTATGCTCCTTCCACAGAGGAAAGGGAAGGATTATTGTTGGTGGGAATGTAAATTAGTTTAGACACTGTGGAAAGTAGTTTGGAGACTTCTCAAAGAACTTAGAACTACCATTTGACCCAGCAATCCCATTATTGGGTATATAACTGAAGGAAAATAAATCATTCTACCAAAAAGACACATACATTCACATGTTCACTGCAGCACTATTCACAATAGTAAAGACACAGACTCAACCTAGGTGTACATCAATGGTGGACTGGATTAAAAAAATGTGGTACATACACACCATGGAATACTACAGAGCCATTTAAAAAATGCAATCACGTCCTTTGCAGCAGCATGGACATGGCTGGAGGCCATTATCCTAAGTGAATTAATGCAGGAACAAAAAACAGCATGTTCTCACATATAAGTAGGAGCTAAACATTGAGTACACATGGATATAAAAATGGGAGCAAAAGGCACTGGAGACTACTGGGAACTTCCCCCTGGAGTTACAGGGGGAAAAGGCTGAAAAACCTATCGATGGGGTACTATGGCTGCCACCTGGCTGATGGGATCATTTATATCCCAAACCTCAGCATCACACAATATACTCATGTAACAAACCTGTACGTGCACCTCCTGAATTTAAAATAACAGTAGAAATTATTTTTTAAAATGAAATCGATGTCTCAAGAGCCACATTGGAGTGGATTTACCACAGAAGTTCTCAGCTTAGGGAGAAGTTCACCACTCCTGCCCACCACCCAAGATAAGGGTGTTCACCTTGCCACACGAGTCCAAGTTCTCTATGGAACACTGGAACAATTAATGCATTCCTAACACAATGGGAGGTGAGCGCTCTGGACTACAAAGTGACTACAAAACACCATCAAATAAACCAAGTGCATAGGTGTGCCAGTGGCCCCCAACTCATAGACATCATTATTTAGATTAACAAAGGCCAAGAACAAAAATAAGTCACAATATTTACCAGAAATTATGAAGTCATATTTACCCCAATACTTTCACTCATAGGGTTAAGGCATTTAATACAGACTGAACACCTGAACATTAGTATGTGCATGGAGAAAAAATAATTAAAGAATGTGCACCTAAATCTAACCAATATTTTCTCTGGAGAGTGGCTTTTGAGTAGAAAGTTGCATTCTGTGCTACCTATCTGTAACATTTATTTGTTTGCAATATTTACATTATGTTAATAATTAAAAATATATATACTAGGTCCCATGTCCAGTGAGAATATTCACATATTCAGTAGTTGGGGAACAGTACACTGTTTCTGTTTTACTTATCCCCATGAGTGATTATAATTCTAACAGTCCCAATTGGGGAAGTTAAATACCCACTGAGTGTTCAGAATTCTCAGGTAAAAAAGCCACTGCAAGTGAGCACCCAGGCAAGTTCAGAGAGGGCTGGGAGAAGGGCATGCATTTCAAGGCCAGTGGGGATAGTGGAGGTGGGGCAGGTGCCGAGATCAGCCTCAGCCGAACCAATGGCAGAGCATCTGCCCCCCAGCAGCCGGCACAGAGGCTGGGGAGCGAGTTCTACAAGGATGGTTTTTGCCAATCTCCCCATTCCTGCCAGGGCATGGGAAGTTGGAATAAAGTGTGTGTGCTTAGAACAGTGACCAGCACAGGGCAGAGTCCACAAAAGTTTGCTAAATGAATATGAAAAGGAAGGGGGAGGAAGGGAGAGAAGAAAGAAGGAAGGAGGGAAGGGAAAGTATTTAAGAACGAAAAAGGTGGGAAAAATTGGGGAATACCTAAATTCTGCTCAACATATAAAGGATCAAATTTACTTTATAACCAGATTTCTACATGATTTTAATAATAAATTTTTAATGTAATTACCTTTTATTTCCTTTTCAGGACTTACAGAGCTTGGTAGTTTCTAATTCAAGACGTAGATAGAACAAGAATGCTGCTGTGGATGTCCAATTTGGAGATTTCTAAGAGGAAAAAGACGAAGATTAAAAATTATGCTGGAGAATAAAAGTGATTAAAAGGTATCATTAAAAAGAAATTGTTTTTCCTTGAATCACAGACATTATATTTATCTAAGGATAAACTGGGTTCAAAGCCCGTTTCTAATTCAGCTGCTCCAGGAAACTAAAACTGATTCCAAAAGGAAACAAAAATCAAAGTATGAGGCCAACTTCATGTATTCAATGGAAAACAAACTAAATGAGAGCCTGCGTATCGCCATGAGCCTGGGGAACCCCGGCTTTGCACTGCTTCATACTCAACATCCCAGAAAGGATGTGTCACTCCTTCTAACTCACAGAATCATGCAGGAAATGATGGAGCCTCCTCACAAACAACTGCAAAACTGGCTAGGAAAACAGGTACGCTGTCCTCCAGAAACATCGTTAATGTTTGCAAAGGGAGAAGATATCACAAGACAGGTCTAGTAGCTCCTTCTGTCCTCCAAATGCAGTTCAGACCCAAGGTCACGAACAAGCACATGTTTCCGCTGGTCCTGGACTTCTTTTTCCTGGATTGAGGACAGATCTTGATGGCCTCAACAGTCCCAAATTTCAAGTACAAACTATTTCATTATCAGCAAAAATTAACATAGACTGGACCGAAAAATGACTCCTTTTTACAAACGGGGAAAGAAACGGAGACTCCTGGAGGAAAGCCGCTTCTGCTGGACATGTTCTGCTTTCGCTGCACTTGGAGATACTGGGACGAGTCATGAAAGTGATGGTTATCGGGACAGCTGGCAATGCTAAAGAAAATACTGTGTTGAAAATCTTAACCATCTTCTCCTCCAGCATCTGCTTTTGTCAGATACCATCAGTCCAAATGACTGCGTCTTTGTTTACTCAAAAGCAGGAGCCAACAGACAGGGAAGGAAGTGTCCTGTCTGCAATAGATATCTTCTTTATTGAGATTTACTGTATATTTTGCAGGTTTATACGAGGAACCAAGAGAAAAATATTTTAAGGAGGCACTTGGGACTCCAACAGATAATGGCTAAAAAACTACTTCATTAAGATCTATGCCAGCGTCCTCAGCACTATCATCGCCTTTCTGGAGCGATGTGTAATGAATGATACACTAAACACTTATTAGGAAGGCTGTAAATCCTGACCTAGATTTTCTATTGCTTCAAAACAATACAAAGAAAGCCTGAAAATGCCCATTTAAATAACAACTAAGATTGATACTTTCCACTCACTTTCAAAACTTTCAAAACAGCCTACTTTCTCCTGTCCCATTACCTAACAAGGTTCAACAAGAACATAGAGTAAATTAGTATTAGATTAAAATAGAAATATAAACTCCAAGTTCCATGGTTCTTTTTATTGCTTTAATACCTGAAATTTAAGATAGTATTTTATTTGCCTGCTGAAGTATATGGGATTTCCAGAAACTCAAATTAATGAAATCATGTGCTGTTATTATGTTAGAGAAATATTGATTTAAAATATATTTGGGCCCATATTAATTTGATTGTGACCCATATAACAAAGCAAAAGGTTCTGTATTTTAATATTTTGCAACCAATATTTTTTGTCTTGGCCAAAAATTATATCTAAAATCCCTGTTCATTTTTCTCATGATTTTTGCCTTATCCTTCTCACATTTTTGAAGGGAGAAAATAGCAAAGAGCTGAACACTTACTAGAATGAATTCACAGATAGAAAAGTCACTCAACTGTGATTAAGACAGGGAGTAATACCACATATGGAGAACTTCAAGATTGGATTTATCTTCAAAGTTGCCATGTGAAATCAAAACGATCCTAATACAAATAACTTATAGCACAGATGCTTGAAACTTAGGGATCATATGGTCATCTGCTCCAGTTGACTCATTTCACAGATGAGAAAAAGAAAGCCCAGAGTGGTTAAGTGACCACTTCAAAGTCACACAGCTAAGCCAGCTCCAGATTCGCAGGTTTTCTAGGTGTAAATCCAGTGCTCTATTAGATCATAGCAGATCTTTAATTTCCTAAATAACCTCTTAAGAGATTACAATTTCATCTATTTTAGTGTAAAACAAAAAAAATCATTTTTAATCAGCATGATTACAACATCACAAGTCAACTCAACTTGCTGTCAATATAACCCACTGTTAAAAGTTATCAAGGGCATACGCTGCCTTTTGTCCCACTGATAAAGCTAGATTAAAATATGAATGCCCATGAGAAATCCAAAATGAAATTTGGGATATTCTTAGGTTGTCTAACCTAGATAAATTTAATACAAAAAGAGTATATAGTTTCCCTGTCTTATTCATAGTCAGATCATAATCATAGGTTTGCTGCAACACATTTTCAAGTCGATTTATAGAGTCTCTCAAGCAAAACGTAGGTGTTCTATACTCAAAGCTCACATAAGCAGTTTTGAAAGCAGAATTTCAAAATGATTTAGTATTAGTTCTATCAGTTCAGACTGAATTCGTATTCACTGAAACCCTAGAATCACTGCAGAGCACTTGGGTCACCCAGGTCAGCAGCTTATTAACAACAGTCATGTGTTGACTCTCCCATTATTTATTGCTGCACAGTGCTAGGTTCATGAGAACCGAAAAGGACCAGATGGTGTCCTGCCCACTGTGGGCTGATGATGGAGGTCACCAAGGAAGGCCTTCAGAGCAGCACTGGAGTTAAGGTTTGCACGGGATGAGAGTGTAACTGTGAGTGTGTCTTTAGATGGGTAGTTAGTAAATCCACATGCGGTTTTCCTGGGGAATGTGAACTGACAGATTCCGCAGAAATAAAGAGTATGTGAAAGGAAGCAAGGTAAGATAAATGAAATCTGGCCAACAGATGACAGAAGAACTCCTCTACGCATGCCCAAAAAAGCACACATGCACACACACGGTCAGGAAACAAAACATCCAATAAGAAATACTCCTTTCTAGAAACCGTGAAAGCAACGAAATATTTTCCTTATATTTCTTTTTATAAACTCACTATTGATATTAAGACTAAGTGCCAAACAACCATATTAAGGGGGGAAAAAGGACAAGATGTCCATTCCAACACATTTCAATAAAGAAAACAAAGAGATGCCAAGTAAACACAGGAAGAGATCTTCAACATAATTAATCAGGGAAATGCAAAATAAAACCTTAATGAGATACCACTACATACCAAATAAGATGGCTAATTTTAAAAGGTTTCAAAATATCAAGTGTTACCAGGCGCAGTGGCTCACGCCTGTAATCCAAGCACTTTGGGAGGCCGAGGTGGGCGGATCACCTGAGGTTAGCAGTTCAAGACCAGCCTGGCTGACACGGTGAAACCCTGTCTCTACTAAAAATACAAAAAATTAGCCAGGCGTGGTGGCAGGCGCCTGTAATCCCAGCTACTTGGGAGGCTGAGGCAGCAGAATCACTTGAACCCAGGAGGTGGAGGCTGTAGCGAGCCGAGACCGCGGCACCGCACTCCAGCCTGGGCAACAAGAGCAAAACTCCATCTCGAAAAGGAAATATAAAGTGTTTATAAGGATATGAAACAACTTGGTTCTCCTACAATGATTGTTGGAAATTCAAAACGTTACAAGCACTTTGAAAACTAATTTGGCAGTTGCTTATAAAGTTAAGCACATACGATATGACCCAGCAATGCTACTACTAAGTATATACCCAGGACAAAATTTAAACACAGAGATTCCACACAAAGATTTGCACAAGAATGTTCACAGCAGCCTTATTCATAATAACTCCAAACTTGAAAGAATCCAAACGTCCATCATCTGGTGATTGGATAAACAATTTGTGGTATACCACACGAAGGAATACTACTCAGTAATAAAAAGGAAATAATTACTGATATATACAACAATGTAAAGCAATTTCAAGAGGATTATACTATGGAAAAGAAGCCAAACACAAAAGACTACACGTATGATCGCATTTATATGAAATTTTAGAGAAAGGCAAACTGGAGCAATAGAAAGCACATCAATGATTGGCACAGTCACAGTGTGGGGGAAGGGACTGACTGCAAAGACGCCCGACAGAACATGCAGGGTGATGGAGATGTTCTATTTCAAGATTGTGGTAGTGGGTGCATAACTGCCATATTTGCGAAAATACATTAAACCATACACTTAAAATCAGTAAATTTAGTTATATATACATTGTAACTCACAAAAGTGCTTTAAAAAAAAAACCTCAGTGTTCCCATCTTTTAATATTCACGAACTTCCTCAATCAGCCCTGGGACTCCTTCAGTGGATGGTACTCAACATCTTCAAATACTTAATAAGGATTATAGCAATCAATGATGGCTAAGTATCTGGAGACCACAAAAAAGAAAAACCAAAAATCAACAATACTGCTTATACGGAAACTAAATTATTCCATTGTTCTACAACTTCTAATAAGTTGTGACCTTACAATAGATTTCCAAAATGTATTCTAATCCTATTTAGTCTACAATAAATTTATTCAATGTAAAGGGATAAACTTTCTAAAACTCTTGATAATCCATGGAGAGTGACATACAGGAGAGGGAAGATGTAGCCCAAGGTCCCTGGGTTTTTGGGTAAACACTGTGAAAGACTACCCACTTGTCCCTGTTGCACCTTGAGTTCGTGTTCTTTTAAAAAGTTCCAAGAAGAAACTCAGCCCCAGAAAAACAAAAAACAGTTGGATCCAGGGATGTCAGAGTTGGAGATAAACTTTGACAAACTCTCCTCATCACCATACTAAAAACCCTGCCTGAGGAGGAATTTATTTGCAATTTTCTATACATGTGACCTATGTAGAAGCATGACCATATGTAGAAGCTTGATTGTATGTAGAAGATTGATAATATGTAGAAACATGACCAGAAGCTGCATCTGCACTACCTTTACCTCTTCATACAATGATAGCTAACCAGCCTAATGAAAGCGCTGTTTTCACCATAGTTAGGGAAGGCACTGCTCTGGGAACTATCCTGGTGTCCATACTTCTTGCAAGTAATACAATCCCCTTGTTAAATCCAGTTGTGGTCATGGGACTTTCACACACCAAGAAATTGAACCCACCCATAAGACAGGCTTATCAAAGTGATTACAGATGATTCAAGGTTGACAATGACTAAAATGATATACAATAGAATCACGATTCCAAATGTGCTAAGCTAGAACAATTTCATAGTACTAATACCAAGTGCAGGTCAAAATAATAATCAAACTATATTTATTCAACACATATTTCCTGATGGGCTGGCATGTGTTAGTCACTATACTAGATGGAAAAGGACACCAAGATTAAGTAAAAAAGAGTCCTTGCCCTTACAAAGTTCATCATCCAAAAAAGGTAAGTAATGCAATTCACAGTAGAAGCTCAAACTATTTTATGTGAAAAAAGCCTGCAAGTTTGAGTTTATCACTCAGCTGTTAGCTATGGCAGAAATACTAGAGAAATTATAGGCTGCACTATCAGAAGCATTGAGTTCAGTACAAATATATACAAGCACTACCCTGTACTCAATGGGTTAACCCATGTAGCAGGGGTAAAGGGGATGTTCTATTATGTTGTGAATGTGCTCATTACAAGCCCTCTTCTAAAGCCCAGCTGAAGGTGCCAGAATCTTGTATAGTGTTGCTAACCCCCACTGCTAAGTCCCTAAGATGATGCATGAGTCTGGAAAGACCATGGACCTCCTGCACAATCCAAGTTGATAAGATCTAGCAGATCCTGAGAAACTGAGGCATGGGTGGATAGGACATGGACCTAAAAATATTTACATCAACTAGGGAAGTGCCTGTCATGTGGAGGAAGAGACATCATTCTGAGTAGCAGAAGTTATAGAGAAGTTATACAGCTCATGATAAGAACATCCTGGCAATTGAACAATCTCAAATCTGAATGGACTGCCTGCTAAGGTAGGGACACCTGGCCGCAGCTACAAATTTAGTAATACTCTCATCCTAAATTAATCTCAGTGTGACACTCAGGTCATTACCATCACCTCACAACCTGTCTCCCAACACCAGCCTTTCAGCAAAATTAATCTTTCTCATATCCAGTTGTGACCATGCCCTCCTGCCCTCATGCCTGTAATTTTTACACTTTCACTGCTCCTCATCACCTACAAGATCAAGGCCAAACATTTCTCAGGATGGCAGACAAGGTTGCTATGGATGGAGTCTCATCTACCAATGTCCCCATTTGCTGTGTTCCAGCTATTCAGAGGCACTACAGCACCCTCTCATCAGGCCATGCTTCTTCTTGCCTTCCCACTGTGCACATGCTACCTACTGTCTGAAATAATACCCCTGTCTCCTGCTGTGAGTCTGGAGACTTTCGGCCCATGCCCCCCTAGTTCAGACAGTGCTGCCTTTGAGAAACATTCCCTTGACCTCCCTGAGCTTTGACCACTTCTCCCCTTCATGCCCATGGTGCCTTGCTCATCTCCACGAAAACATTTGCCCCAGATATAAAGGTTAGTTATAGCTGTATCTCGTCACTAAACCACAAACCCCTGCCTGGTTATCTTAATCACTGGGATATGGCCCAGGATGTGACACTTCGTAGATATTTTTGAATGAGTGGGATTCCAAGATAGTAAATTAGCCATGTTGTTTATGTCCTGTCTGCAGTGTATCAACGTGGGTTATGCAGCAGATATAGTGTAAGCCCAGGCAAATACCATTATTATAAGTCTACAGAAGATAGAAGGTGAGCATCTCTCTAAAGGATCCAGGCTGCCTTAAGTTGGGATATAACATAAGAACCAAAATGATTAGCTAATATACTCTCTTTGGCATTCTGAAATCAACTGAGTTCAAAGCCTGCCTCCATGGCACTATGTGACCTTGAGCAACTAACTTAACCTCCTGGTCTGTAAAAAGGTAATTATAGCCCCTTCCTGCAAGGGTCACTGTGAGAATCAAATAACAATTTATTATAAAAAAGTGGGCAAAGGAATAGGCACAGGGCACACACTCACTCAATGCTGGCTGACTGTTCAGCAGCAGCACTGAGTAAGGCAGAGTTGTGTTAAGTCCTGGCCACTATTATTCATAACGTACCTTGGACAAATCAAGTTAGGCAATTCATTTTTTCATCAACAAATAGAAATAATGCCTATTTTGGAGGAATGTATGTCAACAAAATAATATATGTAAAAATGCCAGGCACAGAAGGGTCACTTAATAAAGTTCTTTCTATCTCCCTTTTTGGTTATGGATCATTGATTTCCCAACAATTGGAAAATTTTCCTTTTCTTTCCAAAAAAGGCAGGCTTATACAATTAGAGACATCTCTCTGAGGTTCAAACTAGTAAGACCAAAATCACCTCTCTATAATGCTCCTCACATGCTATGGAAAAAGACAACTTAAAAAGAAGCCTTTTATGTATTCTAATTATTTATTTTTATTTGGACCGAGTTGAAACAGATCTGTATATTTCTCTGGGTTTTACAAAAAAAAAAAAAAAAGCACACTGAAAGTTTCATTAAATTTACTCAAATGTAGCCCATCACTTTTGTTCATTGATTCTCTATAAACAATAACATTCAGCAAATCCATATATGGTCAAAGAAATGTTACGCCAAGATAGAAATTCTGGAAAATGCCATGATGGAAAAATCTGTAAGTGCTTAGTACAATGTCAGTGTCACAAAATCTTTTTAAGGATAAATATACTTGGTTGCAAATTAAAGATAAATACACCTGGTGGCAAAGAATACAGCTTTTTAAAAAGAGTGCTACACAGCTCACATTTTCATTTTTTAACACTCCTAAAAATGGTACTCAGACACGGCTTAGTATACAAATACATGTTTTCAAAGCTAGCACATTACTGACTGGATATGATCTAATTAATAATGTTGTCATTTTCCACGATTTCAATGATTTTGAGTCAATAGCTGGAAATCCTAACTCATCTAGAAAAGAAGAATACAATAACAAAGCAAACACAGAGTTTATAGTAAAGTTCCCAGCCAACATGTGAGCAGCAGCTAGATGGGACTACTATTTAGATCCCCATGTATGAATGTAAACAAGGGTAACTCTGTATGTTCTGTGGGACTACCATGCTATTCTAGGCAGGAGAGAATGGTAGGGCCACCTTCCTTAAAATCGTTTGAACTTGTGCAGGACCTGAGATTCACGAGTCCAAAACTATATTGAAAAATATTTATTTTTTCATTAGCCCAGTTTTTCCAAAGTCACTGTACTTTTTTGTCCAGCAGAAACTGTTGCAAAAAAAACATGTATTTTGTAGCTGCTCAGTTTTACATGCAAAATCCTTTATTAGCTGACATCATAAAAAATACTTATTTAAAGTAAAAACATAGGGGTAAGGAACTCACAAAAACCTAAAGTAGAAAGCACTTCTCTTATCTGGAGGCTGATCTTTTAAATTATTATTTTTAAATGACTATCTATTAAATCACTCACTGTGTTGCTTGAAAAATAAAAATAAAAATTATGTAATAGTACTTAAGTAACCCTAGAATACCATGCCAAGAAATTAAGTCAACAAATTTCTTTTCCACTATGATTATAAACTGGCAGTTTTCCATCCTTCCAAGTATTAGAGAGTTCTGATGAAGTTTATCTGTCTTTAAATTTTTTTTCCTTAAAAAATTAGTCTCCACAATATATTCAACATCAGATGCAGGGACTCTAAGTCTCATATAATCTGTTTGAAAGACACACAGGCTGCTGGGGCTCATCACCTGCGAGGGCAGGGCTTTCCCACACTGTTTTTCTGCCCCTGGAGAGACTAATCACTGTCTAACAACCCCCTGGGTTTGGGCTTTCTTGTCTAGAAGTATAATTGGAGCCTTCTTCAAGTGCTTTCCAGAGCAGGTGGCAATGATTTCAGGCCAAAGAATTTCTACTTTTGGCCTTCCCTAAGAAAAGCTATTCATCTCCTTAATAAGCAAGTGTAGAACAATGCCAATATCAATACTCATGTTTTCTGCTATTCTACAAAAATTAAGCATAATGTTAGTAAAACCAAACAGAATCCACTGGATACTTTTTTTAAAGGCTGAAATATAAATTTTATTGAGACATCATGTTTTATATTATTAAATTTTTAAAACTGAGGTAAAATGTATATAATGTAAAATTGACCATCTTAACCATTTTTAAGTATACAGTTCAGTGGAGTAAGTACTATCACACTATTGTACAACCATCACCACCGCCCATCTCCAGAATTCTTTCATCTTGCAAAACTGAAACCCTGTACCCCCATTCACCCCTACTTCTTCCTGCCTACAGCCCCTGGAAACCACTATTGTACTTTCTGTCACCACTGACTACTCTAGGTACTTTGTGTAAGTGGAATTATGCAGCATTTGTCCTTCTGTGACTGGGTTATTTTGCTTAGCATAATGCCCACATGGTTCGTCCATGGTGTAGGACTTCTTAACTTCTCATGTCAAGGGACATTTAGCTTTCAGAATAGAAGCACAGAGTTAGGTCTTTCTCACCAGTAAAGCTCTTGTGCATGTACAGGCTAAATACAAATCACTGTGTTTATGAAAGTGAGAGCCTGACTACACTACTAGCAGGATTCAGAGAGACTAGCACCAACAGCACCCCAGAATGCTGCTCACAGCTCAGCTCCCTTCTCACTTGTGCATCCCAGAAACTCTCAACACTGGCTCCCCAGCAAGTGGAATGCTAGAGCCAGGCCATAGAGTATGTGTGTAAAACAATTAGGGTAAGGTTTCACTGCAGATTGAACTTTCCATATTTAATGTCTGCTATATGCTCTCTTTAGAACTTCAAGGAAATTCATGTTAATGTTGTTAAATGTATTGTCATTTAGTAGTCAGAACAAACCAGAGTAAAACTGAGATTCCAAGTTGGGGTTGACTGCAAAATATACACCTTTAACCATTGTGCTATAAATGATACCTTGCTCATCCAAGTTGGTATTGGATAAAATAATACTGGTTGATCAACTTGGTTGAAGAAGGTAGCATTTATAGCACAGTGGTTAAAAGTGTATATTTTGTAGTCAAACCCAACTTAGAATCTCAGTGTTACTCTGTATTGTTCTGACTACTAAATGACAATATATTTAACAACATTGATACAGTACCTGAAACAGTAAATAATTACATTTAAACCATAAGTAGTAGTAATGCTAGGAATCGGTTCTGTGTATGTGTCTTTAACTTTTCATGTTTTCTGGCTTACACGTGATTGGGCAGTTCCATAACTGAAAAAGAGTGTCTCAGGGCAAGTCCTACAGAGCAATGCTTGGTTTTATTTATTTATTAATTTTTTTACTGCCTTTCAGATATCCTATTTGGTTGGCAGGTATCAGTAACCAGTGGTGACCCAATAGAATAGCACAGATGCCACAGATTTTTAAGTTGGATAAAAGAAAAATTAGAAGAATGTCACTTAACACATACAACTGGGCACTGATGGTCATCCAGTGCTTCCAACCGGTGAAACCCAATCAGCATCCAGGGGGCAAGAGAACTCATTGACACTTTACACTTTAGGGCACTTGCTTTAAAAATGTATAGGAGATTTCTGTGTCTAATTAGAAGCACAAAAAAGCCTTCCATCCGATGGCAACAAAAAATTTTACCTGGACAAAATAAAAAGTTACTTTTCTATGGGCCTAGCAAAAAATAATAAATGCAAAGGAGCCTAAGGCCAGGAAGAAAGTAGCCTTTCCTGGGTGAGCTGAAAGCCATAGCAGCTTCCCTATCTGAGGACTGCCTCGTCTAGATCAGGAGGAACAAGCCGTCAGAGAGAGACTCGCAGTAATAAGGAGAGAAAGACAAGCCTCAGACAGTGGCATGCACTGGTGGGACAGATTGGATGCTAGAAGAACAAATGCAAAAACAAATTACTTTCCTAATAAGCCTTCTGATCTACCACCACCTTCCCCCAGCCTCCCAAATTAGACAAAAAAGCAACAGTGGAAAGGTTAGAAGGCTGAGAGAAATCATGTAGCCCATATACTCTGATGATGCTTCATTCAATCTTTTAATCCAACAGGAAATCAAAGATCTAAAATTGTAGACCAACTTTCTCCCAGCTGAAATACTAACACGGACTTGTTTTTAAAAGGCTGATTAGGTGAACTCAACCTAATTAAAAGTGTAACTCCAACCTTAACTAAATGTTCAGAGATCTGAATATACAGCTCTTTAGCCTTATCTCCATTAAGAAGAGAGCTTGTACTCTTGAGAAATGAAACAAACAAATATTACTATTTTGTGTACACCTGGAATACAATTTAAAAATTTAAAACTGAAAATTTTAAAAATTTCAAAATACATTTAAAATGGGAAAATATTATCCATAAGTAAAAATAAACACAGTTAGTAAGAACAGAATCTCAGATGACTCACTTAGTGAGCTCACTAGTGAAGGACTTTAGAACAACTACGTCAAATATATTAAGGCGTTTACACAAATAAAAAAATCTAGTAGAAGAGATGGAACATTTTCAGACAGAAATAAAAACCGTAAAATAGCACTAAATAAAATACAAGACTAAAATATAATATTTCAAATTAAAAATTTATTGAATGGCTTGCTAATTGGACTTTGTAGAAGGAAAAAAAAACACACACAAATTTACTAAATCATAGAGAGAAAAGCAACTGGAAAAAAATTAAGTACAAGTGACTTGCAAGATAATACCAAACAATAAAATATACGGGCAATTAGAGGAGAGGAGAAAAGAGAGAAGGATAGGATTAAAAATATGTGAACAAATGTAGATGAAATGTACCAAATTTGGAAAACAACCAAGAAGCTCAGTGAACTCAAAGCAAATACAAAGAAAAACCCACCTAAGCATAATGGAGTCTAACTGCTGAAAATAAAACATAAATGAAAATAATTCTAAAAAGCAGTAACACAAAAAAGACACTATATACAAGGGAACAAAGATAATAATGATAGCCAACTTCTTTTTAGAAACAAGGGAGGCCATAATGGAACAACATATTTACAATGCTGCAAGAAAAAAAAGGAAGCTGTCAATCTAGAATACTACATACTCAGCAACAAAATGAAGGCAAATTCAAGAAGTTTTTGGCTAAATGAAAGCTAAGAAAGTTAATCACCAGCAGACCTACCCTATAATAAACAATAGAGAAAGTTCTTCAGGCTGAAGGGAAATAATACCAAATGGAAAAAATTTAGATCTCAGGAAGAAATGAAGCACACAAGAAATGGCAAATGTGTGGATTTATAGATAAATATTTTTTCTTTTTTCTTTCTTTTCTTTCTTTCTTTTTTTTTTTTTTGTTTTTGTTTTTGAGACGGAGTCTCGCTCTATCACCCAGGCTGGAGTGCAGTGGTGTGATCTCGGCTCACTGCAACCTCCACCTCCCAGGTTCAAGAGATTCTCCTGCCTCAGCCTCCCGAGTAGCTGGAACTACAGGCATGTGCCACCACACTCAGCTAATGTTTATATTTTTTTAGTGGAGATGGGGTTTCACCATGTTGGCCAGGATGGTCTCGATCTCTTGACCTTGTGATCTGCCCACCTTGGCCTCCCAAAGTGCTGGGATTACAGGCGTGAGCCACCGTGCCTGGCCTCTTCTTTTTTACATTTACAAAAAGATATTTGGCTGAAAAGTAAAAAATAATGTATTGTGAGGTTTACAGCAAACATACAAGTAAAATAGAGAACAGCACAAAGGACAGGAGGAGTGTAAAGGAAAATATACAGTTGTAAGATTCTTACATTTAATGTGAAGTGGTAAAATATTCATTCAATGTAGATGGTGATTCTCTATCTATCTATCTATCTATCTATCTATCTATCTATCTATCTATCTATCTATTGTAATCCCTAGAGCAACCAGTAAAAAGTAAAACCAAACCTTGGCTAAAATGCAAAGGAGACAAAATAAAATGCGAAAAATTACTAGATTAAGCCCAAGTGAGGCAAGAAAGAAGGAACAAACAGATCAAACAAATAGAATACAAAAAATAAGGTAATAGACTTAAAAATCAACCATATCAATGTCTAATATCATTGTAAATTACAATCAATGTAAATGGACTAAACCCCTCAGTTAAAAGGGAAAGTTTGTCAAAACTGAATAAAAAAAGCACTATCTAACTGTACACTATAAGAGACACATTTAAAGGATAAAGATGAGGTATACTAAAAATAAAGGAATGGAAAAAATATATACATATATATACCATGCAAACTCTAATCATGAGAAAGCTGGTGTGGCTATTTCAATATCAGATAAAGTAAACTTTAAGACAAGAAGCATTTCCAAAGACAAGGAAAAGGCATTACATAATGATCAAAGAGTCAATTATTATGAAGACCTGAGAGTTCTAAATGTGCATGTACCTAATTATAGAACTTCAACTAAATGAAATAAAAGTTTATATAACTAAAGACAAAAACAGATAAATCTACAATCACAGGTGAAGATTTTTAGCACTCTGCACTCAATAATTGATAGAACAGGCAGAAAAAATTATAAGGATATTAAAAAATTAAATACATTTGTTTGAGCATTTAAAAACAACAATTAACTAAATTACACATTTTTTCACATTCTATAGCCCTGTGAAATACAAAAACAATAACATTTTTGGTTTTGGGGATAAAATGACCCAATACATGTGAAGAGCTTAGAACAGTACATTATGACATACAGAGCAATCCTTAACAACAAAACACTCTTTTGAATAATTCTTAGTAATTTTATTCTTCATGTTTTTCTCTAGTCCTGGGGAATCTCATGACATTATTACCAGTCTGGTCTTTGTGTTCAGGTATTTCTCAGCTTTTGATTCTAGTACCAGTATTAAATACCTCATTAGCACCTTTCAGCTACTCATTCACATGAAATATCAAATCAAACCAAATATCAAAAATCCAATTGTGTGTTGATTCCAAGATACTGAAGCTTGTGGATATCTTTCTTCACAATTTATTTTTTAGAGACTTTGAAAACATCTTCTAAGAGATTGAGGCTGTAATGTCACTCAGAATTTTCCAAACAAAAACATCTTTTGGACTTCATGCCCCTCAGCACATACAGAAAAGAAACTGCACACCCTCTTCCACAATTCCTCCACTGTCACTGATGTCAAGTTCAAGTTGAGAGCAAAGCTAAGCTCTCCACTTCACCAATAGTAAAGAGTACCTGAGGCCCTTCCCCTAGACATCAGTAAGTCTAGGGTGGAGGCCTGAAATCTTTATATAAAATATGTGCCTCCAGTGATTCTTATGAAGAACTGGTTCGCATCTTAACTCGACTTTCAGGTTTTCACACAGATGCAGCCCTGCTACTCATTGGCCACATCATCTTGGGCAAGTCAATTAATATCCCTCAGCCAGTCTCTTATCTATAAAATGCAGACTTATCTACCTTTCAGGGTTCAATGAAGCGGCATAATGCCTTAAGCCTTGTAAATGCTCAAATCTTTGTTGAGGAATGAGTAAGAAAACGTGCATGATGATGGGCAAGAAACACATGCATCCAAGCTGCATGATTGAGAAGCACTAACTCCCTTACCTACCACACTAGCATCTCCAGTCCTGGCATCTTTCCCTAACTCAAACATTTCCCTAGGCACTGAAAAAGTAAACTGCTAAAGTTCTCCAGACTTGCTGTGCTGTTTCGAGCCTCAGTCCGTTCACTAAGTCTGTTCTATCTGCCTAGCATTTCCTTCCTAAATTTCTCCCCCTACTCCCTGCTTCCAGCCTACTCCTTCACCTGGCTAACATCTACCTTCTCTTAGAAGGCAGGCACATCTGATTCAGCTCAAATCTGACCTTCTTCAGGAAAGCTTTTCCTGGACACACTCCCTCCCTCATTCAGGCTGTGCCCATGCTGCTCATTGCACCAGCTTCTCTTGGGCCCTGGGCTTAGCCTTTTCTCTGGTGCATCATGAGCTCCTGGAGGGCACAGAACATGACAAACACAGACTGGAGCACTTCCTGGCATGAGGCAACACCACAAGGCAAACAGGATGAATACGTGGAGTTGGGTAGCTAGCCAAACTGAGACATTATGAAAGATCTTCCTTCGGGTTCTTGGCTGGCCAAAAATTTGACCTGCAACCAAGCAGCGCCAGGATAGGCTTAAGCTGGGGAGGAACTGAGCTCCCCGCTCCCACCAGCAGGTAGCATCAACTCTCCAGTCAAAGAGCTGAGCCAGAGCTTAGCCACATTGGGTGCTGGAGCCTCCAGGCTCTGTGCAGCCTCAGTATGACTGCAACCCCAGCCACATCTGAGAATAACCTCCCGGGAGGCCCAAGCCAGAAACTCCCTGCTAAGAAACTCCGAATCCCCACAGAATGTGAAGACAGAAAATCTGTATTATTTGAGCCACTAAGTTTTGGCGTCATTTGTTATGCAACAATAGATAATACAAATTTTACTTCCACACCTGGCTCTCTTTGCCCAGTAAAATCATTTTCTAAAAGCATTTATTTCATAGATTTAAAAAATACCATCAAAGTGGCAATGACAGCATGTGTTCCAGTTCCCTCTGGCCAAATCCACCAAAGAGACATCAGATTTCTCAGATGCTAAAACTGATTAAAAGATACTCTACATAGCTTTGTTTTCATGAGGTATTAAGATTAAATGGGTCAAATATATAATTAAACCATATAAATAGAATGAGTTGAATGATATAGTTAGGAATAGTTAAATATTCCAAGAGTTAAATTTATTTCCAAATAGGACCTATTTTAATTATGTAATACTCATTTAACTGGATTTCACTTGAAATCCTCATGCCTTTTTTCTTTTTCTTTTTTTTTTTTTTGAGACAAAGTCTCGCTCTGTCACCCAGGCTGGAGTGCAGTGGCACAATCTCAGCTCACTGCAACCTCCACCTCCTGGATTCAAGCAATTGTCCTGCCTCAGCCTCCTGAGTAGCTGGGATTACAGGCACACACCACCACACCTGGCTAATTTTTTATTTTTAGTAGAGATGGGGTTTCATCATGTTAGCCAGGCTGGTCTCGAACTCCTGACCTCAAGTGATCTGCCTGCCTAGGCCTCTCAAAGTGCTGAGATTACAGGCATGAGTCACCATGCCCGGCCCCTCATGCCTTTTCAAGAACACGTTTTAGTTAACTGAGGGCACTTTTACTTAAGGAGCTAAGACTAATTTAGAAATTATCTTCACTGTATTCCTCCAAAATTAATCAATAGTATCTGTATCCATTTTTGTTGAAAAACAAATGTTCTGAGAGTATAAATTTAATGTCACCTTCTCTGAGAGTGTAAATTTAACGTCTTTTTTTTTGAGACAGAGTTTTGCTCTGTCGTCCAGGCTGGAGTGCAGTGGCGCAATCTTGGCTCACTGCAACCTCCACCTCCAGGGTTCAAGCGATTGCCCTGCTTCAGCCTCCCGAGTAGCTGCGATAACAGGCATATGCCACCATGCAAAGCTAATTTTTTGTATTTTTAGTAGAGACAGGGTTTCACCAGGTTGGTCAGGCTGGTCTCGAACTTCTGACCTCAAGTGATCCACCTGCCTTGGCCTCCCAAAGTGCTGGGATTACAGGCGTGAGCCATCGCAACCGGCTTTAACGTTATCTTAAACAAAAACTGCCTAAGCTGTCTGAGCATAAAGAAGAACATCAACTCATCAACTAAAACAATTAAAATTCCTAAGAAAAGAAAGTTATTTTGTAAAAATATTTTTAAATCCAAGGAAATAAGTATATTTTCATGGCCTAAAGTCTTGATGTTAGTAAAAATTTCTAATAATCACTACACTTATAAATATTTTATTTATAGCAGAATATGGTACAAAATCATTCTTTTAAAATTAAAAATAAAGATCATAATAGGTTTGCTTCCAGATGTCCAAAATGTTTAATAAATGATAACCCCAAAACCAAATCATAATTGAACTTGCATTTTAAATATGAAAATCTACACAGATTAAAGAAAAATGCAAAGTAGTTAGGGAAAACATACATGTATGTGGCTTATTAAACAGAAGTTTTATTTTAAAAATTAGGAACTGCATTGAAGATTCTCAATGAGAAGGTTAAAGCCTGTTGCATCAAAGGTCATCTTCTCTGGGAGAACTTTTACAACCCTTTCTGCCCTTTGCAGCAGTTTCCCTGCAAGACATCCACCTTTATAACCTTATGTCTGGGGACACAGACCTAGGACTACACACTTTTCAGATGAGGACTTCACCCAGACAGGCTCAGGATCACCAGGGAACTTGGCGAAAATGCAAATCTCGAGGCCCTCCCCAGACCGTGTGAATAAGAAACTCTGGAGCAACTGGCAATTTGTTTGAATAGCCCTCCTGGTGACTGTGTGCTACAGTTTACAAAGCACTGACCCAGATCCAGGGTTCCTAAAGCTACCTGTGCATCAGCATCCCCCAGGGAGTACCCTGCGCAGTCCCACTGATTCCCGCTAGGCAGAGGGAGGCCCAGGAAGCTCTATGATCCTAAGTGTTCTTACTAGACAGTCTGGATCACTGAAGCAGGTAATCCGGAAGGGCTCTTCGAGGAAGAACTGACATTGGTTATGCCAATTTAGGTCTGACAGTTCTAGTTTGGCTCGGGCCTTTTCCAAGCCAGAGAGAACGGATGACAAAAGCATGATCATCACAAGCAGATGCCACGTCTTAGTGCACAGTCAATCCTTGTTCACAAGAGGCCCATGTCCCAGTCACTTTCACAGCACAGTGACAGGCATGCCAGCACGAAAGGCCAGCTACCTTACTCCTTCTGTACTCTGCATGCAAGCATTTACCAGTTTATTTTGGTGTTAAAGAGAGAAGTGACCTTATTTTCCAACACTTTGTCCCTTAGAGTACCTGAGTCTACCACAGAGCAGGCAGGCTCAGAGCTCCATGATAAAATAAACCCAAAATGAGAAGTAAAAAAGGTGGTGCCAGAAATAGCAATAGCAACTGTAGTTTATGGGTGAGGATGATGTGTCAAGATAAAAAATATCTTGGCTTCAGCATGCAGGACCAAAAGATGACTGTCCAGCCCCACTGGACTCCCCCTCTGTGTCCCTGAACAACAGAGGGTCCACTTTATATGGCAGCCCATCCTGGTCTGGGTCACCTGGGACTGCACATTAAGCTGAAGCCTGCTTCCCCACCACTCTCCCTCGTGGATTCAGCAATGTGGTGAACGCACATAATTCACAAATCCCTCCATCCCACCAGGGCCTTTCCAATATATAAACAACTATTTACTGGGCCCCAAAAAGTGTGCCAGGCTGGGACTGCTGCCAGAGACAGGACAACACCCACTCCCCACCATAAGCCCCTGATGTGTGCCCAAAGACCGCCATGGGGACAGCCCAAAGCTGCCCCTTTCATACTCTTCTGTCAGACTTGACATTTCTTGCGATGATACTGATGATACTCCATCTTTGATCCACTTTGGGGAAAGATTCTGTAACAGCAGGCATTTGCCATCTAGTGCAGTAAAGAGAGAAATCTTTGTTGATAAGCAAAGCTCAGCCAGCCTCAGTTCTAGAGACATCACACAGCATTTCAGGAGAAGGAGATCCTAGAGAAAACCCATCAGGGGCTTTCCACAGCCCCTCCCAGGTCTGGGGGAAAGGAGGATTTGACAGAAGTGACAGCCTGGGGGGAAGCAGAAGTTGGGGCCACTGGGAGCCATCCCAGCAGGGAGACACCAGCCTGGGATGGCAAATGTCATAGGAATGCTCACTTCACCTTGCCAAGCTCAGGTGGGATAAGACCTCAGATTCCAGGAAAGGGAAGAACAGACTGGGGAGGATACCGGGACCCCAAGCTCTGGAGCCATTTAGACCCTGTCCCTCATCCACTCCTCCACTCCCCAAACAACCTGAAGAATACATCTTTGCACCAATGTCCCTGTTACTAAAGTGTGACCACAGTAACACAGACTGCAGCATTCCTCTGAGGAAGAAATGGGATAACCCCAAATGTCCTCCAGCAGTCCTCCACAGGCCCAGGGACTGAAAGGGCTGTCTGCCACCACACTTGTGACCACCCAACAGGCCTGGAGCAAACCATTTTCATGGCCCAGAACCAGCACCAAATCCCCTTGGAGGTTTTCTACTCAAAGAAATCATTCTTAATTTTTTTCCCCCTAGGACTCTATAAAACCTTTTATTTTGAATGTGAAAAAAGTACACAAATATTTTTTCTCACCTATCAAAATAAATAAATGAAGATTAAAACATTGCCCACTCCTGATTTAGACATTTAATATTAAAGTTTGAACAAAATAACTTCCATCTTCTCGGTGTAGAGTTTAAACACAACCAACTACCAGCCAAAAATAACACTAAGAAGATCTTTAGTTTTACCTTAAACCCTACCTTCTTTCCCAAAAATATGTGAGATATTTCAACAACAAAAAAAAATCAGAGGAAAACAGAAAATTAAAATTATAGTACCTAGAGAAAATTTAAGCACATAATACAGAGGTCAAGCTAGAGAAGAAACTAGTCAGAATTTCCTACCAACCTGCTATAGTTTCACCTCAATTTTGCCTAAGTTGACTGTTCATCTTTCTAATCAAATTACTTGCCTTGTAGGTTTTTGACATGTTGTTAAAGGTGTGTAAAGTGCAGAGTACACTAGGCAGTAATGCACGAGGTCCTCACAAAATCTCTACCAAAATACAGTGAGATGTCGTGTGGCCATCTCTGGAATATCCTTCAGCTGAAGCAGAGCCTGTGACAGACGTGAGGGCTACTCAGTCACGAAGGTGATTCCGAGGGGGTCTAACATAACTCCTTGCCACCTGTATGCTGCCTAGAGTCACTTACTACATACTTGGAAGACACAAGCTGATGGAAGCAAAGCCATGGATGGGCTACCTAAATCCTTGAAATAATCTTCCAGAACTAAATGTCATCCAAAGACCAGGATGGCTAAAGAGTAGAAAGGAGAGCTCTACTGGCAATATTGGTTTGCTGGCGTGGAAAAGAAGATCTTGGGTGTGTGTCAAAGGTTCTCTTTCTTTCTTCAAAGATGGGAGGACAGGTCAGCTTTTATGCCTCACAGGGTCTGTATCACACGAGAGTCCTACACATTCCACAGGTTTGGAAGGAGCTGAGTGCGTGCACAGTGGGTAAACATATACGTAACATACATCTCGTGTTCACTTTGGGGCGAGGTTTTAGCATTAAAATGAGGTGGAATTTGGCTCTTTATGTCAAAAGGTGAACCATAGGAAACAGAGTTCCTGCGCAGTCTCTAAAAGCATGCTGAAACCATTTAATGTCTGCAGTTGCTTATTAGAAAAGGATGCTCAAAAGGCCAGCGCTCTATCCAGTCAGAGTTGCAGTGGTCTGGGTGGCAAATGTGTTAGGAGGGGTTTGATAACTCCTACTGTTAGGGAGCTTAGAGCCATAGGAATTTAGAAATTTGCCATGCCAGCCAGGGCTCTGAACCCTCAATCCACAGGCAACGTTGTTTCTTTAACCTTAGGGTCTTTCTTAGTTGAGAAAAGGGCATCTATTTTGGTCTCTCAAATCAGAAAACAAACCTCCTCGATTGTAAAGAGCTCAGTAGATTCCTAACTCTTAGCTAGAGTTCAAAACGCCTGACCAAAATGTAGACTTCTTTGCTTCTGTAAGGATGCCGCCAAACAGATACCGTGTAGGCAAAGCTAGATGTTCTTTGAGAAATGTTTGAAGGCCACTCTAGTACTTGGGCCCAGTACACCTTCCAAAGAACAGTGTCACGACAATTTTGTCCTGGAAATTTTTCAAAGCAGACATTGCCAAGCTTTCTACCGTAGCTGTAGAAAAATTTCACATAAATGAATTTGCTAAGTTGTGAGATATGAACAATTAAAGATAATGATTTTAGTTTTACAACAATTAAGCCATTCTTTATGGCAGGAGTTAGAAATCAGGTTTCAAGTGGAATCTTGCCAAACCAGCAGAGCTGGGAGTGATATTCCTAGCCCAGTCCAGCACCCTACACACATGTGCCTCTAATGGTGTGCTACCACAGGGACTATGGTTTCATTTAAGCTGTTTTCCTTCCTCCTAGATGGAAATTTAAGGTTACAGACGACATCTTATTAATCTTTACTCCCAGCACCTAGCACAGTGCCAGGGCATGTAAGTACTCCAGAAATGTATTCAATGAATGAGCCCCAGATCACTCAACAGAGTATGGCTCATGGGGCAGAACCTTCTAGAGCACTAAAAACCTGACCAAACCTGATCTCTTCCCAAATGAGGCTAGTGTATGTTCCCTCACATTCCTGAAATGAAGCAAACTCTATAGGAAGCTGGAGGACAGCTCAGGCTGTTCTTGACACAACCATCAAGAACTGAGAAACGAGACCAGGCATGGTGGCTCACGCCTGTAATCCCAGCACTTTGGGAGGCCAAGGTGGGTAGATCACTTCAGGTCAGGAGTTCGAGACCAGTGTGGCCAACATGGTGAAACCCTGTCTCTACTTAAAAAAAAAAAAAAAACTAGCAGGGTGTCATGTTGCGCATCTGTAATCCCAGCTACTCGGGAGGCTGAGGCACGAGAATCACTTGAACCTGGGAGGCAGAGGTTGCAGTGAGCTGAGATCATGCCACTGCACGCCAGCCTGGATAACAGAGTGAGACACTGTCTCAAACCGAGTTTCATCAGCTACAGAGAGAGCCGTGCCATCAACCACAACTCAATGCTCTCTAAAATGCCTTCGACCTGATCAGAGGACACATTTCAAATGAGTTACGGAAATCCAAATATAAACCTACAGAAGTGTTCTGATTTTCTAGCCAAGTAACCCTATAAAAAGAAAAAAAAATGAGGTCAGTTTGGCATGATTTGTTCTTAGTAGAATTATTCTTGCTTTCAGTTATTACTACTTTCTCTCCTACAAGTACACAACCATCTGCTTCGCACTATGTTTTAGAATGCTGCCAAGGAGATGGAGCAAAATCAATGAATTACGGAGTCTAGAATGGCACCATCCCATGGAAATATAATGTAAGCCACAAATGTGAACCATATATGTTATCTTAAGTTTTCATGTAGACACATTTTTAAATCAAAGAATAGGGAAGTTAATTTTGATAATATATTTAACCCAATAAAACCAAAATATTACCCTTTCAACATGTAATTAATATAAAAATTATTGAGTTATTTTACATTCTTTTCTCAAACTGAATCTTCAAAATCTGGCATGTTCTTACACTTTCAGGAGGACATCTCAATTCAGGCCAGGCACATTTCCAGTGCTGGGCAGCCACATGTGTCCCGTGGGCCCCACACTGTACAGTGAAGGTCTAGGATCTCTTGGTACCTTCTGCAAAATCCAGGCATTTACCTCGATCCCAGTGCCTTTTGTGTTCTCCACAAACTCTCAGGTTATTATCAACAGTGGTACTTTGCTCCCATCTGCAAACTCCTTCAACACCCGAGATATAATCTACCTAAATCTCCAGATACAAACTACTCTCAAAGCAGCAGAGAGGTTTAAGACCAAAGCAGATATTCACAAGACTCCGCTGGCTGGAATGTGACTTACGTCCCTCTATCAAGTCCCCTGTCTAGTGGTCAGGCAGAGATATAATTTACGTCTGTGCATTCAAGTTACTTGAGCATCATAAAGATGGGGTTGTTTCTTCTCTTGTCTTTATTCAGAGGCAGAGAGAGCAGAGAGGAAGGAAAAGATGACCAAGGCCTGAACTACGGTGGAGGGGTACCCAGAAATAGAGAGGAGCCAGACAGGAGAGGTATTTCAGGGTCAGATAAAGAAGAAAAACTAGGATGAGGGATGTCAATGGGGACTCGGGCTCTGGTGAGCTGCTGAGCATCAGCTGCAGGAACACAGTCTGCGGATACTGGCCTGTCTTCCACCTGCAGTGTGGAGGCCTCTCCCACTCATGGAGCTCATACCTGGTGTCAGCCTTAGTTCAGATGCAGGGAGAAGAATTCATTGAGTCCCCTCCAAAATTACAGCTACAGAGGAGGAATCAGTTCTAGTGTTCCACAGCATTGCAGGGTGACTATAGTTAACAATAATTTATTACACACCTTCAAATAGCTAGAAGAGAGGATTCTGAATATTCCTAACATACACACAAAAAAATGTTTGATGTGCTGGGTATGCTAATTACCAAGATTTACTCATAACACATTAGATACATGTGTCCAAATACCAAGCTGTACACCATGAATATGTATAACTATTAGATGTTAATTAAAAATAACAATTGAAAAAATGCAGCCGGGCGCAGTGGCTCACGCCTGTAATCCCGGTACTTTGAGAGGCCGAGGAGGGTGGATCACTGGAGGTCAGGAGTTTGAGACCAGCCTGGCCAACATGGTGAAACCCTGTCTCTAATAAAAATACAAAAATTAGCCGGGTGTGGTGGGAGGCGCCTGTAATCCCAGCTACTTGGGAAGCTGAGGCAGGAGAATCGCTTGAACCCGGAAGGTGGAGGTTGCAGTGAGCCGAGCTGAGATCACGCCATTGCAATCCAGCCTGGGCGACAAGAGTGAGACTTTAAAAAAAAAAAAAAAAAAGAAAATGCAAGCTTTTCACGACTCCTACACTGTCATTTCATTAGACCACAGAGCTTCAATGAATCTATTAAACATCTATGAGCACAGACAAAAACTGCCTTGCTTGTAGCTATATTTGCTATTTTAGGAACGAGAAATTTACCTTCTTGTTGATAGAAAAAATATATCTTACAGGAATTTTGTTACTTTACGTATAAATATGTAAAGAAGAAAATAACGCCTTCTGATGTAACATTCTATTTGCATTACTTTTTGTTACAAGTATTCCCAGCACCTAGCATAATGCCTAGGTGCCTTAGTCCATTGGGGCTTCTATAACAAAATTCTGTAAACTAGACAGCTTATAAACCACAAAAATTTCTCACAATCCTGGAGGTTGGTAGCCCAAGATCAAGGCCAGCAGATCCAGCGTCTGATGAGGGTCCCCTTCCTGGTTCCCAGGTGGCACCTTCTCACTGTCTTCTCACAAAGCTGAAGGAGGAGGGGAGTCCTCTGGGGTTTCTTTTACAAGGGCACTAATCCCATTCATAAGGGCTCCACCCTCATCATCTAATCACTTGCCAAGGCCCTACCTCTGAATACCATCCCCTTGAGGATTAGATCTGAATATATGAATTCTGGGGAACCACAAACATTCAGACCATAGCAGAGGGATGGAGGGGTGGAAAAGTGATGGTAAAAAGAAAATGGGATGAAACCTCATTTTTCTTCCAAACTAAAAAGACGTATCTTTGTTCCACTGATGCTGCATCACCCGTGTCTGGTAGGAAACAGTGGGACCCACGTGATCCCATACACAAAGTGCATGGACAATTTCAACAATAGCAACTGGACTCTAAAGCCATTTCTTAAAAAAGGCAACAGGACATTTCAGAGGGCTCATGAGGACAGAGCACCTGTGAGGGCAGTTCACTTCTGTTACACCAGGCAGTGACTTGGGGTTCAGACCAGAGAAGTGACGTTTTAAGAGATGGTGAAGGTGAAGATGACATTCCAGCTAAGAGAAGAGGCCCATGGGGCTTACAGTTACCCAGTGCTTCAGGGTGAGGGAAGACTCGACTTCCACCCACCTAGGTAGCAGCATGGTGCCTGGCACATTGTAGGCACTGAAATAGTGGTTGGCTAGGAAATGGCAGTGGTGTCAGTGACTAGGGACACCAATAATCACCATATCAGCTGACCAAAATCCAAACTCTGGTTTTGGAAAAAAAAAAAATATATATATATATATCAATTAAGCCAGGCCCAGTGGCTCAGGCCTCAAGCCTGTAATCCCAGCACTTTGGGAGGCTGAGGTGGGCGGATCACCTGAGTTCAAAACGTAGAGATGCAGAAACCTTGTCACTACTAAAAACACAAAAATTAGCCAGGTGCGGTGGCTCGTGCTTGTAATCCCAGCTACTCGGGAGGCTGAGGCAGGAGAATCGCTTGAACCTGGGAGACAGAGGTTGCAGTGAGCCGAGATCGTGCCACTGCACTCCAGCCTGGGTGACAGAGTGAGACCCTGCATTGAAAAAAAAAAAAATCAATTAAGGGTGGGCTTCAGGTCCTAATAGTGAAATGTCCTTAGTGAGAAGTTTTAGCTTTATTACACTTGGACCCAGCCAGTTTTACCCTAGGAGGTCTAGATAAAACTCTTCCCTGGGGTTTAAAGACCCACAGTCAGCCTACTGAACCCTGCCATGGCCATAGCACTAGGGTGCCATGGCCACCCACTACTGTCACAGTCCCTTAGGCCTTATCCCAAGCCAGTGTCTGTAGTTGATTCTAGTCTCAAACCAACTCTTGGACCAAAGAGGAACAGATGAAGAGCCGTTGGAAAGTCCAGAGCATTCTAAACAAGTGAGTCTAAAAGTGAACTCAGAGAAATTATTAAGTTTTAGTTATATGCAACTGCTCAGTTCTTTACTACTTGATGCCTAAACTCTCAGAAAGCAAAGCTAAAATTGCACATAAGCAGGAGCACATCAACTATTTCAACCATAAACTGACAGAGCCATCACGCAAGTACAAAATAGTGCCAGGAAATAGTAAGCATGATATAAGGATCTGCCTGAATAATAATATCATTGTCATTATTATTATTGTGATTGATTTCATGTGCTAATGGAGGAAAAGCCAGCTGTGAATGATGGTTTCTGAAAAAAAAATGATAAAGAGCCCTGTTCCTTCCTGATATCACCACGTTAGGCAATAAATGGTAGTTACCATCAAATCAAATAACTATCTTCTGTTATACCAGAAAATGTTATTTTCAAGTTTCAGAACACTTCTTTACCTAGTCAAAATCTGAAGAGTAAATAGGAATGAAACCTCTAAATAAGATGTAATTGTACGAAGTAACTGCCATCACTTTACACCTGAATGTAAGTTTTGTTGGGGATAATTCATAAAATGGAGACTCAGACTTGGTAAAAGTAAGAGATGCTAACGGCTGTAATAGTCATCTCCATGTGCACCTTACAGAGACCACACGGATTAGGGAGGAAAGGGGTATCAACGACACCACTGTTTTTGTTTCATAGACAATGTTCACCATGGAAAAATACACAGGCATACCTTGCTTTACTGCACTTCACTTTAACATGCTCCAAAGATAATGTTTTTTTACAAATAGAAGGTCTGTGGCAATTCAGCATCAAACAAGTTCATCAGTGCCATAAGCATGTGCTCACTTCTGGTCTGTGTATCACATTTTGGTAATTCGCACAATATTTTAAACTTTTTCGTTATTATACCTGTTAAGGTGATGTGTGATCAGGGATCTTCAATGTTACCATTGTAATCGTTTGGGGCACTACAAACCGTAACCACAAAAGATAGCAAACATAACCAATAAATGTATGTGTTCTGACTGCTCCACTGACTGCTCCCCCCCACGCCCCAATCTCTTCCTCTGCTCAGGCCTCCCTATCCTCTCAGACACAACAATATTGACATGAGGCCAATTAATAACCCTATAAAGGCCTCTAAGATTTAAAGTGAAGGGAAGAGTCACACATCTCTCACTTTAAATCAACCACTATAAATGATTTTGCTTAATGAGGAAGGCATGTCAAAAGCCACGACAGGTCAAAACTAGGCCTCTTTAGCCAAACAGTGAACCAAGTTGGGCATGCAAAGGAAAGTTCTTGAAGAAAACTTAAACTGCTACTCCAGCAAACTCACAAAGGATGAGAAAGCAAAACAGCCTTATCGCTTCTTGGGAGACAGTTTTAGTGGTCTGGATAAAAAATTAAACCAGCCACAATATTCCCGTAAGTCAAGGCCCAATCCAGAGCAAGGCCTTAACTCTCTTCAATTCAATGAAGGCTGAGAGAGATGACAGAGCTGCAAAGGAATAATTGAAAGCTAGCAGAGGTTGGTTCATGAGGTTTGTTTGTTTGTTTGAGATGGGGTTTTGCTCTGTCGCCCAGGCTGGAGTGCAGTGGTACGATCTCAGCTCACTGCAATCTCCGCTTCCCGGGCTCAAGCAATTCTCCTGCCTCAGCCTCCCATGTAGCTGGGACTACAGGCACGCACAACCAGGCCTGGCTAATTTTTGCATCTTTAGTAGAGACAGGGTTTTGCCATGTTGGCCAGGCTGGTCTTGAACTCCTGACCTCAAGTGATCCACCCACCTTGGCCTCCCAAAGTGCTGGGATTACAGGTATGAGCCAGTGTGCCCGGCAGTTCATGAGATTTAAGGAAAGAAGCCATCTCCATAACATAGAAGTGCAAGGTGAAGCAGCAAGTGCTGATGTAGAAGCCGCACAAGTTATCTAGAATATTGAGCTAAGATCATTGATGAAGATGGCTACAACTAGACAACAGGTTTTCAGTGTAGACAAAATGGCCTTATATTGGAAGAAGATGTCATCTAGGACAGGGGACCCCAATCCCTGGGTTTAGGAACTAGGCTGCACAGCAAGAGGTGAGTGGCAGGCAAGCAATCCATCTTCTGTCAGATCAGTGGAGGCATTAGATGCTCAAAGGAGCACGAACCCTATTGTGAACTGTGCATGCAAGGGATCTGGGTTGTGTGCTTCTTAGGAGAATCTAATGAAAAATGTAATGAGCTTGAATCATCATGAAACCATCCCCCTCCCCCACCCCATCCCCCAGTCCATGGAAAAACTGTCTTCCACAAAACCGGTCCCTGGTGCCAAAAATGTTGGGGACTGCTGATCAAAACTTTCATAGCTAGAGGGAGAAGTCAATGTCTGGCTTCAAAGCTTCAAAAGACAGGCTGACTCTCTCATTAGAAGCTAATGCAGTTGGTAACTTGAAGTTGAAGCCAATGCTGACTTACCATTCTGAATGTCCCAGGGCTCTTAAGCATGATACTAAGTCTACTCTCTCAGTGCTCTACATAACAAAGCCTGGATGACAGCACATCTGTTTACAGTATGATCTACTGAATATTTTAAGACCATTGTTGAGACCCACTGCTCAGGAAAAAGATTCCTTTCAAAATATTACTGCTCAATTACAATGCCCCTGGTCACCCAAAAGCTCTGATAGAGATGTACAAAGACATAAATGTTGTTTTCATGCCTGCTAACACAACATTCATTCTGCAGCACATGGATCAATGAGTAATTTCAACTTTCAAGTCTTATTACTTAAGGAATACCCTTTGTAAGGCTATAGCTGCCACAGATACTGATTGCTGTGATGTATCCAGGAAAAGTAAATCAAAAACCTTCTGGAAAGGATTCACCATTCTAAATACCATTAAGAACGGTCATGATTCATGGGAGGAGATCAAAATATTAACATTAACAGGAGTTTGGAAGAAGTTGATCCCAACTCTCATAGATGACTTTGAGAGGTTCAAGACTCCCATGGAGGAAGTAATTGCAGATCTGGTGGAAATAGCAAGAGAATTAGAGTTACAAGCGGAGCCTGAAGATGTGACTGAATTGCTGCAATCTCATGATAAAACTAACAGATGAGGAGTTGCTTATTATGGAAGAAAAAATAAAGACTCATTTCTTGAGATGGAATCTACTCCTGCTGAAGATGCTCTAAACACTGTTTAAAGGACAACAAAGAATTTAGAATATTACATAACTTAGTTGATAAAACAGTGGCAGGGTTTGAGAAGACTGACTACAATTTTGAAAGTTCTACTATGGGGAAAGTGCTATCAAACAGCAACGCATGGTCTAGAGAAATCTTTGGTGAAAGGAAGAGTCAGTTGATGCAGCAAACTTCATTACTGTCTTATTTTAAGAAACTGCCACAGCTACCCAAACATGCAGTAACTGCCACCCTGATCAGTCACCAGCCATGAACACTAAGGCAAGAACCTCCAGCAGCAGAAAGAGTATGACTTGCTGAAGGCTCAGATGATCATCAGCATTTTTTAGCAATAAAGTATTTTAATTAAGGTATGTACATTGTTTTCTTAGACAATGCTATTGCACACTTAATAGACTACAGTATAGTTTAAGCATAATTTTTATATGCACCCAGAAACCAAAAAATTCAAGTGACTCACTTTATTGTAATACTCACTTTATGGTGGTGGTCTGGAATCAAACCCACAATTTGTCTCCAAGGTATGCCAGTAGATACTGTCTTCATTGCGGATGAACTTACTGTCTTACAGAAGATACACTCACAAAACCAAGAATACACCAAAAATGCTGCCATCAATTGGTTCAATAAAGGAAGTGTTGGTCAGGAAGGAAAAAGTATGATGTTGCTAGCACTACTGAGAAAGACTTTGTAGAGAAGCAGGACTTAGAGAAGTGGTACCTGGTGTTAACACTCTTGGAGTCAGCTCATTTAAACCAACTTGGGAAGTATACTTTTACAAAAATGTTTTAACAAAACCTGACTCTGATTGTATTACAGATATGTGATTGTTAATTTTATGTGTCTAATTGATTGGGCTACTGGGGTGCCCAGATATCTTGTTAAACATTATTTCTGGCTGTACCTGTGGGTGTTTCTGGAGGAAATCAGCATTGAATTGATGGACTGAGTAAAGGAAAAGGCCCTCCCCAATGTGGGTGGGCATTATCCAACCAGTAGAAGGCCCAAATGGAACAAAAAGGTGAAGAAAGATTGAATTCTCTCTGTCTCTCTCTCTGTCTCTCTCTTTCTCTCTCTCTCTCTCTAGCTGCTTAGCTAATACATCTATATTTTCCTGACCTTATACTAGAACTTAAACCATTGGTTCTCCTGGGTCTCCATCTTGGAGACAGCAGATCATGGGACTTCTCAGCCTCCATAATCATGTAAGCCAATTCCTTGTAATAAATCTCTTTTTTTCTATGTATATTCTATTGGTTCTGGTTCTCTGGTTCTCTCACTAATACAAGGTATATGTGAATAATTAATACCATCTGGTAAAATGAAAAGTCCAAAGAAAATGAAGATACTTAAGTATCTCTGGCACAAAATGTATAAAGGTATTTGCTAATATGCTGGTATGCTTAATTAAAGGGCCCTGCGATTTGGTCCCTTTATGGATAACTCACAGTACCTAAACAGCAGCATGCTTCACACTGAAATTACTCAGAAAAAGGCTGGAAGAGATAGCAATCAGGGATGAACAATCAAAACATTTCGATCTTGTAACGCTAGGGAATCCTGAAATGAAAAATACCTGTAAGAAAAATCAAACAAGCAAATCAGGCCACATGAGTTAAAACACATGTCACATTGAGGCAAGGGTAGAGCCACTTCTAACTGGAAAAACAGGAAATGCTATGTGTATACTGAACACTAGGCCCTTCTCTCACACACACACACCTGCACACACTAGCTCCATGACAAGTGTGGCACTTTCACTGCTTCCATGGAAAATTCATTTGAAGTCAATTTCCAAATAATACAGGCAGACCATAGATATTCTCTAACACTACCTAAAAGAACATTTCAACTACCCACAAAATATATATTTATATGACTGTACTACTCTCCACCAATAAGAGAGGAACATACAGATTCACTAAGAAGAAATAGAAAAAAAAATCTTCATTAAATTAAGGAACTAAGTTACTAGGCAGTCAGTCTATCCCCGCAAAAATTGTGGCCACTTTACCAAAACATTATAAAACGGTTTATGGTTACACACCCGGGTGCATGTTGCAGGTTGGAACAAAGCCAACAGAAGCTGTGAAGAGCACCCATGACTAGTCATATTAACAACCCACACAATGATTTCTCTTCTTCTATCATTGTCACTAAACAAGAATAAAACTTATTGGGGGGAAAAAAATCTGATTTTAAAATCACAACATTCCAATAAATGATCATTTGAAAGGACACTGGTTAGGGATAGATTAAAGGAATTTTTTTTAAATCCCCAACTCACAGTCAACTGTATAATGAACCTCCCAACTCTCACCTTGTTTTAACTATGTGGTAAAAACACACAAGGGTAATCAGGATTCATTGGTATTTCCCAAAATTGCTGAATGCCCAATTTCCAAATGTCTCTTTTTGACCAAGAGTAGAAATGGTGGCCCCCGTGGTAGCCACAGAAAGTAAACTGACTAACATGTCTGGGCACGTGTGTGACTAAATATATATACACATCCATGAATGTGGAGTGTCTACAAAAGGGTTGAAGATAAATCTTGGCATTTTATTCATTAAACTTCACCCAAGGATTGTAGTCAACAAGCAAAAACTGTGCAAGATTAAAAGCCTGAAGAAGAATACACAAATATTCTTATTTATAAAATGAGTATGATTTCCTGTTGAAAAATACAAACAGCATCAAAATCAATGTACTAACAAAAGTCATTACAATGAGATGTGATATCATAAGTAACATAAAAGAACTTAGCAGAAACTGAGACAATAATCTACCATCCATCATCCATCAACCATCTGGCAGCTCCCACTATACTCAAACTAAATGGAAACACTCCACCCCAACCCCAACTCCGCTGTGGTCCATAAGGCCCTGCTGACCTGGTCCTTGGCTGCTATCTCCTGTTCCTCACAAGGGCAGGTTCTGCCTGTCACAGGGCCTTTGCATGGGCCATCCTCAATGCCCAGAGACCTTGCAGAGGTCATTTTATAAATAAGAATTTTTAAAATAAATACTCATTTTATAAATAAGAATATTTGTGTATTCTTCTTCCGGCTTTTAATCTTGCACAGTTTTTGCTTGTTGACTACAGTCCTTCGGTGAAGTTTAATGAATAAAATGCAAAGACTTATCTTCAAACCCTTTTGTAGACACTCCACATTCATGGATGTGTATATATATTTAGTCACACACATGCCCAAACATGTTGCCTTCTTTTCACTGAAGTCAGCTCTAAAGTCCTCAGTAAAGCCCTCCCAGACCACCAAGCCCAGATGGAAAAGTGGCCCCCATTCTGGACTGCACTTATTACTGCCTTAAATTCGCTTTTCATTTATTCATTTAATTTATTATCTATTTTCCCACTTTACACAATAAAGCCTCAAAGAGGAAGGAACCTTGTCTTTCCTGACTGGTGTTTATTCAAAGTACCTGGCACACAATACGTCCTCTATCAATATCTGTTTAATATAATCATCATAGTAGAGGAACTTAGTAAACTATGTTCTTTTGCATAATTACTTATTTTTTATTTATATTAAGTTCCAGTTAATGGGACAAAAAAAAAATCACTGGCGAGAATGATCGTTTTGAAGGCTATATGTGATTCCTCCTAAAAAATAAAATTAAAAAGATGAAATAAACTTCTAATGGGGCTGTGAGGAAAAAAATGTTTTGCATTACAACATAACCACTCAAAAATTTCCCATATGCCTGTGAATTGTATTTTTAAAAGCCTCATCTGGAACTGGACAATTTCAAAACCCATTGATCTTGCCCTGCTGTATAAAACATACCACAGAATTCTTCTGATTCTTCCAGAAACCTGTCTACCAAATGACATACTGTTTCCTTTTGCTTAGGTATTCATTTTTGAACTTCTCTCTAAAGTGTTTACAATTTTAAAGTCATAGATTTAATGCCGGTTTAAAACTGTTTAATCATCCACATGTTCACTATTTTTATCACCAAACATACTGAGCAAAGAAAGTAATTTGCTTCACCTACTAAAGTTTCCTTTAAAACAACAACAACAACAAAAAACAAGGCTTATGTCTTTGAATGCCAGTTTCTTATGGGAGTTTCCTTATGAGACGAACTGTAAAATGTGAAAAACGTAAAAATCTCACTCAATCCCTTCTTCCCATAAGTATAAGGAAATCTAAGATGTCAAAATGACATAGGCATGATTTAAGTTCATTAATTTTATATTACAAAAGGATCATTCAGAAACAAACTCAGGTTGTTTTAAAACAGGATGAAAAAGAATTCTGCAACAGTGGAGAAGCCTTATATCTTAATTATCTGTAATCGTTTGGATGTTAACATTCACAAAGAATGAAAAACTAAGTTTCCTACAACTATTCCCCAAAATCTTTCATGCAAATCATCCCATAACTTATCCTTTCAAAGTCTAGAGTTAATGCTACATTTAGCTTCTTTGATAAACACTTTGGGTATAATATGTGTTTTCCTCTGAACAATTCCCAAATATTACATTTTTGTATTTCTATAATGTTTTCAGTACAAAAAAATCAACATTAAAAAATTATATTAGGCTCTGCCTAAAGTCTAAAATAAAATAAATGAATATATGAAATGAGGATTTGATTCAATGTTTCCAAAATCATCATAATCCCCTCTGATGTACTTAAGTGATCAAAATGAATAAACCTCCTTTAACCTAAGGGAAAGAAAGTCACTTGGCATAGGGGGAGCTGTGCTGCTCCCAGATCACCTGAGCAACGAAGCCAAAAACAGACCCAACATTCTTTATTACTTCTAAATCTAAGACATTTTTATCAGAGTCTACATAGTTCAAAGAAGCTAAATGTGCCATCTCTCTCCTCAACCTTCCTAAAACAAGCGATCTTTAACAAGGTATTGTGAAATCTTAAAAGGTTTCCCCTGAAAACTAAAAGTGGCGTACCTTTTCTCATTTTAGACTCTTTGATAATCAAATGTTAACCACAAAATTCAAAGTATGTCAATGAGTTATAGAGAAGAGATTTGTTGACATCAAACCTGAAAAGAAGGTATGAAACACAAACACTTCCAGCAACTGAATGTACAAGGCAGAAATTATTCCTCCTGGCATGACAGAAAGATTCACGGGGTCTGGAGACACACACACCTTGCTACATATTAGCTATGTGACTCAGATAAGTCACTTCCCTTCACTTGTATTATAGAAAGGGGATAACAGCACCTACTCTCTCTTAGAGGAGACACCACACCCACCAACAACCATCGAGGACTTTGCTGGTCCCAGAGCCAGCCCTTAGAGATAACTGTTATTATGAACCAGAAAATCCTTTTTCTGAGTGTACTAGATTTCTAGCCTTGGTGTCTGTACTGAATAGAATGAATGTATTTTTCTTGGATGAGTCATGACTTTGCAACACTTCAGTCTTCATCCTGAATATCAATTCTCACTGCATCATACCAGGAGCCAGAAGAATGATGCAAATCAAAGTAAATGAGAATTGGCCCTAGGAAGTTGTTTTCTTAAATAAATTCAAGATGCAAGTAGGTTTCTGATCATTTGTTTCTCTCTCCTAAAAAGTTAAGTATGAAAAAAAGTTCAGATTAGTTGGAGATCCTCTAGGCTCAGCTGATCAATCTGACTCTACAATGGGAAAATAAAATAAAGTGAACAGTTGCATAATAATATTTTTACAAGCAATGTTTGTCTAGCACCTAAAATGCGATGGCTTTCAGACAGAAAAATGGCCAATAGTCTACAAATGTTGAACATATAAAGTACAAATTTAAAAACAAACTGTATTCCCAAAAAGATTGTTGGACAGTGTCTGGTTGGTAAGAGTATGTTTTGGGGGGCAGCAAACAATGGGATTGCTAAATTAATCCCTGGGATTCTACTAGACCATACATATGCCTCCTCCACCAGCCTTGTCCACAGCACCATCTACTGCCAAGCCACTGTGCCTACAGCAGTTTTGCTTCTGCAGGGCCCTAAGAGTTAATACCATGCCTTCGCTTAGCTAAGTTATTTAGGAATCACGATTTTTTTAAAAGTCACTTCAAAGTTAAAGGGGAAAGGAGAACATGAAATGAGAGTAAACTCCTGACAATCATTTAAAATATCTAAATAGCAAACACAATCTTTGGTTACTAACACTTGGCAAATAAGTAGTTTTAAATAAGTGAGTTTTCTTATCTTAGCTAGTTAGGCTATAAATCCTGCTCTAAAATATTTTAAAGCATGAAAAAGAATTAAATGTTCTGGTTGATGTATATACAGTAGACATATTTATCTTTTATCATCTTTTAACACTGTGAGAGTTACTTAACTCTGCTGTACCAACGGTTCTTTCCATTGGGAATTGGAAGTGGGATTCTAAACCTAGAGAACAAGGGAGTGCAGGGGAGGTAAGGAATGGGGTTCAGAGCCCAGGTCTTCCCTAATGTGGAGGCCTCTCTTTAAACAATTAGGCTCTTAAAGACAACCAGGTCTCCTTATGAAAGGCACCAGGGCATGACTGGGTTCAAGACTGATGTCTTGCCCTTAGAGATCCAATATATAAGATGAATTAAATCAACCCTTACCATGCATAAGGATACGCAGAGGAGCCTGTCAGTCATAGTCATAATAACAACCCAACCTCAGCCTTGATCTAAAATTAAAACCACAGACTTAAAATAGATCATGATCTAACAGATCAGAATTTTAAAAATCAAAACGACCATTTTCCAAACAGAAAATAACACATAGCTTGATAAGAAAAATTAAAAGTAATATTAGCTGACACCTAGAACTATATGCAAGGCACTGTTCTAAGCACTTTATGTCAGGCTAACAAGGCACCAACCACCTCTCTGTTCAGTTAGTGACTTTACGTGTACAATCTATAGTAATACTACAGATTAAATACCGTAGGGTAAACCAATGGGATGTTATCAGTGAAGGATTCTAGTTTACCATTAACTCACCTTTATTCTAGAATAACTATGCTTAATAAATAGCTTACCTGAATGACCAGGGGTTGTGATGTCACAAAAATGAGTACAAGAAATTAATACAAGTATCTTCCCAGAAATGACTACGTGTAAACTGGGGGGAAAATACTAAATAAATACCTTCTTCACCAACAAAGGAAACGAAGAAAATGGAAGTCCTACTATTCATATTGCAAAAATGCTTATTCTACTATCATATTCCCTTTTGAGAAATAGACCAGTTACTCCAGAAGTGCAATGTTGTCACAGATGTGTGCCAGATTTTGCAGAGGACATAAGTTGGCTGTGAGGAAGAACACAGAGTTTGCCTATTTTTTTAGGCAGGAAAGAAAGCCTGCACTTTTCTCTGTGTGTGTGTGTCAATAAATCTGAATAACAACTTGAAAGGGTTAAAAAGCTGAGCACCAGGTGTTTTCTTTCCACTTTCCAGAGTAATTTAAGCACACTGCAAAGTTATCTCCCTTCCTTCCCCACGAGCCAGCTTAAGGGAGACCTGTCACTGCCATTTACCCTGTACAGCTCCAGCTCTAAACAATAGGAGGGCACCAGGCTGGGCAGCAGGCATCGCGGCTTCCCACAGCCTCTATGGGCTTTGTTGCCAAGTTATGAGCTCCGCTGGGTGATGGAGGCACGAGTGAGCCAAGGAGAATTTAATTCTATTTCAAATCTGTATGCTTTCAAAGAAAATAGAGACAATTGAGGCCACGGGAGGAGCTGGAGGGGGTAACCAAAAACAAACTTTCGGAACCTCAGAATCTACATTTCTAGCAGTAATTCTCAGCAAAGGATTAGGTGGTATTGATACTCTCAAAGTATTTAACACCGAGATTAGAGACCATTCAAGGAGCGGTGGCCGAGCGGAGTCCCCATCCTTCGTAGTCCCACTCCTCCAGCAGCAACCGGCGGCGCGCTTTCGGAGCCCACCTCCGCTCCGCAGCGCGGCCAGCTTCCCCCCGCCCTGGCTCCAACCCCGGCTCCAGCCCCGGCCCCGTGCCCAGCCTCCTAGCCGAGCCCGGGACGTGCAGCCAAGCCGAGCGCAGAGGGGGCGCGGGGCAGGCAGCGGCGCTGCGCCTCCCCCGGCGGCCCAGAAAGCCGGACGGGGTCCGCCTGGGCCAGTGAGGCCGGGCTCAACGGAGACCCGGGCCGGGCGGGGAAGCTGCAGGCGCAGAGCCGGCTTAGCTCCGCGCCGCCTGGCCGCGCGCAGCGCCCGCATTGTCCGCAGTCGGGGCGCGGCGCGACCACTGAACCCTAATCCCAACCCCCGCCCAGCAGTCTCTCTCCCGGCCCCCACGGCCCAGTCTTACCTGGGCCGCTCACCCCAGTCCCTGGCGGTGCGGCCCGAGCCGGGCGCCAGGCTCCGGGGGACTGCAAGGAGGGAGAGTCGGGGCCCGCGAGGGACGAAGGGCCGAGAGCGGGCTGTAGGGGCCGCCGAGTGTTCACGGTCGCCGCCGCGGGGCCGCGGGTAGAGAGCAGACGGGGCTGGCGGAACGGGCCCAGGACGCGCGGCCGCGGAGGGCCCGGCTGGCGGCGGCCGCGATGGTTCGGTCTGCACCGAGTGGGAGGGCTCAGGCAGGCTTCGCCGGAGAGCGAGGGAGGGAACTTGGAGCCAGTTGCTGTGGCCGAGAGCGCGTGTCCCTGAGCCAGTGTACACGCCCCTCGTGCGCCCCGCCCCGCCTCCATCCCGCCCCCACCCCACCTTCCGGGTCCCCACCCTTCTCGCACCTCCACTCCAAGCCCTGCCTCTCTCTCAACATCTCCACCCCGCTACTGATGCCCATCCCACCCCATCCCTGACCCACCCCCCATTCCACTCGGTCGGCGCCTCCATTTCCTCCCTATCCCCCACTCCCACCTATGTCCGCACGCAAGCACCCCCACCCTGCTCCCACCCGGTGATACCGCTGGATCTCGGACTGCCATCCCAGTGCAGATCGCTCAGCGCTGGAGACTTAGAGCCTGTGTCCTGAATGAGATAACCCCACCTGGTAGTCCAGCCATCCAAACGTCTTGGTGCTTGACATTTTCTGTTTACTAACTTTCATATACTCAGATGGAGCGTCCTAGCTTAATTTCTGAAGGCATTTTTAAGACTTCAAAAAAATGTTTGGAGAAAATAGTAAATAACGAAAAATATCAAGCATGATGTACTACCTCTGAAATGTGGGCCAGCTGATGTTTTAAAATGAAATGCTTTGGGGTGCATCATTATTAATCGCCTAATATATTATTTGAGAATACTTTCTGCTTAGATTTGCTTAATAACTTGGTTGTTTCAGGAGACGATTTGTTTTAGGAAAACTAAACACATTGTAATTTAATTTTGCTATTGGGAAGTCTAAAAGATAAAATCCATCTTTATCAAAATGAATTTGAATGGGATATGGACTCACAAAATAATTGTTTCTTCTAGAAAATATTTAGCAAGGATTTCTTTTTAATCTCTGGTACATTAACAATACGATTTCACTCATCTCATTTTCTCAGAAAGATCGTTTATATTTGAATTGTGCTTCAATTCAATGAATCTATTGTTTCATAATAGTTAAGAAGTTGCCAACTAAATAAAACTCAGACTTTATAATAATATTTTTTTCTATTTAAAAGATTACCATTTTAAGAAAGTGACATGATACTGGGATTTAAATGGAACTTTCCTTTGGCATACTAATACATTCCTTGTGATCACAGATTACGTTGTGGTCTCCATTAACTCCAAAAGTCATATAACAATAGAAATAAACTATTTTTCATCATTCCCATAGCAAATGGAACCAACTTCTCTCCCTCTCAAGTATACTTTTTTTCCCCACTTCTTTGCCCCAATCCCTTCCTTTTAGGAATTTCCCCCTCCCATTGGGTGTGACTAGCCCACAGAGCTTCCTGACATTGTGAGGGATATGACCCAGGCCAGCCAATTAGAATATCGTCTGAGAACAAAGGTGGAGGGTCCTTTCCCTGACTGACAGGGCAGCTCCTGGGACCATATCATATATGCGTGCAGCAGCTGGAGTCAACTTACTGGAGAATAAAACAAAACCAGAAAAAAAGCCAAACTGAGCAATGGAGACAGAAAAGTGCCCTGATGACATCAATGGCCATCTGAAGACAGTCACCTCTAAAACAAGTCAAATCCTGAACTTCTGAAGTAATGCACCAATAAATTGTCTTTCTTGCTTATGCCATTTTGAGTTAAGTTTCTTTCCAGAAGACTCACTTATAAAATCATAAAAGATTCCCCTATGATCGATGCTTTGAAAATCAGGAATGTAACCAATGAGTTTTAGCTTTCTTTCTTTTTTTTTTTTTTTTTTTTTTGATGACAGAGTCTCACTCTGTCACCCAGGCTGGAGTGCAGTGGCATGATCTCCACTCACTGCAACCTCCACCTCCTGGGTTCA
Organism: Pan paniscus; assembly: GCF_029289425.2. Taxonomy (NCBI): domain Eukaryota; kingdom Metazoa; phylum Chordata; class Mammalia; order Primates; family Hominidae; genus Pan; species Pan paniscus. Next base: position 73,690,791 of record NC_073256.2, on the reverse strand, counting down.
GCAATTCTCCTGCCTCAGCCTCCCGAGTAGCTAAGATTATAGGCACGGGCCACCACGCCCAGCTAATTTTTGTATTTTTAGTAGAGACGGGATTTTGCCATGTTGTCCAGGCTAGCCTGGAACTCGTGACCTCAGGTGATCCACCTGCCTCAGGCGCCCAAAGTGCTGGGATTACAGACGTGAGCCACTGCGCCGACCAAGTTTTAGCTTTTCTATTGCCTAAACTACTTCTTGATAATAAAGTGTATGCCAAGGAGTTCACTTAGTAGGACCCCTAACTCTTATTATTAAGGTTCTCATTTAGGGTTTTACTATTGCCCAGTGTAGATTTAATAGCCCCAAATTGTCCTCACCAAAACCAAAAACCAATAAAAGATGTGGTTAAAGAGACAGAGAGAACACAGTAAAACATCTATGCTGGAATATTTCAGTAAATATTGTCTTATCAATTATGCCAATAAAACTGCTCTCATAATCCCTAATGTTTGCTGATTTAGGACATAGTTTTCTTGTTTTGGGGACTGAAAATGTTAAGGACTGCTACAGATTTTCAGAGAATGTTGAAATTAGTTGTTTGTACTGGAATTTTATTGTGTTGTTTTTTCTTCAGAAGTGGGCCATTATCCTAGGCTTGGAATTCTTTTGTTTCACAGAGGTTTCTGTCTCTAAAAGTATGTAACAATATTTGACTAGTACCCAAACAAGCATCCATACACGAATCAGAATGTAATTTAACCATTATTCACAGGTGACTCTGGACAGTGGGACTATTCCTAGCAAGCAGGGAGCCTAGGGACATGCAGTTATTAGCCCTAATCCTCTGACTGCCAAAATGGTTTCTTACCGGAAAATGTGAGCTTGAAAAGACATGAGCTCAGAGTTTTCACTAGTCTTTCTCCAGATGGGTACGTACCTAAGTTGTGTCAACAACTAGGGAAACTTTAAATGTATAAAAGCCCGTAAGCTGAATAATAATATATTATAAACAGATGCAAGCCTCACAAAAGGAGAGCATCTCTGAAAACAAAACAACCAAAGCAGCTTCAGAGGAAAAGTAAAAAAATAAAGAGTTCTGGAATCCAGTCCCCGCTCCAAGTGGCACTTGTTCTAATGATTGGCTATGCCAGGGAAAATGTCAGTCAAATATCCAGAGTACCCCCAGCATGCCTGTATTGGATCAGTGGGATGCTTGTACCCATTTTCTTGCCTAAGAGTGGTACAGCAGTCCCTCAATTAACCCAGGGTCAGTCAGACCACCTTGTCTGTCGAGAGCTCCCCCTGAAATCCTGGCATACATCAGCGGTTTTCAGACCACAAAACACAATCACCTGCAGTACTCCCAACTAATGCCAGGTCTCTAGGTTGAGAGAGAACGGATAGGCCTGTGTTGTTTTTTTTTTTAAAAGATCTGCCCAAGAGATTGTAGCGATCTGGCAGGGCTAAGGTAAACAAAGTCTGTGAATCTGTGCTCTTAATTCCACAGAAAAAGACTTGAGAACCCCTCAGCCCTCAGATCAGACTCCATTGTCTTAGAATTGTATGTAAAATTAAAGTTATTGATTGAACAAGCTCAATTTGTCTTTTCCCCTTAACAACCATAGTTCTTCTGAGGAAATAGAAAAAAGCAGCGAGGAATGCACCTTAGGAGGAGCTAGAGGATTTGCTAGAAGCAATCACACTGAAAAAAGGCAGCTCACAGCAAGGCTGAGATAAGAGAGTCACTAAATAGAAAAGCATTGTCAGTTGCTGGACTAAGAGGCCACTCCACTCCATCCTGGGCAACAGCCCCTAGGGGTTCCCTCATGTTGCTTGTTTCTCAGCGTAGTGCATGTTCAGGCTGGCGACCAGAAGATCAAAACAATCGAATTATGTTCTTGAATACTGACCTCCATCATTTAATACTAATAACTACCATTTATTGAAACTTTGTGCTAGCAGTTTACATGTTTCATTTTCATTTTCAGTGGTCACAACGGCCCTAAACGTACATAATATTGATTACCATTTTATGAACAAGAAGTTCATGCCCAGGAAAGAGACAAATCCAAGATCACAGAGTTAGTGATTAGAGGACTTAAAGCCTGGTCCATGTGATCCCAAAGCCTATATATCTTTACTATAAGCCAAGCTTGCCAATGAATCTCACATATTACCTATGCAATAAGAGAGTCAGTAGTCACATGAGGCTATTGAAATTTAAATGAATTAAAATTTTGTGGAATTTACATTCATTACATTAAATTAATTAATTAATTAATTACTTTTTTTTTTGAGAGGGAGTTTCGCTCCTCTCGCCCAGGCTGGAGTGCAATGATCTCAGCTCACTGCAACCTCAGCCTTCAGAGTTCAAGAGATTCTCCTGCCTCAGCTTCCCAAGTAGCTGGGATTACAGGCACGTGTCACCACGCCTGGCAAAGTTTTTTTTTTTACTTTTAGTAGAGACGAGGTTTCACCATGTTGGCCAGGCTGGTCTCGAACTAGGCGATCCACCTGCCTTGGCCTCCCAAACTGCTGGGATTACAGGAGTGAGCCACCACATCCAGCCTCATGACATTTAATTTAAATTCATTGAATTAAAAACTTTATTTTGTAAATGTGAATAAATTGCAAGTTTCTCAGCTACACTGGCTATTTTTCAAGTGCTCTGTAGCCACAGGCAGCTGATGGCTGCCCTGTTGGACTGCGCAGATAAATGCTTCCATCATTGCAGAAAGTTCTATTTGATGACTCGGATGCTGCTCAGATTTATCAGTATCATCATCAATTAAGGCAGTGTTCTTCATGAGTGAGTTTTCCAAGTAAATTACCCCAACCCTTTTATGTTAACTGTTTTGATGAAATTCTTTCTAAAACGGGTAATACGTTTCTGTGCCAGCCTTAATCAGCAGGTTGTACTGAACTGAGTGCCTCTGTGAGACATGCAGGGCCAGGAGACCACCTGCAAGGCACCGGAATGCCATGCTGGGGAGCTGTGCTTCTCTTCCTCCTGTGTCATCTCAGTTCTCACCTTTAGTCTTTGCTTCTGCAGAGTACCTACTTGCCATTGGCCAAAGTATGGTGTTTGCTAACGCTCTGCCTTTAGCCTACTTCTGTCTGTCCATTTCCTCTCCCTATTGGTTTTTTGATTTTCCAATTCTATGTTTTCAACTACTACTGATTCTCCAGTGACTCCAAAATTTTATGTTTAACTTCCACATCTTTTTCTAATCTGCAGAGCAGTTTTCTTTTCTAGCTCTCTACTAGGCTAGTGCTACTCAAAGAGCTGTCTGTGGACCAGGAGCAGTGGTTCGTGAATTGTGTGTGGCTACTCTAGCACAAGATGAATTTAGAAAGTGAAAGCCAATGCTTGGCATGGTGGTTCATGCCTGTAATCCCAGCACTTTGGGAGGCCGAGGCAGGTGGATGGAACACCTGAGGTCAGGAGTTTGAGAGCAGCCTGGCCAAGAAGGTGAAACCCCACCTCTACTAAAAATACAAAAATTAGGCAGGCATGGTGGTGTGCACCTGTGATCTCAGCTACTCGGGAGGCTGAGGCAGGAAAATTGTTTGAAGTCAAATCAAGGGAGGCGGAGGCTGCAGTGAGCCGAGATTGCACCAGTGCACTCCAGCCTGGGTGACGGAGAGAGAAGGAAGGAAGGGAGGGAGGGAGGGAGGGAAAGAAAGGGCACCAAGGAAGGAAGGAGAAAAAGAAAGGGCGCCAAGCCTGTGTTTATAAGCTTTTACAGCAATTTGACATTGCTAGGACATTATTGTATTGTATTGTACTGTATTGTATTGTATTGTACTGTATTGTACTGTATTGTACTGTATTGTACTGTATTGTATTGTATTGTATGTCTAAGCTGGAATGAAAATTTTAAAAAGTAAACACACGAGAAATACTGTACCTGGCTCCACCTGGGTATTTCCTAGGACCCCCCCCCCCACCCCCCGCCAACCCAATGCTCATTGCTATCACCTGTCAGTAACCAAAGTTATTATTATCCCCAAATGCATCAGTCAGGTTTCAGCTGGAAACAGATAATTTAACACAGGGAACGACTTACAAAGGTCCTAGAGAGCTGAAAAGACAAACAACACAAAGTAAATTGACTTAGATTTTGGCAGGAGCAGGAAACTGCTACAAGAGCACAGATAAAGGAGATGATGTCCCTGGCACCCAGCTGTTGGACCCAGTGAAGGGACCTGATCAATAACAAGAAAAAATAAGGACTGCTCCCCAGAAACTGAGACCATGGAGGACACATAGATGCTGTCTATTTAATCAGACTGAACTGAGTTAACTTTTGTCTCTGTTACTGACATTGAACAGAATGAAAAATTGCCTGAAGAACTCTAGATTGCCAAATATTATGAATAACCAAATAATTATGCAGATGGGGGTTGAAACTGTTTAGGTTCTTTCCAGCTATAAAACTGATTCATGCTTGGGAACTGAGATGCTGTGTCCACTTGTATGAAATAAATACAAGAGCTCTTATTTTTTTTTTGGCATGATACTTTCACCTACTTTCAGATTTACAAATATTTTAAAAGGATTATGATGTCAGGATTATGCTTGTGTTGTATGTGGAATAATAGGTTAATCTATGCACCTTTCATATTTTTACAGTATGAAATAAGGCACTAAATATGTGGATTCTTTTTAAACTATTTGTGGTAAGATAAATTTAGAACATTAGAGTGCTTACTTAATAGAAATATAACCCATCTATTTGGCGTAGAGCTCACCAATTCTCATTTTCCCTGGAATCAAAAATCAAGGGTGGCATGAATTACTGAAATCCCTAATTTCATTCAAACCTCTTCCTAATCAAATATTAAGCCAGTTCATTAATAGTCAAAAAATGATTTTTTTCTCCTTTCTACCATTATATAGCAGAGAAGCTAATAAACAAAATAGATAGCAAGCAAGAGAAAACAAGGAGAGAAAGACAAATAGGGAATATTAGGTTTCTGGGCTACCGATGATACCAACACATCATCACTATTTTCCTCTTTTAAAACAATTTTAAATTATGTACACAGACTTGTAAGTCTTAGAGTTCAAGTGTATTTTTTCCAGAACTTTTTTTTCAACATGTATGTTATGACTTCTAAATGTTTGGTAAAGGCGTAGTCAGAATTTCATGTAGGCATTCTATTTTTCAGTTGTCTGTATCAGTCTAATGGATGAGCAATGGTACTTCTGACATTTGTAGAAATCACCTGCAAATTACAGGAAAATTTTCACAAAATATCAGAGTGCTTTTGGTGTAGATGTGAATTTTAGTTTATTCACCCACTCATCCTCTCTCATTCATTCTGTCACCAAATCTCTCATTTTCAGTGTTTCCCTCACCCATCTCGTTATTCGCATCTTACGATAGCTTTTCCAGTTAAACATGCCATCAAACAACCAGTCAAGTGTATTATTTATTACCATTTCTATGGTTATTCTTCCATTCCCCAAAGAAGTAAAAAAATTAATCTTCTCTGCAGTAGTTTAGTGTCCCCAAATCATTTTTACATATTCACAAATTACACATTCCCTGAATTTTCTGCTAGTTTGACCACTAGCAGCCAAGACTTTTAAGTAGATATCCTTTTCAAAAATCTACTTTCGCAAATTCCCAGCTAGTTTGTCATAGAAGAGGAATGGGGTGGAGGAATTAATAGAGGGAGAGAAGTTAGGAAAAGACAGAATGGGGTAGGGGAGAGAGTAATTCTACTACCAAGCTCATCATTCCACCCAATCCAAAAGCTTCTGAACTATCTGGTGACAATATAGGAAGGCTAAATCAGAGTTTGTTGAATTTTTTTTTTGGGGGGGGGATAAAGTAAACCATATGTTGCCCTTTAGATTTTTTTTTTTGGTAGAAGTATGGATACACACACACATCAACATAGGCTGCAAAAATATCAATGTATAACTGTGACATTTATCCATATGCACATCTTTCTCTGACGGCCTCTACTTCCTATTTAGTTGTTAGGAGTTTTATGCTAACTAGTAAGCAGAAATTTTAAATATTAACACAATTTTCTCATAATCACGAAGCATAATAACTTCTCAGGAATTTTGGATTGGCCGAATTCCCAAACTCTTAGTAAATGTCATAATTGTGCTATTCTTAGAAGGTCTTCCTGTGTTATTTTGGATTTGATGATGGTTTATTTCTCAGAACTCAAATTCCACTATGCACTAATAAGTTATCCAATGCAATTAAGTACCTGAGGAACAAATATGGTCTCGGGTGGCTCCTTATTAACCTCACTAGACTGTCAACTACATGAGGATGGTAATGTAGCTAACCCCTTTTGAAATTTCCCTCATTACTTAGAAAAATCAAAGCAGCTCACAAAGCTTCATCTGATACTCTTTGAGATAAATACACATTCTGATAGTGTTATAATTACTGTGTCACTTTACATGCAGAAACTTCTCATCCCTAGGAAATGCTATGGAATCTCTGCATTGCAACATTTCCTGCACAACTGAGTCTTGAGCACAGAACACACTGTCATCATGGAGAAACCCCTAATCTGAGTGCAGCTACCAAAAGCCACGAAGGCATCTTTCCCAACTGAGGACACACATCAGAAGCCAGGAGAGAATGAGAATGAGGGATTATAGCAACATCTGACTCTTATGTGGATTTAGAAAGATTCACAAAGCCACATAATTAAGAATATGAATGGCAAAATATTCTTGTTAATTTCTAGTGAAAAAAAGGTGTTATTTTTCTGTACATCAAATATTATATTTCAGAAAGTAGAGTTGTGATGATGGTCCTTGAACTAAACAATGCGTGAATCACCCAGGCACAAGTGTGGGGCTGGTGGGGGAATGCAGGAAAGTGAGATTTTCAGAATGCTAGAAACCTGGAGGCAGAGATGTTCTTTGGGTATGCCTCACAGATAACTCTGCTTTCTCCCCCTAGGAGACTGTGGCCTAGGTAATATTTTCTTAAATTGTAATTTTAGGTTTTCCAGAAAGGAAATGTAAGCTTCAAGTATAAAAGAGCAGAGGCAGAAGAACTATTGAGCTTGTCAGATCCTGAGAGATGTTTTCCTAGATGGCCTAAGTTAACCTATAGCTGCATCCGATCAATTATACAGACAGTACATGTCTTCTATTCTTGACTAATTAAATTGGCCTATTAAACTGGGCTAAAGTGGGTGGATTAGTCAGGGTTCTTCAGAGAAGCAGAACTGAACCAATAGAGATATATTTGTATCTCTTATTAATAAATAAGATCTATTATTATTTATAATACTGTTATAAAATTAACAGTATCTCCCATATAAATTAATATATATTAATTATGGAAATTGGCCTACACTATTATGGAGACCAAGAAGTTCCATGTTCTGCTATCTGCAAGCTGGAGAACCAAGAAAGTTGGTGGAGTAATTCTGTCTGAGTCTGAAGGCGTGAGAACCAGGAGTGTCAATGTCTGAGGGCAGGAGAAGAAGATGGATATTTCCAGCTTGAAAAAAGCAAATGTACCCTTCCTCTGCCTTTTTGTTTTTTGCAAGCCCTAGTGGCTTGAGTGATGCCCACCCACATTAGGGAGAGCCATCTGCATTACTTGGTTCACCAATTAAAATGCTAATCTCCTCCAGACACACCCTCAGAGACACACCCGGAAATAATGCTTTACCAACTATCTGGGCATCCCTTAGCCCAGTCAAATTGACATAAAACTATCACAGTGAGTATGTATACCTATGCACCCTCTTTTCCCATGTGTCTCAGTCTTGTTTGGGCTGCTATAACTGAATATCTTAAACTGGGTGGCTTATAAATGACAAAAATGTATTGCTCAACAGTTCTGGAGTCTGGAAGTCCAAGATCAAGGCATCAGCAGATTTGGTGGTTGGTGAGACCTCACTATGTGATTCATAGATGACACCTTCTAAGTACCCACATCTTGAAAGGGCAAACAAGTTTCCTCAGAGCTCTTTCGTAAAGGCACTAATTCCATTCATATGGGCTCTGCTCTCATGACCAAATTGCGTCTTAAAAACCTCAGCTCTTAATACTATTGCATTGCAGATTGGGTATTAACATGTGAATTTTCAGGCAGACACAAATATTCAGACTATAGCAGCATTAGTTGCATTTTCCATGTAGCTTTATAAATACAGAGAGGTTATATTATGCAAACATATACAATCTACTCTTTCATTTGCATTTAACCAAGGAAGGTGTTGATGAAGTAGGTATTATGTTTATTTCCCTGTGCCTTGAAGTCTTACAAAAAGGATTTATGTTAGAAAGCATTTTTAAAAATAATGTTAGGTTATAAATCTTGATTTTCAATGTTCTATGTGGTTGAATAGTGTCTAAAAGATACTGTTACATAAAAAAACCCAGAACATATACTTAATATGAAAGCTCAAACCTGTATTAATTTAGCAGAAGTAGTTAATTTTAACTTCCATAAATGATGGTCTTATTTGGAGACTGAAATATCACTACAAAATATTTTCCTATTTTGAGATGTAATCCTCGTATAAGCAAGACACAATTTTAATGGTTATATAGCAGGACGAGTGACAGACAAGAATCCCTCAGACACCGAATTGTAGAAGGAAAGGGCTTTATTCAGTTGGGAGCATCAGCAGACTCATGTCTCCAAAAACCGAGTTCCCTGAGTGAGCAATTCCTGACACTTTTAAGGGCTTACAACTCTAAGGGGGTCTGTGTGAGAGGGTCGTGATCAATTGAGCAAGCAGAGGGTTTGTGACTGGGGGCTGCATGCACCTGCACTGGTAATTAGAATGGAACAGGACAGGGATATTCACAGTGCTTTTCCATACAATGTCTGTAATCTGTAGATAACATAACAGATTAGGTCAGGGCCCAGGGTGTGGCGCCGGGCTGTCTTCCTGTGGGTGTCATTTCTACCTTTTAGTTTTCACTTCTTTTTTTCTTTGGAGGCAGAAATTGGGCATAAGACAATATGAGGGGTGGCCTCCTCCCTTAGTTACGGTATAGTAGTAGAAATTTAGACTATGAAAAGTACTTAATATTTAGATGTTTGTCATATATTTTGTGCTTTATTTCTTAATTCTATGTTATGTATATGTATTTTAAATATATAATTTACTTCTCATTGATATATTTTATTTTTCTTTTCTACCAAATAAAATGATTGGTAAGGACCATTGTACATTCTAACATCATGGATTACAACAGATTGACTAAATATCCATAAGAGTTTGAAGACTACTTAACTGAGGAGTGGCACTAAAGTTCAAAATTTTACGATACCTTTTTGTATACTCTCTGGTTTCTGCAGGGCTGCCATATAAAACCACATTGCCTACACTGTTTAACTCCATAGACCATGCCACAAACGGCACCCCCTGGGGTAGTGCTCACAGCAACCCTGGTGTTAAAAATTTGATTTTGGAAATTTTTCTGTCTTTTTCCCCCCACAGAGTCTAATTTCTTCTCAGGTATAACAGACTCAGTGTTGTAGCCGAAAGTATACTACAATCATTTCACAAAATATTTTGTGACTTACAATGACATTTCTGAAATGAGTCAATGTGACGCAACTGTGTTATTCATAAGCTTGTAAGTATATGCCAGCACCTATCTATCTATCTCTGTATAAGTAAATGTATTAATGATTTCAGTGAGAGAAACTCTTTACTGTTCTTAATGATCGAATCTGTTAAGCAAGGACAAACCAATTTCAATGCAAAAACTTACTATAATATAAAAGGGCATTTTAATAAACCATTGCATCAAGAATAGATTAGTGCATATAGACCTCAATCTTCAGCCTTAATTGTAAAAATAAATAAAACAATTATATAACTTATGAAAATGTATTGCATCTATAATCGTGTACATAATGAGAGATTTTCCAATGATCCATTCATTAAATTGTGTAATGTTCAATATGCATAAAATGCAGAATTCCTGAGGGGAATTATAAGCAAATTATGAAATGTGATTTCTATCTACAAGTAATTTTCAGTTTCTTTAGGTAACTGAATAAACTCAAGAAGAAAACTGGACAGATGAAAAAGGTCAAATAAATATAACGTAAGATCTAACTCAAATAAGTTTCAAATAGGTGCCCTGCAGTCAGGATTATGATAGCTTCCTGCAGGAGACGAAGTTCTGTTTGTTGTTTATTTTGAGACAGGGTCTCAATCTGTCACCCAGGCTGGAGAGCAGTGGCTAGATCTCAGCTCATTGCAACCTCTGCCTCCAGCCTCAAGTGATCCTCCCACCTCAGCCTCCTGAGTAGCTGGGAACACAGATGTGTACCACCACACACAGCAAATTTTTTTTTTTTTTTTTTTTCTGTAGAAACGGGATTTTGCTATGTTGATCTCAAATGCTGGGCTCAAGCGATCCTCCTGCCTCGGCCTCCCAAAGTGTTGGGATTACAGGCATGCACCATTGCACCTGGTCAGGAAACAAAGTTTTAACAGGACTTCATATAATGAAACCGTTAAAAAAAAGGAAAATAAGTTTCCTCTGGTAGAAAAATTACATTGTGAATTAAAGAAGGTGGAAATAGGAAAAAGATTGTTAACTTCTCTAAAGAGTCCATGATAGACAAAGGTTATAAAAAGGAAAGCAAGTACATAAATGATGAGAATAAGAATCACTGGTGATGGCCAATAGCACACCAATCAACTGGATGCTCACTTTTAAAACGTTTCAAGAGATTATAGATGGCCATAAGAGTTAATAGCTATTTATCTTTAACTTTAATATAGAATAGTATCGTTATTTTTTATTTTTGTTGACTTGCACAATTAAATGTACAAATAAAAACAAAATTAAAATATACCATAATATGAATCATAATTATATGATTTAATATCCAACACATTTTTATATAAAACAATTATTTTGAAATGATACATAAAAAGAACTGTGAAATTTTGAAGAAAAGATTTCAGCCTATACTTTTGAAATCATCTTAATTTAACATTTAGATTAGCATATCTAAACCAAAAGTATTACAAATATTAAGCCCCTATGAAATTTTAAGATTCCCAAAGAAAAATTAAGCAAATAGATGTTTAAGACCTTCTATGTTCTCAAGATTGAATACAAAAAGAAATGTTTGTTTTGCTTATTAGTAAAATTGACAAGCGACCATTGAAACTGTCAGAAATTAAATCAAAATTAATTAGTTTTGATTTCTGGGAACCATTTTTAAAAAATATTTTATACTGAGGAACATAATACGTAGGGCATAAACTCTGGATACACTGTACACATTAATTTCTCCTCCCCAATAATAGTACAGACAGTGAGTTATCTAGAGTAGAAAAGTTGAACATTTTCTCTTGTAAGCAAATCTGGTATAGTAATAGCTCAGATTTTTTTTCTTTTTGTCTTTCCTGATGGACAGGTCTGACTTACTCTGTATACTCCCATAAATAAATGACTTCAATAAGCCTAAAGGCATTTTTTCACGTATGTGGGGTTGGAACTTTTTTTGGTTAAGGTAAGGAGAAGGTAGAAAAATAATTTTTTTTTTAAAAAAAGAGCTTTTGTAGGTTAAAAAATATTCTTTTAAGCAAATAGATGTTAATTATTCAGAAAAGATTACAGCATATTTTGTGTTTATCATAAAATATTTGCAAGAAAGAATAAGCTGCCTAAGTTACATGATACTGTAACTATACTCTGCACAATGAAGGACTTACTGTATTTTTCCACATGTTGTGAGGTAAGCCACATAATGTACAAGTAGTGGAATAACTCCAGCCACAAGTATGCCTGTATATTTCTAGTTTCTGTTCCTTTTGATTTACTTGGATTTCTTTCCTCTGTAATGATAAGAAAAATTTCAAAACTCTTAAAAGAGAATCTAAGAATACATTTTTTTAAAAGAGAAATTTCAGGTATTTATAAAGCTACTTCGATAGCAGAAAAAGTAGGAAGTATCTTTGATATTTCAACAAATGACAGGCAAAGCCACTCAATCATTCACAGCAATGCAGCTAATCAAAGATTAAAGAATCTAAAACATTTATATGCTGAAGATAATGTTTGTGTGATTGTATAGAAATAGATTTGGAATTCACAAAGCAGGATGATGGCTTAACAGTTACGTACTCAACAGACTGTAAGCGTAAGTTATATGTAATGTCGTTTTACAAAAAAAAGTTGGAATTAGGAAGAAGACTAGAGGAAAATGCAAAAAGAATAGACACATTGTAAAGAGAGCTCACTCACTCATTCGCTTGTTCATTAATTCACTCATTCATTCAGCCAACGTATATTGCAAAGTTCCAAATGACAATGGAGGTGTGGAGTTTAGTTCGATCAGGTGGTCAGGAAGGGCTCACTGGGGAGTTGGCATTTGAGCTGGGATCTTAGGAAGTAGAAGGAACCAGCCATGTAAAGATGAGAGGAAAGTGAATTCAGGCAGAGGGAATAGCTATTGCGACGGCTCTCAAGCAGGAATGAGGTAGGTGTGTCTGAGAAAAAAAGAAGTCAAATATAAGTTTAGTGAACAGGGAGTAGTGGCAGATGAGGCTGGAGAAGAGAAAAGCCCATTGTAGGACATTTACATTTTATTTGATATTTTATTTTATTCCTGAGTGAAAAACTATGGAAGTTGTACAATCCCCTTTATGTTTCTGTAAGGTCACTCCAGCTCAGGCATCACAGTGGGGAGTGGTGAAGTGATGAGGTGCATAAGAAGTAAAGCTGGGAGACTGGAAACTCCACAATAGTCCAAGGAAGCAGAGGTCAGTCGTTTGCACCAAGTTGGCAGTAATGAATATGAAAAAACATTTAACACATTTAGGTTGTATTTTTGGAGTAAAGCCAAGAGAACTTGAAAATGGATTGTATTGTAGAGGTGAGATGATACGAATAGGGAAAAATGATAAATACTGACAATAGAAAATACAATATAAATGGAAGCTGAAGAAATGCTGGCAGGAAAGGTCTTGGATATCAAATGATCCTAGCTGAGATCTTAGAAGATATCTTGTCCAACCTCATATTAAAATGCCTACACCATTGTGGGCTGATGGCCATATAACTTCTGGTTAAACACTCCACTGAGGAAAACACCTTTGGAAAGTGATATTTGATTAATGACAGCCAACCTCATTCACTTGATCATAGCTAAATATGAAAGAGTTTTGAGACCTTTTGTTTTAAAAATGTCAATATGAAACTGGAAAGGTATATTTGGCAAAAAATGTTAACTTCAAAGTCTGAGAAATAGCCCTTCTCTTACATTGAAAACAAGAAGTTTTGAAACAGTAGACAAAACCGTCTAGTTTTCACTATCACATTTTAAAGGTAGCAAAGGTAATTGGAAATAGGTTATAGGAGGACTGAAAAGAGACAGACCCTTAAAGTTTTTATAAGCGCCTGGGTGGTGTGACGGAGAACACGCTGATCAGTTGTTCTGCATTTCTGTAAAGGACTAGGTATGAAGGGGTGATATCAATTAGAAATACAAAATATTCTGTTTTACTATCAAGAACTTCGCAGATTTAAAAAGCAAAATACTTCAGTATTCTTTTGAGTACTGTAGCCTTATTAAGTTATAAAACAATTAATTCTGGATAATCAAGACCATCTCTTAAAAGCAGAAGTCCTTATGATTCTCTAATGTTCAAACAGGGTTATTTGTCTAATGAGTGAATTAAAACCCTCCCAATTGCCTAATGTGATTGAGCATGGGCCATAGTGTACCAGAAATGCTGTTATTTCCTTTTAGGGCCAGGAGGGATTTTATAGTTAGCAGAAGAAAACAGAGAAAGAGATATTTTATCATAAACATAAAAATTTCACAATTTATAGATCATTTTTCTAGTAAAAATGATGATATAAGCTATAAGCTACTAAAAGTAACATAACCTTATTGGATAAAAAATGCACAAAGAAAACAACTGGGGATTTGGCAATTGAGCCGGCATAAATAAAATAATAAAATAAAATATATTACATTAAAGTTAGGAAGTTCTCTTCATCAAAAGGTAAACCACAGAGTGGGGGAAGACATTTACAATACATACAACTGACAAAAGATTCATATACAAAGTATGAAAAGAACTCAACAGATTTTAACAGACAACAAAAAAAACTGGACAAATACTTCAACAGACATTCACAAAAGAGGATATACAAATAATCAGCGTGTTAGTCCATTTTCACACTGCTGATAAAGACATACCCCAGAGTGGGAAGAAAAAGAGGTTTAATTAGACTTACAGTTCCACGTGGCTGGAGAGGCCTCAGAATCATGGCAGGAGGAGAAAGGCACTTCCTTAACTTGGTGGCAGCAAGAGAAAATGAGGAAGTAGCGAAGGCAGAAACTCTGGATAAACCAATCGGATCTCATGAGACTTACTCATTGTCGTGAGAATAACACAGGAAAGACCTGCCCCCATGATTCAATTACCTCCCACTGGGTCCCTCCCACAACACGTGGGAATTCTGGGAGATACAATTCAAGTTGAGGTTTGGGTGGGGACACAGCCAAACCATATCAATCAGTAAGTATAAAAAAATCAGAGAAATGTAAATTAAAACTACATTAAGTTACCACTACACAATCATCAGAATGGCTGAAATTAGAAAACAAAAAACAAAAAAGCGAACAGGTTACAAGATGACTGGACTTTGGATACACAGTAGGTAAGAGTATTAATTTTTACATGTACTTTGTCAATGTCTACTAAAATTTAGCACACTCATATTCTAAGACCCAGTAATTCTGTTTCTAGATGTACATCAAAAAACTGCATGCATAAGAATGTTCATAGCAATAATATTTTTAAGAGCTAAATATTGGGGATAAACGAATGTCCTCAACAGTAGAATGGATAAGTCAGTTGTGGTGTATTCATACAATGTAATAGTAAAGAGCATGAGTATAAATTAGCTACTGATATGTGCAACCACAAAGGTGAAACTCACAAACACATCATTAACTAAAAGAAGCCAAATACAAAAGAATGTGTACCCTATAATTTCACTTATGTAATGTTTAATAACAGGGAAAACTAATCTATGGTTTTAGAGTCAGGATAATAGTTACTTTTGGGGAACAAACTAGCATTTGTAATTGGGAGACAGCAAAGGGGGAGCTTAAGAGGTTCTAGCAATTTGATGTTTCTTTAATAGGTGGTTGTTACATAAGGGTTCACTTTATAATTCAGCAAGCCTACATTTAAGATTCGTATATTAAGTTATACTTTAATTAAATATATACATATGTAAATATGTATTAAATAGCATTTTAATTAAATATATCTAAGTATATGTGTGCATGAAAGTTATCTTTCAGTTAAAATTTTCTAAAAGATATACAAAGAAATGACTTAAATAACGTTTTAAAATTTTTAATCAGAAACATAGCCTATTGCATCTCAGAAAATATAAAGTTGCATATAATTGAACAAAACAAACAAACAAACAAACAAAAAATCCTGACAGAAACAGGTTCTAAGGAGATCTCAACAGGTCGGAACAATAAAACCCAATCTACAGAGTGAAGTTTAATTGGTATAAGTATAAAGTCATCCTCGTGTTTATAGGAGCAACAAATAACATACCCTTAAGTAGCCAACAGCACATGTAAAAGAAATCCAAGGGTTACGAGTGGGGAGGTTGAAGTGGTTTAAATATTGTCTAGGTAGTAGCTCCTAAGTGATTCCCATTAATCTCTTTCTAAAAAACCTATAATGATGCTAAGAATAAAATAAAAAGACCAAAACTGTCAACCTATTTCAAAAGTGAGACAACACTCTGAGATAATTTTCCATAAAGTATTAAAAAATCAGTGGCATTGAATTAGAATTGCAATTGCTAGCCTGAAGCTATTTGGTCAGAAGAAATGGAGCAAAGCTATTGGCAAGAATAAATGTTGCATTCTTGCAACAAGAATAAATTCAGCATTTTCTCCCTCACTTCCTGCCAACTGCGACAGAAAATGAGTCTGTACCATTCAGAGAACAAACAACGGCCTCCCTATTTGATCTCTTCACTTTCACCAATAGCTCTCTTTCTAGCTTGGAGACTGCAACCCCCTGAAAAGAAGAAGGAAGGAAGTTGAATATGGAACCAGCAGTGCCCACTCTAAGTCTAGGCAGAGTCTAGATGTGAACAGCCTTGTCTTTGTGAATGGTATGAAATAATCTTCTCAGAGAAATAGGCGTTAGGAAAAAGAAACCCCCATCATATTCCAGTTGAACTTCATTAAATGAAAACCTGCTAGACTTTGATAAATGCAATGAAGGCAACAATATAAATTGATATGATAAATTCTCTATGGGGGAGAATCTTGCTATTTAAAATGGGGAGCTCAAGGAAGCGACTTCAATAGGTGATCTTTGAGTTGAGATCTGAATGACACAATGAAGCCAGCCAAGTGAGTGGAACATTCCTGGCAGGGAAAAACATGCATTATAGCCTCATTTAAAATAGCTTAAATTTCTTCGATGGCTTCCTACTGTCTTCAGCATAAAATCCAAACTGCCCAGGCTGCAATGCAGTAGATGTTAAGTAAAGAGATGAGTGAATGGATGGTTCCTGAAATTTCTAGATAGGGTTGATCCATAGTATTTCTCTTTAGTCTTCTGGCATCTTTCTCTTTGTCCTCGATTTCTTTAAAAAAAAAAAAAAAGTCACCACTAGTAGTTCTAAAATAGAATTTGCTTAGTTTTTTAATAACTTGGACTGGGAGACATGAATCTCAGCCAGGACTGGTGTGAGACAAGTGAGGTGCCCAGGGCACAACATTTAAGGAGGCTGTCACTCTCAGGGTGGTGCAAATGCCACCCTCAAGGGAAGAGGCAAGTAAATGGACCTGAGAGAAAAGGTAAAGAATGTGAATCTATTTTGTGTTCCCTGTGAATGCTTACTAAAGAGCAATCTCAGCAGAGGAGGAATGAATAATCAGGTGAAGAGGATAACCCTTTCTATGGATACCAGTCAGCTTCATTCCCCCAGCCATCCCTGTCACTGCCTTGTGGGCTCATGAAAAAATGACCACAGTGGCAAGGATGGCAGTTATGCATAGGATCAGCAACATAAACTTCTGCTCACCAGGTCTGACCTGGCTACTGCCCCTGCTGGGTGCCCTAACTCAGAAACCAACACTGAGCTTCCAGTACAGCACCATTCCCCAGGGTGATGAACCAGCTGCCTGGTGGCAGGTTGATCACATTGCACCACTACCATCATGCAAGGGGTAATGGTTTGTTCTCACTTCAATGGACAACTACTTAAGATATGGATTTGCCTTTCTTGCCTGTAATGCTTCTCCAAAACCACCATCCATGGACTTACAGAATGCCTTATTCCACACAGCATTGCTTCCATTAAGGAACCTACTTCATGTTGCCCCAATGAAATATGGTAATAGGCCCAGGCTCATGGAATTCACTGGTCTTACTCTGTTTTCCACCATTCTGAAGCAACTGGTGGAGTGGCCTTTTAAAGACTTAGTTATAGTGTCAGTTAGGTGACTGGAGAAATTTCCTCCAGGATGCAATATATGCTCTAAATCAGTTGCTTCTTCCCAACCCAAGAATCTAGAAATCAAAGATTGGAAATGTCTTACTCTGACTTCTAGCGATCCATGAGAAAAATCTGTGCCTTCTACTCCTGCAACTTTAGACTCTGCTTATCCAGAGGACTTAATTCCAAAATGAGGAAAGCTTCTATCAGAGGTTACAATTGCCTTGAGCTGGAAGTTGAGATTGTCACCTGGCTACCACAGGATCCTCAAGTCTTTGCCACCAGGCAAAGAAGCTATTACAATACTAGCTGTGATGACTGATCACAACAATTAAGGGGCAATTAGGTTGCTACTTCACAGTGCAGGTAGGGAGTAGTTTGTCCGGAATGCAGGAGATCGCCTCAGGCACTGCTTAGTAATTTCAGATTCTGAGATTAAAGTCAATGGAAATTCAAAAACTTAATTAAAGCAGGAATGCTAATGAACAGACCCTTCAGGATTGGAAATTTTGGTTACTCATCAGGTAAGGAACCATCACCAGCTGAGGTGCTTCCTGAAGGCAAAGGAAATGTAGAATAGGCAGTAGAAGAATTTAGTTAAAAATGCCAAGCTATGACTATGTAACCAGTTAGAGGTCTGAGTACTGCAATAGTTATGAGTATGTATTCCTTATTCTTATATTTTTATTTTCTTTCCGTTTCCCAGTCTTCTCCTTTCTAATATGTGTTAATAATAGTTAACTTTATCTCAGTATCTATGTCTTTGACTCACAAGACATCAAATGAAGAGTGTTAATCATCTGGAAGGAAGATAAACAATCTAAGAAAAAGAAGGGTCTTTACGGCTACTTTTGGGGAAATAATTACCTTGATTTTGTTGTGTGTCTCATGTTTGGTTGAAAGTAATGTTATGATGATTTATATTTGAAAGCTAAGTATGTTTTAAAGAGATATGTATGGATGACAAGTTGAGAAGGAATGAACTGGGGTGGTTTTGCAATGTGTCAACTTTGCAAGGATGTACTGTTTCCCAAGATTCCCTTCCCTGTATAATTCCAGTTACGGAGAGCCACAAGACATATTTTCATGTAAGATTTGGAATGCTGAAGTGAAGCAGCAGCTAATTTGTATATATGCTTGAGAAGTTGGAGTAGACACCTTTTGTAGCTAACTCCTATTATTGCTGCTCATCAGCTGACTAACCTCACAGATGTGGGAAACACCTAGGCCTGCAACTGCTCCCTTTTCCCTTTAATCCTCTTTCAGCTTCTACTATCGAGCCAGTTGTGTGTTGATGTCCATGATTCAGGGTGTCAGCCTCTGTAGGACACACACTGCATTCAGGTGAAGGTAGTGAGAACTATATGTCCTTACAGATTCCAACTTATCTTTATTCTTCCCCGCTTTACAACTATCTTCCCATCATGATTTCCTGCCCTGTTCTGTTTAGGTTGCAGCATTACACACAAAGACAATAGTCTGAAACTCCTACAATCGCATTAGATAAAGTTTCTGTTGTTCTGACTCTCTTTTTGAACCCTGGCTGACACATGGGAATAAATTGAACAAAAAAGTTTCAAGACCTTCACACTGTAAGCTACAAAACATTGCAGAGAGGAATTAAAGAAGACCTAAATAAATGAATGGAGAGATATATACCATGTTCATGGATTGGAAGACCCAATACGGTGAAGATGTAAGTTTCTTGAAATTGATATAAGTTTCTCCAAATTGAAGATGTACATTTCTTCAATGTAATTCCAATAAAAACTCCAGTGTGCTTTTTTGTAAATATTTTAAAAGCTGATTAAAAAAAAATTTATATATAAATATTAAAGTATATATAAATATATAAATATGTATAAATATATAATATACAAATGTATTTATTTTTATATAAATACATATTTATATATTATATATTATATATAATATACAAATGTATTTATTTTTATATAAATACATATTTATATATTATATATTATATATACTATAGATTATATATTTTATATAAATATATACTTATTTATATAAAATATATAATCTATAATATATATATTAACATGCAATGGGCTGAAATAGATAAAACAATTTTGAAAAAGATGGCCAGTGTTGGAGGATGGTTGGAGGACTTACCTTATTTGATTTTAAGGCTTTCTCTGAAGTTACAGTAATTGATACATTTTGGTATTAGTGAAAAAATTAGCACACATACTAATGGAACAGAATAAATAGTGTGTCTGAAATGTAGATGATTTCCAATGGTACTTCTTATTACTTCCATGTTCTGTGAATAAACCTACATGTATGTTATCATTTTATTTTAAGCAAAGATGTCAAGGAAGTTCAATGGTAAGAAAGTAAATCTTTTTAACAGATGGTGTCAGAACAACTGGATATCTGTGTTAAAAAAAGAAAAGGAATCTCAACTCTTCATATCATAAACAAAAATTAACTGAAAATGGGTCATAGTAATAAATATAAAATCCAAAACTATAAAATTTCTAGAAGGAAACACATGGAAAAAAATCTTTGTGATCTTGAATTAAACAAAAATTTCTTAGGCAGATCACTGAAAGCATGAAAGACAAAAGAAAAAATGGATAATTTAGACTATATCAAAAGTTAAAACTTTGCTCTTTGAAATACACCATTAAGAAAATGAAAAAGGGCCAGGTATAGTGGCTCACACCTGTAATCCTGGCACTTTGGGAGGCCACGGTGAGAGGATCACTTGAGGCCAAGAGGATCACTTGAGACCAGCCTGGGCAACATAGCAAGACCCCATCTCTACAGAACATTAAATAAAAATTAGTTGGGCATAATGCCTGTAGTCCCAGCTACTCAGGAAGCTGAAACTACAAGAATTCAAGGTTACAGTGAGCTATGATCATATCACTGCACTCCAGCCTGGGAGGTGGAGCAAGATCATCCCATCTCTTTTAAAATAAAAGGAAAAAAAGAAAATAGAAAGGTAAATGACAGACTAGGAAAAAATGTTTACAACATATATATTAGACAAATAACTGATACCCAAAACATACAAAGAATTATTATAACTAAGAATAAAAGAAAAGCCCAATTAAATAAGACTTTCATGTTCAGTTCAAAAATGGATGATATGCACATTAAAAGATAGCCATCATCATTAATCATGAGGTAAAGGTAATTTAAAACAATATTGAAATACTGCTACAAACCCAATTGAATGACTAAAACTTAAAGACTGTTTCTATCAAGTGCTGGTAAAGATATGGACCAACTGGAAATCTCATGCACTGCTGGTGGGAATGTAAAATGAATTTGTCAGGAATGTAAAAATGTTTGGAAACAATTTGAAAGACTCTTAAAAAGTTAGCAAACAACTCAGCCATTCCAGTTTTAGGTAATCACCCTAGAAAAACATAAGCATGTGTCCACATAAAACCTTGTGCATAAATGCACATAGCAACTTTGTAATAGGCCAAACTGAAAACAACCCAGATGTCTATCAGCAGTTGGATAGCTAGCCAAATTATGGTATATCTGTACAATGGAATACAACTCAGAAATGAAAAGCAACAAACTATTAATGTATACAACTACATTGATGATTTTCTTTCTTTGTTGTGTTTTGAGACAGGGTCTCACTTTGTCACCCAGGCTGGAGTGCAGTGGCATGATTGTAGCTCACTGAAGCCTTGAACTGGGCTCAGGTGATCCTCCCGCCTAGCCTCCTGAGAAGCTAGGACTACAGATGCATGGCAGTATACCGGCTAATTTTTAATTTATTTGTATAGACAGCATCTTGTTATGTTGTTTAGGTTGGTCTCAAGTTCCAGGCCTCAAGTGACCCTCTCGCCTCGGCCTTGCAAAACGCTGGGATTAAAGGATTTTCAAACTCATTATCTTAAGCAAAGGAAGCCAGTCCAAAAACTATTCTATTTAAACAAAATTCTAGGACATGCAAACTAATCTTTGGTAAGAGTAAACAGGTCACTGGTTTCCTGGGTAAGTGGTATAGAGAGGAATAAGTAGCAAAGAGACTTGAGGAAATTTTGTAGGTGATGAAAATATTCATTATGTTGATTGTAGTGATGATTTCAAGGGTGTATACATTCGTCAAAACTCACTAAATTGTGCATTTTAAATATGTGAAGTTTATTGCACTTCAATTTACCAAAATAAAGCTGTAAAAACAAAATAAAGCAAAACAAAAGCTTTATCTGAAGAAGTTAACACTGACCTAGCATAATTTCTGATGCTTGACAGGCATCCAATTATGGAGACAGAGAGGTGTGACCCAGGCCATGCTGGTCATGTTACTCTCCCTGCCACGGAGGTAGGCATGTAACCCAAGCCAAGCTGCTCTGTGTTCTTTCTCAAGGTTAAAATAGAGCTGGTGGAGAAGACTGTTTCTGCTGTTTGTGCCCTCAGGATATGAGCACAGGGCCACTGGAAGCCTTGTTTCCCTACTCTGTGGAGGATGTCTGTCTGCACTTAGAATAGAGCTGGTATGTAAAAAGGAGTGAAGGAAGGGACAGAGGGAAGAAGGTGGGGAGGAAAGGAGAGGGGAAGAAAGGTGTTTGAAGGAGGAAGGAAGGAAGGGAGGAAAGGAGGGAGAAAAGAAGGAAGGAAAAATAGAAAGAGGGAGGAAGGAGGAGCAGCAGTTGAATGTTGTCGCCCTTGAGGCCAGTGTCACCTCTGCCCTTTCTGCAGTATAGATTATCTGAGCCAATAAACTTCCCTCTGGCTTGAGAAGATTCACATTTCTCTCATTTCGAACAGAAAGAGTCTCATCTATTGCACGCAATATTATTTAGGGCCACTATTTTAGCTGAGGCTAGGGATGTGTATTATTCTCTTTACCTACTGTGTTCTTACAGCTTATAAAGCAGTTCTTTGTGGTCTAGATTTGGTACATAAAAGATGAGATCCATTAGGATGCATTTCTTTGAGGACTTTTCTCTCTTTTCTTAACTAGAGTGTTTTTTTCTTAAAATTTCTTTGCCTTGTTGGATGTGGGTTGTATTTTCTACTGGCAGTTTCAGTCTCTGATGGGTAATAGGGATGGAAGTTTAAAATGAATGAGTTAGCTAGAGAGAGATGGTGGTAGTAAATCAGAATGTTTTCCTAAATCTTTCTTCGCAGCCATACTGTAGTGTGGGGTGTGACCCATGATTCTTTTTTTTGAGTCTTATTAATGCAATAATAGTAAAATTTTGCCCTAGACCCTGGCCTATTGTGTGCCAGCCTTAGTTTACATTGTAGGTATGTGCTTTTATGTATTTTTTGTATATTGTCTAGGGATATTAATGGAAATCTGGGAAGAGGTGAATCAAGTGGTGTTCAGATCCTTCCTTATTAAGTGGGAAGCTTAACTTAGTCTTTTAACATATGAGCTATTCCCTGTTTCCCTCACGCTTGTAAGTCTGGACATATTTATAGACTTTTACTGGTGTTTCTCTGTTAGGGAAACCCAAAGGTGTGAGCAGATAGCCAGCCCAGTATCCCCCGAGATAGAATATACTTGTTCTATTATCTTTACAAAGTTGGCCCTGCTTTCAACAGGTGAGGGCAGAGGGTACAGAATGGACGACTATCTCAAGAGTCTCAGGAAAACAGAGGCCAATGGAAGTCATCCCCAATTTAAACTCAGAGGGTGCCTCCATGCAGAATCTCTTTCCTGGCTAGCGCCCTCCCATGACAGATGTTAGTTAGGGAGGCAAGTGATAATCGGAGAGGCTGAGAGGGTGTGAGAAAAGTCATGCAAGAGGTAACTTGCACCTGGATTATTTGTTTTGGGGGCTTAGCATATTTTCTTGTCCAGGATTTCCCAGCTTTATAATTTGATCCTACCTACAAGACAGTATTTTTATCTGAATTTAGAATTATTAAAAGAACATCGCCTAAGTTCTATTATGTATTATACTTGCCCAAAAGGAGCAAATAGATTTAGTGAGAAGCAAAAAAACCCTACAGATGGCGCTTACAGAACTCAGCTGGGCACAGCACACGGGGAAACCTGACTCTAAAAAACCTACCTGCTGACCCCGCCACCCACAGGGCTCCGAGAATTGCATTTGAATTTCACCCATCTTCTTAAAACTCATGAAGAAGGAAATTATATACAGTGTGTAATCAGAATATTTGTTACACATACTAAAATATTTCTTTCATTATGATGTCATGAAGTCTGTTTTTCACAATGGACATTTAGTTAATTACCCTGATGCTGGATGCTAGCTAGCTTTGTCTTGATAGCATCAGAGATCTCTTGCAAATTTATGCTCAGAGAACTTATCTTTGAAAAATGAATTTCTAAATGAACAATATTTTTACCTGTTAAATTTAGGATATGAAAGAATACACAGCAAACTTTTCTTCTATGTTAATCCTCCTATTTTCATATGCTTTCAACTAGACTGGGAGAATACGACATACACTTAATAATAATCTATGTATAACTTTTTAAAATTTTAAACTGGTGTGCATAAAATACATTAAACAGCAATTAAATTCAGGTCAGCATGCTGGAAACCTTCACAGACTCTAAAATAGTTATAGGTACATTTACTAGGGAATTTTGAATATAAATTTTAATTGGTTTAGTAATGTTTCTAGTCACTATTTATTATGTGATTTAAAAATCATGCTGTACCTTGCTGATGTTTTTACAAAGCTATTGTTAATATGGTTTATTTATAAAAGAAAGTGAGAAAACTGTACTGCTAATCCTCATGATCCAGTCATAAATCTTTACCATTTTGCAATAAAACACATTTCCAATAATGCTGATACACTTTCTATTGCATTGGATTCTCTTGGGCTTTAGCCCTGCATGTCTTTAAGATTGTGATATATGTCCCTAAATGAACCAGATGTTCTTCAGACTCTACAATGAAAGATCTCATTAAAATGTGTGTTTATGTGTGTTTGCACTTGTGTGTGTGTGTTCTGATCTTGAGGTATTTATTTTTTCAAACATTTTAAATGCCAATGACTTTCAATTATTTATTTACTTATTTATTTAATCAACAGAGTTTGCTGAAGAGAGAGTAACTGGACACAATGACTGAGAAAATTTGACTATGTTTGGGGACTAGTCCAATAAAGTTGTATATATGGTACTTCCTCTCAGACTTGTCCTCACATTCTTTCAAACATTCAACATGTATTACGGACTCTCTTGAATCTGTTTGCCAAAACTTGTAAAAATGATGCAAAGATATTCTCTGTCCTCAGAGTTAACAAGTTCATTATGTGGGGAAAACATAACAGCATATTGGAAGAAAGCATACATTCACATGAAAAAGAATTCAAGTGGATTTACTTAGACTATTTTTACCTAAAATTATTTTTACATAGAAATATACATTCATAGAATTTCTGCATTACTCATTGTTGGTCCTAGCTTCTTGTAGAGATTTGAGGCATATGCAGATGCTTATAACAATGAACCATAGCTTGGACTAAAAATATGTTCGTATATACTCATTTCCTTCATAGGGTGCATGTCATTTAAGTACTAGAAAATGCAAAACCAGGTCAGGCAGGTAAGGAGGGAACACAGAACCTTAAGGGTCATAGAAAGGGAGGGTTATAAGCACAAGAGCAACATGATCCTGACCATGACCTGACCTGCATTTTAACAGAGTCACTCTGAATTAGGTCCCCCCGTTCTTCATCTTAGTCACTTTGGGCTGCCATAACAAAAATACCATAGACTGAGTGGCTTAAAAAAAATTTATTTCTTACAGATCTGGAGGCTGGAAGTCTGAGATCAGGGTGCCAGAACTGTCAGACACCTTGATACTAGAGAAGGCTCTAGTATCATTCTCTTATAAGGACACTAATGGCCAGGTGTGGTGGCTCACACCTGCAATCTTAGCACTTAGAGAGGCCAAGGAGAGAGGATCCTTTCAGGCCACGAGTTCAAGACCAGCCTGGTAACATAGCAAGGCTCCACCTCTACAAAGAATTAGCCAGGTGTGGTGGCACATACCTGCAGTCCTAGCTACTCAGGAGGCTGAGGTGGGAAAGTTGCTCAAGCCCAGGAGTTCAAGGCTGCAATGGGCTATGATTGAGCTACTGTGCTCCAGCATAGGCAACAAGAATGAGACCCAGTCTCCCAAAAAAAAAAAAAAAAAAAAAAAACTTTAATGACCTCCTTATGGGTCTCTATCCTTGTGACCTCATCTAAACCTAATTACCTTCCAAATGCCCTACCTCCTTTTACCATCCCATTGAGGGTTGGAATATCAACATGCAAATTTGGGGGAATACAAATATTCAATTCATAATTCCCTCTTTTAAAATTAAGGAATATTGCTATTTCAAAGTTCCTTTTGTAGAAAACACTGTTGTCACCTTCTAGCACATATGAACACATTAAATGATTTAACTTTTCCTGTCCCTCGCACATCAGTGAGTGTATTGTAACTGCATCAGACTAATCTGGTTCACTTTTTTTGTGTGTGTCTGGGGGGATAGGGTGTCACTTCATCCCCCAGGCTGGAGTGCAGTGGTATGATCTTGGCTCACTGCAACCTTCACCTCCCAGGCTCAAGCAATTCTCATACCTCAACCTCCAGAGTAGCTGGGATTGCAGGCATGTGCCACCGCACCTGGCTAATTTTTGTATTTTTAGTAGAGACAGGGTTTCATCATGTTGCCCAGGCTTGTCTCAATCTCCCGGCCTCAAGTGATCCACACATCTCATGCTCCCAAAGTGCTGGGATTACAGGCATGAGCCACTGCACCCGGTGTTTGTTCAACTTTTACATAACAAAGTTGTGAATTGTTTTTCAGTTGCCATAAACTCCTGGGTTGAAGGTCACATAATCTGAGCATGCCCAGATGAACCAAGTGTGCAACCATAGCAGGAACCTAAGTGCTCAGGCTGAGGAGCAGGGACTGAATTAAGAAGTAAACAGCACATGGCAGGATCCAGGATCTAATCAGTTCAAGCCTTGGCATCACCCCTGGGCAGAATCTAAAGGATGCTGGTAGGATCCTCCTAGCATTACTTCATTGCCAATCAGATCATTTATCATAACACTATGCTTATAAAACCCTACCCAAAGCCCAGCCTGGGGAGACAGATTCGACCATTGCCTCCTCTCTCCTTGTGAGTCAGTTCACAATAAAGCTTTTCTTTTCTCAACAGCTGGTCACGTGGTACTGGCCTCCATGCACATCGGGCAGTGAGTATATTGATTGCTCTGTAACAGTATCAATACTTTATCACTGGAGTAATATTCAGGATCATGAATTTATCTGATATACAGAATTTTTTCTCAATGAATATTTTAGTATTTATCTATGGTACTGGAATGTCAGATTCAAAGTTTAGCTCTCAAGATTCCCTGATATGGTTGTTCAAAATCTTTTTTTTAAAAATTAAGCAAATAAAACATTTCAGTTTGGTATCATGCATTATATTTTTGTGACATTCTGCATATGCTCAATGAAATAAAATTGCAATTTATCTCTAGTCACAAGTTGTCTTTATGAGACATTCTAGCACATGTGACATTACTACTGAATCAGAGTCATCAGAATTTGGTTTCAATAAAAGTGAGTTTCTGATCCTTCATGGTAGAGATTAGAAAATAGGAAACCTGAAGTTGGAAACAGAATAAGGAATGACAGAGAAGAAGTGGGGGTTTTCAAAACAAAAAGGGAGAAAAAGTAAGGAAAGATATAAAGAGCATTCACCTCCTCTTTGAAATTCCCTACATTCTCTTTGTCCTGTCATTTTTGTGGATTCTTTCTCCCTGGCCTGACTTTTTTTTAAAAATAGCTTTATTGAGAAATAATTCACACACCATACAATTCACTTGCTTAAATTGTATAATTCACTGGCTTTTGATACAGTCACAGAGTTGTGTTGCCTGATTCTAAGCACTACCTGAGTCTGCCCAAATTCACCATTCCTTCTTTCTACCCATCCCTGTCCTCAACTCAACCTTTCCAAACCTGTGCCAACTCTATTCCTTCTTTCGTAAGTAGATCAGATGATGGCATTGTCCACACTGTTCAATTTAGCTAGCAAGCCCAGGTTAAATAAATGCCATGTTTCTCTTCTCACCCGGTGTGACAAATCTAGTAGATGCTACCTTTGAAATGTCTTTCTAATCTTTTCCCACCCAACCTCACCCATTTCCAAGCTTTGTTTCAGACCTCCTGAGTTCTCAGTTGGATTGTTAGAAAGGCCTCTCAAATGATTTCCTGCCAACTGACCCTTCCTCATTTTCAACTACTCTTCTGGCCCCCACCAAATCCAAGTCTGGTCTTCTCTCTTCCTAAACCTTTGCCATCTTCCAGTGACTGTAAGGTAAATCAGATTCTTGGGCTGATTATCCAGATCCTTCTCCATCTGGCTCCAATCTGCATTTTCTATCTCATTTCCTACCACTTTCCTTGTCACACGTGCTAAAAATTCCAGCCATTCTGTTCCGAAACAGTAGATCTCAGTGTATTTCCTCATGTGGGAACATAATTTTCTTTGTACCAAGATTATCCCTTTTCTCTCTTCTCTGCCTGGGGAATTTTTCCACATCTTTCAAATACCAAAGATGATATCAGCTTGGTGAAACCTTTCCTGAATGACAAAGATCTTGTTTCCAGATCTTTTAAGCTGCCACTGTACTATGTACAAACTTCTGTTTCTATATGGACATAATAGTGCAATAATTTGTTCCATATATATTTCAATTTCTGGGGAAAGTTCTTCAAGACCAGGGACTTTCCCGTGTAACTCAGTGCCTGTGTCATTCTCAATTCATAGTGGGAGTCAGATATAATTGCTGAGGATGAAAGCCAGAATCCTATCCAAGTACATCCTCACTACAGGCAACATCACATTTATTAGCAACTGGCTGAGTAACCTCTTTGGGACTGATCTGCTTTGGGATTTTCAACTCTGTGTTGGTTTCTCTTCTTTCCCATTTCAATATTTAAAAATAGTCCTCCCAGTAAGCAGAAAGCAAGGCATCTGGTCTCTTTTAGACTAAGGCAATTTAGACCTAGCTGGGTAGGGAATAAGAACTGTGCGACTTCTTTGGGCCCTAAGTCCCATAGAACCCAGCTATAGGTTCAGCCAGAGAGGTCAGTGACAAGGAAGGAGCGGGGAAAAGGAAAAGTTGGAAAAGAAGACTAAATGTAACAGAACTTTTAGTAAATTTATTGAAGGTTTGGAAAGAGGAGAGATGAAGAGAGGGAATAGTGATACACTGTGAATGTGACATTCAATTTTGAGCATAATTATATTTTTTTAAAAAACTATTTTTCAGTAAATGCTTATAATATACCAACCAGATGGTATTTTTTGCTTTTTAAGATTTTTAACCTTTAAATTTATGCTGGATTGATGAGGAGTTATTTGAATTTTAATAATCCAGATTTACAACAGAAAATTATTGTCAATATAGGTTGGGGTACCTGCCTACTCACGTACATTTCTAGGGGAGTGTCCCTTCCCCTCACACAATCCCTTCCAACCCAGGTGGTGTGTTTTCAACCACATGACCCTGCCTTAATTATTTTCCCACATTTCATTGGATGGAAATTCAGAAGAACCCCAAGTCAGCCAATCCATAATCATTGACTATAGCTCTGGTTTAAAATAATAATAAAAAAGAAAGTTGGAGCAATCAGACTTTGAGTCCTTTGAAGTAAGCCACTCAGAAGGAAATTTCCAATAGCTTATAAAGGGAATTGAATGAGGCAGCCATCATGGGACACATTCAAACAGAAGTGATGAAGAAGTGGGTCCATTTGGAGAAAGGCACGGTGCCCATCAAGGAGCAGAAGCTAATGCATGTGGTCTAAGGAGGGAAGAATAGCTTTGGGTCTGACCAGGGCTCCACTGCAGCCATTTTGTGCACATTCTTGCAATAACCTCACCCCAATAGTCTTTTCTTGAGCTAATCCCTGTTCCTTGCAACACAAAAGGCCATGCTGAAATATCAATATTCTGGTATGTTTTCTGTTTTTTTACTCTGATGACTAAACAAGAAGCATTTTCTCCAAATCCAATCTTCTTTGAAAAATATTTTTACAGAACTCCTGTGTCACCCAAACACCTATTTTGCGGCCTCCTATTGTGTATCAAGTTGTGTGCTAGTGAGTGGATAAGTGTCATCTAATTTTGCGCATGCTGTGTATTCTTAAATTAAAATGTGTATCTTTCTGTATATTCCAGCAGCAATTGCAAGCCAATCTTTCTTAATGATCTTTCTTAGAATCTATGTATTTATCTAACTTTTAAATTTAATAGGTATAGTCACTATGTGATTCTCATATCTTTTTAGTCTCTGATATTTCTGTGCTATATTGCCTTTTTTCATTGTTAAATTATCTATGTGCAAATGTGCTTACATGTATACATGTGCACGTGTGTGTGTATGTGTGTGTGTGTATGTGCCATCTATTTTTCTCTAGACCAGTTTCAGCAGTGATTTTGTCTATTTTATTGTTTCCTTTCCGAGTAACCAATTTTTGGCCATGCTGATTTCAATTATGATACAGTTTCTCTCTTTAATTTCTGCTCTCATTACTTTCATTTTCTTTGGATCAATTCTTTTTGTTTTTCTCTACTGTCTTAACCTTGACAATGAGTTCTTTAAATTTTAACCTTTCTTCTTTTTTAAGAGTTTAAAGCTATTTATTTCTCTAAGTGCTGTTGAACTATATTCTACAAGTTTCACTATATATAATTTTCATTCAGTTCTAGGTATTTTCTAATTCTCCTTACTATATATTCTTTAATAAATTTATTATCTAAAAGTATAATTTAAATGTTCCAGGCATATTTCTAATGTGTTTTTTAATTATTCCTTGATTTTGTTATAGACACCACTATAACCCATATGATATTGGATGTGGTCAAACATTTATGAATCTCCATGTATGTGTGTTTAAGGAGGATATATATATTCTCGAAAAGTTGGGTAAATCTTTCTTTTGTTATTTTTATTTTTATTTTTTGAGACGGAGTCTCGCTTTGTTGCCCAGGCTGGAGTGCAGTGGCACAATCTCGGCTCACTGCAAGCTCTGCCTCCTGGGTTCATGCCATTCTCCTGCCTCAACCTCCAGAGTAGCTGGGACTACAGGCGCCCGCAACCACGCCCAGCTAATTTTTTTGTATTTTTGGTAGAGACGGGGTTTCACCATGTTAGCCAGGATGATCTCCTGACCTCATGATCCGCCCGCCTCGGCCTCCCAAAGTGCTGGGATTACAGGCGTAAGCCACCGTGACCGGCAGCTTTCTAATTATATCTATTAAATAAAACATTTTTTCTAGCTTGTAAACTATTGGAGAATGTTTATTCTTCTAAGTTGTGAGAGTCGTGTCACCTGTAAATTCTTTTCACTTCTCATAGTTGTGTTTCTCTATGTGTTTTCCTGGAGTAACTAAATCAGAATACCCAGGGTGCTTCATAAATAGGCAAATAGATGGGAACTCCCCTCCCGCCCCCTAGAGATTCTGATTTGATAGGTCTAAGGTTCTAGGACCAGGAATCTGCATTTTAAGACAATTTATAAAGTTCGAGAATCAATGTTATAAACTAGTCCCCTGGAAGAGGTTATGTAATATTGTTAAACCCTAATGTTTTTCATGTTTAATCAGAAAATCTTTTTTGTTTATCAAGTCAGTAAGATTTTGTTCCTCAAAGAATACTTGCTTAGATATATTAAAGATGTTTAAAGACAGTGATAATTATCAAATGAACCAGGAGAATGTAATTTCCTGTGGCATATAACAGGGTCAGAATCTTTTTTCTTCTTTTTTATACTCTAAGTTCTAGGGTACATGTCCACAACATGCAGGTTTGTTACATACGTATACATGTGCCATGTTGGTGTACTGCACCCATTAACTCATCATTTACATTAGGTATATCTCCCAATGCTTTCCCTCCCCCTTGCCCCCACCCCATGACAGGCCCTGGTGTGTGATGTTCCCCTTCCTGTGTCCAAGTGTTCTCATTGTTCAATTCCCACCTATGAGTGAGAACATGCGGTGTTTGGTTTTTTTGTCCTTGCAATAGTTTTCTCAGAATGATGGTTTCCAGCTTCATCCATGTCCCTACAAAGGACATGAACTCATCCTTTTTAATGGCTGCATAGTATTCCATGGTGTATATGTGCCACATTTTCTTAATCCAGTCTATCATTGATGGACATGTGGGTTGGTTCCAAGTCTTTGCTATTGTGAATAGTGCCACAATAAACATACATGTGCATGTGTCTTTATAGCAGCATGATTTATAATCCTTTGGGTATATACCCAGTAATGGGATGGCTGGGTCAAATGGTATTTCTAGTTCTAGATCCTTGAGGAATCACCACACTGTCTTCCACAATGGTTGAAGTATTTTACAATCCCACCAACAGTGTAAAAGTGTTCCTATTTCTCCACATCCTCTCCAGCACCTGTTGTTTCCTGACTTTTTAATGATCACCATTCTAACTGGCGTGAGGTGGTATCTCATTGTGGTTTTCATTTGCATTTCTCTAATGACCAGTGATGATGAGCATTTTTTCATGTGTCTGTTGGCTGCATAAATGTCTTCTTTTCAGAAGTGTCTGTTCATGTCCTTCGCCCACTTTGTGATTGGGTTGTTTGTTTTTATCTTGTACATTTGTTTAAGTTCTTTGTAGATTCTGGATATTAGCCCTTTGTCAGATGAGTAGATTGCAAACATTTTCTCCCATTCTGTAAGTTGCCTATTCACTCTGATGATAGTTTCTTTTGCTGTGCAGAAGCTCTTTAGTTTAATTCGATCCCATTTGTCAATTTTGGCTTTTGTTGCCATTGCTTTTGGTGTTTTAGTCATGAAGTCCTTGCCCATGCCTATCTCCTGAATGGTATTGCCTAGGTTTTCTTCTAGGGTTTTTATGGTTTTAGGACTAACATTTGAGTCTTTAATCCATCTTGAATTAATTTTTGTATAAGGTGTAAGGAAGGGATCCAGTTTCAGCTTTCTACATATGGCTAGCCAGTTTTCCCAGCACCATTTATTAAATAGGGAATCCTTTCCCCATTGCTTGTTTTTGTCAGGTTTGTCAAAGATCAGATATTTGTAGATATGTGGCATTATTTCTGAGGGCTCTGTTCTGTTCCATTGGCCTGTATCTCTGTTTTGGTACCAGTACCATGCTCTTTTGGTTACTGTAGCCTTGTAGTATAGTTTGAAGTCAGGTAGCTTGATGCCTCCAGCTTTGTTCTTTTGGCTTAGGATTGTCTTGGCAATGTGGGCTCTTTTTTGTTCCATATAAACTTTAAAGTAGTTTTTTCCAATTCTGTGAAGAAAGTCATTGGTAGCTTGATGAGGATGGCACTGAATCTATAAATTACCTTGGGCAGTATGGCCATTTTCACGATATTGATTCTTCCTATCCATGAGCATGGAATGTTCTTCCATTTGTTTGTGTCCTCTTTTATTTCACTGAGCAGTGGTTTGTGGTTCTCCTTGAAGAGGTGCTTCACATCCCTTGTAAGTTGGATTCCTAGGTATTTTATTCTCTTTGTAGCAATTGTGAATGGGAGTTCACTAAGTGAAGGAGAAATAAAATCCTTTGTACACAAGCAAATGCTGAGAGATTTTGTCACCACCAGGCCTGCCCTACAAGAGCTCCTGAAGGAAGCACTAAACATGGACAGGAACAACCAGTACTAGCCACTGCAATAACATGCCAAATTATAAAGACCATCGATGCTAGGAAAAAACTGCATCAACTAATGAGCAAAATAACCAGCTAACATCATAAGGACAGGATCAAATTCACACATAACAATATTAACCTTAAATGTAAATTGGCTAAATGCTCCAATTAAAAGACACAAACAGGGTCAGAATCTTAATTAACACTTTCAGTACAATTTAGGAATTATTTCTTTTAGTTCAATGTAATTTTTTCTTTCTAACTGAAAGTGTCTTATTTTAATATAGTGACAAAAATGCTGATTTAAAAATTTATAATAATTCATTTGAATTCAAATTAATTTTACTCTAGATCATGGCATTTGGTATTGTAATATTCTTTAATAATTTTGTATCCATTGGTCTTATCTCCTTAAATAAAATGTATATTCTTTGAGATTAAGAGCTAACTTTTATGCATATTGATATATTTATTTCATCATCTAGTATGATGTGAGCAGGTATTATAGATAGTGAATAATGTTTTTATTTTTATTATTTTATTTTTTTGAAACAGGGTCTTGCTCTGTCACCCATGCTAGATCACAGCTTGCTGCAGCCTCAACCACTCAGGTTCAAGCGATCCTCTCACTCCAGTCCTTTGAGTAGCCGCTACAGGTGTGCACCACCACACCCAGCTAATTTTTGTATTTTTCTGTACAGACACGGGGTCTCACTATTTTGCCAAGGCTGGACTGGAACTCCTGGGCTCAAGCAATCTCACCGCCTTGGCCTCCCAAAGTGCTGGGATTACAGGTGTGAGGTGCCACACCTGGTCTTGAATAATGTTTTAAAATGGATAGTTTTCAAAAGTTATGTGTTTTTTCTTTGTATGTATTTTTACATATTTTTTCAGGTAAATTAATTTCAAGGTCTTGAAAAATAGTATCTACTTCAAAAGTAATAGGTAAGCTTTTTTATATCAAAAATAAGTAATCATATATTTTATTATATAACATATAGATAAAGCATTCCAGAAATCATAGCAGACAACAATAGCTAAATAAAATGTCTACATGAATAACCTTCCATACTTTAGAGAGGAGGATTCAAAGTTAATACGATTTTAAATGAGTATGGCTGTTCAAGAACTGTATTTTCTAGGCAACAAACAATATATAATGCAGCATTTTATGACAATCACTTAAATATATCAGTGCAAAAAAAAATCATGCCAGAAAACAATACATAGAATCAAAGAAAGAGTTCTCCCACTCTAGGATGAATAATGGTGCTAAGTAAAAATAGATGTCTAGATTCTTATTCAAATGAAATAAAAACAAAGTGAGATATCCACAAATAAGTTAATAAAATGTGTATATAACAGCATAGTGTTGTGATGTTTCTTTATTACAAATAAGTTCTTCAAGAATTATTCATTAGCTTTTTTCTTTTTCTTTCTTTTTTTTTTTTTGAGACGGAGTCTCGCTCTGTGGCCCAGGCGGGAGTGCAGTGGCGCAATCTCGGCTCACTGCAAGCTCCGCCTCCCGGGTTCACGCCATTCTCCTGCCTCAGCCTCCCCAGTAGCTGGGACTACAGGCGCCTGTCATCACGCCCGGCTAATTTTTTTGTATTTTTAGTAGAGACGGGGTTTCACTGTGTTAGCCAGGATGGTCTTGATCTCCTGACCTCGTGATCCGCCCACCTCGGCCTCCCAAAGTGCTGGGATTACATAGCTTTTTTATTTTTCAAATACTCTTTTAAAATATTTTTTCTACATTTCATTTATAAGGCAACTTAATTATTTTTATAATTGAGAATAAGCTCTAAAATACTACCACTTGGTGTACATTCATTTTTATTACAAAGGATTAATAAATACACCTTTGTTAATATAACTATTGAGAAATAAACTGCTTATGTTTTGGATTCATTATTGTAAAACAAACAGAACTCCAGATGGGAGACTGTGTGTCAATAGGGAAACAGTAGTTGGAAGTAGTAATGGAGAGAGTCTGGTGGTATTTTTTTTGCCTTTTCTTACTTTTAGTAACTACTCAGAGTTCCATTTAATGCTTAATTTTCGTTTTTTTCTTGATTTTCCTTTAGGTACGCATTTTTAAATTCGTATTTTCACTATCTCCATTGCTGCAGCATTAGTTTTCATTCTGTGAGATAATTGAAAGAAAAATACAGTAAATGCATTGACACACTGTGATAATAATGACATTTGTAACTACTTTACTGTACAAAGTGCTTCTTCTTTTTAATTCATTTGGTCATAATAACAGGTCTGTGAACACTAACTTTCATTTATATTTGAGCAATGATTCAGAGAGACTTAAGAGTTCAGACTGGCTTGCTTGATAGCAAAAGGATCTTCATGTTCCAAGATTTTTGTCCACATAGTAATACAAGCACATCAAATTCGGAACAGAAAAATACATTTCATAGAACAAATGCTAATAAGAATACAAAAGCAAGTAAAAGACGAAACTAAATTCATTCCATTGTGGAACAAGAAAGACGTGCATTTGGAAGTCTGGAAATTGGTCTCACCAAACAATGTGTGAGCAGATCTTATATCTATCACGTTGGTTAAATGAACAGAGTTTTGATATGTTCTAAAGCAAGTGGAAAGATTGTGACTAGCTCTATCAGAGCAGAAAAAGCATTCTGTGGCTCCCACACTGAAGCGGGCTGCATCACCATGCTCAGCATTCTGATCCATCCAAGAGTACAGCTCGTTTATTCTGATCTGATAGTCACTGATAGGGCTTTAAACACAAAGTCCTTAAGGCCTATTATTTTAAAATACAAGGCTTTTCAATACCAGGTCCTTGATGCTGATATGATTGAGCAGAGCGAGGTTTATGAGTGTGCTAACCTTGAAACTTATTAACCTCAGCAGCTTTTACAGATTTGCATAGCAAACTCATGTGCCAATACAATCTTTGCTTTAAGTGCAGTAAGTTTATCAGGATATTAAGAAACCACAGAGTATACTATTAAAGAATCAACATCCAATAATAACAACCCAGAAAACCAGGTTACATTTTGTTTCTCAGTTTGTAAATGAGAATAGATTATGCCCAGTTGCATGCTTGAATCTACTGTTATCCTTTGATTTTACCTAGCAATATTGGACCTGCATAGCAATGGAGTTGCAATAAGCTATTTGGAGAACACTCTAAATTGTGTCTAAATTGTGAACATAGTGAAATCCATATCCAATCAACCCACTTGGAAATTATTCACCATTTCCCTGTTTCCTAGAGACAGTTCTGAAATGGGACACTTTAAAAGCACTCTTCTCATAGCTATAGCTGAACTTTAGCTACAGATAGGTGAACCAAAGAAGCTCCAGAATTAAATGGTGCTGCACAATGTAGCCTGGGAAGGACTAAGCTTGTAAGTTCAAGCTGACATCTGCAGAACATGTTTACACTTTTCCTGTTATAACATGGCACTAAGGACACATTCTTATATTATAAGCCCCTTTATGTAAATGCCTCTTTAGGTTGAAAGATGTCATTTGGCTAAATATTGGTCACACTTGGCATCCATTTTGAAAATCGCATCATCTTTAAATGCATCAAATTCAATATCTGAGAAAAGTAACTGTGGAAAAGAATTTAAAACTTCATTCTCACCACAAAATGCAGTTTGTAATGGGAAGTTTCATGACTAACTTTACTTTGTCATTATTTACATTAAGTGGGTTTGGAAATGTTATGCAGACATGAAAATAGAGATTAAGCTTTAAGAATGTCTTATAACTAAGAAACTTCTTTCTCTTTATGTAGAAGTATTGAATTGAAAATCAGTGCAATAACAATCATATAAATGAGTTGTGCATTGCAATATGATACTTCAACTTTATCCAAGAGTATACTTTTAAACTTAATGATGCTTCATAGACCACTAAAAATATTTTCATAAGTGGATTCTTTTTAGCTAAGAATGTACAATAACATTTCTACTCT
Source organism: Pan paniscus (assembly GCF_029289425.2). Lineage (NCBI taxonomy): Eukaryota > Metazoa > Chordata > Mammalia > Primates > Hominidae > Pan > Pan paniscus. The sequence goes on along the minus strand of NC_073256.2, from coordinate 73,653,712 downwards.
GAAATCCCTTGAATTTTTTTTTCTGTTATTTGAGTGTAATTTAAGACCTCTCAACGGATTTTCCTTTTCTACTAAACCACTGAAATGAAAACAGAAGAGGATAATTTGCTTAACCTACCAACATTTCTAGTGAATGGCAATTATTAGCCTAATTAAACAAATTGACATAAACTTGGTAAGCAAGCATATTAATTTATTACCTATTTTATCCAGTTAAGAAATTCAGATAATTTTTTACATGGCATGACTTGGAGACAAGATAATTTATCACTTCTGTAAGGCAAAATTCATGAATTTGATTGAAATGAGATATTAAAGACTTCAGCTTAGAGTAAGAATGTTGTGATTTGAAAATTTTCCAAGTTCAGCTATGCCTGACTCGCTTGCTTAGGGTGAGGAAGCTATTACTAGATGCATTCCTAAGGCTGTAGGGTAGAGGATACTCCCTCAGAACTTTCCAAGTCCTAAATTACAAGTCCAAGTGGGGTTTGGCCAGGGTTAGGTGTGTGCATGGAGTGGGGTGGGATGTGTGTTGGGGGGTTATTCTGAGTGCAGAGCAACTACCAGCTGTGTTTGGCGAGAAGATTGAGTTCGTCTCTCCTACATTTAGCTGAAAGCAAGTTCCTGGTACCGTTATCAGAATGAGCTTAGGCAGCAGCCTTGTTTTCTGGAAAGTGAATGGGAGCAGTTCTCTCCCTGTCCATGAGGTGGGTGCAGCATAGCCAATGTGTTTTCTCTTGGCTGTGGCTAAAGGAAGCTTGGGAAACCCCTCTAGGGTTTATAATATAATTATAATATATAATAATAAAAAAATTAAAAAATCTTCTAGACACTGAGTAAAAATAATAATGACTAAACAATTTAATAACTAAATAATTAGGCTGACGGTGGACACTCACACCTGTAATCCCAGCACTTTGAGAGGCCGAGGCAGGAGGATCACCTGAGCCCAGGAGTTCAAGACCAGCCTGGGCAACATAGCGAGACGCCATCTCTACAAATAATAATAGTAATAATAAAACATTAGCCAGGTGTGATGGCACATGCCTATAGGCCCAGCTCTTCGTGGGCTGAGGCAGGAGGATGGCTTGACCCCAGGATATTGAGGCTGCAGTGAGCTATGATATAATAGCGCCACTGCACTCCAGCCTAGGTGACAGAGTGAGTCCTTGTCTCAAAATAAATAATAAATAAATAAAATTCAATAAAAACAAAATAATTTAGACATCCGGTGAGTTAGTCAGAAGAGGAACCAAAGAACAAGAGGAAAGAAAAGATAGAGGATAGGGAAATAGAGAAGAAAACCACGAATTGCAGTTTCAGCATGTGCTCCTTATAAACTTTGACTCTAAATGAAAATTTCATGTTAAGTGAAGAAGTAAGAGGAAGGAGAGATTCGGAGAACCTGCGAAAATGGTTTGAATAGAATATCACATTTATGTCCCATCATGTCCTCGTCCTTCCAATATGTCTCTTAAATTCAAATGGAATTGAACATTTCCTCAATTATTTTTTTTTCCAGAATTAAGTACTTTTAAAATGGTGGAATAAAAAGTTCCTAAGGTTTTGAGTTCATCACTTGAAAATCTAAGAACATGCTTCTTTTTGTCTTGTTTTCCTTTGTTTTTAGATTTCCCCACAGACAGTTCCATTTTTGAGTTGGGATTATACACAAAGAAGTGCAAAATGTTATAGTAAGAGTTCTTCTAGTAATCTTTACAGCTCAGTGGGAAATAGGGAATTGTAGAAACTGATGAGGAGAAAAGTGCAGATTTAAGCTCTCTCCAGTAACTTGGCTACACTTTTATAGACCAAGTTTTGAAGAGACGTTTAGAGAAAGCAGCCCAGTATAGGACAAGTCTAGGAATTTTTCATAGTTCCCATATAGATGGAAAGCCTGGATGAACTGTAGTTTACTGTCTTGCCTGTGTCAAAAATTGAATCCACAAACAAGCAGGTATTTCTGACCTACTAGAAGGTGTTATGAACTTGAAGTGGACCCTGCCTTAGCCAAAGTGGCTATCATACGTCCAGCACTTACACTTCTAGAGGAAATTCACTACCACCAGAACTCACCCTGGTCGCTACTGGGAAAAGGGCTCACCTGGGTTGACTAAGAAATTCAACAAGCAGGGCCACTGGAAATTACTAAAAGCTGAGCTGTGGGATTGGTGGTGATTGTAGGGGTGTGAGAAGAGAGTCAGGCCCATCCTGTGGCAGTGAGAGGTGATGAGAAGTGAAGCTAGGATTGCAGCTGAGCAAGGTAGAGGGACACCACAAGTGAAGAGAACATGCAGAATATCTCTGTGCTTTTGTGATGAAAGGCAGAAGCTTTGACACGTTTCCATCTGGGCCTGTGGTCCAGATGAAAGTATTTGACATAGAGGGTGTTTTGGGAAAGCATATTGTGCCACGCACCAGGATCAGTCCCATGATCTGAGCCAGAGACTGTGATGAGCAGGGTTGTTTTCCTTTTGAGGCACAGATCTTTTGAAAAGTCTAATGAAAGCCACAAACCCTCTCTCAAGAAAAATGTACATGCATGCAACCAATTTCAAAGGATTCACATGTTGCTTGATTTCTAACCCTGCCTCCAGGTAAGACACACCTTCTGTGAGAGCTGGGCGGTTCTGCAGAGGTTGGCTAGTTTATTTTATGGGAGAGGAAACAGAGCCCATGCAAACTGGTGCAGCAGAATCACGACAGGAAGGTGGGGGAAATGCTAGTGTAGAAGCTGCACTTGACCCTTACCAAGGAGGCAATGGGGATGCCTTTTCATGCTTGTTTGAGTGGGGAGAAACATGATAAAAGCACTTTCTGGAGAGCCTTCACAAGAGTAGGATTGGGAGTCCACATTATGCATCTTCTCCTCATTTCCTTAGATGGTTCCGGACTTCACAGACCCCCAGTTGTAAGGCCCAGTGCCTGTGATGGGAAATTGGCAGCACGTGCTGGCTTACTCAACCTCTCTGCCTCACTATGGCAGATCTTACCAATCCATTGTGATCCATGGCTCACCATCCTGACCAACTAGTGCTCTAGGAAGACTTCCACAGAAATTGCATTTATCATGCAGGATGAAACCATCTTGCCTTCCTTGGATTATACAATGAAAATGGGACCGTCACAGACCCTCAGCTCTTTATATAGGACACTCTTGACTATAGCCTTCCCAAGGACACTATGAGGGGGTGAATCCATCCTAATGTATCCTTCCCTCTGGAAAAACATCACTTTGTTTCTGTGTATCTTAATCATTCCATCTCTAGAAATATGCAATGACGCATCTGATGATTTTGGAAGGAGAGTCTGAGCACATTAGTCCAGATACTTCCATTTAAGATGAGTTACTTATAAGGAGTAAGCAGTCCCAGGACTTCCCATACAGGCACAGACTTTGTGAGGGAGAGAAGAATAGGAAGGCCAGGTCTCCTCTGTTCCCAACCTGTGCCTTGTCACCAGCTGCCCTGGATGACATCTTAGGCTCAGTATTAAGAAGCACATTTGCCTGAGGATATGAGCCACATGATAACACTTGTGCCTTAGTCTTCATCTCCCTAATTTCATTGTCTTAATTCTCAATTGTTCAGATCCTCAGTACAGATCACAGTGGTGATGGTTACTGTGCTACCTCAAAAATCCCAACAGATAGGAGAGTATGAACTATGGAGAACAACACAGAGCATTCAGGGTAGCTGTTCTGTTCCACCAATAAGTATAATTTAACTGAATTGTCCAGAATCCTAGAGCTGGACAGGCCCTTCTTGGTAACAGACTTATTCAGGCAATAGACCATTGATGACAGCTTTTTCTGGGCAGAGGTAACAAATTGTCACGATAGTCTCAAGGTTCTCTAGCCTTATCCTATTTTCCCCTTCCCAAAGTGCCAATCAATCCCAGAATAGCTACTTATTATACACTCAGAATGAGGACTCATAAATTTGATGAAAATGAAAATTACACATTTAAGTTGTCAACATATCAAATCTATTTATTCATTAGTTTAATGAACAAATTCAAATATTCTTTAGTAATTTCAGAAATACATGAATTATAATATTTAAAAAGCACACATTTATTTTTATTTCTTAGGGAAGGCTGCTGAAGACCACCTTACTGTATTTACCACCTCCAAAATAAATAGGTTTAGGTGAGCAAATTATACATATATATATTTTTTTCACATAATGACATTCTTTTTCTTTTTATTGAGATGGAGTCTCACTCTTGTTGCCCAGGCTGGAGTGCAATGGTGCAATCTTAGCTCACTGCAACCTCTGCCTCGTGGTTTCAAGTGATTCTCCTGCCTCAGCCTCCCAAGTAGCTGGGATTACAGGCGACTGCCACCGTGCCCAGCTAATTTTTTTGGATTTTTAGTAAAGACGGGGTTTCGCCATATTGGCCAGGCTGGTCTTGAACTCCTGACCCCGGTGATCCACCTGCCTTGGCCTCCCAAAATGCTGCAATTACAGGCGTGAGCCACCGCACCTGGCCCATGTAATGATTCTAATCTGTGTTGAGAGCTAATGCTAAGGTGAGCCTGACTTACCAAAATACTAAGCAAACCTTTTGTATAAGCAACAATTAATTTATTTTTTTTTAGATTTTTAAATTTATATGATTCTATATTGCTCTTCTTTTTAGAATAAATGGATTTCGTGTCCTCATGTAACTAATATTCTAGACTGAAAAATATTTTGTTTAATTGCTAAAGCCATATATTGCAGGCAAAATTACAGTTTTCATATGAGTGAATATATTCTTTAATCTTATACCTAAGAACTTGCAAATGGTAATCTCATTGATCACACTTAATTAAACTTGCACCTGCCACTTATGCAGAAAAACATTGAGCTGAAAGGTAAGAGACCACACAATAAAGTCTCAAAGAGTGCTCTAATCAGCAACTGTTTAAGTTGAATGTTCCTGTGTATTGCATGTTATACTGAGAATAGACAGGGCATGTTGAAAAACTGTTTCTTTAAATGTAATAAGAAATACAAAGGAAAAGAGGGGAGGTTTCATTATCCAGCCGTTTTTATTCAAATTTGTCATGATCCGTTGACTGTGCTGTGTCTCTCTCCTATCAATGTTTTGTGCAGCCCTAAACACTCATTTATGGAAAACACTTACCACAGGATTAAAGGGTTGATTTTCCCACCACTCAAAGACCCATTTAATCAGTTATAAACGCTCTTCTTTGACATGGAGTATGGCAGTAACCTAGCTAGGCCTGGAGCATGTCAAATACCACAGATTTACCCATTAGAATTAAGTTTAGGTTTATCCTTTTCCATAAGAACTAAAGCAATTGAAAATTATTTAGCAAGTGTTCTATATGCTGTTATATGAGTCCTATAGAGATGACTGTATTTTCTTATCTTTTACACACAGGTACATACTGAAAATCAAGAAGGCAGTGCATGGTATTGGAAGAGATATAAAATATAGGTAACTACACCTCACCTGTTAAATATGTGCCTTGGAAACTTCTGTACACCTGGACAAGAGTTTCTTTAGCCCTGAACTGTAGTTTCTGTAGTCACAGCTTTCAGTCCTGTCTGCACCAGCAGCTCAGTACCACTGGGATGATGTCCCCTCCTGTTCACCACCCCACAGCCCCTGTGGCATTCCCCTGATTCATCCTAGGAGCACAGCTAGGCTGGAGTATAATTCCTCTGACCACATTCTTTAAAAGTGCCATTGTTTCAGCAGTTCTTTGAAGTGGTCTATTGAAAGGCTGTGTGATATGAGTTGGATCTGTTGTCCCCACGCAAATTTCATGTTGAATTGTAATCCCCCATGTTGGCAGTGGGGCCTGGTGAAAGGTGATTCGATCATGGGGGTGGATCCTTCATGAATGGTTTAGCACCATCCCCTCAGTGCTGTCTCATGATAGAGTTCTCATGAGATCTGGTTGTTTAAAAGTGTGTGGCACCTCCCCGCTCACTCTCTTGCTCTTACTCCAGCCATGTGAGACATGCCTGCTTCCCCTCTGCCTTCCGCCATGATTGAAAGTTTTCTGAGGCCTCCCCAGAAGCAGAAGCTGCTATGCTTCTTGAAGAGCAGCCTGCACAACCATGAGCCAATTAAACCTCTTTTCTTTATAAATTACCCAGTCTTAGGTATTTCTTTATAGGAATGTGAGAACAGACTAACACACTGTGATAACAAATAACACTGGAGGAGGCACTGTGAAGCAACAGGATAAGACATTTAGGAAACCTTTGCAACTGCTTTATGTTTGACCTGCTTCCCATTTCCCAGTGTGTTAGAAGCTTGCTCCCTCTGCTGAGAACACACCCATTGTCCATGATACAATTTACCAGGGATGGCCCCTGCCAGAAAGAGCCTCCTATGCTTGTAAGATAGACTAGATACTTTTTAAAATTTTTCTTGGTGTAGGCACTTACCAAAGGCCTGTGATGCAAATGCAAACTTCTTTGCCTACAGGAGGAAGGAAAAAGTGAGAAGAATCAAGTAAGTCTTCTGTATCATCTTTCTAGGCAAGTGAAAGAATTCCTCCTGTGATCAAAAAATGATGGTAGAACCCATCCAAAGGAGGGGAAAATATTGCAAGGAGTGAAGGGAATAGGAGGAGAAAACTGCACAAAGGGTGCACTCCCTTTGCTCTTCCCAGGAGTCTGTATCAGGCCCTTCTAAAGAAGGATGTGTTCTTTCACCATTGAGGAACACATCCAGGCCCTGGGAAAAAAAGTTGTCATCCATGGGCAGGCACCTGAAATCTGATGTGGAATGAGAAAAGACGCCTGACAAAGACTTTCCATAACCACACTTTAGTCAGGCTCCTCAAGCATTTTTTTTTTTTTTTGTCTTGGCTCCCTCCTTAGGCCTTGTCCTCAGAAGCAAGATTCCTGCTAAGTCCATTTAGTGAGAATGCTCCACCCTTGCTATCTGATCAAATATCCCAGCCCCCTCCATTCCCCAGGTGATATCACGCTGGCCTGCCTTCAGCAGGAATCCTGTCAAGTCAGTTTAGCTAGAATTCCCCTCATCCTGATGTTCCTTAGTAATTTTCTTCTTTTCTTTTTCTTTCTTTCTTTCTTTTTTTTTTTTTTTTTTTTTTAGATGGAGTTTCACTCTTGTTGCCCAAGCTGGAGTGCAATGGCACGATCTTGGCTCACTGTAACCTCCGCCTCCTGGGTTCAAGTGATTTTTCCTGCCTCAGACTCCTGAGTCGCTGGGATTGCAGGCATGTGCCACCACGCATGGCTAATTTTTTGTATTTTTAGTGGAGACGGGGTTTCACCATGTTGTGCAGGCTGGTCTTAAACTCCTGACCTCCGTTGATCCACCCACTTTCGCCCTCCCAAAGTGTTGGGATTACAGGCGTGAGCCTTTGTGCCCAGCCCTTCTTAGTAATTTTCTATTTACTGACCCCCACCCTGCTCCTCGGCTGTAAATTGCACTTTTCCTTGTTGTATTCAGAATTGAGCCCTGTTCTATACAGAAGTCTCTTTTCCCCTGTAATGACAGTCCCTGAATAAAATCCTTTTTTACTGGTTTAATGACTGTCCAGCTCTAGTTTTCTGTGAACACATCTGGCAGAACTATGAAGCTTGGTGACTGTGGAGGAAAACAGGGGAGGCCCAGATTAAGAGCGTGGATTGAGAAGGTCCTAAATTCTTTTATTTTTATTTTTATATTTTTGATTTGTATTTTAGATTCAGGGGGCATGTGTGCAGGTTTGTTACACGGGTATATTGTGTGATGCTGAGGTCTGGGGTATGAATGATCCCATCACCTAAACAGATATCTGGGCATTTGGAGCACCTGCTTGCCTGGTTCAGCAGCCTGAGCTGCCTCAGTCTTGCTGTGCAGAGGTCCTGGTGGAGGGGGGCACTCTCTGCTCCATGCCCAGGCAGATCCCCAGGCATTTGGAACACCCACTTGCCTGGTTCAGCAGCCTGAGCCACCCCACCTTTCTTGTTCAGACACTGTGATACAGCAGGGCCTTTTCCTCCCCATGGCCAGGCAGATCTTCAGGCATCTGGAACACTCACTCTCCTGGATTAGGAGTTTAGGCCCCAGCTCCACCCCTGCCTCTTTGGGGCCATGGAGGTTTTCCATTTCCAGGCTTAGGTATACTTCTGGGTGCTAAGTGGCTTCCCACTGGATTCTTCCACACTCATGCTTGTACCTGCCGTTGGGGGACCTGTAGGTGGGCCTTCCCACTAATCTTCCCTCCCTCTCCCCCTGGAGCTGAGCAGGGAGCTCAGACTGCTGTGCATTCCTTTAATCAGCCCATTGCCCAAGGCAACGGAAAGCTTCTCCCAGTAAACAAGGATCAAGAATATACCCAGCAACATTGGCCACAGCCAGCTCCTACCCGTAAGTGTCATCTACTAGCCTGTAGGCCAAATCACACAGCCCAGTATGAAACATGCCAAAAGAAGTGCACAGGGCTAGAGAAGCAAAGCCAAAAGACCCTGCCCAACATTCTTTACAGTTCCACCCCCTAGGGAGGTGGGGAAAAGGAAAGGGAAAGAAAAAAATCCCAATAATATAATAAGGAAAGAAATAAGAAGAAAAAATCCTACCAGTAGAAAAATGATTACAAAAACTGGAACTGCCAGCATCTCCAGATAAAAAAGAACCAGCACAAGAATTCTGGCACCATAAAAAATATGAATGTAGTGACACCATCGAAGGATCACACTAGTTCTCCAGCAATGTTCTCTAAACAAAATGGAAACTCAGAAGTGACAGATAAAGAATTCAAAGCACGGATTGCAAGGAAGCTCAACAAGCTCCAAGACAAGGTTGAAATCAACACAAAGAAACTTCTAAAGCAATTCAGGAAGTGAAGGAAGAAATCAGTCAGGGCTTCTGGAATTGAAAAACTCACTTAAGGAATTTCAAAATACAATTGAAAGCTTTATCAGTAGACTAGAATAAGCAAAAGAAAGTGTTTCAGAGATGGAACACCAGACCTTCAAACTAACCCAGTCCAACAACAACAAATAATAATAATAATAATAATAATAATTTGTTAAAATAAAGTCTTGAGAAATATGGGATTATGTAAAGCAATCAAACCTATGAATTATTGGCATTCTTGGAGAGAAAGAGAAAATGTAAACAACGTGGAAACAAATTTGCGGGAATAATTCAAGAAAATTTCCCGAATCTTGCTAGAGGTAGACATCCAGATACAAGAAACCAGAAAACACCCATGAGATACTATACAAATGAACATCACCAAGGTATGTAGTCACCAGACTGTCCGAGGTCAACACACACATATACACACACACACACACACACAAAAAACAAAAAAACCCTTAAAGGTAGCTAGAAAAAAAGGTCAGATTATGTTCAAAGGGAACTCTAGGAGGCTAACAGAGTACTTTTCAGCAGAAACAGTACAAGCCAGGAGACCTTGGGCGCCTATTTTCAGCAATCTAAAAGAAAATAAATTTCAACCAAGAATTTTATATCATGCCAAACTAAACTTCATAAGTAGATAAATAAAATATTTTCCTGACAAGAAATCACTAAGAGACTTTATTACAACCAGACCAGCCTTACAAGAGATGCTTAAGGGAATTCAAAACATGGAATCAAAAGAACGATACCTGTTACCATAAAAATGCACATAAGTACATAGCCCCTGGAGCCTATAAAGCAATCACACAATAGGAACTACAAAGCAAGCAGCCAACAGCTTCACCATGGAATCAAAACCTCCCATATCAATGTTAACCTGGACTGTAAATGGTCTAAATGCCAACAAAAGGCACAGATCCGTTTGTTATCCTCAAGAGACGCATCTTACACCCATAGGCTCGAAGTAAAGGGTTGGAGAAAGATCTATCATGCAAATGGAGCTAAAAAGAGTAGGGGTCACTATTCTTACATCACATAAAACAGACTTCAAGCCAACAATAGTAAAAAAGGACAAAGAAGGGCATTACATAATGACAAAGGGCTCAATTCAACAAGAAGACTAAACTATTCTAAATACATACACACCCAACATTGGAGCACTCAGATTCATAAAACAACTACTTTCAGGCCTAAAAAAGACTAGACAGCCACACAATAATAGTAGAGGACTTCAATACCCCACTGATAGCATTATACAGATCATAGAGGCAGAAAACTATCAAAGAAATTCTGGACATAAATTCAATTCTTGACCAATTGGACCTAATAGACATCTGCAGAATACTCTACCTGTCAACCACAGAATACACATTCTTCTCAACTGCACATAAAACATACTCCAAGATCAACCACATGCTCAGCCATAAGGAGTCCCAATACATTCATAAAAATCAAAATCATACCACCCATAATTGCAGACCACGTGGAATAAAAGTAGATGTCAATACCAGAAGATTTCTCAAAACCACACAGTTACATGGAAATTAACTTGCTTCTAAATGTCTTTTGGATAAACAATGAAATTAAGGGAGAAATAAAAAATTATTTGAAATAAAGCCAGAGACACAACATACCGAAGTCTCTGGGATGCCCCAAAAGCAGTGTTAAGAGCAAAGTTTAGAGCATTAAATGTCTACCTCAAAAAGTTAGAAAGATCTCAAATTAATGATCGAATATCATAGCTAGAGGAACTAGAAAACCAAGAACAAACTCACCTGAAAGCTAGCAGAAGAAAAAAAATAACTAAAATCAGAGCAGAACTGAATGAAATTGAGACCTAAATTATTATTAAGGGAAAGCAGTTTAGGCTGTCTACGTGGGAATAATAACCAGAGCAAATGTAACATTTCTATTCAATTCACCAAATACTATTGGGGGTACTGGGTTTGGTAGGTGATTAAGAGGTAAATAAGCCTGTCCTTGAACCCATGAGAGAACGGGAAAATTATGAAAATGACATGACGTTTGTTTTCTTTTTTTTTTTTTGAGATGGAGTCTCACTCTGTCACCCAGGCTGGGGTGCAGTGGTGTGATCTCACCTCATTGCAAACTTCACCTCCTGAGTTCAAGTGATGCTCCTGCCTCAGCCTCCCAAGTAGCTGGGATTACAAGTGCCCACCACCACACTCAACTTCTTTTTGTATTTTTAGTAGAGACAGGGTTTCACTGTGTTTGCCAGGCTGGTCTCAAACCCGTGGCCTCAAGTGAGCTGCCCAAGGGCCTCCTAAAGTGCTGGGACTACAGGAAGGAGCCACCACCGCCAGCCTGACATGACTTTTTATATTTATTTATTTATTTAGAGATGGAGTCTCATTCTTGTTGCCCAGGCTGGAGTGCAATGGCATGATCTGGGCTCACCACAACCTCTGCCTCCTGGGTTCAAGCGATTCTCCTGCCTCAGCCTTCTGAGTAGCTGGGATTACAGGCATGCATCACCACGCCCAGTTAATTTTGTATTTTTAGTAGAGACATGGTTTCTCCATGTTGGTCAGGCTGGTCTCGAACTCCTGAGCTCAGGTGATCTACCTGCCTCAGCCTCCCAAAGTGTGGGGATTATAGGTGTGAGCCACCGTGCCCGGCCTGACATGACTTTTTCTTAACGAAGAAATGTCACTTTTATTTTAATTTTTTTTTACTAACACTATATATAATTACTTCAGAATTATTTTACTAACATTACATATAATTATTTTGGAAAAATGAAATTACACAGAAGAGCAAAATAAAGACAGTAAAAAATTATTCATTGTTCTATCATCTAGGCATAACAACCCTTATTTATGTACTTCTGGGTTCATGTTTCTATTTCTCTATGTATACTCTTAAGAAATCAACTTTGTTGAGATAGAATTTAGACACAATAAAATATCCCACTTTGAGTGTGCATTTTGATGTGTTCTGACAAGTATATACAACCGTGTAACCTCCACCATTATTAAGGTCTAGAATATTTCATTGCCCCCAGAGTTTCACTTTTGCCCATATTCTGTCAATCCCCACCAATACCACAAACCTCAGGTGTGCACTGCACTGATCTGCTGCCCATTATTATAAATTGTTTTCACTTTTTCTAGAATTTCACAAAATGGAATTATATAGCATACGCCCTTTTGTGTCTGACTTATTTTGCTCACCATAATTATTTTAGCTTCAATCACATTTTTGCAAGCATCAATAATTCATTTGTTTTCATTGTTGTGTAGCATTCCATCATATGAATATACCATAATTTGTTTATCCATTTGTCTGTTTTTGGCCATTAAGAATAAGCTGCTGAATATTCAAGTTCAAATTTTTGTTAGAACATATATTTTTTGTGAAGAAGGGATACCTAGGAGTTGAATTGCTGGGCCATAGGGTGAGTGTATGTCAAATTTTGTAAAGAACTGCCAAGCTGTTTTCCAAAAAGTGTTCGTACCTTTTGATTGTCCTAACAGCAAGGTATAACAGTCCTCATGACTCCACATCTTTGTCAACACTCAGTATTGTCAATCTTTTTAATTTTAGCTATTCTAGTAGATGTATAGTGATATCCCACTGCAGCTTTAATTTACATTTCCCTGATGAGTAATGACGTTGAGCACTTTTTTCAAGTGCTTATTGGCACATCAATATATCTTCTTTTGTAATGAACCCATTCAAACTTTTCACTTTTTTTTGAGATTCTCTGTTTCTGTATTACTAAATTATAAGAGTTCTTTATATATTCTGGATACAGGGTTTTTTTTATGAGATTTACGTATTGTGGCTACATTCTGCTAGACTACAGCTTGCTTTTTCATTTTCTTAACAGTACGTTTGAAAAAGCAGAAATTTTTATTTTGATTAAGCTCAATTTATCAGCTTTTAATTTTATGATATATATTTTTTATGTTCTAGCAAAAAATCTTTTTCTACCCCAACTTTATGAATATATTTTCCCATGCTTTTCTACTGGAGGTTTAATAGTTTGTTTACATCTATGATCAATTTCAAGTTAGTCTTTATATTTGGTATGAGGTATGGGTCAAGATTCATTTTTTATTTTATTTTTGTATATGGAGATACAGTTGTTACAGCACCATTAATTGAAAAGAGTATCATTTTCCTATTGAATTACCTTGGTATATGTTGAAAATACATTGTCCATAGAAGTGTAGACCTAATTCTGAAGTCTATATTTTTTCTACAACTCTAAATGTCTATTCTTATGCTAATAGCACACTGTCTTGATTGGTACAGCTTTAATAGTAACTCCGAAGCCTCACCTATCAGCACTGCTTTGGGGAATCTTAAGTGTCTTCAGAAATCTCCGCTGTGATGGTCAAGCCAGTTTCTCCCAAGAATTGCCCCTATAAAAGTGCACCTCATCTTTAATAAGACTTTCCTTTCCACAGAGGCCCTTTTCAATCCTAATTGAGCAACTAGAGTTTAATAATTGTGGAACGCACTCACTATGTGGATAATGCACCTCATTTGTCAAGTATATTCCCTATGTGGTTTGTTTATGTCTTCTTCCCCTCTTTAGCATTGTGAACCTAAGAAAAAATTCTCTTTGTATGGCAATAAACTGTGTGATTTGTGAACTCCTACTTTGATCATCTTATTTTCACCACGCAGAATAAATAGAGAAAAATGTTATCAGCTAGAAACCGCAAAGTAATTAGTATGATGCTGCTACCTGGTAAAATCTTTGAACATAACATTTTTTTGGTGACTTATAAGCAAAGGGTAAGAGATGTTAGGACCATGTTGGTTTACAAAGAAGAAATCATGGTAAGTAAACCTCCTTTCTCTTTTTTGTGGATTTTTAAAAATAGACTTACTAGACCGGTATAATTAGAGAATAAGAAAAACAAAGAGTATTTGGAAAGGCAGCAAGGTTTGTTAGAAAGAGCATGGATGTTGTCCATGAGATCTAAGTTTAAATTCTGGTTCTTTTCTGAGACCTTTGGCAAGTTATTGAATCATTCTAAGCTTTGGTTTATTTATCTGCAAAACGGGAATGACAACATAGCTTGATTCTGGAATGAAATAATAATGTATTAGGAAATAAATGATTTTAGATAGGTTCATGAAAATAGAGAAAATCCTCATTCATTTAGACACTTCCCTTTTCATGATTTGTATGAAAAGAAATAGCTTTTCCTTTCACACAAAAAGGGTAGATGCTTCTACTTAGTAAAAATGTAGACATAGCCCTTACTGAGTGTATACTTAGTGTATAGTGAACAGAAGTGGAAAGTTTATTATTTTATCAATACTAAATGAGCTGAGGCATGAGATAGTGCTCAAATAAGTTACTTTTATTAATGGCTAGTGTCAGGCCTCTGAGCCCAAGCTAAGCCATCATATCCCCTGTGACCTGCACATACACATCCAGATGGCTGGTTCCTGCCTTAACTGATGATATTCCACCACAAAAGAAGTGAAAATGGCCTGTTCCTGCCTTAACTGATGACATTATCTTGTGAAATTCCTTCTCCTGGCTCATCCTGGCTCAAAAGTTCCCCTACTGAGCACTTTGTGACCCCCACCCCTGCCAGCCAGAGAACAATGCCCCCCTTCGACTGTAATTTTCCTTTACCTACCCAAATCTTATAAAACGGCCCCACCCCTATCTCCCTTCGCTGACTCTTTTCGGTCTCAGCCTGCCTGCAACCAGGTGAAATAAACAGCCTTGTTGCTCACACAAAGCCTGTTTGGTGGTCTCTTCACACGGACGTGAGTGAAAGCTAGAATCACCCGTGGCAGGTAGGAAGAAGGGTGCAGAATGCAGAACTTCATGGCCGAAGAGATGACAGAAAACTGTCATATATCAATGTCCCTTTATAGATTTATATACCAAATTATAGAATAAAGGCAGTTGTTAATACTGTCCAAAATTGGGTGGACAAACTAAACTGTAACCCTGCTGAGGGGCTGCCCTGCTCTCTGCTCACTGAGTGCTAAGTGCAGAGCATTTCGGTTGCTTCCAGCAGGCAAGGTGATCCCATTTGTCCCCAGCTGAATGACTATCATTTTTGTCTTCTCATTTCTTTCTGTTGGGCTCAGAATAAGGGACAGGGAGGAAACAAATGATATACACCATTTGTCTTGGTGCGCTGCCTCTGTCTTTGTTAACTGTCAGCTTCCTTTGGACTTGCTTCCAGGTAAAACTCTGCCATCACACACAAAGAACCATAAAGTTATTGGAGTTTCTGAAAACCATGAAAAACACCATTAATCATTTTGGTTAGTACCAACAATGTCAGCAAAGGATTTGACAGTATTTCCTACCACATAAGTGCAGATAAGATGGAATCACAAACTCTGAGAAATAGAAGGGATTTTGAATGGGTAAAGGGTAATGTTTGCATAAACAAAGTTATTCAGATTTTTCTTTTGCAGGAATTCTCAAAATCTTTCATGTGCTAATATTTTGTAAATCTCCAAGAGAGAAAATGTAGTAAATGATATTTCATAAACTTGTTATGGCATTCTTTTTGTCCTTTAATAGGACTAGTTTTCCTTAGAACCCCTTCTGAAAATTCTCAAAATCCCTTAGGACCTATGTATAGGATTCAGAAATCTCCAAAGTGAATATCTTTTACAGTGATTCTTTGTGTTTGAATGTTATCACCACTTGAGCACCAAGTGACAGGGGATTTCTTATCTTATAAAACAACTCTTTCAATTTTAAATCTGCATTAATTTTTGTTTTTAGCTTGTGTACTTTAGTGTAACCTAAAAACTCATGGAGTTAAATAGACTTATTGCTAAATGTCTAATTATACTGGTTAATGAGTCAATGTCAGCCTTCACAGAGGTTTGCTGCCTCACCACTGGGTTTAGATCTAGCCTTGTCATCTTTATTTTTATCAATAACTTACAGCAGAGATTGACATGCTTTTTCTGCAAAGGGCCAAGGAATAAACATTTTAGATTTTGCAGGTCATATGGTCCTTGCAAAACGACTCCACTCTGCCACTGTGGTGCAAAACCAGCCACAGGCAATATGTAGACAAATGAGCATGGCTGTGCTCCAAGAAAACTATCTGCTACAACAGGCAGCAGTCCAGTTAGGCCCATCAACTGTGGCTTGCCAACCCATGATGTAAATAAAGACAAAGAACATGTTTATCAGATGTGCAGATAACATGAAGCTGTGAGGGGCAGCTATTACTTTTTGATCTGTGTATAGTGTGTGATATACCTAAATTAGTGCTTTTTATTATTATTGTCATTCCTACCACATGACTGAGCTTCCAAATTACCTTAAAAGGGTGAATAATGGGTAAAAAGCTCAATATTAAAATTAAAAATGATACTGTCTACATTTTTTCAAGAAATCCTTTGGAATACATTAAATATTGAAAAATTTGCCTTGAGAGAAGTTCATGTGATAGAGTGTATGGGTAGTTTCCAATTAAGATGGCAAATTAGACACACGTGTTTACCTGTGTTTTTTGTCAAATCCATAATAAATTGAATTATTAAAAGATCGTGTGTGTGTGTGGGTGTGCCCACAAAGGAAAAGAAAATGGAAGAGATATCTGTAAAGCTGGAAAGCAGATGGTTACTGATTTAGCACACCCACGAAAGCTGAATCCCGCTGGCAGTGGGAAAAGCTGAGAAGCATCTGATTACTGGCCAAACTCCTCAGAGTAAGGACTGACAGCACCAAGTACACCTGTAAAGTGACTGAAGGAGAAAGCAGAACCTAGAAAACTTCGTGAAAGCATTTTTAAGAAGCTGGTAACTCCCAGATTCCCTTCCTGGTTGGGTAGAAGACTGGATGTTAGTCTCTGGGGGCGGTAAAAGAGTGGCTCTCTGGCTGAACAAGAGGACACCTGGTGGAGCCTAGAGCTGGGGCTCTCTGTTGAAACAAGGGAATTATGTGACAGTGTGCACTTATGGAATACTGAGACCCCTTACCACCACCTCCAGACTTCTTCCCTACACATAGGATGCTGGTTTCTTCACTCTAGGAAGAGATTAGATAATTCTCTGTTAAGCTAAATCATCCCTGGAGAAAAGATCTAAAGGTGTTATCATTAGCATTTCTCTAATTAACTGGCTCAGCCAGATCACCCAAAAGTGAATCTCATAATTGACAAACTTTGTTCTGTTTTGTAGAGCTTCCAAAAACTTCTGGTTGAACAGCTTTTTGGTGCCCAACCAGGAATCATGGAATATGAAAAACAGAGACCAAAACAAGTGGATGTGAGACGGGGGGAGAGGAAAAGTAATTTGGAGGAAATAGAGAAAAAAGATAACTTAAAAATGAAAATAAAAACTATTATCAGAGAGTTAAGGGAAACTATATTATTGAGGAGACAAGAATGGGGTGCCACAAAAAAGCATTCTTGAGCGATCAGCATATGTGCTTTTAAAAATTAAAAGCATAAGCACAGAAATGGAAACCTCCATAGAATGGGAGATAAAGCTGAAAAAAGCTCTCAGAATGCAGAGCAAAAGACCAAGTATAGAAAATTGAGATAAAAAATAAGAAAATTAGGCCCAACACTGTGGCTCATGCTTCTAATCCCAGCATTTTGGGAGGCCGAGAAGGGCAGATCACTTGAGGTCAGGAGTTTGAGACCAGCCTGGCCAACATGGCAAAACCCCGTCTCTACTAAAAATACAAAAATTAGCCGGGCATGTTGGTGGGCACCTGTAGCCCCAGCTACTCAGGAGGCTGAGGCAGGAGAATTGCTTGAACCCAGGGGACAGAGGTTGCAGTGAGCCGAGATCAATAGAGCGAGACTTTGTCTCAAAAAAAAAAAATTAAAAGATTCAATAAGTTTAAAATCAGAATTATATGGGACTTAAGAAGAAAGAAGTATGAAAATAGAAGTGAGAGAATTATTAAAGAAATGCGCCAGAACTGATGGACTCCAGGATTCAGACTGAAAAGGTTCAGAGAGTATCCAGACACAGTGGATGAAAACAGTTGCACAGCAAGATGCATAATTGTGAAACTTTATAGTACTGGCAACAAAGAGAAGATCACAGCATTTTTTTTTTCAGAGAGAAAATTATAAGACTATATATGAAAGTTCAAGAATCTGCTAGATACCAGACTTCTCAATAGCAATGGAAATTGGCAGACAATGGAGCAATGCCTTCACAATTCCGAGGAAAAATGGTTCCTAATATTAGAATTCTATACCTGAGAAAACCATCAATTAAGTGAGAAGGCAGAATAAAGACATTTTTGGACATTCAAAATCTCAAATAAATTATCTTCCATGCAGCCATTTACAGGAAGCTACAGAGGAATGTGTTCCAACAAAATATGGGAGTAAAGGAAGAAGGAGGAGATCATGGTATCTAGAATATGGAAAGTCAACCAAAGAGAGAAATGAAAGGCATTCCCAGGATGAGAACAGAAGTACAGAGTGAACAGCCAGGTCTGATGAGAGACAGTCAGGAGATCTGGGAAGGATTTCTTAAGGAAACTGTTAACCAAATAAACATAACGTGAATTGGATGAATTGACAGGAGGTTTATACAACTGAGGAAGAAAAGAATTTTGAAAACCAAACAAATAAACAAAATTAGTATCAACTCCAAGGAAAACAAAAAGCTTTTCAGGGGATGGACACTACAGGACTCAGCTGTAATTATTGCATTCATTATCATGACATGTAAACACTAAATATTTATAACCAAAATTGTAATATAACTACATTGGGAGATTGTAAGGAAAGGAATATGCCTGTATGCAGTGTGGGTGAGGATGTGCCAGTGAAAGAGAGATAAATCTTCACATTTTGTAGTGGAAAGTCTATAGATAATGCTTAAAACATAGAAAGAAGCAATGTAAACTTGTTTAGAACAGAAAGCCATATACAAAAGAATCAGCTGAAAGAGTTAAAATACTACTTTGTTTTTCTGGTACCGCTCTATTTCATCCCCTCTAAGCTGAAGACCACGGCTGACACTTCAAAACGTCCCTGAGCCCAGCCCCATGCCCTTCTCTAGTCACACTTCCATTTTTCCCCAAGAGGTCAACACCATCGTGACTTTTCTAATAATCATTAACTCATTTTGTTTTATAGTTGTATCATCTATAGATGCATTCCCAAACAACTCCATTTTGAATTTATATAGATGTAAATATACTGTGTTCTTTTGTGTCCTGCTTATTTTCTTGACCATTCTGTTTATTTTTATGTAACTGTATACGGTGTCCTGTTATTTGAATCATTTTTTAAGAGAGGAGAATTCACACAATGGAGAGTGCGTAGAAATTAATAAAAAGAACTGTAAGATCATTGTAAACCATTTCACTCACATGAAGAAATGATAATGTTTAAACTAGAATGAAATATTTGGAAGAATAGGACAATTCTCTTCATAGAGGTGAACAAACTGTTCATTCTGTTTGATTGTAGATAACAGAATTTAAGGTCATATAGAAACTACAGCTAGATTCCAGTTAAATATAAGAATGAGGTTGCTAACAATTAGAGTGATTGGAACAAAAAATGTACTGCCTTGGGGGTCATAAATTCCCTGTGCAGAGGCAAAGGATAGCCCAAGGGAAGGGGCCACAGATGGGGCTCCTGACTTTGTGAATTTGGATTTGATGATTATTAAGGCCCCTTCCAACTTCAAAGTTCTTCTGCTCTCTGACCTCTTCAGGTATTGAAGGTGGTCTTAAAGACCTGATAGCACAATGTGCACACAGAACCTATTATCCAAAGGATTGGGGAGCAGCTGTTTTCAATTTCCACTGCTGACAGACAGGAAATGGCCTTTGGCTGGAGCAGTGGAGATGTCAGAGTAGAGGAAACATAAACACTGAGAGTCCAACACTGTAGAATAATTGCTGGAGAACTTCAAAAGGTTGACACTGTCTCTCTCTAATGATCTAGGCACATGATGCCATTCAACTTGTGGAAGCTATGTACACCAACAGTAAATATATATACATATATTTGATATTAGAAGCCAATGCATACACAGCCACTTCTAGCAATTTGGTGTGAGTTGCAGCCCACTTTCTATAAGACTCCAGCCATTAGAAACAGCCACATAATGGAGCACAGAGAGATAGATTGCTTAGATGAAATGTTCCTTCATTAGGGAGCACCATCTCATTTACAGATTAGGAAAGTGGAGTACTTTGCCTTCACTTTGCTTTGTTTTGCTTTCCACAGAAAAGTTAAGCGCTTTGCCTAAGTCATACCTTCAGCAAACTGCCAGAAATGCTGTGCCCTTTCTCCCTCACATACTGCCTCTTTCTCCCCATTTAGGGCTGTTAACTAATTTCTTGAGAATCCACAGCATTTTGGATACATAACTGTTATCAAAAGCTTATTGCATCTCTCATGCTGTTGATAGAATCTTATGGTAATCCTGATTTAATTGCTTTTGAAATTTCCCTCAGGAAAAATGTTATGTTTTTGCTATGTATGGGCATTTGTGAATAATGCGGATGGAACAATAAAAAGGCCGAATGAAAATTATTATAAACCGTGATTTTAGAATATGAGGTCAGATCTTAGACAAGATTAGACAAGGCTAATTCTTGGATCATTTCATTAAGTATTTCATAGAGGAAATTAGTGACTTTCCTATCACCACCAAATCTCATTCATTTACTCATTCAGTGACATAAAAGGGACATTACTTTCTGCCTCATATTGTCAAAAATGATTTTGGGGACACTTGATTCCTTCTTCAGAATATATAAAATTCTCTAATCTTTAAACTACTTATTGGCATTATATAACTGTGACCAATTGTACATTTTGCTTAATTTAGCTTATCTCTAAGAAATATATTTTGTTGTATCATTATGATGCATGTATAAGCTAAAGTAAAATTTAATCCTGATGTTGAAATTATTTTTATAGACAATTTTATGGATGGTTGAAGAAATAAAGGCAGCAAAGTAATGTATAGCATTTTCATAACTTCTGTAATGTTTTCCATTTTGAAACATATCATTAAAGAGGATAATATCTATAATAATCAGATGTCCATAATTATCTGAGAATAATTTAACATAAACATGCATAATTTACTATCATATCCAAACTGGTTAATATAGTCACATATATTTCAGATCATGGAATTCATTTAGTATATTTACAGTTTATAAAGAAATATCATTTAAAATAATATGCTTACTGATTAAAGCATCTTTTTATCAGAATTGTAACTACCTAAATTTCTCATTTCAATGTATATGTTATTAATAGTAACAGAGTTGTTAAGTGAGAAAATACAGAATGTAGAGTCACGAAATTAAATCACAAAACTTCTGGTTAAAACATTTTCACGTTTCTCTTTTGAGGGTCAACGTGTGGTTGGCAGAATTCTAAGGACGCCCCCGCACACTTGTCTTCCAGATATTCAGTCAAAAGTGAATCCAGACATTGCTCCGAAGGGACTTTTCAGATGGAATTAAGATTACTAATCAGCTAACACTAAAATAGGGAGATCATCCTGGATTATCCGGATGGACCCAGTGTCATCTCGTGAGACTTTAAATGACAAAGAGGAAGGAGCCAGCAGTCAGCGCTGAAGAAGAGTGGAGCCGAGAGAGACTCCAGGTGTGGAAGGGGCTCAACCCTAGGTGTTAGCTTTAAGATGCCAAAGCAGCCGGGAGTCACCAGTGTGGAAGGCATCAGGACACTGAGAGAGACCCCAGCGGACAGCCAGCACAAAACAAGGCCTCAGTGCCACAGAGGCAAGTAGCTGGAATCAACCACCACATGAATGACCTGGAAGCTAATTCATCCCTGAGCCCCCACAAAGTCACATAGGCCCCCTGACTTCTTGATTTCAGCCTTGGGAAAACATGGAGCACATACCAGCCAAGCCCACTCAGACTTCTGACCTACCAACTTCCAGATAATACATTTGCGTTGTGTGGCCTACATTTGTGGTGATTTGTTCTGGCTGCAATAGAAAATGAATACAAAATACACCAAATCTAACTAATTTGTTACTATGGTAGTAGAAAGAACCAGTATACTAAAAGAAAAAAAGAAAGCAAAAAAAGAAAATGAACTAACAATGTTACTTTATTTCTGATAGCCTATATACACAGCCACACCAAGTGGCAACTTTTCTATTAGGACTGGTGCAAGCCGGTGCTTTAGGTGACACAGCCTTGTATTGTATTGCTAGGCACAGACCAGGTCAGTCCATGCTTTTATCCCAGACTCAATCCCACTGTGCCAGAACTTAGTCTAGTATTAAGTCTTAACACTCAGAAAACTACTTTGCATTGTGTGAGGCTAAATAGATGTGAATTTCCTACAGACGCACACACATCCTACAACAGTAAGTTGTTAAGGGTGGGGAGACTTCAGCAAATGCTTCATCGCTAATTTTGGTTGGCTGGTCAAATATAAAATCTAGGCACTGTAATGGAATTTGATTGTCTCGTGTGTGAAAGACATGAGGGAGTTTAGCACATACCAATTCTGTGACCTGGGGCAACTTACACAACCCTTCTCTGTGCTTCAGTTTCCTCTTTTGAAAAAAGGAGATAGAGATACTTCCTACTTCAGGGACGTGATGAGATGTGAGTTTATACACACACAGGGCCTTGGCCATTGCCTGACACTTGGTAAGCCCTGTGGAGCAGGGAGCTACTGGGATTTTCCATTTATTAAAGATGTTGTGGGTATTTTAAAAGGAAGGAGTCAGCCTCTGCTCTGTAGGGACAGTGCCACAAAGAACAGGAAAAAGAGAACAGTGAAATTCAGAGAGCACCTTGGACATTTCAAAAGTGGCCCCAGCCAGATAAAGTAGTGGTCATCAGGGAAGGTTTCCTGAAGTGGCATTTCAGCTAGGCCTTTCCTGTGGGCAGGATTCTGTGACTCAAATGGGACAGTCAGGTCAGAAGAGCAGTTGGTCAGCACAAGGCAAAGACAGATCTCTTGGCTCCTTAGAATCTGGCAGAGAGCCCCCAAATTCTAGTATCACCGAACCTCGAGCAAGCGGTTAACAACAAAGCGTGCTTTCTCACTAACTACTCGGGTGGCCAGTTTCATTTTGACTTGCTATAGCATTATGAATATTCAATGACAATAGTAGAGCTATAAGAGATCTTTAAACACCTTTAGTAGTTTTCAAAGCAGACTTGTTTTATTAGTCTAGGGAATTGCTTGCATCTGCTTCAAGGGTCAAGTCTACTTTTCACTTTACTAGATTCGCTCAATTCTAAATAAAAATTTTAAAGCTCATATATTTTAAGAAGCAAGCCAACATTTTGTGTTTGCCTGCTCTACTGTAGACACTCTCTTGGAAATACATGTGGGAATGTTATTAATGCCCTAGACGTGTTATTTCCTCTCCTGCCTCTTCCTGCTCAGGGTAGAGGATCTGGGTGGCAGGTCACTGTTGTAATCCTGTTCTTCTCCATTCTGTGTCACAGGCTGTGTGGTTATTAAATTCCTAATTTATTGGAGTTTTTGTCAGAAGGACTTTCCCTCATCTATAACAACTGAAATGTCTTACTGACTAATTTTTTTTTCATGATCTATGCTCTCTTGTAGAAACTCAAAGTCATGTTTAGCCAGTTGCAACTGAGAAGCTGTTGACACAGAATCTCTCAAACTGAATTATACTTCAATTCCTTAATCCTCCATATTCACGTAAGATTAATGACAAACATCAATGAAATTCTAGTGATGAAATTTATGAGAAGCAGATGGCGATTAACATTTTTTAAAACTCAAGTTTATATTAAAAATATATATTAGAACACAAGTGCCCCTGGGAGAGAACTTGTGTTGGAAATATTTGAACGTTCCTGCTTTTCTGTAATGCTGAAATTCCAAAAAAAGAGTCACTTTTTATCACCAAGTGAAAGTAACACTGTGAAATTATTGTATCGATGACCCAAATTCAGAGCTTCAAAGTGGTGTCTAAATCAAGTATCAATACCAAAGCACTAAGCACATATGCAGGAACTGTGCTAAAAAATATTACAGTACAGTTCAGAGAGTAGCTCTTTTTTTTATCATTATTAAAATGTGTTTAAGTAGACTGACAGGCTCAAAGTCACAGATTTTGGAAATATTAGGAGAAAAAAACTCCACTACCTTAAAATTGTGTGCAGGAAGTTTAAATTCATTCTTGTATCTTCAAAAGACATACACATCAATTACAGGTTTAGATGATTTTAGTTTTTTTCCTTTTTAGTTTACAAGGCTGATAAAAATATAATTAACCACTGGATGAACCCAGATTTCTAATTTGAATTCTATTTCTGTGTCAGAATTAATCTTTATCAATCTTTCTCTCATATCTGTGTTGCTGTGCATAATGAGCATGTCATAATTCATGTGGGTTTTCATTCTATACTTTTAATAATACAGCTATAGCATCAGGAAGAGTAAAACTGGCAGGTAAACCTGGAAAAGTACAAAAGCGATTTTCCTTCTCCTTCCTCCCTCCCTGCCCCCCACCTTCTTCCTTCCTTCTTCCTTTCTTCCTCCCTCCCTTCCTTTCTTCCTTCCTTCCCTCCTCCCTCCCTCCTTCCCTTCCTTCCTTCTTCCCTTCCTCCCTCCCTACCTGCCTTCCTTCCTTCCATTTTCCTTCCTTCCTTCCTTCCTCCCTTCCTTCCTCCCTCCTTCCCTCCCTCCCTCTTCCCTTCCTCCCTTCTTCCTTTCCTCCCTCCCTCTCTGCCTTCCTTCCTTTTTTCCTCCCTCCCTCCCCCTCTCCCTCCCTCCATCCTTCTCTTCCTTCCTTCTTTCCTTCCTTCCTTTCTTCCTTCCCCTTTCATCTCATCTACTTTTCCCCTATTCCTTAACTGCATTTGGTGATCATCAGTACACTGATATTAAAGTTAAAGTGCTTAAATATTTGCTATTGATCCTGAAATCATTTGTTTATACTTTAAAAATATCTTTAGCCTAATCATTTGCTCTTTTTCCCAAAGCTTTCCCTTTTTCTTGCCACTAATGCAACCAACAATGAATCACTTTAATTGGAAAAAATGTAAACTGGCTCCTAACTATCAGACTAGGCATTAAAGGAGATACCATTTATCTCTAATATATTTTTTAAGTGGTATTTGCTGTTTCAAACAGCCTTGTTATCAGGGCATGACTTCATTCTGGTCATGTATTATCAGTTATTCATAAACGGCCGTAAGCAGATGTGGCCACGTGCCCTACCCTAGAGGCAGGCTCATTCTAGCCTCGCTTCTCATCAGAACCCAGTCAAATGCAGCTGTCAAAGGCTCTTATCTTATTCTCCAAATGCTCGTAAACTGGAAATATCAGACTTAGTGCTATTTAAAGATCACACGCTGACTACACTGTGCTCAGCAGTAACATAGCCAAGCACCATGGGGAGATTGTGGGAGCTGCTTGGCCCACTCCAGAGGTGAAGCAAATCAAACACTCACCAAACTGGAAGTAATTCCACCATGGCTTCCAGAAAGGCAAAAATCTAAATGCTGTCAGGTCGAAGGCTCAACTTTGCCAACGAGAGGAAAGTCATGCAGGTGGGCAGATGGGGTGCAGGAATCTCCAGCCCCCTGAGATATTCTTTCATTTCCTTCCCTGTGGGAAATTCTATCCCTACCTTGGAGAAGTTCACAGTTTAGTGTGGAGAAGACAGACAAATAAAGAGATTATTACAATGGGATGGAAATAGGAAAGTGTTTCTCTCTCACTAGAAAGAGCGGCCTGTGGACCACAAACAAAGCTTTTTCCTTCTCTCCCAGGGCTGACCTTAAATGCTTATGATTTAATTGATAGTAATAATTAGAAAAAGCAGATTGAGATAGAATTTCAAATTATGTCTGAAACCTACCACTCACCCACTCAACTGAGTTAAAAAGCAAACACTTGGCCAGGTGCAGTGGTTCATGCCTGTAATCCCAGCGCTTTGGGAGGCTGAGGCAGGTGGATCACTTGAGGTCAGGAGTTCAAGACCAGCCTGGCCAACGTGGTGAAACCCCGTCTCTACTAAAAACACAAAAATTAGCCAGGCATGGTGGTGGGTGCCTGTAGTCCCAGCTACTTGGGAGGCTGAAGCAGGAGAATCACTTGAACCCAGGAGGCGGAGGTTGCAGTGAGCCAAGATGGGGCCACTACACTCCAGCTTGGGGGACAGAGTGAGATTCCTTCTCAAAAATAAAATAAAATAAAATACAAAATAAATAAAATAAAATAAAAGATTTTTATTTTTATTTTTTTTTCCTGAGAAAATTGCTTGTCTTTTTGATGGGAATAAGCCAACTTTCCTCTTATTTCCAGTTATGAGGTAATGGGCAGTACTCTAAATAATGGAGAATGTATTTTCTTGAATCTAGGCAGAAAGCTTTGACTAGAACCAATTCAAATTTCTGACTTGATGTGAGCAGTATAAAGAAAATTGCAGTCCACTTAATTTACAGTAGAGAGGAGAAATTGAATTGGTGATTCAGTAAGGTGAACATCCAAAAAAATTAAGTATTTCAGAGATTAAAGTCCCTAAATCCCTGGATTTGACAAAACTAGTTGACAATAAATAAAATGAGCTAGTTATAGAGTTATCAGAGAAGAAACATTATGCCTTATGGGGCTCTGCCTTTTATATTTTGGGTACTGTCCAGAACAATCTAGGCAGGACTTTTACTTAGTTAGGAAGTGGGAGGAGTAATCCCAACAACTTTCCAAATGTCAAATTTTTCGTAGATTTAAGACAGCATTGGGAGCAAGTCTAGGAGAGGGTTCATTGTAGTATATATTGAAACCAGACCAGTGTTCTTTTTATAACTATGGTTGCTGATCTGACATTTTTCATTGGAACTAGAATTTCACTGAGTGTTTTATGTAGGAAAAGTGACATTTGCAGTCATCTTTTGATGTAATTGTTTCTTCATGTTTTTGGGAAAAAGATTTTTTTTTAAATAAAATGAAGAGTCTGTATAGAAAATTGCATTTCCTGGGAAAGCCAATGATTAATTCACTAAACTTAAGACTTTAGATATATGTTAAATTAGATTTCTTAATAATCAGAAATATTCCAAATACCCACAAAATGCAAATTAGGAAAAAAAAAGTGGTTGATAGTTAAATGTGTGAGACCGAATATACCAATGGATAATGGCCCAGACTATATGTGACAATATAACTCTGACCCACAACTTCTGTAGAAAACAGCCCAGAAATTGAAACCACAAGCTCTTCATCAATAGGTCCAGGAAGGTTGGGCCTTGGTTAGTGACTGCCAGCTTCTCTATTTTTTGCCACTCCCACTCCTAATCCAACTCAGGACCATCCAGAGAAAGTCAATTATGTTCCCCAAACCAATCATATACAATATCCAACTTCTAATTAGCTGCCTCCAGCTTCCCCAGGCCAACAGCCTCCTCTCCAGGCACACCCAAGGCCTTCCTTTTCCACTGTAACCATTTCCCACAGCCTGAGTCTGTTCTGGCTGCAAGTGATGCTGACTCTCTTCCTCTAACAAACTGAATAAATAGTCTCCGTTTTGTTCCATTTGGGTAATCTTTGTTTATTTCCCCAAGTGGAAAATATGTAGAACTACAAGTTTCTAGAAAATAAGCTGAAAGCTCAGTGGTTTTATGCTCTATTGTCCATTGAAATACTAAAAACTTATTAGGCTAATTATGTGACATTTGCCTATAGTCAATCAACCAACAAGTATTTATTAAGACTTGACACTCTGCTCTGTGTTTGGTGGTGTGGAAGTTATTGAAATTGTATTAGAGCAAACTGGTATTAAAGAGCTGCCAACAATCTAATTTGTGCTGAATACCTGCTATAATCAAGACTCAGGGGTCAAACATTCCATGAATCAACTGTTAGTTTTGCTGTTTACCAGCTCTTTGACCTTAGGCGAGTAACTTTGTTTAAAAACTTCAGAATAATCATTTTTAAAATGGAGAATAATAAATATCTACCATAAAGAATTTTTGTATTAAACTAAATGATTCAGCTAAAATGCTAACACTTTGCCTGATAGTAATAATTGTACATTATGTGACAACTTATTATATTACATGCCCACCACTATTTTAATATGTAGGAGGTGAATAAAACATACTTGCTATCCTTGGGAGAATTACCTATTTGTGAGGAAAGAATATATGAGTAGTATACATGGATTGGTTAAAAAAGTTTTTTAGACAATGCATAATTCAATGTTGAATCGATGATTGTGTTTTTAAGTGCTTTGAGGCTTGGTAGAGGGGAAATTAATGCACACTGGAATGCTTTGGAAATAATTTTGGGAAGAGGAGGCTGTTTACATGGATCTTGATGACTGGCAAGATTGGGATAGGTGGAGTAAAAGAGGCAGAGCTTTCCAACTCAGAACATCACTCATGAAATCCCCATCACCCCCGTGAATCTGTGAAGACCTTGGCCTGCTGGGAACAGATAACTTGTATTGGCAAACTGGGAATTAAGGAAGACTGAATTGGAAGGGCAGATTATGGATGTAGATCTTAAGAAAGTTAGAGACAATGAGGGCTACTCTAAGGTGGTATTTAAGGAAATTTGATTTAGCTGTCGGGTGGATTAGCAGAGAAGTCAGGGAGACTGAAGTTACTAGGGAAGTATTGAGTCATCTAGCTATGAGCCGAAGCCTGCCTAGGTTAAGGTGGTTGTGGCAAAAATGAAGAGGGGAAAACTTTAGAGGAAAGATATCTAAGATTTGGCAAGTGAATGGTTATAAAGAATTAAATAACAATAATAATAATTACTACTTATTAGCACTTGCTATGCAGGCAGTATTATGTAAAAGAAATATCCAGGCTGGGTGCGGTGGCTCACACCTGTAATCCCAGCACTTTGGGAGGCTGAGGCAGGTGGATTACGAGGTCAGAAGTTCGAGACCAGCCTGGCCAAGGTGGTGAAACCCTGTCTCTACTAAAAATACAAAAATTAGCTGGGCGTGGTGGCAGGCACCTGTAATCCCAGCTACTCAGGAGGCTGAGGCAGGAGAATCACTTGAACCCGGGAGGCAAAGGGTGCAGTGAGCCGAGATCGCACCACTGCACTCCAGCCTGGGTGACAGAGCAAGACTCTGTCTCAAAAGAAAGAAAAAAAAAAAAAGAAAGAAAGAAATATCCTTTACATAAGTAACTGGCCAAAAACGTAGATTGTGTTCCCAATTCAAAACAACTTTCTTGAAAATTGCAGGAATTTTAACTCTGTTACTGCTCATGGTACAAACTTTACAGTTTACTTACTTTTGATGTTACTTTTTAGTAGAATAAGTTAGAGTTATTATTAAACAAATACATGCACATATTTTATGAATATCTAACATCATTAGACTTTCGTAAGTCATGTAGTAGGTTACCAATAATTACCCTTTAGTCAAATGTAAAATTAAGAATCCCCTGGAAGTGGGCATTGCACTGCCCTGAGAGCCAATGCAAGGACTGCACTTTTGGAGCCTTTCTCCGCCCACCTGTTGGCCTTTCAGGAGTCACCAGTTGCCACAGCTGATCCTATTTTAAGAAATCAACTCTGGATAATGTTATCATTTCTCCTATCAGCCTGGTTGGCTTTCTTAAAGGCATAGATATAAACCAAAATGTTTTCTTCTTATTATTTCCATAGGGTCCTTTCTTTGAAATAGATTGCACTGTTTTGTGGCAGCTTATGGGTGCAATTTCAGATTGACTCACTAACTACATGGTGGGGTAGAAAAGCAGACACATTCCTCAAGTGCTCCTCTTCTCTATTTTTCATAGTAAGAACCTGTTGAGAACTGAATTGCATCCTCTCCAAATTCATATGCTGATGTATTTAGATGCCCCACTGTGATGGTATTAGAAGGTGGGGCCTATGGAAGGTAAATAGGTGTAGATGAGGTCATGAGGGTGGAGCTCTCGTGACAGGATTAGTGTCCTTGTAAGAACAGACACTGGAGCTCTTTCTCTTTTCTCTGTCTCTGCCTTGTGAGGATACAGCAAGAAGGTGACTGTCTGAAAGCCAGAAAGAGAGTCTTCACCAGAACCTGACCATATTGGCACCCTGATCTCAGCCTTTTAGCCTCCAGAACAGTGAGAAAATACATTTCTGTTGTTTAAGCCACCAAGTGTGTGGCATTTTGTGATAGCAGCCCAGGTTGACTAATATAGAACCTCAATACTTAAAGTCCTTAACATACATCTAATCTCGTGCTTGATGTTTTTGCACTTTATCTCATTTAATCCTTACAATACTACTGTGAGACCAACTTTATTATCCCTAAGTTACAGATGAATAAACTCAGGCTCAAATTGATTAAAATAACTTGATCACTGGCACACAACCAATCGGGGTAGAGTTAGGATTTGAACTCAGGTCTTGCTCCAAATTCCATTCCCTTAGCAACTGTACTTCTTCTTAAAGGCAAGTATAAAATTAGAAGTGACTTCAAGTACAATATGGGAACTGTGAGGCCCTTGCCAGAGATAGATAAGCTAAGAAAGAGAAACAGTTTCAGGCAAAGTAGGAGGAAGGATGTTGCTAAATTTAATCTAGAATATGTTGAATTTGGGGAGATGAATAAATATTCATATAAAAAGTTAGCACAGAGGCTGGGTGCAGTGGCTCACACCTGTAATCCCAGCACTCTGGGGGCAGAGGCAGACAGACCGTTTGAGCCCAGGAGTTTGAGACCAGCCTGGGCAACATAGTGAGACCCTGTCTCTATAAAAATATAAAAATTAGCTGGCATGGTGGTGCACACCTGTAGTTCCAACTACTCAGGAGGCTGAAGTGAGAGGATCAGTTGAGCTCATGAGTTTGAGAGCAGCCTGGGCAACATAGTGAAACCCTGCCTCTACAAAAAAAATACACAAATTAGCTGGGTGTGGTGGTGTGTGCCTACTGTCCCAGCTACTCAGGAGGCTGAGGTGAGAGGATCACCTGAACCAGGGAGTTCAAGGCTACAGTAAGCCCTGATCATGCCACTGCACTCTAGCCTGGGGGAAACAGTGAGAGCCTGTCTCAAAAAAAAAAAAAAAGTTAGCATAGAATATTACCTCCATACACCCATTTTTGAATAATACATATCAAGACAATGGCAATATTCATTGGCAGTTACTATTAAGAGATATTTCATAACCTTGTGCTAAGATCATATGGGAAAAGATATGTCAGAGAGATCCTCTTTTCTTGTCAGACAGACTTAGTTTGCAATTAACCACAAAGATCTGTCTACTCGCTTTTTCCTCTTTTCCTTTAGTGCTGGCAGCTCTATCTTTGCTCCTTTTACCTACAGTTGAGGTATTTATTACTGTGCTAAGTCACAAAGGCCTTTAAGGTTTTATTCAAATCCAAGAATGATGTAGAACTGATTAGATGGGTTATTCTCATCTGAAAAGAACCAAGGGAGTCAGAAGAGAGAGACTCAATTCAATACTTGGTATAAGAAAGTAAGCCAGCTGGAGAAGTTCTCCGATTAAATCTAATTCAACATGACTTAGAAAGAAAGTCCACCGGGGACATAATTCATCAGTAAGGCTCAGACTAGACTGCCTTGCTATGCCAAATGAATTCGAGGTACAATACCACTTTGAAAAGACAGAATTGCTGTCAGGACTTATGCATAATAACCCTGAGCAGGGCTAGTTTTATAGATTTGGAAAGCATCTCATCTTACTCTACGCATTTAGGATGAGTCAATCAAGATAGGATTTATGAAAATTCCTTTTGTAAGAAGAGAGTTTTGTGGGAGGATGCAGCTCATTTTTTAGTTTTAAAGATAAAGACTCATCCTTGAGAAATAAAGAATGTGAAGCCAGCTGTAGAGCTAGTAAAATAAGTAAAAACCACTTCACCTACTCAACTGTAAACTATAAATTGAAGCATTATATTAGCTGATATTTAGATACAGTAAAATTATTATGGCTTAAATATTAGGAAAAACTGGGCTTCAAACCCTGTCTTTGCAATTTGGTAGCTGTGTAACTGCAAGCAGGTTACCAAAGCTCACCAAGTGAACGTATTCTAACCTCTAAAAGGGAGATAAAACTATTTTTGTGTGTGTGTGTTGCGGGGTGGGGGGTGGGGGGGTGTTAGGAAAACATGGAACAAGTGAAGTATGGCGTCTGGACAATGTTAAGTGCATTTTACCCCATAATCAAGAATCTATGCTTCAGCAAAGTCTGACTAAAGTTTAGACACCTTCTTCCTTTCTGGTTTCATGCTCATTCCTAGTACCAAAACAGGATGTTGCTTCCACTGACTTTGGGCCTATCTTATCAACTCAGAGATTGGTCAAACCTTTTTGGATCTCCCAAAGCCTTCTCACTTCTCTACACATTACCTCATATGATTAGGAGTGTTGTTTGGAAGAGACTAGCCTAGAAGTCACTAATAGTCTGTGATCAACCTGCTGCTCACCTAACAGCACCTTGAGGAGGGGCCAAAAAGAAATAAAGAGAGAGTTAATATAAAACAGTGAATGGAGGTACTGGGATGAAGTGCAGAAACAGGATTCAAAATGAGTGTCTCTATGGCTCCCAGAAACACTTGTGGATCTTGAAATATCTAATGCCTGGGCCTGTGGTGCATCCTAAACCTACTGAGTTGGAATTGGAGTTCGGGGAAAATACAGGGGACAAGAACTTGTGTTTTCTGCAGTGCTTTCTTGGCATTTACCTTGCCAGGAGTATGTTTATTTTATTACTCTTTTCCAACAATTCATTTTCACTTTGTTGGTTCTTTACACTAAAAAATTTTGCAATATTTAAATTTACAAAAGAGATGAAAATATTGCAAAGTTATTGTGTATTCCTCACCCAGCTTACCTTTATGTTAACATCTCATATAACTATACAACATTTATCAAACTAAGAAATTAACCTTGGTACAATACGATTCACCAAATAACAGAACTTCTTTGCATTTCACCAGTTTCTCTATAGTGTCTTTTTCTGAT
Organism: Pan paniscus; assembly: GCF_029289425.2. Lineage (NCBI taxonomy): Eukaryota > Metazoa > Chordata > Mammalia > Primates > Hominidae > Pan > Pan paniscus. Next base: position 73,620,967 of record NC_073256.2, on the reverse strand, counting down.
TCAAGATCCCACATGTATTCAGCTGTCATGTCTCTTGATCTCCTCCAACCTGTAATAGTGCCTCAGTCTTTCCATATCCATTGTGACTTTGGATAAGCCTGGTCAATTATTTTGTAAATTGCCTCTTGCTTTAGGTTCTGATGCTTTCTTATAATTAGATGGAGGCTATGCATTTTTAGAAAGGATTCCATTGAGGTGATGTATGTGCCCTGCTTAGTGCATCATGTCCGGACACATGCTCTTGATACATATTGCTGGTGATTTTAACCTTGATCACCTGGCTGAGGTGATGTCTGTCAGAATTCTCCACTGTAAACTTATCATTTTTTCCATTTGTAATTACTACACACACTGGGGGAACATTTGGAACTATGCAAATATCTTGTTTGTGCTTACCCTTTCACCCTTTAATTTTACCATTCATAGTGGATTTTGCCTCCAGCAGTTATAATGCTGCTGTTTTAATGGTGATTTTCTATTTATCTCATTCTTTCTACATTTATTAAAACAGAAATCTAGGTATTGCTGTGAAAATATTTTGCAGGTGTAATAAAAGCCTACATATAATTACCTAAAGACGTAGTCAGTGACTTAATTTGGGGATGATTTTCCTGGATAATCTGGGTAGATCTGATTCAAGAAACTGAAAGGCTTTAATAGCAGGGCTGAGGCTTCCCCAGAAGAAAGAAGAAATATGCCTGTGAACAGCAACTTTGGTAGAGCGTCTGTGGAGGTTCTACTTGCTTATGATCTTTCCCTGGTTGCCTGTGGATAATAGCTTTGGCACTTGCTTGCGAGTTCCAGCTTTGCCAGTGATGGTCCTGTCTTGACTACTACTTGGATTTCAGACTTCTGCATAAGCCAATTACTTGTTGTTATTGTGGTTGTATCTATCTATCTATCTATCATCTATCTATCTATCTATCTATCTATCTATCTATCTATCTATCTATCTAGTCTTCCAATCTTTCTCCTTCTGATTTTGCTTCTCTGTTTGTACCCTGAGTGACATAACAACTTGATAATATTCCATGATTCAAACCATGAACATGGTATATCTTTATTATTTAAGTCTCTGATTTCTTTCATTATTATTTGTATGTGGTTTTCAGCAGAAAAATCATGCCTATGTTATATTAGTTACACTTAAGTATCTCTTTGGTGTTATTATACATTTTATTGCTTTTAAAAATGTTCAATTCTTATTATTTGAGAGTATATAAAATATAATTGATATTTGTATGTAGGTATTCTGCAAACATGCTAAACTCATTTATTAGTTCTAGAAACTGTATAGATTTTTTGGGAGATCTATATAGACAGTATTGTTGTCTAAAAACAGAGGCCATTTTATTCTTTTCTGAAATATAAAATTTTTGTTTTCTTGCTGTATTTCAATGGCTAGAACTTTGAGTACAATGTTGAGTCTAACTGGTAAGAGAAGACATCTTTGCCTTGTTCCAAACTGTAGAGGAGAGTACTCAGTTTTATACCATCAAATATGAGGAAGCCCTTTAGCAGTAGAAGCCCTTTATCAGATTCAGACAGTTTCTTTCAGTTCCTAGTTTCTCAGAATTTTAATTTTGAAGGACTATTGAATTTCATCAAATAATTTCTGCATTGGCATTAATGTTTTTTCCTGCTGGTTTCTATTTTATTTTAAATTTAACCTTAATTTTTTTTTTAAAAGTAAATTATGGATTCACAGGAGGTTGTGCACACATTGACAAATTATTGAATGCTAAACTAGTCTTACATTCCTGAGATAAGCCACACTTGGTTTTGATGTATTTTCATTTTTATATATTAATGGCTTGATTAGCTAGCATTGTATTAAATATTTTGTGTGTATGTATATATGTTCATGAAGATTATTAGTCTGTAGTTTCCTTATAATATTTTTGACTAGATTTGGTATTAGGGTAATGCTGGCTTCATAAAATGAGTTGGGAAGTCATCTCTCCTCTTCTGTTTTCTGGAAAAGATGATATATAATTATATTATTTTTTCCTTAAATGTTTGGTAGAATTCACTAGAGAAGATATTAGGCATGAAGATTTCTTCCTGAAAGTTTTTAAAGCAGGGATTCAATTAACGTAATAGAATCAGCACAACTGAAGTTATCTACTTCATTTTGGTAATTTGAATTTTTTAAGGATTGACCCATTTCATCCAGGTTGTCAAATGTATGTGCAAATAATTTTGTAATATTCCTTTATTCTTCTTTTAATATTTGTGGGATTTGTACTAATATCCTCTTTTCTTCCTGAAGTTGGTAATTTGTGTCATCTTTTTTTTTCCTTTGTCAATCTGGTTAAAGATTTATCAATATTCTTAATGTTTTTAAAGTATTAACTTTGTTTTTATAGATTTTCTCTACTGACTTTTGTTTTCAATTTCATTAGTCTGTGCACTTATTTCTGACCTTCTGATTTCTTTGGATTTAGTTTGCTCTTCTTCTCATTTTTTAAGTGAAAGCTTAAATTATTAATTCTTAACTTTTAAATTTTCTAATATAAGCATTTAATGCTATAAGTTTCTGTTTAAGCACTACTTTAACTACAGGCCACAAATTTTGATGTGTTATATTTTAATTTGAATTTAGTTCAAAGGATTTCTTAAATTTTTTTTAGACTTCTTGTTTGACCCATGGTTACTTAGAATAATCCTTTAAATATCCAAACATTTGAATATTTTCCACATATCCTTCTGTTATTGATTTTCAATTTCATTCCATTACGATCTGAGAACATAGTTTGTATGATTTTCATTCTTTTAAATTTGTTGAGGTTTGTTTCATGGCCTAGAAGAATATGGTTGCCTGTGGTTGAGATTTGTTGTTGCTATGGTAACTCTCAGTGTACCACAGGCTAGAAATTGCTCTGCTAGAGGTACCTTTTGTTTAGGGTCAGAGTCTGTCTGCTGAACTCTGAGTTTTAGGTCTTCCCTTTGCACCTCAAAGAAGATCTATTTGAATACTCTTGTTCTTCTGTTCCCTCCCATTGGTATTCTGCTGTAATTTAGCTTGGAGCTACAGAAAGTAGTCTTTGTTGTTTTGATTAATCCTCGGTTTTACGCATGCATTGCTTATCTGGAGCTTGGGGGTGCTGCTCTCTCAGTTCTGCCTTTTCCCTGGCTAAAGTTTTGGGCTCAGTGTAATACTACTCCTTCCCTAGGCATAGTATTTCCCTCTGTTCCCTTCCACCAGCTGCCAGGAGTTTTCACAGGTGCCTTGAGAGCAGCAGTAGTTTCTTGCCTCTCTTACTCTCTTGCTCTTGTCCTCCCTAATGTCCGCACCCTGGTGCTTCTTAGAGCTCTTCTTAATCTTTCCTGTGAGCAGCCAATGGGGTTTGTAGAGAAAGAGCCTCCAAGTAGACACAGAGTCAATTTCTGCAGCCCCCAGAGCTTTCACACTGTCTGGCCAGCCCATGCTTGTCTCAGTTGTTCAGTGGGTTCAAAAAAAGTCGTGAATTTAAAGTGAGCATGGCTGATTTTGTTCTAATGGGGAACAAGGGTCTTCCAGCTCTCTGCAAGTTGGGCAGATGCAGAAACTCTCTGTTTGCATTTTAGTTAATTTTTTTTTTTTTTTTTTTTTTTTTTTTGCTCTTTTCTTTATATACCTTATCTTTTACTTTTTTGGGTTTATCTTGCTGGGCATTTTTTTCCTCCGAAATATTATAAGTTATGTGTTTAGTTTATTGCAACAAAACAAACTCTAATAGGCCTATATGGTAAATCAACACTATTGCTACAACCCTGTAAATAAGGCCAAAGCTAATGAGACCAACCTTGCTTTGTGATCATGAATAATCCTTCTGTTTTAGTATTTTTGATCAGAAGGAGGGTGACTTTAAGAAAAAAATTGCCCTTCTATGGAAACCTATGCATTGTCTACAAATAGCACACCCTTCCGGGTTATCTGATTCTATACTTTACAACTCTGCAAGTTGTAGGTAACTGATAGCAATGCAAAATAATTTTTGATTGTAGACATGCAGATTCTGTTCTGCCTGGTAGAGGTTTAACTTCCTTTCTCCTCTGTGGAAAATAAGTTTTTTTGTTTGTTTGTTTGTTTTTCTTTTTTTTTTTTTTTTGAGATGGAGTCTCGCTCTGTAGCCTAGGCTGGAGTGCAGTGGCGCGATCTCGGCTCACTACAAGCTCCGCCTCCCGGGTTCAGGCCATTCTCCTGCCTCAGCCTCCCAGGTAGCTGGGACTACAGGCGCCTGCAACCACGCCTGGCTAATTTTTTTTTTATTTTTAGTAGAGATGGGGTTTCACTGTGTTAGCCAGGACGGTCTCGATCTCCTGACCTCGTGATCCGCCCGCCTCGGCCTCCCAGTGTTGGGATTACAGGCGTGAGCCACCGCGCCCGGCCGGAAAATAAGTTTTACGTCAATTTACACATTCTTTTCAATATTCCTAATCTAAAAATGTGTCTGTTCTTTGGATTCTCATTTGAATCTTGGTTTTCTTACTGATTAAAGAATTAAATATTTAACACAAATCAGTTTTATATCTGTATGAGAATCACAGTTTTACCTTTAACGAACCTTATTGATACGGTTTGGCTCTGTGTCCCCATCCAAATCTCACCCTGTAGTTCCCATAATTCCCATGTGTTGTGGGAGGGACCTGGTGAAAGATGATTGAATCACGGGGGCAGGTCTTTCCAGTGCTGTTCTCTTGATAGTGAATGGGTCTCATGAGATCTGATAGTTTTAAAAACAGGAGTTCCTCTGCACAAGCACTTTTTGCCTGCTGCCGTCCACGTAAGGTGTGATTTGCTCCTCCTTCTCTTCCGCCATGATTGTGAGGCTTCCACAGCCATGTAGAACTGTGAGTTCTTCATTAAACCTCTTCCCTTTGTAAATTGCGCAGTCTCAGATATGCTTTAGCAACAGCGTGAAAACGTGCTAATACAATTTTTTTTTTTTTTTTTTTTTGGAGACGGAGCCTCACTCTGTCGCCCAGGCTGGAGTGCAGTGGCGTGATCTCGTCTCCCTGCAACCTCCACCTCCCGGGTTCAAGCCATTCTCCTGCCTCAGCCTCCCGAGTAGCTGGAATTACAGGCACGTGCCACCACGCCTGGCTAATTTTTGTATTTTAGTAGAGACTGTGTTTCACCATGTTGGTCAGGCTGGTATGGAACTCCTGACCTCGTGATCTGCCCACCTCGGCCTCCCAAAGTGCTAGGATTACAGGAGTGAGCCACCGCGCCTGGCCACTTATCTTTTAACAAGGCTATGGATTTGTCACTAAGTAATGCTTTTGCTACATTTCACAAGTTTTGTTAGAAAACATTTTAGTCACTGGTCATTTATAAATATTTTATACTTTGCATTATTCTTCTTTGATCTCTGACTTGTTTAGAATTTTGCCAGATTTGTAAACATGTTTTTTTCTCTTGGTTTATTTTGTCTTTGACTTGTAACTAATTTGCATTGTGGTCTGAGAATACACTCTGTATCTATCTTGCCATCCTTTGAAATTTGTTAATGTTAACTTAATGGTTTAGAATGTAGTCAGTTTTCAAAACTATTCTATTTGTGCTTTAAAAGAATGTAAATTATTTAATTATGGGATGTAATATTCTCCATATGCCCATTGGATGAAACATATTAATTTTTCTTTCTAAATCTTTTATGGCTAATTTTATTGTCTGCTTTATCTATTGAGTACTGAGAGAGAGGTATTAAGTATTCCATTGGGGTAATGGATTTATTTATTTCTTGTAGTTCCATTAAGTTATGTAAGTGCAGAATTGAGTCATATGTTATTTTAGAATTGTTATATCTTCCAGTAAAATGAGCCTTATATCATTATGAGACTTTTGATCCCTTTTTGCTCTAAAGTCTGTTTTGTTTGTTATTATTATGCCCACCTTACTTTCTTTTAGTTAGCGTTTGTTTGATGTACTAGTTAAGATAAAGGCTAAATTACAGTAACACAGATTCCCACCTAAGAATGGCGTAAATAAGAGAGAAGACTATTTCTCCCTAATCTGCAATGATCTGAAGGTAGGTAGTACAGGGATTATAGAGCCCAGGTGCCTTCTGTCTCAATGCTTTGCCAGCCTTCTCGTGATGACCTTATTCACATGGTCAAAGATGGTTCACCCCAACCCTGACTCCCTCTTCTCTGTTCTGTTGAGAAGGAGGTAAAGTGGAGTGGGAGGCATATGTATTTGAAGATTTGACCTGGAAGCTACGTAAGTCACTTCAGTTCACGTCTTATTGGCCATATCTAACTATAAGAGAGGTTAATGAACGTGGTATTTAGCAAGATGTGCATGTGTCTAGTTAATATTTGGGTATTGAAGGAGAATCACGGTGTGTTATAAAATTAATGTATCTTTCTCCAATCTGTCTCCTCTCTGGATTTTATGATTTTATATTTTAGAGCAGGAGTCGGCAAACTTTAAAGAACCAGATACTAAATATTTTAGCCCTTGTGGGTCACATGTAGTTTCTGTCACATAATCTTTTTTCAACCATTTAAAACTGTAGAAACCATTCTTAGCCAAAGAGTCATGTATAAATGTGCTGGGTGTCAGACCTGGCCCACGGGCTCTCAGACATGGGTGTTAGACATGGCCCACGGGCTATAGTCTGCCACTCCTCTTTTGGTCTTTCTTATAAACAACATTTTTAAAAAATCTGACTAATTTTCATCTTTTAACTCAATAGTGTAACCATTTGCTTTTATTGTGATTTCTCATATGTTTATATTTATTTCCTATTACATGAATTCTATTTTTCCATGTTTTTCTGTTTCCTTTTTTCTCCCCTCCCTTCTCTCTACCTTTATTTGCCTTCTTTTTGATTGAGATTGTTTTTTCTTAAAATTTTAAAAAAATCAACATCGGTTTGAGAATTATATACTTATGTCAACTCTTTACTTGCTATTCTACCTAGTTTAAACATGCATGTTTAGCAATTTCTTTGGATAAAATCAATGTGTTTACTGTCTTTCAAATAATTCTAAACCTGATTATCCCCTCCAAAATTCTATACACTTTCACTTTTTTATCCTAATTCTATCTTGTTTTTTAGCCCCACAAATTTGATATTATTATTCTTTTATGATCAATAAATACTGAAATTTCCATATATTTACCAATATGTTTGTTTATCATTTCTCCTTGCATATCAAAGCTTCCATGTTAGCACATTTTCTTTTTTAAAAAGTGTCTCCTTTAGAATGTTCTCTAGTGAGGATCTAGTAGTAAATTCTCCTAGGTTTTGCTTATTTGAAAAATGTAGATTTTGTCTTTGTTCTTATAAAAAGGTTTTACTAAAGATGAAATTATAATTTGAGAGTTATTTTCTCTCAGATTGATTAAAATATTGTTCCATTTCTTTCTATTTCCATTGTTGCTATTGAGAAATCAACTTTCAGTATGAGATTTTCATTTTTTGTGTTTATTTTATCTTGGTAAGAACACAGCTTGAAGTCTACCTTCTTAACAGAATTTTAGGTGTACAGTAAAATATTGTTAGTTAATATTGTTGCCACAGTGTTGTACAGAAGATCTCCAGAACTTACTCATCTTGCATTACTGAAACTCTATACCCATTCAACAGCAACACCCCATTTGCTTCTCCTTGCAGCCTGTGACAACCACCATTCTGCTCTCTGCTCCTGAGTTTGACTCATAGATTGCACATTCAAGTGGAATCATGTAGTGTTTGCCCTTTTGTGACTGGTATAAATTATTCTCTTGTTATCAGTCTATTCTCTCTGGTTGCTTTTAGTTCTTTTTATTTTTTGATATTCTATAATTTGGGAATAAAGTATCTAAATGTGTTTTGGGGTTTCTTGGATCTGAAGATTAATATGCTTCAGTAATTTCGAAAACTTCTCATCCATTTGTCTTCAAATATTTCCTCTTCCTTATTCTTTTGTTATTTCCTCCTAGAACTCTAATTAGAAATATAATAGACCTTTTCACTTTATCTTCCACATCGCTTAATCTCTTTTGTACTTTCTAATATGTTTTTTTGTTTGTACTGCATGTGGATAGTATCTTTTGATCTGTTCTCTCTTTCAAGAAATGCCTCTTCAGATGTGCCTGGTCTGTTGTCTAATCAGTCTATTGAGTACCTTTTAATTTCAATAGCCTTGTTTATGGTATGGACCATTACTGGTGAATTGATGAGGCTTCTATGTGTGGACAGCAAAGGGGAGACAGTGGCAATTTCTCTGTAGTCTCTTCCTGCCTGGATTGAGTCTTGATGAACTCCTTATTGGCCTATAGCCATCAGCTTATGGATGTGTTCCACAAGAATCTATTTGTTCTTGACTACTTTTATTTTTCCTTTCAGGTACAAGCTATGGCACAAGCTTGTACCTTTCAGGTACAAGCAGGTGGCAGTGTATGTTCTTGGTAGATCTGTGGTATCTGCTGAGTGACCGATGCAGAATTCTCTTCCTCCTCCTTCAGGATATCTTCTCAGGCACGTGAGCATTGGCATTGTCCATTCTGTTGCCTACATCTTGTGTCTCCCTTCTGTAGACCAAAGTGTTCTCCTAGCTTCACGCCGGGAATGACAATCAAAGGATTACAGGTCACCAGTCTACCCTTGATCCCTTTCTGCTTCAGCTGACAGAGGTTGGATTGGTGACTTCACTGACCTTCTCTGGCCTTGAGTCAGAGGGAGACCTTACAGAGCTTACAGGAAAGCCATTGTATGAATTTCAAGTTTTATTATATTTTTGATTTCCAGAACTTTTCTGTGGTTATTGTCACATCTGCCTGGTGTTTATACCTGATAAAAAATTGTATACAATTGTCTCATTGAGAGAGAATTTGTGTTTGGTTCTGCCAGTTGTCCAAAGGCACCACTATCCAAAGGCTATCAAATTAAAATTTTCATGTGAGCTTTTTTCAGACAACTCAGGTGGAATAATTTTGGACTACCCTGCAGCATGAGAGCCCTTTAGTAGCTATGAATTATTAAGAGGGTTGTTATTTTCCCCCCCACTCAGCACCAAACTTAAGAAAGGCAAATTTCTTGACTAGCCCATTTTGATACATTTATTCTTGCTTATCCAAACACTGAGGGCATAAACCACTGGAGTTTCAGTTTCACGAGAGGGATTCTATCAGACTTCCCAGCAAGAGGTCCCTAGCTTTAGCCCTTGTGTATCCTTCAGAGCAGAAGCCCAAGATTTCTAGGCCTAAGCAGGTATCTTCAAAGCACAACTGGCTTTGGTACTTGGTTGCCTATGGGAATCCTGGATTTACTTTGTTTCTGAGCCCTACAAATCACCTATTACTACGTTAGCTTGTATTTCATCTAAAACTGTAGTTTACCTTTTACGAAACATCTTAGTTTTTTCATTAGGAGAGTTATGAAACGTTTAAGACCATTTTGACACTCTTCAAAAATTATTAAAGGTCCAGAGTTCTATTGATTATGTGGATTGTATCTATTAATATTTACCATATTCCAAAATAAATCTGAGAAATGTTAAGGATATGTATTTATTAATCCATTTATGATATAATAAACGTTATATGTTGTCTTAAACTTTTACGGACAATAACTACATTTTAAAGAAAAATAGATGTGACAAGAGTGGCAATCCTTAACATTTTTCAAATCTCTTTAATGTCTGACAAGAGAAGATAGATTATCTTACCAGCTTTTGCATTTTCGTCTGTTATAATGTCAAACATTATATAACCTCTGGAAACTCTACTTCACACTTAAGGGAAAAAAGTGTAAAAAAGACAGATAACACCTTAGTATTATTATGCAAAGAATTTTGGCCTTGTAGCCCTCTGACAGTATCTCAGGGCCTCCAGGGGTACCTAGAACACATTTTGGGAACATGAAGTCTCAGGAACTTTTATTTAATTTTTAAAGCTCTATATGTTATTCTGCTGAGCGTATCTGGATGAGACCCACTGAGGAATCCCGAGCAGCTTCAAAGAATTAGATATTTCAAAAGGGAGGGGGCCACAGATGGAAAACAGAAAGGCCCCAGGGCTCAACTTTACTTTCTGCTTGCTTCACTATTTCTTTTGGTGTTGACATTTCTGATCTGTTTCTCCCTTCAATTTCACCGTCTTTTTCTGCCAGACCCTCAAAACTGCTTTGCTAGGCCCTTTGGAAAAGTACAGCTTACTCTCTCAGATAGTCTGCATTGAAATTAAAAGGTCAAAATTCTGATTATTTAAGAGAAATAATAGTCTCAGAGCCATGCTAGTAAAAATGAGACTGCCTGTGCTCCAGTTTCAGAATTCTGATTTGTTTACATAAAAATTCAGCTTCACGCTGCACATAAGTGATGAGTGAGTTTCTGACTTTTGTCAGTGAAAGCAATTTCTTTTATTTAGAAAGATGATTTTATAATTATCAAAGCCAAGTTCAAATCATGAAAGGTCTCTGAAGTCACTTTATCTTTTAAAAATATGGGCAAATGGAATCTGAAAACATCAGTTTATTGGATATTTATGTACAAGGAAAATTCTTGGCTGAAATTCTTACATTTAGTAGTCAGTCTTTTAAACAAACATATACCCTAGTTAAAACACATGGTTTTCTCACAGTAAGTCTTACTCTTCAAAATTACAGTGTGTGATTATCTCTAAAAAAAAACCGATAAAGCCTTGATTTTTACGGTTGATTAAGTAGGTTATTGCAAATCACATCAGCTTTGAGTTTGGCATGTCTCCCAGAATTCAGACTTCCCAGGCAAAGCTCAAAGTTTCTTTTTCCATAACAAAGATTTGAATCCATAAAATCCCTTGGGAATTCTTGTGTCCAAAACAGACATTTCCCAGGGTTTCATATGGTTTTCTGGAAAGCTCTTGACCCAACAAGTAGTTCCATATGGAGGCATCTGAGCTAATGAAACTTCATTTCCTGCGAATACATCTTACTTTAGATATTCTATTCAAGTCATTCTTTCAATAGGCATCAGTCTCTCCTTCTGTCCCATCCTGTGTCACATTGAAGGAAGCCGTAGTTATCACCAGTGAATTAACAAAGAATGTTACTTATTATTATTATTATTTTTAGCAATCAATTTAGCAGGGCTTGTTATTATATCCTTTGGGATTTATTAGGCGACTTTGTGTAGGTTTGTAGTACAGTCTGCACAGAGTGAGTGGCAATTAGGTTTCAAGTATATCCTCTGGTTAGTAGGATAGCAGGAATATTCAAAAAAAGCAAGGTTTCTAGACAACGGAGGGCTCAACACAATAGTGATATTTTAAGTTTGAAGACCTATATCTAATTTCAGATTTGTCTAGGGGAAACAGTCTTCTTGCAGCAGTACTATCAATGCTCCACCTAAATCCTCCTGAATCCCTTTCACTCTGTCTTTGCACCCAGCCCCTAAGCTTCTGTGTGCTTTGGCTTCGAGTGATTGGCACCTGTGACTCTTTGGAGACCTGTTCTTAAGCTCCTGGACCCAGTTTGCCCTAGACCTGAGAGCTGCTCAACACGCCTGGGAGTATCCCCTCATCGCACTCCCCAGGGTGGCTCACTGCCAGTGACCAGTGATGGGGACATAAGGTGGGAGTGAGTGTAAAGCCTTGCCCCCTTGCAGGGCTCTCCTGCCCCATCAGGCGAAGGCTGGGACTTGCTTTAAATCCCCAGTGTGAAACTGAGAGGTTAGGGGAGGGGACTAACTCTTACCTTAAAGGCTTACTGTAAAAATGAGATGGCATAGCATTTGTGGAAGTATTGGTAAATTGTAAAATGTCCTGACCCAAAATGACTTGTTCTGCCCATGGGGCAGGGATGTCATATATGTAGGGCTGCCTGAAGCACTGAGTTGACAATGTAAACCCTAAACTGGGCCTAGTGGATTTAAATAAAAAGGCATGAGTAGTTAACATGCAGATCAATTATTGGCCGCTTTTCCTGTAGGTCTAAAATAAATTAAAATAAATAGTGCATGCTGATAGAAACTGGGTGGAAAGACATTTCTGAGATGCCTAAAGAAACTAACTGAAAACCTGTCAGGTTGAACCAAACTCACCTTGGAGCAGTGGGATTAACTTCTTGGCTTGCTAGACCCCATTTTATGCTGGTGAAAGCCCTGATACTTTACAGAAGAATGCACATATGATAAAATTTGCATTGTATTTCTGGGGATGCAGATCCCCCCAAAATACAGTTCTTTGGTAAAGAACTCTTGCAGGACTTTGCAGCCTTTTTCATGCCATGGACCCTTTCTCAAGGATGATGTTTTTAAACTCTAAAATAAAATTCAAAGAATGTCAATGATGGTGCAATTCAGTTCTATCCACAGATCATGTTGGCATCGGCAGACAGCAAGTCCAGAGCCTCTGCAGTGAGGAAAGGGAGGGGTTGAGAGCCTAACCCCGTGTTCTCCCTGGGACAGCTGCCTCACTCTTGACAAGGCCCTGGGCCCAGCTTAGGAGGCCTCACTTGTGCCTTCCTATCCTGATCTGTGGCTGTAGCTGTGCACTGCCACATTGGTGATGACTGGCACTGTGGACAAACTTGGAGGAAGCTTAGAGAGGCGCACATCAGAAGCATTCAGGGCTGCCAGGGACTTGACCTGAGAAAGTTCAAATGATTATAATTGGGTTTACATCCTGAGTTTGAACCAAAACAAAATAAAATAGGTAATATTTAAAAATAAATGAACCACTTGGTTGCTAAAATTTATTTAAATTAAAAGTTTTAATTTTTTAACATTAAAAATTTTCTAAACACAAAAGTTTTGATATTTTTCAGAATGTATTAGTTCAATATTTATTAAGAGAGTTTTTTAAATGATTCATGGTTATCAAAAGTTGGGATGTTGGGTGTTGCATAGGGCATTGAGCTTTTCCTGTTATGACAGCGTGGATGGCGTGAACCCTGAAAGAAGGAACATACCACCGGGAGGGTCCAAAGACTTTGCTTTATTGAAGAAATCTCTGATATAGCATTGAATATTAGGGACCTGCTTTTTCTCATGCAAGTGAAATATAAAATGCCATGATCACTGGCCTTCCTGGCCAGTACAACAACAGCTTCTTGTTTCCAAATTAGTTGTTACATGAAATGCCCACAACCATCTCTCAATTGGTTTTCTTTATGTTCAGAAAATTTCCTTCTGTATCTTCACCATCAATGTCTTTGAGTGTCAGGATCTTTCCAAAAATCATCTCATATTTTCATTTCATGTAATACATTTATGTAGTGCCTACTGTGTGGTATGACTGTCTTTGCAGAGCTCATGTTCTAGGACCACACATCAACATGTCAAAAAATAAATGGTGATGTAACATGGTAACTGCTTTGACAAGTTACTAACAACATACCATAAAGGTGCAGTATTACCCAGCACCTGATTTAACTACGAAGATATGGGAAAGACTCACTGAGAAGGAGATATTTAAATTGGATGATAAAAGATGAATAAGGGCTGACAGATGAAGAATGGGGTGAGAAGTGTTCCAGGAACAGGGAATAGTGTATACTACAGCCCAGAGAGTGAGGAGCTATGTTCAATTTGGGTGCATGAAGGTGAGTAGTGGAAATGAATCTAAAAAGGTCACTTGTATCCAGATTTTCAGCAGAATTTGGGTTTCAATTTGCAGCTATGAAAGAGCCAGCTGGGTTTTTTGAACAACTCTGTCTTGCATGTGTAGGGAAGAAATTGGTGACAGATAGATTGTTGTGTTGGTTCCAAGTAACAAATGATGAGGCCTCGGACTCAGGCACTGGTAATAGGAAGATAAAGGAGATGCTGGAATTGAAAGATATTTTCTGAGAGAATTGGTAGAATTTTGTGACCAATTTGATGTAGAAGGTGAAAAAGAGAGAATTGAAGTGTCAAACATCATTTAAAATGCCTACAAGTACTTTCAGACTGTTGAATTCCCACCACCTACTCACTTACCAGGTGACTTCTGGGATATATTGTCTTAAATATGATACAACTGTATGGTTTTTCTTGGTACTTATCCTGCCTGGTGTTCTCTGAGCTCCCCGGATCTGTATATATGGTGGTGTCTGTCATTAATTTTGAAATGTTCTCAACCATTATTACTTCAAATATTTCTTCTGTTCCATTTTCTGTTTCTTCTCCTTAAGGCATTTAAATTGTGTTTATAATATACTTTTTGTCTGTTTGTTTGTTTGTTTGAGACACAGTTTCACTCTGCCACCCAGGCTGGTGTGTGCTAGCATGATCTCTGCTCACTGCAACCTCCACCTCCTGGGTTCAAGTGATTCTCATGCCTTAACCTTCTGAGTAGCTGGGATTACAGACATGCGCCGCCATGCCTGGCTACATTTTGTATTTTTAGTAGAGATGGGGTTTCACCATGTTGGCCAGGCTGGTCACAAACTCCTGACCTCAAGTGATCTGCCCACTTCGATCTCCCAAAGTGCTGGGATTACAGGCATGAGCCACAGCGCCCAGCCTATGATATACCTTTTGATACTGGCCACAGGTACTGGATATTTTGTTCTGTTTTTTTTTTTTCCTCCATTCTTTTTTCTCTTTGCATTTCAGTTTGAGAAGTTTTATTGAATATTGAAGTTCACTGATTCTTTTCTTGGCCATGTCCAGTCAACTGGTGAGCCATCTAAGGCATTCTTTATTTCTGTTATGGTATTTTTGAATTCTAGAATTCTCTTCTGCTTTTTTTCTTAGCATTTTTATCTCTCTGCTTACAATTTCCATCTGTTCTTGCATGTTACCTAATTTTTCCATGAGCACCTTTAACATACTAATCATTGTTATTTTAAATTTTCTGTTCAAGAATTGTAGCAGCTGTGTCATATCTTCATCTTGTTCTGATGATTTGTCTCTTCAAACACTGTGTGTGTGTGTATTCTTTCTGTCTTTTAGAATGCCTTTTCATTTCTTGCTGAAACGCAAGCATGTTGTATTGGGTATGAAGAACTGAAACAAATAAGCCTTTCATGTGAAGATTTATGTTAATCTATGCTTAATGTTTATTGTAGCTATAGGTACCACATGTGTTAAATCCCACCCGAATTTGTGTTTTTGTCTCTTCTCCTCACTTTGGGCTTCTCTAAGTCCTCCTCCTCAGAGAGAGTCTGCATCATGCAGTGTGTTCAGCTGAAATCAACTGTCTTTATATTGGCGTCCTATTGGCATGGTAGTAAGGAGTAGGGGAAAAAGAGCATTTTATAATTTTCTGATTAAGTCTCAGTCTTTTAGAGGATCTGGGCCTCTGGCTTGTGACTTTCCTAAGTGTTTCTGCAGTGGTTTAGCCTTTATTTCCCCCATCCCCCTTTCCTCCCGGGTTGTAGTATTCCCAATCTATTTCCTTGAAGTCCTGGAGTTGGAAGGCATCTTCTTTGTCCAGCTGAACTAAGGTTTCAGGATTGAGACTTTACAAAGTCTCTTTACTTGGACAGTAGGCCTTTGTTATAGAGAAAAATTTAGTAGTTAATCTGCTCATCCTCTGCTAGAATCAAAGGTGATATTTTAAGAAACTTCCTGGCTGGGCGCAGTGGCTCATGCCTGTAATCCCAGGCCGAGGCGGGCAGATCACCTGAGGTCAGGAGTTCGAGACTAGCCTGGCCAACATAGTGAAACCTCATCTCTACTAAAAACACAAAAATTAGCCGGGTGTGGTGGCAGGCACCTGTAATCCCACTATTTGGGAGGCTGAGGCAGGAGAATTGCTTGAACCCAGGAGGCAGAGGTTGCAGTGAGCTGAGACTGCACCATTGCATTCCAGCCTGGGTGACAAGAATGAGACTCCGTCTCAAAAAAAAAAAAAAAAAAAGAAAAAAAAGAAACTTCCCACTGTAAGAACCTGGTGGAATTCCTGGAGAGAAAACCCAAGGAAGTGAGGAGGATTCCCTTAAGACTTCAGCCTCTAGGAGTTTTTCACTTTCGATAGACCATATTCATCCTCCAGCAATTCATCAACATCACCATTTAATTGTTTCTACCAGTTTATGACTCTAGTGGCTTTTGCTTCCAGGTAAGAAGATCTGGGTTGCTGTATTTCTCCAGATTCACCTGATTCTCCAGATTCTGGAGTGACAGTTTTCCCAATGAGTTCAGTTTTTTGATTGGTACAAGGAAAGTCATTGATTTTCAGTTTGCCTAGCTTTTTCTTATTGTAAGGACAGGAATGACAACTTCGAGGCTCTTTATATGTTGAAATGAAAACTGGAAGTTGATTAATTCTTTGGAGAAATGAAGTCAGGTCATCTCATCATGAATCAGTGTCCTTAGTCATTCTCACAATGTCAACCCTGGGTGGCTTCTCTAGACCCTGTCTTCCTCTTAATTTCCATATGCTCTATGCTTTTGCTTTAACATTCAAACTCCTAATTTTTCCCTCCTTCCTTCCAAACGTTTTCAGTATACCCTTTCAAACTTCTGTTCTCAGGCAGAAAGACTTCATTTTATCCTAACTGTAATGACCCAGCTTTCCCAGCAACTCTCATATGAGATTGCTACTTTTTCCTCCACCTCCCACTTCCCCTGGGATGAAGTAGAGACACGGCTAGTCTAGCTTCTGAGTGCTGCTTCCAGCCCAATAGGTAAAGTCCTCATTCTTGTGAGCTCCAGGAAAGCAAAAAATGTGTCTGCCTTCATTGCTGTATCCCAAGCACATAGGTTATACTAAGAAAAATGATATGGATGTGTAAATAAGTGCAAAAGCATATGACATATTCTTTCAAAGTCATACTGGGGTATAATTTAATAAACTCACCTAGAAATCATTTAATCTTCCAGCAGAATGTATCATTGTCTGACTTTGCTCTTTACTATTAATTAAAGTCTCAGACTCTAAAAAGACCTATGTTAATGTATTGATTGTGTCCAGTCAAGATACAAATAATTTCTGTCCCATGGAAAAGATAACTTCAAAGGTTACTGTTTTTTTGTTTTTTTCTTGCAAAACTTAACCAGTTTGTATATTTTCTAGCAATCTTTTTTGTTGTTGTTGTTGTTTTTGAGACAGAGTCTCGCTCTGTTGCCCAGGCTGGAGTGCAGTGGCACAATCTCCACTCACTGCAACCTCTGCCTCCCGGGTGCAAGCAATTCTCCTGCCTCAGCCTCCCAAGTAGCTAGGACTACAGGTGTGTGCCACCACACCTGACTAATTTTTTTTTTTTTTGTATTTTTAGTAGAGACGGGGTTTCACTGTGTTAGCCAGGATGGTCTCCATCTCTGGACCTCATAATCTGCTCACCTTGTCCTCCCAAAGTGCTAGGATAACAGGCATCAGCCACCTGTTGTAGCAGTTTTATTCTGGCATTCTCTTTTTAAAGGACCATATAAATCTCCTTCCCTCAAAATTTCCTTTGAGTCAGCTTTACTATATTACTGTTTGCCTTGATAATTAACGAGTCAAATAAAATCTGTGACATGTGTTTATTCTATGTTTGTTTAAGAGTCATGGTTTTCATTTTTGAAAATTACATTTTGATAATCATTACCCTAAATATTATAGTTGCCAAGTAAATAATTGTGGAATGAATGAATACATAATGAAGGAATGTCTTTTACATGCATTTTGGAAAACTTGTCCAAGTATGTCATTAAGCTAATTTTTTACCAAGAAACTTCCTGCTCAGGCAGAATGGTCACTTGTAATTTTGGTAGATACTGTTAATTACCAATTTTAGAAGTTTGATGCCAATTCATAGTTCTGCTGACCATATAGGAAGGTACTCTTTCTCCATATTCTCAACCTGATGGGTTCTTCATTATCAAACTTAAATTTGTTGCCAATCTGAGAGGTGAGAATGTTTTGGTTTTCATTTTAAAATATGCAGAAGAAGCTCTTATAGTTTTATTGATCATTTGTTGAAAATTTGCATCTACTGTTTGACCTTCAATCTGCTTAGCTCTTTTTATATGTGTTTCTCCATCTGTCTGACATTTCAGACAACTTGACCTCTCTGCTCCTATCCATCAGCTTTCTTCTGTCTTTTTTTCGTTTTCTTTCTTGCCTTAATTCCATTGTGTCATTCCAACCACTTACACATATCGTAACTGTGTGTCCCTCCCTGGTACTCACTCTGGAGCAGCACTGTTGACTCCCAGCCCCCAACCTCAATCATTTTAAAATATCTACATCTTGGCTGCTGAGTAATGCTGAAAAAAAGACAAAACCCACATGACCCAGCAGACTTTTGCCTCTACAAATTATGAGATTCCAATTTTTTTCCACAAATTTTTTAAGTTGGCAATTTGTTATTCTACAAAAAGTCCTAATACTATCTTACGTACTCTTCTAAAAAATACCTCCAAACCTGCCACTTCTCCCCTCAGTTTTAGTAGATGACTCACTTTCTACTTCAATGAGAAAATAGACATCAACATTCTCAGTCAAAACTCCCTCTCCTACATGCCACTGCCCTGAAAGCTTATTCGCACCTGAGCCCATTCTTGCCTTCTTCCCCTTGGTTATGATGAAAGAGGTGGCCCCGAACCTGTCCCAGGCCTAACTCTCCTCTTAGGTGCAGAGTCTGTCTTCTCCCTGCTTGTTAGGAGCATCACCCATCTTCTCACCTTCCTGCCTCTTCATCTTCTCCCTTTCTACTGGATTCTTTCATTCACATGTTAGTATACTAATCTCCTCTGTCCTCTTTGACCTCTACTTCCTCCTCCAGCTTCTGCCCTGCATCTCTCCTGGTCTCAGCTAAGCTTCCTGAAAGAATTGAAATGTTCTTTCTCCTTAGATGCTGTAAAATCTCTGGGCTCTTTAGCTTCTTCTTAGTTTCTTCTTTGCTCTTCCTCCTCTGCCCAGCCTTTATGTTTAGGGTTGCTTTCATGTTTTTCCCTCTTCCTCTTGCTTCTTCCCTCCTTAGTCTGCATATCCCACTATCAATTTTGTCTTTTCCCAAGGCTGAAATGAAAGCCGTGTACTGCTGTTTACACACTCCGTCTCTCCTGGCCAGACCTCACTTTGAGATATGGAATGCTAAGTTTAACTGATTAAGGAGCATTCACATCCAGATGTCTGTGCTCCAGGCAGCTTCAACCTAACCTGCTGCAAAGAGAAACAATCCCTTCCCCACCCTCCATCACACGGTCAGAACCACCGACACTTCTATGTTCCTAAAGATAGGAATGGAGCCACATTCAACGCTCTTTCCTGAGCTATGACCCTGAATGGCATCTTTGATTCCTTGTTAGTCTTTACCCCTATTTTTAATGATGAAGTCCTCAGCCTTGGGAAAGGTTATAAGAAGACCAGGGAACCTCTTCTGTTTACTGGAACAGTTTCCAACTTGTTCAGTGAGGACCTGGATGTGGGCAAAAGTCCTACCGTGTGCACCCTCCTAGAGAACTATGCCTCTCTCCAGGAGCCAGAATTTGCCAATTAAGGAAGCCGCTACTGCTAATGCAATTTTGTAGGTAATAAATGAACTCTGGGAATCAGTATTTTCTTGAGCTTTATTGTAAGCACTTTTTCTGGTGACTAGTTCTATTATCTGTCTGTCTGCCTATCTATAGCTATCATTTATCTATCATCTATGTATCCATCTATTTACCAACCATTACATAGCTATTGTTTTAATAGATAATACATTTATATAATAATTTATACAATTTAATAGGTAATAAGTTCACATAATACAAGTATAAGACACAAAAAGTTATCTAGAGTGAGAAGAAAGCCCTTATTCTACCCATGTCCTCTAACTCACTCCTTTCCCAGATAAAAACCCCTGCTGTTCGTTTCTTGTGTATCCTTTCAAGGTACAAGCACAGAAACACCGTGCACACACCTATGCAGGTTTTTTTTTCTTTTATATATATATATATATATTTTTTTTTTTTTTTTTTTTGAGATGAAGTCTCACTCTGTTATCTGGGCTGGAGTGCAGTGGCATGATCTTGACTCACTGCAACCTCCGCCTCCCAGGTTCAAGCAATTCTACTGCCTTGGCCTCCGGAGTAGCTGGGACTATAGGCACACACTACCACACCTGGCTAATTTTTGTATCTTTTAGTAGAGACAGGGTTTCACCATGTTTGCCAGGCTGGTCTCGAACTCCTGACCTCAGGTGATCCACCCAGCTTGGCCTCCTAAAGTTTTGGGATTACAGGCGTGAGCCATTGTACCCAGCCTTTTTTTCTTTTCTTAATTTGCTACACAAACTGTCCTGACCTTTCTTTTTCTTCTTAATACACCTTAGATATCACTCCACATCACTGTAGAGAGTGGCCTTATTTTTAAAAATAACTGCATTGTGTTCCTGTTTATCACAACTGATCTAACTATTCCCCCATGGATAGACCTTTCTTAGTCTTTCACTATTATAAAACAATGCTGCATTTAATATAATTATATTATAATTTCTGTTTATGTTTTTAAAAAGTTCTCCTTATTTTAATTATGTTCATTATTTTAATTTGGAAAGTCTGATTTTAAGCCTTTTAGTGGTACTATCATAACTAGATTTATAATATACTTACTACTCTATTTATAGGGCAGCATCTATTTATTACCCACTATAAGCAAGAGCGAAATTAGTGTATTTTCACTTTTTGCCACTTTGCCTCTTTTTCCCACCAACAATTTTTATGCTGTCATTATCATTAGTTTTTCAAGTGCTTTCTTTTTTAAACTATGTATACTTCTGTTAACTGATTTATCAGTTTTAAATAATATCTTTTGAAGCCCTTCTTTAAACATTATTATATCATCATATTTTTATTGCTTCTCATAACTGACCACCACTCCCACCTTTTAATAGTTATAACTATATTTATAGGTCTGCACAGTTTGCAATTTTAAAAAATATTTGCCTTCTGCTTTATAACCATGCGCTGGTTTAACCCCAATCCTATACTTAAGGGATCCAGTGCTAAAGAACTTACTGTTCTTTTGTCGTGATTTCTCCTTATCTATTCATTGGCTCAAGTTCTTCTAATATTTATTTAAGAAGAGCTCAGGGGAACCGTATTATTTGAGTTCTTACATATATGTATCTGCTGTTTAATTTTTTAGAAGTTTTTATTTTGAACTCATTTTAGACTTGCAGAAAAGTTGTTTTTACAACTTTGTAACATTAGATTTCCTTAATGTAAACATTTCACAAAATTAGAGCACAATTACTCAAACCAGAAAATTAGCTTTGGTACAATACTATTCACTATAGACTTTATTTGAATTTCACCAGTTTTTAAATTAATATCCCTTTGTTTTCTGCATCAAGATCCTATCAAGGATTTCTCATTGTGTTTACTCCTCATTTTTCCATAGTCTTCTCCAGTCTGTGGCAGTTTCTCATGACCTTGACACTTTGGAAGGGCAGTGATCAGTTATTTTATAGAATATTCTCTAGTTTGGATTTATCCCTGCTGTCTTTGACTAGAGGTGCATGTTCTGGGTGCCGCCTTCTTCCCTGATCAAGTAGAAGGCCACTGTCTTCCAACCCTCTTACCTTCTGTGCAGAAGTCTGAGGCCAGACCGCTATGTTGTTGTTATCTTTAATGAGGTTCTTCCTAGATGGGCATGCAGAGAAGCCTAGGATGCATATGGCCTTCATTTTCCTTCTCCTGGTGTGACCCAGAGCGGCAGCTGTAGGGCTACCCGATGGCATGGCTGTAGCAATGCAGGGTTTGTTTAGTCCTTCTTCAGCCCTGCCTCCCTCACAGTCGGTGCCAAGGACCTTATAGGAGATTGTACAGCAGGAACCCCACACTGTTGCAGTTGCATAGCAGGGATCCTGTGTTTATCTCTCAGGTGCCACCTACTCTGGAGGTGCTGGTGCTTTGCCAGGTTGGCTTCAGATGTGCTGGGTACCTCTTCATTCAGTATCTGACTTGGTGCTCAAGTTTTACTGTACTTGGCAGCCATCTTCATATGCACTTGTGTCTTTGTGACAGATATTTACTTATTTCATCAATGTCACATTCACGATTTTGTTTCTCCTCCTCTTTGAAGTCTTCTGGTGTTTTAAGAGAGAAGAGGGCATTAAAGTCTTACTCTTTTATTTTCAATGTGGAAGTTGCCATTGCATGCCTGTTGATGGGTAGGTCACCAGCCCTGAGGTCCTCTAAGGTGGGTGTCTTATGTCAGAGGTGGAAGCAAGCTGAGGCAAAGGCCCTTTAGAGAAGGTGGGTTATTCAGAGCCCCTCATCACATACTACTTTTGCCTTAATGAGGACTTCCGGAGCCTACTCATGGAACCTGCTTCATTAATGACTGACCTTGACCTGTCTATAACATGCAATCACTTGCCCTACAAAGAACCCCAAATACAAAGTGTGGCAGGTGAGCCTCAACACTGATCTGTCTTTCCATCAACAATAACTGCCCTTGGTTTTCTAATTAAGCCATTTAGAGTACGAGTGACTTAGCTGCCTTTCTTTATGAAGTGGAAAATAGATTTGTAAGTTATATTCCCTGAAGTTGTTGTTTTGCATCCCATATGGAACCTTGGTTCCCCACTGTCACTTCCTCAGGAAACATACATTACTGAGGGCCCCATTGGGAGTTGAGTGCATTTTTCTACATACACAAAACTGAAAATGGGGTTAATTTTCAATGAAACTATGCTTTATTTAGTGTGTTACTTCTGGCTCATCGTGAGTTAGCTAGGCTTTGTGGCCTTGCCTTGGAACATACCAAGTGCAAGGCTATTTCCATGTGGAAGTATACTCCAGCTCCAAATTACTGCCTTAACACACTAACCGGTTAATTGCACAATCTGTTTCTATGTTGGACTCCGCCTACGTGGTGAGAGAGTACTAACACGCTTGCAGAACACTCCAGCTCACCCTCAGCTGGCAATATTAGCACAAGAAATCTCTTGAGCATAAGCACCAGATATAGCCAAGGAGAGTAGTGGAGGTGACAGAATCTGATGAGCTGGGCATATGTAGATTTTAAGGGGCTTCCTTGTTAGTTGATTGTCCAAGCAGAAGATTTGAAAACCATTTCTTGTATTAGTAAAGGACAAAGCATAAGCAATATAAAATTCAAAGGTTTGCTTATTTCTATATCATGAGTGGGAGATGAGCGCTGGGAAAATTTGGAGGATGGAGATCTTTGAACTTAGCACTTTCTTTATTATTTCCATCTGAAATTGGAGGTTAAAACTAAGTGTTATTTTAAAATTAGCTGGAAGGTCTGGAAGATAGGCATGTGAAGCTACATCAATTAGAAACTTGCAAAGGAAGAAAAGATGTTACTTTCCTTACATTCTCTTCATCCTGTAGACTCTGTCTGATCTTATTTACACAGGTTTTAACTTCTGGAAACGTTATAATTTTAGTCCATTTAGACCTGTACGTTTTCTACTACTGGATATTCACCATCACAATGGTTTCTTGAGCTCTAAATTAAACATACACATTCTGACTTTGCAAACTCCCTGTTTGATGTACTCTCAAAAGATGGAAATGGATCATTAATGATTTATTTTCAGTTTAAAAAGTAGCAGATAGCATAATACTTTCATGAATATTTAAACTTAATGTAAGTGTGCTGTATCAATTGTGTCCTGAGACCTTATTAGAAGTAAAGCATTCCTATTTCAAGTGCAAATAAATTTAGAACATATATAGTGTTTAGTGAAAATAATTACATGCACACATGCTCTACTATGCCATCTTGAGGAGAGGGTGGCATTCAACATTCTGCTCCTGAGATGTTTGACTCAGTAAACCGCTGTCCACAGCGTCCCTGTAAAACACAACAATATGCTTCTCATCCGCTGCTCTGATTTGAGCCTTAAGAATAAAAGATTGTCAACTACCCAAGTTGCTGTGCCCACAACATAATGTGCAGATGGTCAGGCTCAGCAGGAAGCAGCTGGGAGAGGCCAGTGGGGCTCTGGAGAGCCCAGAGGTCTTGGAGAGGGACCTGCATGGTATCATGGGGAAGAAAGAAAAAAGTTCTAGACTCTTCCAATTTTGTTGGGTCAGTATACTTCATTTATTTATTTATTTTATTTATTAATTGAAACAGGGTCTCACGCTATTGCCCAGGCAGGAGTTCAGTTGCAAGATCTCAGCTCACTGCAACCTCTGTCTCCCAGGCTCAAGTGATCCCCTAACCTCAGCCTCCCAAGTAGCTGGGACCACAGGTGGGTGTGCAACCACACCTAGCTAATTTATTTTGGTAGAGATGAGGTTTCACTATGTTGCCAGGCTGGTCTCAACCTCCTGAGCTCAAGCGACCCACTCGCCTTGGCCTCCCAAAATGTTGGGATTACAGGCGTGAGCCACCATGCCCAGCCACAACTTTTTAACATGTTTTATATATATAGGATTCCATATTGTGTGTGTGTGTGTGTGTGTATGTGAAAGCAGGATTTTGCTGCAAAAAAGGTTTAAATGGAAAACACTCAACCTAGATCATGTAGCAGTTGTACCTGAGTCGGCATCTGATGACTGATGGCTGAGCAGAGGATTGGCCAAGCAGGCAGCTGTCCCAGGTCCTAGATGACCAGGGGCCAAGGACATGGTACTTGGTGTCAGAGAGCTGGGATGAGGGCAGAGTGGGCTGGGATGGTGTGTGAGCTCACAAGAAGGAGCTCAGGGAAATTCTAAAGGCAGCAGCTGGGAGTAAAGCTGGAAGCTAAATTGAAGGAGACAAGTCAGTGAAATTTTCAGTCTAAAGAGATGGGTCAGTGTAAAAATAAATCAACAGGATGAAAATAAACACCAGACCAAATTGGCTCAGAACAGAGGCCAGAGGATGAATGTAGATCCACATCACAAGGAGACAGTCTGTAGCCACAAGCAGGGCAAGCGTATCCATCAGGCACAGCAGGTGCAGGGGCAGGCAACCAATATACTTTAGGGGCCTGTAGATATGTTTTGTTTTTAATTGTAAGAAAAGAAAGAATATAATCCAGTCTGGAATATTGTCTTTTTACCAATGCAATCATAAAATTTAATTCTTGATATTTTGAAGAAGGAAGGTGTCCATAAAGGCAAAAGTGTCCAAGGTCTCAAAAGTCATGTAGCCTCAACCACAGGAACTTTTAATAGAATCTCTAAGGACTTGTCCATAACTCGGGAGGCAGCTAGTAAGGGCATCCAGGTAACCAGAGAGCAGGAGAGAAACTGGGAAGATAGTTAACTAGGGCCCTGGGCAAACAGGACAAAAGGTTGTGCAGGTGAGGTCTTCTCACCTTAGCTGGATGGAGAAAGGTTCAGGATGGGGAGAAGGTGGAGAGACCCTCATCAATTAAACTATGCAGTGCAATGGGTAGAATAATGTGGCATGTCTTGAGATGGCTAATCATCACCTGCTTAACTATTATGAGGGACACAGTGTGAGGGCTTCACTTAGAAGAAAATGCCTCTGACAACGTGAACAGCTGTCCCAATTAGCTTGATGCTGTGCAGTTTCCTGGGGTTCAGGACTTCAGTTCTCAAACTAGGACTGTCTCATCCTACATAACAACCTAGAATACTCTACTAGCCTGACATTAGACTACCTGCAAAATCTTCCTAGGAAGTCTCAGGTAATTTTTCTAAACCAGTAATTATCAAACTTGAGTGCATCCTAATTTCCTGGCAGGTTTGTTTAAAGAGAACAGTGGGCTTGCCCCCAGAGTTTGGGATTTAATAATCTTGAGGTGGAACCTAAGAATTTGCATTCCTAACAAGATCCCAAATGATGCTGATGCTGCTAATTCCGAGACCACACTTTCAGAACCTCTGGTGTAAACCGTGTAAGTTTCCCCCACAGACTCAGTAGAGTGAAGGCTGGAGCCGTGTCTCTCTTGCTTACTGCATCCTTAGAGCACAGCACAGTGCCTGATAATTGTTAAAGAACCCAGACCTGAGTGCCCAGAAGGAACCCAATCATTCAGACTTTTAATTAGAGAGGTCACTTATCGTGTCTTTAGAAAAAAAAGCATTGCTGCTTTTTTGTTAAACAATTTCAGATACTTTATGTCTGAATATTCAGGTTTTTCCTTGGGAGCTATGTCTGCTCAAGTATTTGCTTTGGAATTTGAACCAGACTTCAGTAGGGAGCCCTGGGTCTGCTTTTTCAGTTCATTTTCATTGCAGTAAGAATATCGTGAAAAGGAATCACGGTAGGCATGGGTTAGATTTTTGGTCATCTAAAAATAAATGTCGTTTTAAACTGACTAAGCTAGATTTTGAGGAAATGTGCTGTCAGGTCATTTTGATTGCCTTGTTCTGTCCATGAGTTTTGATAATATCCTGGAGAAAATGTATACTCCCATCTTGAGACATCTAGAGCACAATAGAGTCCTTGTCCTGGGCTTTGGAAATGGGGAGGCATAGTTTCTTTTTGGGCAGTCTGGGTGTGAGGCCCTAGACTTTGAGATGTGCAGATACCTATGATTTCTAATGGTGAGTTTAACTCTTTCCCAAATACTAAGGCTATTGGCATCTAGGCAGAGATTCTGATTTGGAGTTTGAGCTTTAGGAGAAGCTATTTCTAATAGTGTTTGATTAATCAATTAGTCCATTTATTGAGCTTCTACCACGTGTCATCTAGTGTTCTAGATGGTAGGACTCTAGCAGTGAACAAGAAAAGATACACTTCCAGCCCTATTCTAGTGGTATAGAGATAAAATATACATGAGAATGTAATAATGTATGAAATAGTGATAACTGCTAGAGGAAAATAAAGCAGGAGAAGGAGGAGGATGGGTCACTGTTATAGGATATTCCTCCTTGAGGAGATGACATTTGAACAGAGACCTGGATGTAGTGAGTGAGAAAGTGGACCCTGCAAATTCCTAGGGTCAGGGAGTTGCAGGCGAAAGAATCAGTGAATTCACAGACCCTTGGGCAGAATTGGGTCTATGAGCTTAGCTCTATGAGCTTAGCTCTAAAATGACCTGCATGGGGTTCAGGGTTGAAGAGAGGTAGAGGGAAAGTGGGAAAAGGTAAAGAGAAATAGCCAGGAGCCACGTCATGTAGGGACTGGGAGATCATAGTAAGGACTTTGGAATTTCTTGAAAGCAGGATGGGTGGCCGGGTGCGGTGGCTCATGTCTGTAATCCCAGCACTTTCGGAGTCTGAGGTGGGCAGATCACAAGGTCAAGAGTTCAAGACCAGGCTGGCCAAGATGGTGAAATCCCATCTCTACTATAAAAAAAAAAAATACAAAAAAATTAGCCAGGCATGGTGGCGGGAGCCTGTAATCCCAGCTACTCAGGAGGCTGAGGCAGAGACTTGCTTGCACCTGGGAGGCGGAGGTTGCAGTGAGCCAATATCGTGCCACTGCACTCCAGCCTGGGCAACAGAGCCAGAGCAAGACTCTGTCTCAAAAAAAAAAAAAAAAAAAAAAAAGAAAGTGTGATGTGAAGCCATGTGTCCACATAAGTGGAACAGATTGTGTATTACACAATCATGTCATCATTTTAAATTCTGAGTTATGGCATTGCAGGAACTTAAGAAATGAATGGGGTGTTATTCCTGCCCCCATGGAGTCTATAATCTAGTAATGTGGATTTCAGGAAAAATTAGATTATATCTTCTGTCACTGTAAGTGATGTATTTTATGGTCCTGGGTTATCGAGAGTAAGAAAAATTGATATGGCCAGAGGACAAAAATGGAACCAATTTTGTGTAAAACAAAAAATTATAATTGTTAGAAAAAGTAATACTTAACTTTATTAATTTGATTCTAAAACATGGGTTAATTCCATCACGAACAGTCAGTATTGTAAACTGGTAAGGGTAAATGCAGAGTACTTTTGCCGCTTTTCCTCATTTTCTCTCAGGTGACAGGCATTGCTGGTCAATTACACCACCCTCCTCTTCTTATGGGCATTTTCAAAGTCCTCTTCAACCCAGGAATCTAAGCAGCATCTAGCCATCAGCTAGAGTTCAGTGCATGGGCACATTTATAGACATATTTACTATCTGGTGAAGTAACTGGAGACAGGGGCTAAACTGACCACTTTCAAGAGGTTGTATATGCCACTGCATCTATGAATCTGTTATTTCAACAGAAATCAATCAATTCAGTGAAAATGTGCAGCCAATTGTTTGGTGTTGGGTGTAGAAAAGTAGTTCATTTTCTTTTGCCCCTGTGTACATAAAAAGAGAAGTAGATGAAATTTGAAGAAAAGAAAAGAAGGTAGAATAAATTTTTTGAGAGTCAATTCTAGCATTTCCAGAAGTTGGCTTTAAAAGCTCACTAATATTCCAATTAGAATATTCCAAGAGGAACACAAAGTTATATCTTGATTATATAACCTTCAGTGAGGAAAGCATGGTATCTTCTAGAAATTAGATTTGTTGTTGTATTTATTGTTCAGTGTTCTATCTTGAGCTATGACTATATACATTACATAAATTAATATATTTAATATATTCACTCCTTCATAATCAGGATAAATATATTCAGCTAGATAGATGACTAATTTATTCATCTTTGCTCAAAATAGACTTTCAGGTCATTAGGTGTCATACAGCTAAGAAGAAAGGGAAATTAATTGGAGAAAGCACTATTTAAGGAAATCCTGCAGAGCCTGAGGCAGGTGCTCAGTAATTGCAGAGATGGTAAGGAGTAACCCGTCATAATCTGTCTTTATTTTTCAGTAATAAGAGCCTTCATTTGTCAATCAATAGTAGTGCTCAAATTTTTAATTAGTTTCAGAGTTGAATTTATAAAGAAAATATTTCCTTAAAGTTTTTACAATCTGTTACTTAAAGGAGCATTAAGCTATTATTTTACCATCTATTACTAATAACCAAAAGCTTGTCCTTGAAAGTATCTATTTGAATATAAAACTATATTTAATGCAAATGATAAACTACACAGATGTGCTCTGTATCCTGGGAGTCTGTAAGAGTCTTACAGTACGTTTCCACCATAAGGACCTTGTCTTATCTCTTGTCTTATGCCCTGGTTTTGTTTGTGTAGCTGACCTGTTGGATGCAGTGACAGGTGGGGAGTTAAATAAAATCAATGTCCTGAACTGTTGTGTTCTAAATTTCTCTTGGAAGTATAAGAAAATTGCTCCCTTCCAGAGCCTACCCTGTCCAATTATTGTTCTAAAAAGAATTTTTGGCATAAAATATTACAATTGTAATCTGCATGATGAGTTCTTGATTCCTGTTTCATTTTCTAATTTGTAAGTAGAAACAACAAAGTGGCAAAGTTTGCCAGCTGATTATTTCCTGCTTCCTTTCTCTTTTGAAGATAAAGCCAATGGTGTGTGTGTGTGTGTGTGTGTGTGTGTGTGATGACAGGAAGAGAGTACTAACTTAAGTAACTTTAGAAATAAGTGGAGCCTGTAAGACTCAAGGCAGAAGAAACAATATGTAAGCCTTGTAATCTAGTTGATAACGGTGTTTCCCATTGGGTAACAGATTAATAATTCTGATACTACTACACGTGTGTACTGGAATTGGACAGTTAAGTAAACAGGTGACAGATGGTGGGTGCCAACTTCTTTTTCACTGTTGGAGTGGAAGTTTACTAGATATAGGTGGAGGAGGCTACAATGATCTGTGGTATAATGGATAAGAGTTGGGGACATCAGTATGAACTCATATTTAGCTCAATATAGATACAGATGGTTACATATAGAAATGCCTACAGATATGTGTATATGCACAGATTACTATGCACAAATATATTTCCTTGCCCTGTCAGCTGAGAAGCAGTGAATATCCCAGAAGCAAGAAGCACACTTAGAGCTCGGATCTTTGTTTCTAATACCATTCACAAGTGAAAGGACAATGGCAGGCTCAAGGATTCGGGCAGGAAATAAGCAAGATAATTCTGCAGCATCTTGTAGTGCCATAAAGTAAGAAATTGCTAAAATAAAACAAAAGAAAAACCACCCTTCACACACACACAATGATGGGAATATGTCAAAAGGACACAAAGCCAATTGGAAGAGCTTCCACTGGTCAAAGCTGGAAGTCTTTGTACGAAAAAAATAAGTAAAGTAATATTGGATTGTAACCCAAAGTAGAAAATAAATGTCCATGAGTCCATATTGATATAAATAAAACAAATGGGTGAGGGGAGTAAGTTAATCTCCTGTACAGAAGAATTCAAAAGAATTACCGTATATACCTTGCACTCAAGAAGGTAGAGCACGACTCTCTATTCCTACAATGTGGGCTGCACATAATGACTTCCTTCTAAAGGGCACGTTATGGAAAGGGGAGAAAGCTAGGGTAACTTTACAGTGAGAAACCTGACAAACCTATCTTATTCATGTATTCAAAGTCAACATCACCAGTGATGAACCATGTTGACAGGTATGTACCCGCGATATAGTATTATAAAAATGGCACTTTAATCTCTGTGATCCTCCTCCCCAAAATACATAATCCCAGTCTAATTAAAAAAACAAGCAAACAAACAAACATCAGATGAATCGCAACTGAGGAACAGTCTACAAAATGCCTGACTGGTACTCCTCAAAACTTCAAGGTCATCAAAACTAAGAGAAGTCTGAGAAACTGTCACAGCCAAGAGGAGCCTAAGGAGACATGACAGCTAAATGCAATTTGGTGTCCTGGAGGGGATCCTGGAAGTGAAAGAGGACATTAGGCAAAAGCTAAGGAAGTCTGAGTAAAGTCTGAATTTTAGTTGACAGTAATGTATCAAAAATGTACCATACTACTGTACTAATAATAGAGAAAACTGGGTGGGGTATACGGGAACTCTGTGATATCTCTGCAATTTTTCTGTAAATTTACAACTGTACTAAAATAAAAAAAATTAAAAATGAATACAATTAAAACTTGCAAATCTAATTCAAATGCTTTATTAAACGTGAATGGATAGTCTTCTGTTTTCATGTGCTTTGTCCTAATGTAATTGGTAAAGTACAAGAAATTAAAAGAGAATGGAACCCTTAATTACTTACTGAAAGTTATGTCTGGCTGCCTTTTCTATGTCCTCTGTAAAGCAATTAAGAACATTTTAAACTAAAGGTTAGCTCTGAAAGGAACATTGTACATGAAAATCAGGACAAATATTTTCTCCTGTGTTTCCCCACTCCTGCTGTAAAACAATATCATCACCTAATAAAAATATGTTTATCTACTATAATCCCAAATGAATATTCTTTAATTATGTAGTAAATTAATGCAGGCTATGTTTGGGTTATCCTCCTACAGCTGTGGGGTTTAAACTGGCAAACTGCATGCTTATGAATGCTGGAAAGAAAATGTTCAAAATACGTAATAATGGTTTGTAAAACTGTAGACAAAAATGGTCTTTCTGAAATTAATTATAAAAAGAACAGAAATATTCAACATTTATGTAAATATAGTCAGAAGTTTAATTGGCTTTTGCTAGATAGTATAACACACACAAAGTTTCTTTAAATGTAAGGTTGATGGTTTCATTATCAAACATATAAACCGGAATTCCATATTCTTTTTTCCCAATGCCTATTATTTTGGAACATTTTGAACATTATGTTGTGTACAGAAACATAAATGGTTGTAATTTAAGGCACTGTATGCAGTTTGACAAATAGATTTTGACAATGGTACTCCATCAATATTTTACTGAGAATGAAAAATGAACATCAGACCATTTTATCTATTCTCTCTAGAGCCTAGTAACCTATTGCTTTGCTCCAAGGGAAGTCCTAGCTCTTCTAAAGAATATGGTCTTTTTTAACCGCTCAGGGAAACTTCAGTGCCATCTGTCCACTTTTTATTTATGCTTTAATAAAAGCCTTCTAGTCAATCTAAGACTGGTGGTACTTAGCTAGGGCAAAGCTCAGTGAATAATGGTCCCTTTCAGGACACTCCATTTTGATTTCCACCGAATGGATAATGATGTCTGACATGTGCCCTGCCAGGAGGAATGAAGGTTATCCTCAAGCATCAGCCTGTCCGTGGCCTTCCCGTCAGGGCACAGCGACATCCTCCATCACCTCTGTGGCTCGAAAAAGCCCGGGACCGGGAGTCCGGGCTGTAAAATGACTCTACAGCCGGCCGCTCACTCGCTGCGTCATTTACATAAATCCCTCCCCTGCTCTGGATCTAATTCTCTCACCTGAAAAAAGAGCAACCCCCCACCTCCCAAGAAAATTAGTTTCCATCCTTCTCAGATTCTAATGGCCTCATGGTACAAATCTAGGTTTAGGAATCATAAATCGTATGCCATTCTTCCTTGTGATGCATTTGGGAAGGAATTGTGAATACAACTGATGGGAGTGCAGTGATGTGTGCAACCGACAGACAGGCAAGTGCGAATCTCATTAGTGTTAAATTGTTATGTAAAATCATGATCAAAAGTGACATGCTTGTTTTTCCTGGCTTGCCAAAAAAATCTAATATAAAAATCTTAACCTTAAACCTTGAGAGGTACTTAACGCAGTCTTGAAAAGACATTGCTTGTAAGTGAAGGATGGAGATTAAACAGTTATTACTGATTATTTCTAATGATACTCCCAGATATGTTTTAAATGTTACCTACTGGTACTATATCCATAGCCACAATTTCCTAGGCAATCAAGTTGATGATGATTTTATAGAATCTTAGATTCTGTGTCTTAGTGAGGAACACAAGACAGATCTGAAAGATGCATCCTATTAATTTAAAATTTTTCTTAGAGACTAATTTTAGCTATGTTATATATATCTACAGTGATGCTCCGCATAATGACGTTTTGGTCAACGATGGAACGCATATGTGGAGGTGGTCCCATCAGATTATAATGGAGGTGAAAAATTTCTATCACCTAATGAGGTCATAGCCATTGTAACATCTAGTGCAACGCACTACTCATGTGTTTGTGGTGATGCTGGTGTAAACAAACGTACCTACATAAAAGTACAGTGCACTGTTACAGACAGTACATAATACTTGATAATGAAAATAAATGAATGTGTTACTGGTTTATATATTTACCATACTATACTTTTTATCACTATTTTAGAGCGTGATCCTTGTACTTGTATGAAAAAAGTTAACTGTGAAACAGCTTCAGGCAGGTCCTCCAGGCAGTATCCAGAGGAAGGCATTGCTATCACAGAGATGACAGCTCCATGCCTGTTATTGCCCCTGAAGACCTTCCAGTGGGACAGGATGTGGTGGTGGAAGACAGTGATATTGATGATCCTGACCCTGTGTTGGCCTATGATAATGTAAGTGTTTGTGACTTAGTTTTTTAAGCAAAAAAAGCCTATAGAATAAGGATATTAAAAAAGAAAATATTTTTGTACAACTGTACAATGTGTTTGTGCTTTAAGCTAAGAGTTATTACAACAGTCAAAAAGTTAAAAAAAATCAACAAACTTATAATATAAAAAAGTTGTAGTCAGCTAAAGTTAATTTATTATTGAAGAAATAAAATTGTTTTTACAAATTCAGTGTAGCCTAAGTGTACAGTGTTTATAATGTACAGTAGTGTACAGTACTGTCCTAGACCTTCACATTCACTCACCATTCACACACTGACTTACCTAGAGTAGTGTTCAGTCTTGGAAGCTCGATTCTTGATAAGTGCCCTATACGGATGTACCATTTTTATCTTGTATATTGTATTTTTACTGAACCTTCTCTTTTTTTTGTTTCTTTCTTTCTTTCTTTTTTTTTTTTTTTAGGGATCTCAATATGTTGGCCAAGCTGGTCTCGAAATCCTAGCCTCAAGCAATCCTCTAGCCTTGGCCTCCAAAAGCGGTGGAACTACAGGCATGGGACACCATGCCTTGCCTTTACCTTTTCTACATTTAGATATGTTTGGACACAAAAATGCCCCTGTGTTACAATGGCCTACTGTATTCAGTACAGTAACATGCTGTGCAGGTTTGTGGCATAGGAGCAATAGGTTATACTATAGCTATAGGCTATAGGCCTAGGTGTGTAGTGTGGCTTTGCCATTTGGGTTTGTGTAAGTGCATTCTATGATGTTTGCACAATACCCACAAAATCACTAAATGATGCATTTCGGAGACTGTATCCCCACCATTGAGTGATGCATGACTTTGTGTGTGTGTGTGTGTGTGTGTGTGTGTATGTGTATATATCTCACTTATTAGGCATAAAAATGTTACAAATTTAGATGCTATAGATAACAATATATCTGATACTGTATATTACTACATGCTCTGGGGATTAGAAAGATAAGAATGTCATGACCAACTTTTTATACCACTAAATATGAAAATAGGTGTAATATACAAATTCCTAGAGAAATATGTTACCAAATCTGACTAATATATGAATGTAATTTACCACATTAAGAAATAAAGAAAGCAAAGTTTTATGATCATCTTATAAGCTTCAGAAAAATCACTGGTCACATTCAACAATCATTCAGTATACAAACTTACAGCAAATTAGAAATGGAAAAGAACTTTCAAAACCTGATGAATGACATCTACAGAAACCTACAGCAATATCATACTCAGTGATAAGATTTTAAAATGAGGAACAAGCTGAGGATAGCCACCATCACTATTTCTAATAGACATTATTCTGAAACTTTTATTTATTGTCATAAGACAAGAAGGCAGAAATAAAGCCATGGAGAAGAAAAGAAACCCATTGTCTTTATTTGCAGATGGCATGATTATCTACATAGAAAACCCCAAATCTGTGAATAAATGATTAGTATAAGAGTGTTTAACAATGTTCTCAGATGAAAGAACAATATACAAAAGTCAGTTGCATTTTAATTTGTCAGCAATAAACACAATTTTTAAAAGCTAACACTTAAAATAGCAACCACAAAAAGGATACATAGGAACACAACTAAAAAGAGCTGTGCAAGAAATTAGTTTAGAATATTATATAATGTATTGAAAGATATTAAAGAGCTCTTTCATATTTTGAAATATGTCAGACAAACAAGAGTATATTTAACATAAATGACAATGAAAAGAATAAAATGGTATACCAACCACCAGCTTGAGAACATCAACAGTCTCTTTGAAGTGTCTCCTTGCCCTGCACTGTCCAAAAGTTTGTGTTACTCATTCCCCTGCTTTCCTTTATTCTTTAGTATGTTGCATTTATCTCTCACTATTTATTTGGTTTTGGCTGTTTTGAATTTATCTAAGTGGAATCTTATAATCAGTGACCTTCCTTGTCCAGCTATTTTGGAAGTGCATCCAGAATGATCACACAGCTCTAGTACATTCACTTTCTCTAGTAGAGGGTATCTTACTCTATGAACCTGTAAACTTATTTCTGTCCAGTCAGCTCTGAGTAGATATTTGGGGTGTTGTCAGTATTTCTGCCATTAGAAACAGTTCTGCTATAAAGGTCATTCTGCATGGATTCCTGGTGAAACTGTGTAAGATTTTCTCTAGAATGCATACCTAGAAAGAGAATTGTTGGGTTGAAGGGTACATAGACAATTTCACTTTACTAGCTAATGTTTTCCAAAGTTTTACCCTTTTGTGCCTCTATCACCAGTGTGTGAGAATTCCTATTTACCCTTGGCAGTACAAACACTGTCAGACTATTGACTTTTTGCCAGTCGGGTTGGTATGTGATAATATCCCATTGTGGCTATAGTTATAATAGTTCCTATTGCTGCTGTAACAAATTACCACAGATTTAGTGGCTTAAAGCAGCACAAATGTATAATCCTGTAGTTTTTGGAGAAATCCAAAATCATTCTCATGGGGTTAAAGTCAGGCCTTGGCAGCACTGGTCCTTCTGGAGGCTGAGGGGAGAATCTGTCTCACCATTTTCAGCTTCTAGGTGCCACCTAGATCCCTCAGCTTGTGACCTTTCCAATGATAATCAGTGGATAATCCAAAGTCATCTTCCTATATCAAGATCCTAACTTAATCACATTAGTAAAGTTTCTTTTGTCTTGTAAAGGGATATATTCAAGGTTCTGGGGATTAGAACAAGGACTTCCTGGGAAGGCCATCACTCTGTCAACTGCAGGAGTTTTAATAACATTTTGTGAAATGCCTTCCCAGTACCTCTCCCTTTAGATTTCCACATTACTCAGCAAAACACATTTTCTCTGCTAAAAGATATCTTTTTTGCTGGAAGGGCACATTATTTTGATTTGGTGCTTATTTTTATTTTTGTGTTAAACAGATATTTCGGATTATTTTTTTCTCTACCAGACATTGCTAGGACTTTAGTCCCTATTTTTCTACATCTCAATCTAGTGAAGCTACCAGCCAGGCACTGCCTGTAGCATCCACCACCCCACCTCTGACAGAAGCCAGCCAACATCTCTAAAACCATATCTACCTGGATTTTCTCAGTTATATGTAGATTTATCCCTGAGTTCACTTTATCTTTCCTTGGACATTTATGTTTGAGCTGAAAAAGAATTGGCCCTCTCTCCCTTAAACTCCTATCTTTAAAGAACTGAGTGTGAATTTATGTTTTGGATGACTTATCTAGGAGGCAAAGAGCATTGCTGTTCTCTTTGTCCTAAACTTTATTTTTTTAACCTGTCCAATCATACAGGTTATAAGCATATTGACTAAAAACTGAAAAACAGGACTCATTAAAGCTAAGAATTTATGTTCATCAAAAGACACTGTAGGAAGAGTAAATAGATAAGAAAATTGGGTAAAACGTTTGCAATACCTGTACTTCATATTCAAATTTCACATACAGAAATAATGCTTATAAGTGAATACAAGGTAGGTTTTCCAATGAAAAAGTGGCCAAATGACATGAACAGAGACTTTATAAGAGAACATATCCCAATGACTTCTGTGCATATGAAAAGATAGGTACTCAACATCAGTTGTAATCAGGGAAATGAAAATTAAAAACATGCCCACCCACCAGAAAAAATAAGAATCTTAGAAATGGTCAACATCAAGCATTAACAAGGATGATGAACTATTGGAATTTCCATTCGTTGCTAGTGGGAATGTAAAGTGGCACAGCTATTTGGAAAAACTCATTTTCTACTAAAGTGTAACATAAACGTATCCTGTGACACAGCAATTCTAATCTGAGTTAA
This sequence comes from Pan paniscus, assembly GCF_029289425.2. Lineage (NCBI taxonomy): Eukaryota > Metazoa > Chordata > Mammalia > Primates > Hominidae > Pan > Pan paniscus. The sequence goes on along the minus strand of NC_073256.2, from coordinate 73,584,149 downwards.
ATATCAAATAGAAACGAGTACGTTTGTCCACAAAATAACAAGAGAAAGAGTATTTGTGTATTATTTTTGACAGGCCCAGATGGAAATGATCCAAATGTCCATCAAAGGTAGAAAGGAGAAATAAAATTGTGGTATATTCTTTAAATGGAATGTTATGTAACAATGAAAAGGAATGAATTATAACTACAGAAATAATATGAACAAATTTCATCGACAATGGTAAGTGAAAGAAGCTAGACACAAAAAAGCACATGCTGTGTCATTTTAATTATGTAAATTTTAAGGTTAGACAAAACTGACTTTTGAAGACAGAAGTCAGATAATAGTGGCTAAAAACAGTAGTTATTAAATAGTAAAATAATAGTTAAAAATAGTTTTTTGGAGGGAAGCTTCAGTGCAGGGACTGTTCTACATTTTGATTTGTGTGGTACATATGTACGTGTGTGTGTGTACATACATACATATGTGCTATCCATGTATACACACGTGTATGCCCACATGCATATATACATATATATGTATAGACACAACACACATATGTACTTATGTATACATGCACACATATGTAGATATACACGTGCATGCTTACAGAGGTATGTATGTGTTCATTCAGCTGGTTACTTAAGATTTGTGCACTTTACTGAAACTATATATGCCACCCAAAAAGCAACAGTAGGTTCTTAAGGCAGAACTTTTGGGAAGTGGTTTTAAAGATGTTTATATATTCTTTACTACCCTTCCCTTCAAAAAGTGTATCCCAAATCTCTGCTTCTTGAGTGCAATCTGTACTTGGAGACTGGCTTTTAATGAATAGAATACGGCAGAAATGAAGTTGTGCCCCTTCTGAGACTAGGCCAGAGGGGTACATGCTGGAGCTTTCTCTTTGCTCACTCTCTTGGATCACTTACTCTGGGGGAAGCTAGCTGCTACCTTGTGAGGACACACAGTCAGTGCTTTGGAGAGACCCTGTGGCCAGGGTTGGGTCTTCTGCCAACAGCCTCAGACATAAACTGAGGATCCCTGCCAATAGCCTGTGACTGCACCATCTTAGAAGTGGGTCTTCCCACCCCAATCGAGTCTTGGACAACTGTACCTCTGCCTGACATCCTGACTGCAACCTCATGAGAGACTCCCAGTCAGATCCACTCAGCTACAACACTCTGAAATTTCTAGCTCCCAGAAATTGTGAAATAATACAATTTTGTTGTATTAAGCTACATTTTAGGGTAATCCATTATGTCACAGCAGATGACTAGTGCACTTCTCCACTTATGAATCAGAAGATTTGGGCAGGAAACTGTGCTTTATTTTCCTTTTCTCTACTATGGGGAATAGAACTTACCAGAAGTATGCCATGTAAATATGACCCTACTGGAAAAATACTGATGGCATTATTCCATTCACCAGGAATTCCTTATTACTAAGTTTCCTTTGGAAGAAAACATAATTGTTTGCTCAATTTTATATCTGTCTCCATAATTTGTTAAATATGACTATGATTTAATCACCTCTTGATTTCAGATTCTAAGGTCATAACATTTATCTGGAAAACAAATAAACCAAAATATGGTGTTACAATGTCAGGCAACAGTGATCTCCAAGTGGGAGGAGGGGAGGATTTTATTCAGACCAGAAGTCATCTATGAAATATTAACTCATTCTTGTTTAAAGATGAAATCTTTATGAATAGAGTTAAAATGTATCAATATTGTTCCCCGAAATGTTTAACTCTGTTGGTCTTCTGAAGCACATCCAATAAGTTTTGGTGGCCTTTCCTTATGCTACTTTCCCTAGAGATGAATTCTCTACCATACATGGCAAAAAGTAAGTGGAGGGCTACTTTAATAAAGATTTCTTCCAAGAAATTCAGTCATAATTTCTAACAACAGCAAAATGAGACATAAGTCTCTTACATTAGAAGAATTTGGATAAAATATAAATGGAAAAGGCAAGAAATGGCTTGATAAAATTAATTTCTGATGATTTAGCCTATTAAATTGAATAAATCCTCTTACATTAAATAAAGAAAACACGGAAATAGTTCAAAAGAAGAAAACACAATCTCCCCAGAGCATGACAATATAAATGGTGTATTTAAATTATATTTCAATATTTCAATGTTCTTACAGTAGATTATATTTGTTAACACTTTGTTCATTAAGTTCTATAGATATTTGAAGTTCTTACATCCACCAAAAGCTAGGTAATATTTTTTAAGTTAAAACTTTTTTTCATATACTTTTTAAAGTAAAAACAGATTATATTCTTGGAGTATAAAATTGTTGGTCAGGCACGGTGGCTCACGCCTGTAATTCCAGTACTTTGGGAGGCTGAGATGATAGGATCGCTTAAGGCCAGGAGTTCAAGACCAGCCTGGGCAACATAAGAAGACCCTGCCTGTACCAAAGGAAAAAAAAAGAATAGCTAGGTGTGGTGGCATGCACCTGTGGTCTCAGCTACTTGGGAGGCTGAGGTGGGAGGATCACTTGGGCCCAGGAGGTGGAGGCCACAGTGAAATGTGATTGTGCCATTGCACTCCAGCCTGGGGGACAGAGGGAGACACTGTCTCAAAAACAAAACAAAAAAACATTAACACTAGGTAATCTGAGAACTCTGGCTAATGCAGATGTACTCATTTTCCATTTCCTCTTCTATGTGTGCCTGAACTCAAGTTTGAAATACAAGCCATTAAAAAGCAGGTCAACATCCATGAGGTATGAGAACAGCTTTGATTATAGTTATTTTTGTGAAAGATGAAGATGATTTATCCTATGCTGATTATAGGTTTACCTTCCTCTCAGTGCGAGCTTTAAAATTATTCCCAACTTTTTCAGTTGTGTTAAATGAAATCATGTTTGCATTTATTCTTCTTGATAAAAATTGACTGATGAAGAATAATTTTTTTAAAGGGCTGTAATGGAAAGAGAATGCACATTGAAGTTAGGCCGTAAGTTAAAGCCTGCTTTTGCTGCTTTCTGAGATACCCCAGATAAGTGACTCATTCTGTGAGCATCAATTTCCCCAACTGCAAAACAGGGCTAATTAGAGTCATTTCTTTGGATAGTGAGGATTACAAACAAAACAATGTTTGCAAAGTTAATAGTGCAGTGTTTGACTAATAGAAAGTGCTTGGTAACCAGCTTTATTGTTCTTTTATCATTTATTATTAATATTTTAAAATAGTTTTACAATTGTTGTTACTATTTCTTATTACTACTAGTATTTCTTTGATATCAGTTTCCAAAAAAGCATATGCTAGTGATTATTTACATATTGAAAATGATTTTTATGTAGATTGGCTTTTCCTCAGGAAATGCTTTTTATTTACATGTGTGGACAAAGGAAACACATGCATAAATATCCCTGTGGGAGTGAAACCCAACTCTAGGTTGCCCCTAACCTCAACAGGTGTTTTTTTTGTCCTGTAATTATATATTAGTTGGCTAAGGTTGTCATAACAAAGTGCCACAGATTGGGTGGCTTAAACAACAGAAATTTATTTTCTTAAAATTTTGAGGCTGGAAGTCAGAAATCAAGACATCAACAGGGTTGACTCCTTCTGAGGTCTCTGTTTTTGGCTTGTAGATGGCCGTCTTCTTCCCGTGTCTTCACATGGTCTTCCTTCTGTATGTGTATCTGTCTGTGTCCTAATCTCCTCTTCTTAGAAATCATATTGGCTTAGGGCCTACTCTAATGATCTCATTTTACCTCAATTAGATCAAATCTCAAAATATAGTCATATTCTGAGCTGCTGAAGTATAGGACTTCAACATATGAATTTTGGAGGGAACCAGTTTAGCCCATAATGACTTCCAAAGACTGAGTGTGTTTGAACATTGGGAAAACTCATGACAGTGGCCCAAACGGGCCATTAAGAAAGGAGGTTTGGTTACGCCTGTAATCCCAGCACTTTGGGAGGCCGAAGCGGGCAGATCACGAGGTGAGGAGATTGAGACCAACACCGTGAAACCCCATCTCTACTAAAAATACAAAAAATTAGCCAGGCGTGGTGGCGGGTGCCTGTAGTCCCAGCTACTCGGGAGGCTGAGGCAGGAGAATGGCATGAACCTGGGAGGCGGAGATTGCAGTGAGCTGAAAGCACTCCACTGCACTCCAGCCTGGGCGACAAAGCAAGACTCTACCTCAAAAAAAAAAAAAAAGAAAGAAAGGAGGTTTGGTTTCAGGCAGAGTTTTGTTTACTCATGAGGGTGGTGGATGGAGGGTAGTTTAAGGGGATAAAGAGGAGGGTTTGCGAGGCTGGATTTGGCTGCAGAAGCTAATCAAAAAGGGTTTGCCTGACTGTATGGGGCAGTCTTGTTCAAGTGACTTCTTTATTTAAATAGTGGAGTAGAATTTTGTAATTCAGTTTGATGTTGAATTCTGTATCATTTAGCTGATACTGTGTAACAAGCCAGCCTAAAATTAGTAGCTTAAAGTAATAGTTTTTTCCCTGAGATTTGACTTTGTGTCCTTTCTGGTTTGGGTTGACTTAGATGATCTTTGTTGGACTCTGTAGTCAGCTGGAGTCTGGATGATCTAAGGTGGTCTCACTCTCTTGCCTGATGGCTGGCAGGCTGATGGGTTGAGTATCTTGGTTTTTTCCAATGTGACCTTTCATCCTCAGGCAGGGAGCTCAGGCTCACTTGCATGGTAGTTACAATGTTTCAGCTGCACCAAGAGAGCAAGCCTCAGCCCACAGGTGTTTTCCAGGCCTCAGCTGGTGTCACACTTACAAAACTTCATTGGCCAAAACAAATTTCCTGACAACGTAAGTGGAAGTGATTTTTCGTTTTTGTTTTTGAGACGGAGTCTTGCTCTATCACCCAGGCTGGAGTGCAGTGGCGCGATCTCGGCTCAGTGCAACCTCCACCTCCCGGGTTCATGGCATTCATCTGCCTGCCTCAGCCTCCCAAGTAGCTGGGATTACAGGCACCCGAAATTGGTAATCATTTTTAAAGAAAAATACAACTTACCAAAATTGATTTGGTAGAGCCAGATAGTCTAAACCAGCAGTCCCTACCCTTTTCGGCACCAGGGACCAATTTCATGGAAGACAATTTTTCCACAGACTGGGAGTAAGGGGGTTGGAATGGTTTGGGGATGAAACTGTTCTACCTCAGATCATCAGGCATAAGGTTATCATAAGGAGCGCACAACCTAGATCCCTCAGTAGGGTTTGTGCTCCTATGAGAATCTAATGCTGCAGCTGATCTGACAGAGGGTGGAGCTCAGGTGGTAAAGCTTGGTTGCCGCTCACCTCCTGCTGTGTGGCCTGGTTCCTAACAGGTCGCAGACAGGTACGCCTCCAAGGCCCGGAGATCGGGGACCCCTGGTGTAAACAAACTATAGTTGAACCTTGAACAACACAGAGGTTAGGAGGACCAACCTTTCTGTGAAGTCTAAAACTTGTGTATAACTTTTGACTCTTCCAAGACTTAACTACTATTGACTGGAAGACATAAACAGTCAATTAACACATAAATTGTATGTTGTATGTATAATATATCACGTTCTTACAATCAAGTAAGCCAGAGAAAAGAAAATATTATCAATAAAATTATAAGGAAGAGAAAATATATGTACTATGCATTAAGTGGAAGTAAATTGTAATAAAGATCTCTTTCCTTGTCATCTTCATGTTGAGCAGGCTGAGAAGGAGGAAGAGGAGGGGTTGGTCTTACTGTCTCACAGGTGACAGAGGCGGAAGAAAATCTGCATATAAGGAGACCCGTGAAGTTCAAGCCCTGTTGCTCCAGAGTTAACTGTAATTATACTAGAACAAACAAACAAATTAGTTAAAGAGCCCCTTGCCCCCAGATTCACCATTATGACTTTGTGGAGTATATGCATTAAACTGTTAAAACAAGATAAGCTCAATTCTATTCAAACGAGTATTAAAATATATGGGAAATTTCTAAATTCTTTCTGTTAAGTGAGTATAATTGTGCTGCCTAGCATAAGATTGCAACATAAAAGAAATCACACACCAACTTCACTTACTAGTATTGACATAAAATCTTAAATAAGACATCAGCAAATGTGATCCAACAGTATGTGGAAAATTAAGAAACTGTGACCAAGAGAGGTTTATTCCAGAAATGCATGGGTAGATCAATAGTGGGCAATTCATTTGTGTGATCCATTATATTATTAGAGTTCAGGAGATAAATAATATGGATTTCTTCATAGATACAGAAAATGCACTTGGCAGAACTCAACACCCATTCATATGAAAAAGACTAAATGGAGTAGAAATTAATGAATACTTCCTTAACTTATAATATGCATGGTGTGTGTGGGTATGGGATATGTGTGTATTTCCTCTTCAAAGTCTTCATCCTACTTAATCGAGAAATGCTAGAGGCTTTCTTGTTAAACTCAGGAGAATGATAAGGATGCTTACTGTTCCTTCTTTTATTTTAAATTATGTTAGAAGAATTACTCAGTGCAATTAGATAAAAATAGAGCAAGTAACAGCATAATAATTGGAAAGGAAAAGGTAGAACTGTCTCTACTTGCAGATGATGTGATTATATATTTGGAAAACCTCAAAGAGTAAAATGAATAGTGACTTTACATCATAAGGTAATTTAGTAAGAAAATTTTGTAAAGTAGCAGGTTATAAAAAGCCTCATATATTCATAAAGTCAGACACAAATCAGCTAGAAAATATAATGGAATAGAAAACTTTAAGACAGCCAAACAGAAAATGTACCATGGCATTAACTTAATGAGTAATTTCAAAATTCTGTATGTGGAAAATTATAAAACACATCTGAAAGACACAAAATTAGAATTGAATAAATGGAAGGAGGAGTTTATGAGTAGAAAGGTTCAACATCATGAATATATCAGTTATTCCTAAAATGATTTATATATCTAACATAAATTGTATAAAATGCATTCAGGCTTTTTGCTGGCTTTAATTTGTAAAGAAATAAGCATGAATAGCTGGAAAATCCTGTAGGAAAGCAAGGAGTTGGGCTTTTCCCTACTAAATATTAAGAGATAATATGAAGCCTCTGTTATTAAAGTTTGGTACTGGTTCATACAGACTGAGCAATGGAACAAAATAGAACCCTTGTCACAGATTGAAGTGCATAATGACATGTAGCAGCACAACAAAGGCAGCATCTCAAACAAGGGGGTGATAGATGGAATTTCACAATGTGGTACTGGGATTGCTGAAAGGCTATGCTATTGAAAAAACAAGTCTATTTCTCATTCTGAACTCTGGATAAATTGCAAAATTCAGAAGCAGTAAAAGAAAAGATTGATAAATTTGATTACATTAAAAATCACTATTGTGTGGCGATTATCCTTTAGTTAAAACAAAACAATAGAAACATAAGCAAAGGAAAAAGATAAGTGATACACTTGAAAAATATTTGCAGTATATTCACAAAATATGAATACCTCTAAAATGTAACAGCTTCTAGAAATAGAGGGGAAAAGGCCAACAACCATGATGAAAAAATATAGGCTAAAGGTACGAACATGCAGTTCAGGGAAAACAAGATATAAATGGCTCTCAGCCATATGAAAAGCATTGCTTATAACAGGGAAAATGCAAATTAAAACTGCTAGAGGATATATGTTCTTACTTATTAGATTGCACAACTCCAAAAGATTAAAATAATCTGTTGGTAGATCGTCTGGAAACAGGTAACCTCATTCTTTTCTGGTAGATTGCAAAATTATACAATACTCATGAAGGAGAATTTGGCAATATCTTGCAATATTTTAGCAATAATTTGCTAATTATAAAGCATTTACCTTTTGACCTAATGGGGCCTAATTGAATAAACTAAGGCAAATTAGTTTATTTGTGCATATATTAATGGAATGAGTAATATCTCTGTATACAATTTTGAATCAATCTCTAAAATATACTTTTTATGTAAAAAAACGCAAAATGGGGAAATTTGTGTACAAAAGATTAAAATTTATATAAAAAAGAGGGAAATAAATAAATATACACACAGATATTCTTATATTGAAAGTGCAGGAGTAAGTCATAAATGGAAATTTTCAGGTTATCCCAAGTGTGAGGGAGGAAGTAGAGTGGAGGAGAAGGGCATGGAATCCAGATTTCTCTGCAAATGCCCTATTTTGTACATCTGATTCTACAACAATGTAAACCTTTCGCATAACTAAAAAAGAGAATTAAATTTTAAAATGTCACCCTTAAAAACCAGAAGTAAAATGCAATAGATGAACTTAACTCTGTACAATAACCACACGGAGAGTAACTATTCAAAGTATCTTTAACAACCCTGTAATTCTACTGTCCATTTCCATGGGGATACACCCTAAGGACCAAAAGAATTGCTTCCCTCAGAAAATCATAAATGTTTGATGATAGTACTGGTTTATTTATTTATTTTTGAGCCGGGGACTCACTCTGTTGCCAGGCTGGAGTGCAGTGGCGTGATCTCGGCTCACTGAACCTCTGTCTCCCGGGTTCAAGTGATTTTCCTGCCTCAGCCTCCCGAGTAGCTGCGACTATAGGCACGTGCCACCATGCCCAGCTAATTTTCACATTTTTAGTAGAGATGGGGTTTCGCCATGTTGGCCAGGCTGGTCTTGATCTGTTGACCTCATGATCCGCCCGCCTCGGCCTCCCAAAAGTGCTGGGATTACAGGCGTGAGCCACTGCACCCGGCCAGTACTGGTTTATTATTCTGAGACTGTGTCTTTACAGTGTATGATGGAGCAAAGGAATTAATTAGCTTTTTTGACATTCAGAAATGAGATTTTCAGAGTATAAGAAGATGTAAAGTGGATGAGATTAAATAAGCATCTTATAGAGCTGATTTTGAATTTAAAAATTTAGTATAAATTCATGACGTATTTTATCTTAAAATATACATTTTCTAGTTTTTCCATTAAAAGAAATAAAAAAGAAGACATAACCAACTCAGACACAATGAGCACCCCTAGGATGCACATTTGTGCTGAAAGAACTAAGGTGTCTTGGAGAATGGCAGAGTCCAGGCATAGGGTAGGAACTGAATCAGTGGTGATTTACATTTGGCCACAGACCAGGCAGCCCTCTTGCTGTCCTTGCTACTGAGTCACATTATCTTCCTACACCCCTGCTGAGCTCAACCCCCCAAGTTCTGCAGTCAGATAATATATAGCCACAATTTTCTGTCTATCTCATTATAAAATCAATGACAGTTTGGGAGAGTAAAACCTCAAGTCCTCCCTGTGCCGGAAGAAGCTGCACACCCATTGAAGACTGCCTTCAAGATGGAATCCTCTCAGAATCCCAAGTGCGATGGAAGCTGGCGGGAGGAATCCTGTGTCTCTGGCTTACTCTCCCTGACTTCTCACCTCAGCTGGTCCCGGGGCCCAAAGGGAAGTTGGTCAGATGCATTTGAGAGGCTCATGCCTCTCCCTGTTTTTGTTTCTTCTTCCAACCACTTCTTGGGACCAAAAAGGAGCAGGCTTTTCTTTTATTTCCCCTAAATCATATCTTCCTTTTACCTTAGAGCAGCAAGTTTAGGGCTTCTACCTCTCAGGTGGAAAGAATATCTTCCCTGAACTACAGAAAAGAAAGAGCATGGGTCTCCCAGCTCTGTGGTAAATATGCCAAAGGAGGAGAGAAAGGGATTGGGAAACACTTTTCCTCTCGGCAATGCCTGGCCCTCAAGCCTCTTGTCCTGTAAAATCCTGTGAACGTCAGGTGCTGAATATTCCTCATTCTTTCTCATTAATGCCTTCTGTAATAAATACTAATCTAGACATATGGAGGCTTTAGGCTGACCAATGTAAAAGGGCATGAAGAGAGAAAGGCGAAAAGGAAAGCTCATCAACGATTTGCAAAATGTCATTCTAATTACATTTATTTTTCTTGTTTTACACATATTTTTATAAACTATAGATGAGTTTTAGAAAGTATATATATTTATACATAGTATAAACTCTAAGAAGATGATATTTTAATTATTATTCATTTTAATTCTAACCTACGACTTATTCTATTTCGTGTGTGTGTGTGTGTTTAAGATATGGCTCAGGTAACTCAACCAAGGGATGGTAATCAGTATTTATGACAAAATCAGCTTGCACAAATTTGCATTTTTATCTGCTATTCAAAAGTAAAAGGTATTCATTTTCCCAAACACAGGTCTAAGCAGTGAGAATGAACAAACATGACTTGATTATGTCGGTGTCCAATCATGGGATAAGTATAGGTTTGTTAAAAAGAGAGAATTTGAAAATGATTCAAGTAACATGTGAGGCGACAAGCAGGAAATGAATTGCGCAAAGCATGAGACATTAATTGATGCAGTTGAAGCTTAGCACTACAGCCAAGGCACATGTTAGAGGGAAAACCTGAGCAAGAGCCAGTAGTTCAAATCCAAAACCAGAGATGAAAACTTAATTCATATTAAAACAAAGAGTCTTGGCTCTCCCATATCCCTTTCAGAAACATTCATGCATGATCTCTTGTAATACAATTTTCCTTGTCTGCTGTAAGCTCCATGGCACAAGAATTGAGCCAAAACTGGGCCCTATGGACTGAAAAGGATTACTTTCCTATCACAGGGGACATTCTCCAACAGTCTCTATTCAATTGCTTTGAAGACAGCTTAGTTTCATTATTTTTCATTTATGTTTCTTTCTAGAGCATCTTCTTAGTGCTCTGAATCAGATTATCAGCACTTTGTTATTTTACTTACTAATGATGCTCCTAAATTTTGGATTCTATTGAATTTAATTTTTGTGTGCTAAGTTTGCTTAAATGACAGGAGTGCTCACTGCATGGTTAAAAAACAGGCATACACACAAACAAAATTTGCTTCTTAAGGTAGAACAACTTTCATATAAATACAAGATTTACACGTAACCTGACATTAAATGAGATTTTAGCCTTAGTGTAACCCTAAGCTTATAAATAGATTGGGTTCCAAACAATTGTCAGTCAGTAGATTTTTTTTTTTTTTTTTTTTTTTTTAGCTTAAAAAAATAAAGCATAGTGCCACAGAAAGAAAGTTATCGGTACTGGGTACCTTCCTAGACAGGAAGCCAGAAGTTCATTTATAGAATGTTAGATCTGAAAGCTCTTTAAAAAGCTAATTTAGTCTTCTCTTCTCACTTGTTAAAAGAAGACAACGAGCCAATCTACAATACAATGAAATAAAATGGGTTGACCAAGGTCACACAGCAAGTAGTGGGTTCAGCTGGGGCTGGGGTCAGGGTCCTGACCCCTGGAATACAGGGCCCTGACCCCTGGCATACAGGGCTTTTTACTGTGGCTGCTGTCTCTCAGCATGTTTGTAACTCATCAAGTTGTTAGAAACCATTAAAAAGCCTAACTAAAATGAGTTTTTATCATGAGCCTGACTTTCTCAGGATAGGCGAGGCTACATAGAGGTCACAGATTAACCCTGGAAATTCCAGTGCCCTAACACAATGAAAGCATGCTTCTTCCTCTTGCTACATGTCCTGTGAGGGTCAGCAGGGGTCCTGCTCTCCGTGGTCGTTTGGGAACCCAGACGCAAGAAGAGTCCAGCATCTGGTAGTTGCAGTATCAGGAACTTGCAGCCTTTTGGCTGTTGCAGCAACAGTGAAACACAGTAGAAGATATGTGGGATGAAGAGAACAATAAACACATTTAAAAAATGCTTTTTGAAGGCTAGGGCTTGAATGAAAGCCGATTATCTTGAGGAGGAGGTACTCACATACGTAGATGGTGAAGGAGCTCTGAAGGAGATGTTGGAGTGCTTCCAAAGGAGGATTTGGCGAGCTGGGCCTGGTTCTTTTCCTAGATGAGGAGTCATAGCAGCACGATGCTGTGCTTCTCAGACTTCATTAGGTGGGTTTTCACTCACATGGAGAAAGGGAACATTCAGTAGACGTGTTCACACATATGTTTTAATTTTAAAGCCTCATTAGGCAGGTAAGATAGCTGTTATGATTTCAACTTTATGGATGGTGGCGAAAGCACAAAGAAATTTCAGCTAAAAATACTCATTGGACAGTTGTCAAGTTGTGCTGATGGGGCTGTGGACAGGACAAGGGTGCTTGCCCTCATATGTGTCTGTGGACACAGGCTGGAGGGGCAGAACAAGCCCTAGAATCCAAGTTTCTTACTTTCTGGGCAACAGCTCTCAGTTTTGCCCTGTAGCTGAAACTAATATATTGTTTCAGCTACCGGGCAAATGCCATGTGTGATGTATGATCAATGTTAGGCCTCTCAGCCCAAGCTAAGCCATCATATCCCCTGTGACCTGCATGTACACATCCAGATGGTCGGTTTCTGCCTTAACTGATGACATTCCACCACAAAAGAAGTGAAAATGGCCTGTTCCTGCCTTAACTGATGGCATTACCTTGTGAAATTCCTTCTCCTGGCTCATCCTGGCTCAAAAGCTCCCCCACTGAGCACCTTGTGACCCCCACCCCTGCCAGCCAGAGAACACCCCCCTTTGACTGTAATTTTCCTTTACCTACCCAAATCTTATAAAATGGCCCCACCCCATCTCCCTTTGCTGACTCTCTTTTCGGACTCAGCCCGCCTGCACCCAGATGAAATAAATAGGCTTGCTGCTCACACAAAGCCTGTTTGGTGGTCTCTTCACACGGGCGCGAGTGAAAATCCTAACAAAGGAATCCTTCGTCTTTGAATGTAGATAAAGTCCAGCATTCCTCAACCTTACATCTGAGGCTTTTAGTTTGGCTGAGCTGAGGCCAAGTTCCTATCCATATAAATATCATCCCCATTTTCCTCCCATACCTCATCTTCTCTTCTCCCTTCCCAGTATCTACATGAATCTGGACACACAGGAGAATTTCTGTAATTGGTGAAGGTGGGAGGGGTTTTAGGTGACAGTGGTAGAATACGGAGAAGATATTATGGCAACTATTTCCCTTCAAATTCCACAGATTGGATTTGAGATAGCATGATTATGGGTCTTTGAAACTGATTTTCATAAGAAACATGGCATTATTATTCTGGGCAAGGTATATGGGATACGAGTTAACAAAATTACTTGGGAGAGACTTGGTGAAACCCAATAGCAGTGTTGTAGGATTGGGAAAGAATGATGTTCGGCAGCTTTGCACAGGGCTCTGTGGACTCTGCCGTGTTAAGGCATGGATGGTTTAGGAATATTCAGCGACTGCCCTTCTGGCATGGGCAGTGGCATTTTCATGATGTACAGTGTTGAAAACAAGGTTTTTCCAAGTGGCTTTATGCATCAGAGATGGGGACATTAAGGTGAGAAGATGGGGAGACAACAGGAAGTTGCCATTGTCTGTCTTGCCTGTGGGCCCATGGATCCCATTTGTGGAAACTATTTAAGCAAGCTCTCAAAGAAAGAAATGGAGGCTGTTTCAGTGGCAGGGAAGGTGGTTATAAAAACTTGTTACTGAGTATGTGGGAGTTATGGAGCCAGCAGACAGTAGGATTACATGCTCTTAATAGCATGTAGACTCTCCTCTGGAAACAAACAAACAAACAAACGACCAAATCTAACCCATCTTAATCCTTAAATCAGTACCCTTCTAAGAAAGGGATTGTTCTCTTTATGATAAAAATAGTTCCTGTACTATAGAATAAAATGCTTGAGATAGTTTCAGACAATGCTTCTCTCTCAAAAAAATGTAGGAAACAATTTCAGAGCAATTTCTGAAATGCTTCTGCAGAAGGTTGTGTTTGTGAAAGAGTAGAGTTCATGCGAATCAACTCCAGCTTGTTTTGGGAACCTGGAAGGGTGTTAAGGGAACATTCCACACGTTCTCATTCTGCCTTTATTCTTCAGTGCTTAATAATTAAAGATGATAGGCTTCCTTTGTTCTTTCCCTGGTGCATTAAATGTGACCATGGCACTGCACAGCATTGCACAGCATGGACGTGAAATATTCGGTCAGATTGATGTGTGTTCTTGACACATTCTGTCACTACCATGGGTACTCACAGAGGTATGTCTTTTCTTCGGTGAGAAAAACAGGCAGCAAAAAGGCTGTATTTCCCTTTTATGCAAACTGTTACTGCAGCCTTCCTTAATTTACATGTAGAAACTGAATATTTTATAGTAAACACCTACAACATAAGCCTCATAAATTATTGTACAAGGCTATTACCCCATAACTCAAAAAGAATCATTTATTCTCTTGTTCAGGAAGTATGACTTAAAATACTTTTGCTACCAGAAGTATTAGAATTTTTCCTAATGGACTCACTGTTCCCCAAAATGGCTTCATCATTTTTCAGCTTCCTATCTTTCCAGTTACTCTCATGCAGACCATAATATCTTTAAAATAGCCAATCAGCTTTCTACTGAGAGAGATCTTTCGAACTTGCATACACAGCTAAGAGACTGCAGAGTTAGGTTGCCTACTGGTGTGATTGGAACCTAAACCAAGTGACTTTGTAGAAAGGATGATGAGAAATTATCTTATTTCATGTGTGCTATAGTCTACTTTTTCAATTCAAATTTAGAGAATATGTATATTTTCTTATTTTAACTCCCTTTTTTCAGATGATAAAAGTGATACATGCTTTTTGGTTAAATGATGAATTGTGAAAAGCTTGGTTTTATTTTATTTTTCTAAATAAAATTGTTTTTCCTGGCATTATTAGAAGCTTCAAAAAAATAAAATGTTTATTTTCTGTATTTCTTTTCTGGCCACTATTATTATTATTTTTTATGCCATTTTAAGATTAGTACTGAAAATAATTTTATTGTATAAGGAAGAGAGGTGCTAACCGTGGTCCACACTGGACCACTAGGAAAAAGAGCTGCTTATACCTGAGTCTGAGTTTTGATGCTATTCCTAACTCTGTGAATGTTAAGCCAGCCATTTAATCTTCATAAATCTTCATTTCTTATTCATAAAATTGGGTAATAACAATATCTGTGTCGTGAGGTTGTAAAGTACCTAATAACAGATTTATGTAGCCATTCAACTTATATTAATTCCCTTCCTTCTTCTAAAACAAAGGTTCTGTGAAGTTGTGATAGAAACCCATCCTTCACTGAAGCAGTCTAACAATGATGTCTGGACAGAAGTTCCAAATCCCTCCTACTGTTCTCACCATATGGCATTGAGGATTCTCTATAAATCAAGCCCAAGACCATGGGGACTGTGTAATTTTCTTAGGCAGGTAAACTCTGCATGCAGCCTTCCCCCTGGACTAACATTCTGTTGACTTCAGCAGCTGTATGACCTTCCCTGAGCCACTCAATCTTTCTGTGCCTCTGTTTCCTCATCTGGAAATGAGCATTTTAATAAAACCTACCTATAGGTTGTTGAAGAAATTAAATGAGTTAAGATATGTAAAATGCTTATAAGAGTGCTTCAGAGGACATACAGTAAGTTCAATAAATGTTAGTTGCTATTATCAATCTAATTTGTATTTAAAATTCCTAATTATTGCAGTAATAATATGGGTGACTTCTAATGTATGCATGTTTTAGAGTATGCAAATATTTTCAGATAATTTATCTATCTCATCTAAGGCCCCTCCAGACTCTATGAAATAGTCATTACCATTCCTTTTTTACAGATATGGAAACGGAAGTTCAGAAAGTTTAAGTACTCTACTTCCCCCAGTGGCCAAGAAAAAGCAAACAATGGAGCTGCAAGTTGGTTCAAATTTTTCTGATTTCGAATTCCACAAAGTCTTCTCGGTGCCACAAATGCAACCAAAATTTTGATTGGCTTTTGGTATAGCAGATTTTGTATGAAAATCTCAAAACTCATTACTGAGAAAGAATGTTTTAAAAAGCCAGATGAAGGATTTTCCTGTTGGCAATTTCTGTCAGTGTAGGAACAATTTCTTCTTTCCTAGAAGAAAGGCAGCTGTAGATAGCCTCACCAGAGTGGCAGGTCCAGAGTGACAGTTCTTTCTTTGTCTAGTGGCAGTGAAAAGATTGGTTTGTAAACCAATATGTACAATTTTACAGATATGTAAAAGACTCAAGAGACAAGTTTCGGTATGGTGCTGGGGGATTTTCATGTACTTTAACAGAGCAATATAATCAAACTCATGGAATTAAACATCATTGTTCATGGCATTTACATATTGTGGGGAAGAAGAAGAGAGGAAAAACAGAGTTCAGAGGGGTTACCATAGGGAACAGCAGCTTTCAAATGAGATGGATACTTAGCCAGACTGTCTGATTTTAAATAGGGCTTCGAAAATAAGTTGGATTCTTGGATAAGGCAAAGATTTAAACCAGACACAAAAAGAGCTAACCATAGATGCCAAGTTGGTCTTCATTGAAATTATGAACTTGTGTTTATTAAAACACATTGCTAAGAGTGTAAAAAGACAAGCCATAGAGTGTGAGAAGATATCTGTAAAAATTTGCAAACAAGGCATTCATTTATGTTCTTTCTCTGTTACTATAAAGATCAGTAAGAAAAAGGCAGAGAATCCTTTCCCCATCGCTTGTTTTTGTTAGGTTTGTCAAAGGTCAGGTGGTTGTAGATGTGTGGCATTATTTCTGAAGCCTCTGTTCTGTTCCATTGGTCTATATATCTTTTTTGGTACCAGTACCATGCTGTTTTGGTTACTGTGGCCTTGTAGTATAGTTTGAAGTCAGGTAGTGTGATGCCTCCAGCTTTGTTCTTTTTGCTTAGAATTGTCTTGGCTATACAAATTCCCTATTTAATAAACGGTGTTGGGAAAACTGGCTAGCCATATGCAGAAAACTAAAACTAGACCCCTTCATTACACCTTATACAAAAATTAACTCAAGGTGGCTTAAAGACTTAAATGTAAGACCTAAAACCATAAAAACCCTAGAAGAAACATAGGCAATACCACTCAGGACATAGGCATGGGCAAAGACTTCATGACTAAAACACCAAAAGCAATGGCAACAAAAACCAAAATAGACAAAAGGGATCTAGTTAAACTAAAGAGCTTCTGCACAGCAAAAGAAACTATCATTAGAATGAACAGGCAGCCTACAGAATGGGAGAAAATTTTTGCAATCTAGCCATCTGACAAAGGGCTAATATCCAGAATCTACAAAGAACTTAAACAAATTTACAAGAAAATAAAACAAACCCATCAAAAAGTGGGCAAAGGATATAAACAGACACTTCTTAAAAGAAGACATTTATGCAGCCAACAGACACATGAAAATATGCTTATCATCACTGGTCACTAGAGAAATGCAAATCAAAGCCACAATGGGATACCATCTCATGCCAGTTAGAATGGCAATCATTAAAAAGTCAGGAAGCAACAGATGCTGGAGAGGATGTGGAGAAATAGGAACGCTTTTACACTGTTAGTGGAAGCGTAAATTAGTTCAACCATCGTGGAAGACAGTGTGGTGATTCCTCAAGGAGCAATCCCATTACTGGGTGTATACCCAAAGGATTATAAATCTTTCTACTATAAAGACACATGCACATGTATGTTTATTGCGGCACTGTTCACAATAGCAAAGACTTGGAACCAACCCAAATGCCCATCGATGATAGATTGGATAAAGAAAATCTGGCACATATACACCATGGAATACTACGCAGCCATAAAAAAGGATGAGTTCACGTTCTTTGCAGGGACCTGGATGAAGTTGGAAAACATAATTCTTAGCAAACTAACACAGGAACAGAAAACCAAACACTGTATTGTTGTGATTCACTTAGGATGGTGGAGAAATATTAAAAAGAAATATTAAGGAAAGTTATAGGAAGTAGTCACAAACCTTTTAGAAAGACAAAAGGTTACATAGCTTGTAATAATTGAACAGGCTGAAGGCAGGCAGTTCTTACCTTAGAGCATTAAGTCATAAGGTAAATACTAAGGACAATAGAGGCTTCCCCAGTGAAGTCTGTTTACCGTACCTTCATTAACTAACCTTTGAGCCAGATAGCCCTCCCAGGAGGAAGTCAACTAAAGATATTGCCCCCAATAGTATTTACTTTAAACAGCAGTACCTGAGCTTTAATAATTCCTAGAACTACTCTCTTAACCACATTAATAATCCACAAGTGTGTTGACTCAGAACTTCTGTTTTTAATTGTATACAAATAAATGCCTAGAGTGCGAGCTGCTCAAGGCCAGCCACAGTAACAAGCCTTTCTTTGTGTGTAGGTGGTCAGACACTCAGCTGGACTGGCAAAACAGAGTACCTGTGTGCCAGTGTACGTTTTATTCACCTGTCATTTAGGTCAAGGTCTGCAGGCAGAACCCCCGCAGCTAATGGCCTCTTGTGAATAGCAATACCTCACCGCATGTTCTCACTCATAAGTGGGAGAGTTGAACAATGAGAACACATGGACACAGGGAGGGGAACATCACACGTCCGGGCCTGTTGGGGGGTTGGGGGCTAGGGGAGGGATAGCATTAGGAGAAATACCTAATGTAGATGATGGGCTGATGGGTGCAGCAAACCACCATGGCACGTGTGTACCTATGTAAAAAACCTGCACGTTCTGCACATGTACCCCAGAACTTAAAGTATAATAATAAAAAATATTTAGAAACAAAACAAAAAAAGAAAAAGGCAGAGAACCCAACAGGAAAGTAGGCAAAAGACATAAACAGGTACTTAATAAAATAGACTTCTGAAATTCTAGTAAGCATAGGGAAAGGCGATAAACTGTATCAGTTATCAGGGAAATGCAAACTGTAATGTGATACTACTAGGCACTGACCACATGGCTGCACGGCTGATGAGAACTTAAATCCGTACAAATACCTTGAAAAATTCTTTGGTAGTATCAGTGAATTTGTCATATCTTATGACCTAGCAATTGCACTCTGAGAGAGATCCTACTCTTCAGAGAAGTAAGGAAATTCATGACACCAAAAACATGTACATGAATATCCACAGTTAGCACTATTTATAATAACCTCAGACTGAAAGCATCTCAAATGCCCATGAATAGCAGGTTGGATAAATGAATTGTGTTATACTCTTACAATGGAATACTAAATAGAAATGAGAATAAATGAACACACACAACAAAATGATTCTCATGTACATAATGTTGTGCTTAAAGGGACAGTCATATAAGAGCACACATGGTGAAATTCCACAGAGTTCAATGCAGGCAAAATTAACCTATGATGATAGAAGTGAGGACAATGGTTAACTTTGCTAGAGAATAAGGACTAGAAGGAGACTCAAGGTCTACCAGGATGCTGGTAACGGTTTCTTTCCTGACCTGGTGTTAGTTACAATGGGAAGTTCACTTAGTGACAAATTATCAGGCTGTTCACTTAGAAGTTGTGCATGTTTCTGTTGTATGTTGTACTTCACTATAGAATTCAAAAATGGATTGGGTTGCAGAGAATCTTATATGTCAAAGAATATATTTTCTTTTCCCCCTAAATAACAAACGCATTTCATCTGCTTCGCTGTAGAGGAGTTCGGAAAGAAGCTAAATGCAGAAAGCACATTTTATTTAAAAAGGAAAAGGAGTTTAAGACCTTTGGCAGTAAGAGTTTCTGTGGAGGCCAGGCGTGGTGGCTCACACCTGTAATCTCAGCACTTTGGGAGGCCGAGGCGGGTGGATCACGAGGTCAGGAGTTGAAGACCAACCTGGCCAAGTTGGTGAAACCCTGTCTCTACTAAAAATACAAAAAAAATTAGCCAGGCGTGGTGGTGGGTGCCTATAATCTCAGCTACTCGGGAGGCTGAGGCAGAGACTTGCTTGAACCCAGGAGGCGGAGGGTACAGTGAGCCAAGGTCACGCCAGTGCACTCCAGCCTAGGTGACAGAGAGAGACGGAGTCTCAAAAAAAAAAAAAAAAAGTTTCTGTGGAACAGAAGGACAGTGGCCAGTTTGGACGTGGGCCCAAGGCAGCTCTGGATTTATGGAAACCACAGATTTTTTTACTCCTCAAAGCCAGCCGAAAGGATCAGGAAAGTTGACTCTGGCAGCCTTAGCCATTTCTCAGCTCAGCATTCGGCAGCTGCCACTCGGCCTCCACCAGCAAGGTTCTGGCCAGATTTGTTCCATTTCCCAAATAGTGGGGCGGCTGTCCTGGCATCCTCCTCTTCACGTCTGGATAGTCTGAGAGACACTGTTCAAGTCAGGTTCTGCTGATCTTTCCAGACTGGTAGCTCCGAGTTGAACACAAGTTGTACAGTGTTACCCACGGTTCAAGTGAGAAACCTTCACTCATGAGGGAAATGCAGTGGGAGCTGTTTAAGGCTGTCACTGTTGTGACACAGAGGGCATTTCTGTGTTCAGCTGCTTCCTGGTTCTTTGTCTTCTGCTTCATCCCCTTGTTATATTTAAGCTATTTTAAAAATCATTCTGCTAAAACGATGATTTTAATCATGTCATAGTCATTTAGTGGGGACTTTTTGAGCATTTGGGACAACACTGTACTCTTCTTTCCTGTGACAAGGACAGCTCTGCATGGACTACATCACAGTCCCCTGTTACCACCCCTGATGCAGGAAAGGAAAGCTTGTGAGGACATGGGAAGGATGTGAAAATTGGTGGCTCACTTACTGTGTGTGACGCCAGTGTGGACCACTGATAGCACCTCTCTTCTCTATACAATAAAATTATTTTCAGTAATAATTTTTAAATGGCATAAACAATAATAACAGAGGCCAGAAAAGAAATACAGACAACAAACACTTTGTTTTATTGAAGCTTCTAAAGATGCCAGGAAAAACAATTCTATTTAGAAAAATATAATAACACCAAAATGTTGCAAATGATCCAATTTTGACTACCATTAAAAATGTCACATTTTATTTTTTTGGATGACTAATAATTAAAAACAAGCACATTTCAAATTTAAAGATATTGCTTAGATTCAGTAAAATGTTTTATGCATAAACTAAAATTTGTAAAATTTATTAATTTTGTAAAACAACAAGTTTGTGTCTAGCACACTCTTTTAAATTTTAGATGTACATAAAAATTCTAAGTGGTCATATAGAATGGCAGAATTGAAATAGCTCAAATTCTATTTCTCTGTTGTCATAATTACTGTTCTATCATTTTTCATTTAGAATATATTTTAATGCAGGAAGATGTGGTTCTGTATGGGTTAGAGAAATAAACTGCACCTGAAGTTATATGAAACCTTCCTATTATAAACATACTCTGTAAAAGAACTTGTGTGGTTGAGTCTGCCTGTCTGGGGGATTGACTGCACAATGGGCATTCTGTAAATTAACTTCCTTGCTGAATATAATGTTTATCAAAAGATAGGTAATAGAAAAATTCTAGCTTGAAGCATACAAAGAGAGTATTAAAATGCAACAAATCAACAAAAAACCTAAAGCAACCCGATTTAAAAATGAGTAAAAGACTTGCATAGATATTTCTGCAAAGAAGACGTAGAAATGGTCAATAAGCACACAAAAAGATGCCCAGCATCAGTAATCATTAGGGAAATGCAAAGAAAATCACAAGGAGATACCATGTCACATCTACTAGGATGGCTACCATCAAAAACCAGAAAATAACAAGTGTCGGCAGGATGTGGAGCAATGGAAGGAACCCTTGTGTACCATTGGTGGGAATCTAAAATTTTGCAGACACTATGGAAAAAACCAGCATGACAGTTCCTCAAATGACAAAAAAAAAAAAAAAAAAAAAATGAATTATCATATGGCCAGCAATTCCACTTTTGGGTATGTACCAAAAAGAATTGAAACCCATATCTTGGAGAGATAATTACAAACCTATGTTCATAACAGCATTATTCATAATAACCTAAAGGAAGAAGCAACCAAAGTGTTCATCCACAAATGAATGAATAAACAGAATGTAGCATACACAGCAATGAAACATTATTCAGCCTTCAAAAGGAAGGAAATTCTGACGCATACTGTACCCTGGGTGAACTTTGAGGACACTGTGGTTAATGAAATAGTCCAGCAACAAAAATATAAATATTGTATATTTTCATTTACATGAGGTGCCCACAGCAGTCAGAATCAAAGAGACAGAAAGTAGAATGATGGTTGCCAGGGCGTGAGGCAGGGAAGAATGAGGAGTTGTTGCTTCATGGATACAGAGTTTCAGTTTTGTAAAATGAATGAAAAAAGTTCTGGAGAAGGATGATGGTGATGGTTGCACAAAAATGTGGATGCACTTAATGGCATTGAAATGTATACTTAAAAATGGTTAAGATGGTAAATTTTATGTTATGTGTATTTTACTCCAGTTAAAACAAAACTCAACAGAAAGCATAGCAATGATCTAGAATTTAGACCTAAAAAGATGTTACATAGAAGACTATTTTGTCACTGATATTGTTTAGAACTATTGGGGCACGGTGATAATGAAGAGCAAACTGGCTCTCAGTTGGTTTTTAAAATTTAAAATTTCCTGCAGCCCCAGCCCTTGCTTCAGCACCACCTCTAGGCAGGGCTGGGTGTCTCTCTGCCCAGTAAGGCTTACAACCATCAGGCCTGCAGCCTCTGGGAGGGAGTATAAGAACAGAGCCTCATCAGAAAGAAAATACTTTTGCTATTACCTTGTCATGAACATCGGTCTTGTCCCAAAGGATGCTGTGATCTTTTACTCCATGGAGTCATTTTCCAGCTCCCAGGCCTTCTGCCTTTTCTCACCATCATCTCTGGGTGGTTCTGTCCTTGTCCACTTCCCCTAAGTGGCGACTGCATTCATTTTGGTGGCTGGAGAGACTTTGGTTCCTTAGAGTTGGTGATGCTTCTTCTGCCCCTTTCTTATGACATAATCTCTGTGGGAGTTCAGGACATGTCACTCCAAAGTATACAACTTTGGCATATTGATTGTTTTGAACGGACTGAAATTAAAAATCAGCCAATGCAGGAAAAGGTTGTTACCTCCTGTATTAGTCCATTCTCATACTGCCATAAAGAACTGCACAAGAGTGGGTAATTTATAAAGGAAAGAGGTTGAATTGACTCACAGTTCTGCATGGCTGGGGTGGCCTTAGGAAACTTACAATCATGCCGGAAGGGAGCAAACAGATCCTTCTTCACATGATGGCAGGAAGGAGAAATGCCAAGCAAAGGGAAAATAGCCTCTTATAAAACTATCAGATCTTGTGAGAACTCACTCACTATCATGAGAACAGCAGCATGGGGATAGCCACCTCCATGATTCAATTACCTCCCACTCAGTCCCTCCCACAACACATTGGGATTATGGGAACTACAATTCAAGATGAGATTTGGATGGGGACACAAAGCCAAACCATATCATTCTGATCCTTACCCTCTCAAATCCCATGCCCTCACATTTCAAAACACAATCATGCCTTCCCAACAGTCCCCCAAAGTCCGAAGTCATTCCAACATTAACCCAAAAGTTCAAATCCAAAGTCTCATCTGAGACAAGGCAAGTCCCTTCAACCTATGAGCCTGTAAAATCAAAAGCAACTTAATTACTTCTTAGATACAATGTATGTACAGGCATTGGGTAAATACACCCATTCCAAATGGGAGAAATTGGCCAAAACAAAGCGACTACAGGCCCCATGCACATCTGAAATCCAATAGGGCAGTCATTAAACCTTAAAGT
Source organism: Pan paniscus (assembly GCF_029289425.2). Taxonomy (NCBI): domain Eukaryota; kingdom Metazoa; phylum Chordata; class Mammalia; order Primates; family Hominidae; genus Pan; species Pan paniscus. The sequence goes on along the minus strand of NC_073256.2, from coordinate 73,560,684 downwards.
TTCAAATGATCTACTTTGACTCCATGTCTCACATCCATGTCACACTGATGCAAGAGATAGGCTCCCACAACCTTGGGCAGCTCCTCCTTGTGACTTTTCAGGGTATAGCTTCCCTCTAGACTGTTTTGACAGCTGGCATTGAGAGTCTGTGGCTTTTCCAGGTGCATGGTGCAAGCTGTCAGTGGATCTACCATTCTGGGGTCTGGAGGATGGTGGCCCTCTTTTCACAGCTCCACTAGGCGGAGCCTCAGTGGGGACTCTGTGTGGGGCTCTGACCCCACATTTCCCTTTCACACTGCCCTAGCAGAAGTTCTCCATGAGCGCTCCAACCCTGCAGCAGGCATCTGCCTGGACATCCAGGTGTTTCCATACATCCTCTGAAATCTAGGCAGAGGTTCCCAAAACTCAATTCTTGTTTTCTCTGCACCCGCTTGCCCAACATCATGTGGAAGCCACGAGGGCTTGAGGCTTGCACCCTCTGAAGCCACGGCCTGAGCTGTACCTTGGCCGCTTTCAGCCATGGCTAGGGCAGCTGGGGTGCAGGGCACTAAGTTCCTATGCTGCACACAGCAGGGGGGCCCTGGGCCCAGCCCACTTTTTTCTCCTAGGTGGAGACATTTTCCCTGTTGTCCTGGTGATTACCATTTGTTTTCTTGTTACTTATGCAAATTTCTGTAGCTGACTTGAATTTCTCCCCAGAAAATGGGGCTTTCTTTTCTACCTCATAGTCAGGCTGCAAATTTTTCAAACTTTTATGTTCTGCTTCCTCTTGAAGGCTTTGCTGTTTAGAAATTTCTTCCACCAGATACCCTAAATCATCTCTCTCAAGTTCAAAGTTCCACAGATCTCTAGGGGAGGGTCAAAATGCCACCAGTCTCTTCGGTAAAGCATAACAAGAGTCACCTTTGCTCCAGTTCCCAACAAGTTCCTTATCTCCATCTGAGACCACCTCAGCCTGGACTTCATTGTCCATATCACTATCAACATTTTGGTCAAAAACATTCAAGAAGTCTCTAGAAAGTTCCAAACTTTCTTACATCTTTCTGTCTTCTGAGCCCTCTGAGTCTCTAGGAAGTTTGAAACTTTCCCACATTTTCCTGTCTTCTTCTGAGCCCTCCAAACTGTTCCAACCTCTGCTTGTTACCCAGTTCCAAAGTGGCTTCCACATTTTCAGGTGTCTTTATAGCAGCAACCTACTTGGTACCAATTTGCTGTATTCTTATGCTGCTATGAAGAACTGCCTGAGACTGGGTAACTTGTAAAAGAAAGAGGTTTAAATGACTCACAGTTTCTGCATGGCTGTGGAGGACTCAGAAAACTTACAATCGTGCCAGAAGGGGAAGTAAACATGACTTTCCTCACATGATGGCAGGAAGGAGAAGTGCCAACCCAAGGGGTAAAATCCCCTTTAAAAACCATCATTTCTCATGAAAACTCACTCACTATCATGAGAACAGCATGTTGGTAACTGCCTTTATGATTCAATTACCTCCCACCAGGTCCCTCCCATGACACATGGGGATTATGGGAACTACAATTCAAGATGAGATATGGATGGGGACACAGCCAAACCATATCACCCCCTGTCAACTGCCTAAAGTATTTAATATAAATTTCCCCTTTTTAAAGGAAATTTACATTTATAAAGAAATTTTCAGAGTAAAGATATTGTACCAGGAAGAGAGCTATTCCAAGACAACTTTCATTACCTGGGAGACTCCTGGCATAAAAGGACAAGGCTCTCTCCCTCTCCTTCCCATACTTTGTTTCTATACCCATCCCCCCAAACAAGCCCCAAACCCATATTCCTTTCTGTAGCTCAGGATAATATGTAAGTCTCAATCATCTGGCTCCTTCCTGGAGTCTCATATTTTTGTTGGACTCTAGCCTGTATGTACGTCATTAATATTTTCCCTAGTTAATCCATCTATGTCGATTTAATTTTTAGTTGACCCAGAGAACCCAAAAGAGTAGAAGGAAGCGCTTTATATTCCTCACATTGTTTGTATGTTTGTGCTAACAAGGACTGTGTCTCTTCACTCAGGCTTAACAAGGCATCCACCTATACAGAGAAGTAGGCAGCAGCATGGAGAAGGAGCAAAAATTAGGGAACTAGGAGGAAAAGAAAGTTGTGCCATAACTGGATTTTAGGCTTTCATCCATGGTTAGGACAGGTGGGAAGACGTCCAAGTCCTTGCACTAAAAAGTAGGTCAGCATGAAAGTCCTGGCAGGGCCAGGCTTGCAGAGACCTACAGGAGGCAGAAAGAGCTGTTCTGCCTTCCATACGCAGCAGGGGGCTGAGTGTTCTGCCAGATTTCTGCGTCCTCTTTGGACAGGACCAAAAAGGAGTACAGCCAGCAATTGTGTATCATCTGGGCTTTGTAGTGAAACTACAAGTAGAGGAGAAAACTATTTCCCCAGGGCGAGCTGTCCAAACATGGTACCACCATAACCTGCCTGCCTGCTCTTCCAAAGAGCATGAAACCTAAAGCTCCAACAGGACTACCCTGACAGTCTTTGTACTCCTGAACTTTGCCCCCTTGAGCTTCTCTGCATTTCTGATTTTGTCTTGATTCCATTCTTTTTTGTTAATGACCGGAATATATTCTCTCTCATGTCCATCCATGCCTTGGCATTTGGACCTTGGCTTCTACTATGACAATGATATTGATTTGTCATTCTCACCTTGCCACAGGCCTCTCCAGGTACACTCCATGCACTTTGGCCCAGGCTGGAATGTCTCTACTCACACTCATTCTCCAGAGATGCAAGAGTGAAAACTGGACACCTTTCTTCTCTTCTCTGCCCAGAATTAAATCTACATTATTGGAAAGGTGTACACATTAATTCACTACAAAGGGTATTGAATGTGACCTTATACTGATTGCTGGTCCTTCTTTCTTACAGCTCTCTAGATGTGTTGAGCTGGTCTCAGGATTTGCCTTGGGTCTCCTCTTTCTCCTTCTCCTTGCTTCTTGCACTTTCTACACTGTTCCTTTTTCTTCCTTCAGTTCTTTTCTTTTTTTTTTCAGACAAGGTCTCACTCTGTCACCCAGGCTGGATGCAGTGGCATGATCATAGCTCACTGCAATCTCCAGCTCCTAGGTTCAAGTGAGCCTCGCACCTCAGCCTCTCCAGTAGCTGGTACTGCAGGTGTGCACCACCATGCCTAGCTGATTAAAAAATTTTTTTTTGAGTAGAGATGGGGTCCCACTATGTTGCCCAGGCTGGTCTCAGACTCCTGGGCTCAAGCAATCATCTCACTTTGGCCTCCCAAAGTGCTGGGATTACAGGCATGAACCACCATGTTCAGCCCCTTCTTCCAGTTTCCACACTCACCTTTATGTCCCTTATTTCTTATTGCAGGCTTTATCTGGTGAGAATGCCATTTTTGCTCAGGGCCCTATTCATTGCAGAGAATTCTTGGTCTTTGATTATACACTTACTTGAAGTAAAGTTTTAAGTACTAGGTTTTTATAATAAATTTCTGTGTAAGGCTCTGCAGAATGCTGGCTGTTCTACCATTTCTGGCTGCAATCTGAATTCCCTAGTGTTTGGCATACTGAATGATCTCCAGGTGATCCTCTTTCTCTGTGAACTGTAGGGACCTTGCAAAGCCACTTTGGTGGGAAGAGTTACCTGCTACTTGGAGCAGGAGCTGGAAACCACTGTCCTTATGGGCAGGCCCATGACTCTGCCGGAGTCCAGGTGTGGGTTTCTTCCCAATAATAGCAGCTCACAAGCATTGCTGCATGGTCACTTCTAGGCTAATGTGTACTTCCACTTGTAGAACACTTGTGTTCTAAATTATTATATGTGAAACCCTGGTTCTAAGAGATGCTTTGAAAATAAAAATGGTCCTGAGACAAAAGAAAGTTTAGAAGACCTGAAAACCAAACTTCCATCAAGATTTGCAATATACATTAACACATTAAAAGCTCTGAGGAAACTTAAGGTAATAAATCTGCTTGAATTTGTTTATCCTAATATCTCTCAGACTTAGTTGATCATACATTATCTTTTTTCTTCATGCAACACCTATTAACTTCCTGCAGAAGTTAGGTTATTCAAAACATTCTTTGAGAAATGCTATGTTACTTTATTATTACATTCATTTTACAGACAAATCAACAGATCTCTGCCAAGTGGTACAGCAGAGGTCAGGTCAGGATTCTGTGACCCTCTTCTCACTCCCCTGGGACTAAGACATAAGGCTTGGGGTCTAAGAATGGCAAACAAACAGGAGAAAGAATATTAAGACACACACACACACACACACATTATGGTAATTCAAGTAAAAATGCCATTGTTTATGACATTTTATGAGTGCCAAAATGAATGAGACATTTTATTTCTCATTCACGTTTCCTGCCAGCAGCTGCAGGTCAGGTCTCAGGACTTTGTTCTAATTTCTTCTCTGGGATCCAGACAAGTCATTCTTATCACAAAGGGAATATAGCAAAAGGCTGCTGGAAATTCCCTGAGTGATTTGCCTGTCACAACAGACATCACTTCAGGTCATATTTCATTGGTCAAAGCATATCACATGGCCACACCCATTTCTGGTATTGGTTTTGTATTTGTGTGCTTTGCAACAAGCTGTGGTAACAAGAAACCTTCCAAATCTCACTCATGTTGCACAGTGGTTACCATAAGCTGGCTGCTGTTCACCTTTTCCATACCTCATCTTATTATTGCACTACATGCTGAAGGAGCAGCCATTCCCATGGCCTTCTCATGGCAGACATACCATTCTCATGGAAGTGGGAACAGAATGAGATGGTTGGGAAAAACTCTTGGTGCCTATTGGCCAAAGTACCTGAGTTGGCCAAGCCTAACAACAATAGGGAATGGATGTTCTGCTTCCACAGTGAGGGAGCACTGCCAGTTATATGACAATAGATAGGTGGAGATGCACAATCCTCTTACAAACCAGAGGGAGACAGTAATTAGTTGGGAGTAATTTCACTTAAAAGTAGCAGAATATCCAACTAATAATGCCTTAAACTGGTAGGGGTTTATTTTTCTCATAAAGTATAAAAGAAAGTCTGGAGGCAAATGGTCACTAGTGTTAGTTTGTTAGTTGTAGTTTCTCAACAATGCCATCAAGACTTATTCTTTTATTCCCACTCTCTTTCTTTCTTTTTGCTTTTTCTTTTCCCTAAGACAATGTCTCACTTTGTCACCCAGACTGGAGTGCAGTGAAACAATCATAGCTCACTGCAGCCTCAACCTCCAGGTTCAGGCGATCTTCCCCCCTCAACCTCAGGAGTAGCTGGGACTAAGGGCGGACACCACCATGCCTGGGTAATTTGTATTTTTTGTAAAGACAGGGGTTTGCTATGTTGCCCAGTCTGGTCTCAAACTCTTGGGCTCAAGTGATCTGCCTGCCTCAGCCTCCCAAAGTGCTGGGATTACAGGTGTGAGCCACTGCACCTGCCTCCCTCCCTGCACCCAGTCTTGATTACACTATCCTCAATGGGTTAGTCATTAGTATCTATGCACATTGCCTTTATAACACAAGAAGTCTACACACCTCTAAGAATCACATGCATATTGAGGAGAGGAAGAAAGAAAAGAGATAGTGCAATTTCATTAATTTATTTTATCAAAAATTCAAACACCTTTCTACAAGCCTTCCATGCCCCACAGTGAATACATTTATTTTCATCTCATTGTGTGGCACATGGTTCCCCTGCATTGCAAGAGAGGTTAGAAAGGAGGATAAGAAAGATTCTAGTGAAGACAGGCAAAGGAGAATGGAGCCTGAATGTCAGTTGGGTTATCCACCAATATTGTCTTTCACAGAAAATTATTAACTAGAGTAGACGTTTGAATTTGAGCTTCCTTTTTCATTGTTTACAGCTAGGGACAAAAGGCAAATTTACATCCTCTGTTGGTTTAATTAGTTAGCTTTTCATTTGTTATGCACATAATTTCTTTAGTAATGCTATTAAATCCCTCAAACAATATAGTTCCATAGAATTTATGTAGGCATATTTTGCTATTAAGATTGTTGTTGCTACATATGTAATTGACATCTTCCCTAAGAGAGAAAAATGATATCCAGTTATGAAATTCCATTGCTTGATAGGCCTTAGGAGAAAAAGAAAACTGTTCTTATCATTTGACTTGCTTATATTTGTAAATGCTTTGTAATTCTTTCAAAAGGACTCTTTTATGTAACTAAAACAAATAATTGTGTTGCCCAAGGTGATACATAGATGTCAGGACTCGTTTCCAATGACAGAAACACATTCTTGTTTCTTGAGAGGGATGTGTTATAAATGTCTCTCCCCTGTTAAAGCTGTGAACTGCTAACAGGAGTCTGACTGATTTGTGATAGTAGAATATTTTAGAAAAGTCTAATGAAGAAAATGTATTTCTTTTACAACAACTTGGTCTTGATTTTCTATGAATCCAGAAAGGAGATAAGTATGAATTTTGGAAGGCATAGAAGGTAGGGACATGTTCTCCACCTTCTCCTGGTGCCATCTCCCTGCTCTTGAAATCACAAAACCACTGCCTATGATTGGTCATTAAGACTAGAAGGGCCTTGATTGTATTCAGAGGAAGAGCTACTGGATATCTGGGAGGAGGTCAGTCAAGGGGAGTGTACTGGTTTCTTAGGGCTGCTATGACAAGGGACAACAGGCCAGGTAGCTTCAACGACAGGAATTTAGCTCCTCACAGCTCCAGAGGCTGGAAGTTCAAGAGTCAGTGGGTTGGTTTTTTTCACATGGTCCTCCTTCTGTGTATGCCTGTCTGAGCTCCAATCTCTTCTTCTTATAAGGACACTAGTCACATTGGATTAGGGCCCACCCATATAATCTCATTTTACCTTAATGACCTCTTTAAAGGCACTGTCTCCAAATACAGCCATACTCTGAGGTATTGGGGTTAGGACTTGAGCATTTGCATTTTGAAGGGTCATATTTCAGTCCATAACAGAGAGGTATATAAGGAGGTGTTTATTTCTCCAATCACTAATAGCCTATATCCAAAATGTTACTTACTTCTGTGTCACTACTGCCCAGTGAGTTTCCTTTTTCTGCTGTTGCTTTTGGGTCTGTTCGTATTTCACCTTTGCAGACAAACATGCATCACAGAGAGTGGTAGTGGTGTCTGTTAACCCAAAATCTCCCCCCTTCTCTCTCTCTCTCTCCTTCTCTCTCTCTCTCTCCTTCTCTCTCTCTTTTACTCTCTTTCTCACATACACACATGCATGTGCACACACTGCTTTTGCTGACTTGTACATCTCTATTCTGACTGTTGGCATCAGGTACTCAAGGCCAGGAGAACCTCCTGTCAGTTTCCTATCAGCTGGATTTAATGGCTGAGTTCTAATTACCCAGTCTGGCCAATGCCAGTTATTTAAATCAAGAGAAGAAGAGTTACACAATTTCACGATAAACTTGCCATTTGCAATTTTGTTGATGTATGTATTTATTTTTATGATTGCATATTCAAAAGTAAGCAAACCACATCTAATTTAATTTTCTTAGTATCAACATTTTTTGAACTTGGATAGAAAATTCCTACTTTGATATTTTACTTCATCAACAAAAAAGGCTAGCTTGAAACCAAATGCATAGAACTTTGTGATTTTTAAGTATAACGAAATCTATATCTACTTCTCTAAGGAATAGGAAATCCAAGTGCTTGAAGCAGCCATTGGACACGTATCGACTCCAGCTCATGACAGTCTTTTCTGTGCTTCACCACCATCACGTTGGTTTGTGTACCTTTACTGGAGTGAAAATTATGTTACCAGAAAACTCTCCAGCAGAAGAAGTTCAAAGTCTGTTTTGTTTGACAGAGGTGCCCTTGAGACTCTCCAGGCTTGGTTTATTTACATAGAGAGATGGAAGAGTCTATAAGGTAGCAATCACAAATCTTAAGGACAGCAGCCGGTTTCACTCTGCTGACATAACTGTTGTCTCCCCCTGAGGAGTGGGATCACCCAGAGAGCTGTGAGACTCACCGGCTGTTCTCAGGCAGAAGCAAAAAACCCCTTTGCATCAGAAAATCCAACTGCTTCCTGACACTGGTTCCAAACTGGTGTTCTGAACTGTTTATTTTTGCACTGCAGCAGCAGGCGTTGTAGCTTTTGAGCCTGGTTGCTGGTCACTTAGCAACATCTCAGGGCAGCAGGATGCAGATGCACGTCAGGTGGACGTGGCAACCTTGAGAGCAACGTGAGCAGAGACAGGTTTTGGCTGTTCTTCAACTGGTCTTTTATTTGTCTGCTTCGATCATCACTACTGCTGTAACCTGAATAGGTTGTTCCATTAAATGTGAGCTTGGCCAGTGCCTGGAAAAAGCTGATGGATTTATGTGAACTTGAAATGATACTTTTACAGTCAAATATATGGGTCTCTGAGGTGCAGGCACATCAAGCTGTGAAGAGCTGTAATGACCCAAAGGTCTTACTAGCCATTGAAGCAAAACTACCAGAGGCAGCCCTTTATTTTACCAATTTCTGATGTACTGCCAGTGTTTTGAGAGACAGGCAAGAGTTGACTATGATTTCACGGCCAGGCTTAAGATGTTTAGGGTGTTATTTAAAGGAATGGGTTCCCAGGCTGGGAAGAGAAGAGCTAGAGTAGATTGTGCAGAGGTTTGCCCACTGTCTAGCTGGAGAACTTGTCATGGGTGAAAGGGAGTGGGGTTATGAATTGACCCTACAAGTAGATGAGCAAACATACCCTTCCCTGAAGGAGCTGGTCGCCTATTAACAACAACAACAACAACAACAACAATAACAACAGAAAGGTAGTCAAGTTTGAGGATTTTAAGTATTGAAACCCACAAATTTCTAACAGGTTTATGTAATAAAGCACAGGTTTATACTTGGGCATTAAAATTAGTTCTATGACAAATAAGGGAAAAACCCCAAATTCATTAGATAAAGTGGCTTTGATTTTTGACTCTAGGAAGCATAAAAATTCATCTGTTGATTTTTTCCCTGGAAGAAAATATTTCAAAAACTTTTAACAGGTCTATTCTGAAAAGGATCAGCATATGGGAAAAAATATTCTTAACCATAATTTTACAAAAAAAAAACCCACAAAAGCAAAAATGTTTGGCTGTACATTTGTACCTACTCTCTGTATAGGGAGAGAACACAATATTAAATTAAGTCATAATAAAGGGAGTCTGGGAGAGGTGTGTTAGCATAGAACAAATGTTTTGTTTTCTTATGTTTATTTAAATGCAGGGCAAGAACTTAAAAAAATTCTAATAATAACATGATTTCTGAATCTTTGAATGGATTCTGAATTTTAATCACTTCACAATTGTTTTCTAATGATAACAGTGAAAATTTTTCACAGCACATGATTGATTGCAGTGAGAGTGAACAGTTTTGATACTAGTCATGAGGAAAGAAGAGTTGGCATTTGGCTATGAACGTTGGTAGGGTGGACTTGTACTTGCCCAGAAAGCAGCAGGACAGGCATAGCAGGGTCACCATAGATTGAGCAAACCGATTGTTCTTTCAAGAAGAGTTTAATAATGTCAAGCTGTCATTCTACTGATTTACCCACCAAAGTGTCGTCTGCATCTTACTACAGGAAAGTATGACATTCGTCATACAAGAGAGTATGGCATTTTAAAAGTAAGCTACTTTGATTTATATTCTTTCCTTAAAAAACATCATTAAGACTTTGGTATTCTAGATTTTAAAATGGCCTCCCAGGATTAGCTAGCTGCCAATTCTAAGGACACCTTTTGAAAGCTCAAGTCTACCAACTAAATCTTTGTAAAGACCTGCCAAATAAAATTGTTTTAGTTTCAGCACAATTGGTGCTAATCGATTTCTTTGGAAAAGAGGTTTCCAAAAAATTTAACTACTCCTAGTTACAACTACCAGAGTAACTAAGTAACTAACTAAACAAATAAATTACCACTACAAGGCAACTAATAATATCTTTACTTGCTGTAACAAGAGAATGTTAAGTCAATTATTTTAGTCATTATACCATTTTCTTTTTTAACCTTAAAAGCTTATTTTATTTTATTATTTTTTTTGAGACGGAGTCTCACCCTTTCTCCAGGCTGGAGTGCAACGGCATGATCCTGGCTCACTTCATCCTCCACCTCCCGGGTTCAAGCGATTTTCTTGCCTCAGCCTCCTGAGTAGCTGGGACTATAGCTACTCATGGTAGCTGTGTGCACCATCATGCCTAGCCAATTTTTGTATTTCTAGTAGAGAAGGGGTTTCACCATGCTTTTAAGCTTACAGGTTGTTTAAAATTAGGTTTGTATAACTCACTCAAATTGGACAACTGACTTCTTCACAGAAGGGTGGCTGAAGCCCTGAAACACAGTCACTTTGCAGTGGCTGGGTGTCACTTGAATGGAACTATGAAGTCAGAGAATAAATAAATGGGAAACACCCTGAGGGTCATGACTGTGTCTGCAGCTTTCCTTCCCCTTCCCTCATCTTCAAGGCTGATTTCTTCTCTCCTGCTTTAAATCTCATCCCTTCTACTTGCTATGAGTTCTTGCTCTATCAGTTACTCATTCTCTTCTTCATTTACAGTGCCTTTTCTCTCCTGGCTCTTTCTTCACAGTCTAGAAACACAACAGATTTCTTGTACCACAAAAAAATCCCTTCCTTAATTCTGTGCCTGCTCATGTCTCTCCTTCCTTTCATAGCTAAGCTGCAAGAAAGCACTGTCTGATCAGCCTTTCCTTCCCTACCTCACCCCTGCCATATGTCTCTGTGGCCAGGCTTTCCCCTCCCTTCTTCCTTGAATCAATTCTGGAAAACATTGCCAGGGACTGACTTCCTAACACCCTAGCCCAAGCACCGCTTTTTTAAACTCTCATTTTACCCAATCTCTTGGGAGCATTTTGTAGATAATTTTCTTAAAACTCTTTTCACTCTTGGTTTCTAAGAAACCAATTATTCCTGCCTCCTTTTTTTCTGATTGCTCTTTCTCCGCCTTCTCTAATGGCTGTTTTCCTTTCAAGAATAATCTGCACTCCCCCTGTTCCCTCTCTGGCCCTGTTGACTTCTCACCTGCAATATCTCTGTAGTGGATTTTGCTGTGGTCTTTATAGTGATGGCTCTATAACCTCCTTAGCTCTAGCAAGGCATATCCATCTGCTTAGCAGATACTTCCAGTTGGATGCTCCCCAGACATGCAACTTTGTATGTCCAGATTGAGCCATTTTGCCTTGCCTCTCAAGTTGCCACTCTGCCTAGGCTTCCTGCCTTGTTTTGTAACCAGCCCTTAATGCAGTCTCCTCAGTGAGAAACCCTGTGAGTCCCTTGCCTTCATTTACAACACCTGAAAAGCAAGCAAGTGATTGCAGTAAGACACTGAGAGCTTTGAAGTGGAACTTTGGCAACATAAGCCTTCAGATCATGAAAGCTGATTTCACTTTTAAAGCTCTCATACCTTGGTGAGAGGCTTGCTTGGCTCACATTTGAATGAAGGAAGTGTGATTTGGAAATAGGACCATTTCCTGGAGCTCTCTGTTTCATGAGCACGCCCAGGTTATGTGTACATGGATTAATGGAAATGGGAGACTTGGCAGTCTGGAAATATGGTCTTGAGCTTAAAGTATCTGATATTTGCCAAGACTTTGGATTGTGTTGAATTGAAAATAAGATTTTTTTAAAAAAAAAACATAGGCATAATAAAAATAATCATCCCTGGCCAGGCATTGGTGGCTGACGCCTATAATCCTAGCACTTTGGGAGTCTGAGGCGGGTGGATCACCTGAGGTCAGGAGTTCGAGACCAGCCTGGCCAACATGGCAAAACCCCATCTCTACTGAAAATACAAAAATTGCCTGGGTGTAATGGTGGGCACCTGTAATCCGAGCTTCTCAGGAGGCTGAGGCAGGAAAATCACTTGAACCTGGGAAGTGGAGGTTGCAGTGAGCCAAGATCATGCCACTGCACTCCAGCCTGGGCGACAGAGCAAGACTCTGTCTCAAAAAAAAAAAAAAAATCATCTCTTGGTTATGCATGATATTTACAAATTACTAAATGTCTCAATCCAGGAAGAAGATAATGAAAAATGGAATATGATGTTAAATGTCCAAAAAAAAAAATTGCCTTGAAATACCCTATCTTCAAAATTACTGATATACGATTGAATTTTCCTTGCTAATGGTGTTAAAAACATGGCAATATTTTTAAAAAAGTGTTATTGAGAACAAATAACTGCTATAAAATACAGCATTTAACCACTAGGATCAAACTTCATGAGAACATGAACTTGGTCCCTTTTGTCCATGCTAGGTGTAGCTCCTGGAATTATGCACCTGCTGAATAAAAAGGTCGTTGTCAAGGTAAGACTCCAATTATATATTCATATTCAAATGATTAATTTTGTAAATGTGTGTTTGTTATATTCCCTCTGATGTTGCTTATGAAAAGCAGTAAAGAATTTTAAGAAACAGAAACTATAAAGTTATTCTGAATTTGAAGAGGGACTGCAATTCATTCATTTCCATGCCCTGGTTGTATCATCGTCTTTGATGTATAAGTAAAATATCCAAATATTGCATTAATGTAATAGTTTAGATTACATGAACTTAGGACTTAATTTTCATTTAATAAAATGAGAACCATTTAGCATGTATAATTTATTGTCATATTGAAAACACATCTTTTGCTTCCAAACTTGCTGATGATTATTTAAGCTTAGGACTATAAAACTGACAAATATAAAACAGCACGATTATCACTCGGATTGTTCATTAAGATTCAAAGGAAGATAAATAAGAAACAATACCTATTTATTCAAAGCCATCTGGAATAATGTTATATGTTCTTTCAGGAATGAGACTTACATAAAAAGGAAGAGTTTTAAAAATGATACAGACTGGGGAAAGTCATTGTATGGATGACTATCAAGAACTATTCAGATCCGCTCAGATTTGGCTGTGATAGAAGGCTGTTAGATTAACTTGACTTACATTTGCCTTTGGAAAGATATGTTTGGAGAGAGCAGCTTTGAACTTGCTTATATCAGCATTTACTAACTGCTGCCACTATTCCTAATAACGCTTTTTATTAATAGCTTGCCAACATCTGCACTAAGGGATAATTAGAGGATCATCAGATTCCTAGTGGAGGCAGACATCTGATTTCACTTTAAATATGTTGTTGACTGATTACACGACCATAATTTGGGTCCACTGTAGTCTTTTAAAACAGCACTGTTGTTCTTGTGATAGACTAAATGTTTGTGGGCCTCCCAACTTTACATGTTGAAATCTTAATACCCAATGTGATGATATGAGGACGTAGGGCCTTTAGGAGGTGATTAGGTCATGAAAGTAGAGCCCTCAGGAATGGGATAAATGCCCTTATGAAAGGGACCCCCTAGCACTCTCTTGTCCTCTTTACACCGTGTGAACACACAGTGAGAAGCCAGCAATCTTCAACTCAGAGAAAGACCCTTACCAGAACCTGACCATGCTGGTACCCTGATCTCAGACTTCTAGCCTCCAGGACTGTGAGAAATAATATTTTTTAATAAGCCACCCAGTCTATAGTACTTTGTTATAGCAGCCTGAACAGACTAAGAGAATTTGTACACAAGCAAGAGACAAGAACAGAAAACAAAGTGAGGATAAAATCTAAATCAAAGTTTTCTGGAAACTAGGTATTCCTTCAAATTTATTGGTGCTTATTTTTATTTGGAACCATGATGCCATATACAGGTTGAGCATTTTAACCTGAAAATCTGGAATCTGAAATTCAAAATACTCCAAAATCCAAAGCTTTTGAGTGCTGACATGACACTCAATGGAAATGCTTATTGGGATATTTTGAATTCAGATTTTTGGATTCGAGATGCTCAGTCAGTATCTGGATGTTCTTTTCATTCTAAGCTTTCAGTGGAAAGAAACTTTCTATTTAGAAAGTGCTTCTATGAGATAAGGAAGAAATTATGAAATAAAATTATTGGTTTCATAAACTAAACCGCGTAATTCGTATTTCAAGTTTATACCCAACTAGAACAAGGCCAAGTAGGCAACTAATATTCATTAGAATCTAAGGAATAAACACTGGGCTAGATGCTGGGGTTATAAAGATGAATTAGACATGTTCTGTGTCCTCAAGACAGTGTAGGGAGGGGGTAGATAGACAAAAATGCTAGAAGATGCAATACTCAGTGCAGTGTGATGACTTTGGAGTCTCCCTTTGCCTGCCTTCTCTCTCCTCTGTCCTAAGTCTCCTACCATGTGTGTCCAGAAAATACCATTGTCTATCCTATGATTAATTAAATCCACTCATTCACTCATCATACATTCTTTGAGTGCCTCCTGTTTGTCCAACTCTGCTCTGTGTGCAAAGGATACAGCAATGAAGGAAACATGTATCCCATCATCATAGAATTACATTCTCATAGGGGGCTGATAATGCATTGATAGCATATCAGACAGTGATAAATGCAATAAAACAAAATCAAGCTGGTTAAGAATGGTAGGAGGGTTAGAGTTTTAGACATTTCAGAGAGGTTGTTGGGAAAGCTCTTTGGAATAAGCTGATATTTGTGTAGAGAACTTGCAACATAATGACTGGGGTCCAAAACCTGCCAGGTACTTAGTGGAATGGAGTGAGTCCTATTGTCTCGGCATCCCTGAGATCCAGCAGGGTTTGAAACAAAGAAACTGCTCATTAAATATGTGTTGGGTAAATGGGTTTCAGAGTGAGAAAGCTCACTCTCATAACTTGGACATGGGCATTGGCAACGGGGTGGGCTGGAGAGTAAGAGTCTTGACAGTTGGAGACACATGGGCTCTAGGAGTGAGTCCAGACGTCCAGGGCAGCCTGGGACTCAGTTCTGGAAACCATCAGCACTGGGCATTCATCAGGTAGGCAGCAAGGTGTAGAGGATGTAGCTGGATATCAATGTCTTTAGTGAGGGTTGCCTCATAAGGCTGAGGAGGTTGCACACTGAAAAACCCTAGGAAAATATCACAAAGTCAATGTCTATGTTTGCTACAGAAGTCTTTTGGCAGATGGCAGTAAAACATCCTGCTGTGACACTCCATTAAGTGTCTTGGCAAAGCCTACCTGGCGGATGCTAAAATGCGTTCACAGGGTTTCAAAGGCACCACAGAGGAGACTGAGTGCCAGTGGCCAATCATCCTTTTTTTTTGTTTTTGTTTTGTATTGTTTTTGTTTTTGTTTTTTGTTTGTTTGTTTTTAAGACAGACTCTCGCTCAGTCACCCAGGCTGGAGTGCAGTGGCGTGACCTCCAATCATCCTTTCAGGATTGCCTTCGGGTTCAGCTTTATGCCTAAAGCTGGACTATTTGTCATGAATTCTCCTTCCAACTTTGTTAATTTGCAAAGTTGCAATTGTCACAGGAAACTCCGCTTTCTGTGAGGACCAGCCCCTGCCTGATTTTTCAGACTCTGCCTGGCACCACAATTCACAGCTGGGACCCTGGTGGCCTCACTTGTGATTTCTGGGGCACCATTTCCAATTCCTGAGCTCAGTTGGCTTACGACAGGAAGTGGATCGGCAGCCTCCATCTTCTCTCCCACCTTAACCCTTGTCCATTCAAAACCTGTCCCTCAAACAGAACTGAAGGGATTGGCCTAGGACTGCTCACTGGGCTTCTAAATTTTCCACCTGAGTTTCTCTGCTTGAGCCCCTGCCTCCAGGAACGTTGGATGGGCAGCTGACACCTGCCATCCCCACTCTGCTCTCCACAAGCTGACTTTAAACATAAAGCAGGCAGCATTTTTCCTAAGTCTATTAATTACTCAGCTAGTATAATGGTCTTTTCTGGGATTACAGCTCTATTTTAAACCTTGTCTCTGGAAGCAGAGTCCTGCGAGTCTAGTCTTGGGAGCCTGGGGTCCTGCCCCATTTCTAGCCTGGGGTGCGGGGCCCTGCTACTCATGGACAGGTTTATTTCCTTGGTGCCTGGGCCTCTGCAGGCACAGAGGTGACTTTGTGTGAATTAGGAAACAGCACTAGGAAGAAATAAATAGATACATTTATCTATATACATTTAGATATAAAATATATTGTAAAAATATACATGTAAATATGTATTTTGATGTATGATATGTATGTTTTCTCCTAGTTTCTTTAGTGGGTATGTAAATAATATGAATGTGTATTAAGTAAGTGTTTGCAAAACTAAGGTCATATTAAATATGCTGTTTTTGAACTTTTAAGTAATATTGGCTTAGCATTTCTTTTACCATTAAATATTTGTTGACAATGCACTTTTAATATGGGTGCATAAGATCCCATCATCTAAAAAATATACCACAGTTTATTTAGCCAATTCCTAATTGTTGGCCATTTGGGTTTTAATTTTTTGCTGTTATAAATAATGCTAGGACTATTATTGGTCTGTGTGAACCTTTGCATTTCTGACATTTTCATCATGAGATTATTATTAATAATCAGCCTTCAACCTTAATCAGCCTTTGGAAACAGCTATGCTCTCTTTGGTCCTCTAGTCCCTCTAGTCAGAGGTTTTCTTAGCTGTATTGTGCAATTTGATTTCATATTTACATTTGACTAGGTTTAGATTTCTATTGCTTTATTAGTGTAATGGAGTAAATCATTCAAGAACAACCAAGAATGTGCATTAGCCTTTCTTGCTAGTTGATACTCAGCAATCTGTCTCACGTGTATAAAAATGTCCCTTCAGGGACTGGCTCAGAGAGGGCGTGGGGTCATTAGAAAAGCAAGTAGTTGGGGAAGTCTGAGGGGGACACTGTGGTCCCAGTGAATGACTGGTATATCCCGTGCTGTCTCCCAAGAACTAGTGTTATCCTTATTCCCAGTCTTCAAGATGAGTGTCTAAAAAAACTTCTCATCAATTAACTGTAATGCCTTGGCTGAGCCTTGCTGGAAACTCAGTAGAGTGGGTAGGTGCTTTTTAGGGTTAAACTGTGTCCTCCTCCCAAAAAGATCCATTTAAGCCTTAATCTGTAGTACCTTAGAATTTGACTTTACGCAGATACAGGGTCTTTACAGAGGTAAACATGTTTAAATGAGGTCTTAGGGCAGACTTTAATACATATAACTGGTGTCCCTATAAGAAGGAGAAATTTTGTCTTGGGAAAGATATTCCATTTTATTGCTGTCTTCACAAAGAGAGGGCTGTGTGAAGAGACATAGGGAGATGACAGCCACGTGAAGACTGAAGTGATGCTGCCACAAGCCAAGAAATGTCTGGGGCGACCAGAAGCTGGAAAGAGCAAGGAAGGATCTCTCTTCTGCAGACTTCAGAGGGTGCAGAGCCTGACGACACCTTGATTTTAGACTTCCAGCATCCAGAACTGTGGGTAAATACATTTCTTTTATTCTCAGCCACGTAGTTCTTGATACTTTGTTGTGGCAACTCTAGGCAACTAATACATTACTTCTATGCTATAACCAGTGACACCACCAATACTTGGCCAGGGAGTTTTAGACTGTAGTATTTACAACTGTGTAGCTGCTGATGCATGATGCATTCATCCATCCATTTATTTCTTCATTTGACAAATGCTTATTTAGTATCAACTGGCTTCCTCATATCTCAATTTCTTTTTTTTTTGAGATGGAGTCTCTGTCTGCCACCCAGGCTGGAGTGCAGTGGTGCCATCTTGGTACACTGCAAGCTCCACCTACTGGGTTCATGCCATTCTCCTGCCTCAGCCTCCAAAGTAGCTGGGACTACAGGCGCCCGCCACCATGCCTGGCTAATTTTTTTGTATTTTTAGTAGAGATGGGTTTCACCATGTTAGCCAGGATGGTCTCGATCTCCTGACCTCATGATCCGACCACCTCGGCCTCCCAAAGTGCTGGGATTACAGGTGTGAGCCATCGTGCCCGGCCCTCATATCTCAATTTCTAATGAACCAGTGCCACAAACACCATCTAACTATTTGGCTCAGTCATTGTACCAAATTTTAGGGATTTTTTTTTCCCCTTTGCCTGTAACTTAGTGCCCAAACAAAATATTCCTACAATAAAGCTATACCTATGTCAGCCCTCTTTCCCCCACTGCCTGGCCATTCTACATGTTATTTGATGATATGTGATCCTGTATTGCTTGGTGGTTCTGCCCATTTATCTCATCCGCTTAACTCAGTGATGTTTGAGCCAACTCAGGTTGATCAGTTCCATATACTTCCACCCACAATAAACAAGTCTCTATTACCCATTTCTTACCTTTTATTTGACAGGAGAAATATGTCCACTCATTCAACATAGAGCCCAGCAGTTAAGCAAATACATCACTTTCTTTAGTTTACGCAGAAACAGTTTATTCCTTGACAGTAGTAACCAGAATCTCTCCTATAATCTGATAAGTTTTAGCATAGAAATGAGCACACAATACTGGTTTAATAAATATTTGACAATAAACTCTCTGTGATCTCTGTGTTCCCGTCTGTTTCAGACAGAATGGGGCTGAGTTTCTTGCTTAAGCTGGTGTCTTTCCAACCCTTCATTTTGTCCCTTAAAATGTGTCACTGTATTTGGGGAGAGTTTGGTTAGTATTATTGGCAAAATCATTGGAAATCATGGTGGCCGTGGAGAATCATCAAAGGTCTGATTCTCTGATTCTGGTGCAGCCTAGCTGGTTAAGACAAAGCCTTGAGATCCAGTTCCCAACTCTCATGCTTATGAGGTTAGTGACTTGAGGAAAGCAATTAATTCTGCCAAACTCAGATGTGTTCTCTGTAAAACAGGAATAATATAATAATACTAACCCGAGTAAGTCATGCCTACTCAATGAGATAATGAGTTTAGACTAAGAAGCACAGTAACTGGCCCCCTAGTGAGTGCTTAATAGACAGCACACTAGTATTACTTAGTAGAGCCCCGCATTGTATTTCTAGGTGTTATCTAGTGACTGAGAGAATGCCATTCATTGCAGGTCCTTCGGGGTAGTCACATGCCAACAGAGTGCTCTGGCTGCCATTGGTCTGGGCTGTATGCAGGTCTGGAGCTGCAGGCTCACCTCTTGGCCTCTAAAAAATACAAAATTCTGGGGGCTTTTGCATTTTAACCTTTAACCTTTAATTTAGTTTAACATGTTTCTTTTCTCTACCTCCCCTGCCTCAGCTTCTGGGCAGTTGGCAAAAGGTAATAAGACAAAATCAGATGCTGCTAGGGCCTTGTTTCAGTCCCTGTTTATTTTTCTCCACCAACATTTACATCTTATATTAATTTTTATTTTCATAAAATTCTCCTGTCAGTTATATTAGAGCATTGTATGTAGATATCATCTTCAATAGAATTAAACATTTTCAATAACTATCTTAAGAGCAATACTTTCAACTTTAGGTCTGTGAAAAAGGCAAGAGCAATGTTCTATATTTGCCTCATTTTGCTAAGTCACTTAAGAACTTACTTCTTTAGCCCTGGAGATTTATAGAGGCTAACTTTATGAGTAACAGAAAAATAGTCCTAAGGCAGAAAAGCCTTATGTAACCTTGGTAAGCACCAAAAGAGCACATAGGTTACTGAATAGAAAGACACTGTAATGTGAAGTGTTTTATTATGTCAGACAGCATCAAATTTTCAATCAGCTTTATGGTAAAGAAAACGAGAGCAATGGTTTTTGATTAAATTATGAACATAAAATCTACCTCAATTGTGCTAATAGAAAACCCTAATGTCGATCCTGGCACAACTTCCAAATTTTTAAACATTTATGCTTTTCATTAGTCATAATCACCATTAACACTTGAGCACTATCCATAAAAGTAGACTTACTTGCAGATGCCAAAAGCTAAAGCAAGAGCAATTGACGATTCTGAACGTAATAAAATATCAGGCAGAAATATGAGGCCATAGAAACATTCATTTCTTGCAGACTTTTAGCTCCCTAGAAGCTATTGGTAGCCTATTCTATGTATTCATATCGTTTCATTTATTAGTATAATCTTATAATCTGGGGCATTTCTGTAAATAGTTTCATTTATTACTATGCCTTCTAATGTTGGAACATTTCTGTGATACTAAATGGTCCTGCAAATGGTTTTAAACCTGCTATTATGTTCCTAAGACTTCTGACCTCCATTTCCCTCAACAAATCTTTTAAACCTCTCAACATAAGTGGCTGTGGAACTTGGGAGATGGGAAATGCAATAACACCAGTCACATAGGGCAAGCAGTGGAACTTTTCTCTAATGTGCTTCAGACTGACTGGAATGAAAGAACAGTGCAGACTTTTCTTCAGGCTAGCTGCAAGTGAAGGTGAGCTGGGGGAAGCATTCATGATGTGAATAATCCAACCTTCAGAAGGTAAAAGGCGATGTTAAAACTCCTTTCTTCTGACCTATGCCAACACTTTATTCCAGAGGTGAAATGCCTGTGAGGTTATGGAGTAGACATTCTATTCCTGGATGTCACTTACTGTATCATTGTAGAGTTGCCACAGACAGAATTTCCTGATATGAGCCTCTCTATTTCATAGCAAATTTTCAGGGTTATCTTTGATATTTAAGGTATAAATCAGACTAATGTTTTAAAATGACTTCTGACTTGCAGCCTCGTAAGCTCTCAGTACAACACTTAGGAAACAATGCAAAATGTGAAAACTCATAATTCCACCGAAAATTAAGGCAGGCAGAGAAATATGACCAGAATTTGGGTAGAATTTTCAATAAAGCAGATGTAGATATATAATGAAAAAATTAAAGCAGGCTGTGATATATTCTTAGCCTCATGAAACAAAGGAGTTTCACTTTCCTTGAAATGACTAGAAACATGATTTCTCTCTCCCTTCCACTCTATGACTACATCTGTGTCAGGGACCCTGGCAGGGCCTGGTATGTCTAAAGTAGCAACAGCAACATCAACAGCGTCCACAAACAAAAACAAAACAAACAAGAAATACATCAGCTACTGAGTGAGGGCAGAATAGTGTCCTCCTCCTCCCCAACTGGCACTTGCTTTGTTCATTAGCCTCAGTCCAGCAATATGGAATAGCTCGTGGGGAAGGCCTGGTAGATGTCCCCTCACTTGAGGACTAGACTTCCTGTAAGCCAAGAGTTATAGTGAGGGCTAATTTAAAAAAAAGCCTTGGCACTAAAAGGAGTTTATGCATGGAAATAATTTTTTCATATATTTCATCAGAGTAGAGGCTAGTCTATGTAAAAAATGTGTTATTTTAAAAAGGCTTCAGTAACCAAATGCATGAATGTCAAAACAGACTTCTATCAAACTTAATGGAAAAAGAGGGGATTAGGGAATTGTATTGAGTGTTTGGAGACAACTAGAATTATCTTGGTCTTTATTCAAACTACAGCCTTCATATATGGAACACATAATGAGTGGGGAAGGAAGGAGGGAAACAACATAGGGAGCTTTGAAAGCACGAGGTTTCCCCAAATATGACTAGGTATACTGAGAGTGTCTCAGATTTCTCAACAACACTGGGGCCTAAGTGTCTCAAAGAATATCCTCAATTGTTTTTTGTTTTTTGGTTTTTTTTGCTTAAAAAACCACAACACAAAACTTATGAAAGCCTCACATGTACTTGGTACATGTGGTACGACAGCTAAATTACAAGGGATATCCTCTCCTCTTGTCCTACAGGTTACGTTCATAGATTATTGAATGTGAGGGTCATTCTTGACCCCTCTGCTATAGCCACACTATTCTGCTCAGAGGGCACATGGGTTAATAAAAGTTCTAGCTGGAAAGCAGAGCTATTCCAAGACTGTGCAAAGCAAATGTTCCAAATAGAGAGTGGAGGTCCTTTTTCAGTGCAGCCCTGGATGAATGCTGCTACACACTGGGAATTCAGCTGGGAATTGCACTAATTAATCTCTGAGGTGATTAATTTGTCTGGAATTTATTCCTTCTGGTGGGTTCTTGGTCTCACTGACTTCAAGAATGAAGCCACGGACCTTCGCAGTGAGTGTTATAGCTCTTAAAGAGCGTGGCCGGAGTTTGTTCTTTCAGCTGTTCAGATGTGTCCAGAGTTTCTTCCTTCCGGTGGGTTCGTGGTCTTGCTGACTTCAGGAGTGAAGATGCAGACCTTCGCAGTGAGTGTTACAGCTCTTAAAGGTGGTGTGTCTGGAGTTGTTTGTTACTCCCAGTGGATTCGTGGTCTTGCTGACTTCAGGGATGAAGCTGCAGACCCTCACGGTGAATGTTACAGCTCATAAAGGCAGTGCAGACCCAAAGAGTGAGCAGCAACAAGATTTATTGTGAAGAGCAAAAGAACAAAGCTTCCACAGCATGGAAGGGCACCTGAGCAGGTTGCCGCCGCTGGCTGGGGTGGCCAGCTTTTATTCCCTTATTTGGTCCCGCCCATGTCCTGCTGATTGGTCCATTTTACAGAGCACTGATTGGTCCATTTTACAGAGTGCTAATTGGTGCATTTACAATCCTTTAGCTAGACACAGAGTGCTGATTGGTGCATTTACAATCCTTTAGCTAAACACAAATGTTCTCCAAGTCCCCACCCAACCCAGAAGCTCAGCTGGCTTCACCTTTCAGTGGGACCAAGGGAAATTTATACATTGACCAGATCTCTCCAGAAATATATTGAAAAAAATTCCTTTAGCTTTTCTGGTATGTAGAAGTGGGAACATTACCCTGAAGACTCAGTGGAACAGCAAAGCTCCTAAAATGTTTTATCATGAGAAGCATAAGACTATTTGGGATGCCTTCTAGGGGAATATCCATCAATAGGAGGAAAAAAATATATGACCTCTAAGAAACAAGTCCTGAAAGCAACAAGAAGAGAATGGGTTGTACTGATTAGAATTCTTTGACATTGACAGAAAGTCTAATTAGAAAATGGTTAGAGCAAAAATGGAATTAAGTAACTCCCCTAAACAAAGCATTCAGGGGTATACTGGCTTTTAGTCTGGAGGGGCGCAAGTAGGGTTCTCATAAACTGATTTCTCACTGTCTATGTCTTGAAGAGGAGAGCCCTCTTCCTTTATCTGTGTTCTATCCTCAGAAAAGATTCTCCTTTAGAGGAGAAAGATGGCTACAAAAACATCAGCCACACTTTCAGGCTATGTCCCTGTAGAAACAGAGCATCCACCCCTCAGCCAGCACATTCTCTTGTGGCCTCGTTGGCTGACTGGGTCATGTGCGCTTCCTGGAAACAGTCACTGTGGCTGGAGATCATCTAGCTGATTGGCTTTAGCCCAAGACTCCTGTATTTCTCTGAGACTTGCCAGGTCACAAAGACTAGAGTAAATTCCCAAGACAAATCAGGATCCTTTGTTTAAAAAAATAGAAATGAAAACCAGGTAGTCAAACTGCAAAGACCCATTACTTAGAGTGAGGTTAAAATGAAACAGAGCACAATAAGATTAATGAAAAATAAAAATAAAACAGATTAGAGTACAATATACAAAGACTGTTAAATAGTAATATAGAATGACAGAATCAAAATCTGTATCAATCTAGTAAAGAAAAGAAATGAAATGATATGAAAATTAAGTTGTGATATGAAAAAAATTAAGAAAATCTTCCAGAAAGCAGAGGAGAAGGAAAAGAATAAATGATAAAAAAGGCAGAGAAGAGAAATCCAACTTAGAAATTACAGGTATTCTTGAGCAAGAATTCAGAACAATGAACATAGACATACTTGTGCATAATTGAAAAGACCTCCCAGACACTATGAAAAAATGTGTATCTAGGTCAGAGTATTTATTATAGTCCAGGAAATATTAATGAAAAAAGGCTTCCACCTAGATATAGTCCAGCTAAAGTTTTCAATTACCAGAATAAAGAAAAATTAAAATTAGACAGAAAAAAGAGGCTATCCAAAGAGAAATAAAAGGAATTCTGGCCTGATTACCAACTTCCAGAAAATAATGGAGTTTGTATTATCTCCAGAATTTTGAGAGAGTAATGTTGTGACCCAGAAATTTTATAGTCAGCTAAATTACTATTTAAGTATGTAGAAAATAAACATGACTTTAATGAAAAGATGATATTTACCTGCATATATTAAAACAAAATTACTTGTAGACACACTTCACTAACTGAGAATTGTATCAAAATACAAATCATGAAGTGGAAATGTATGACATATACTGTGGACTAAATTTTTCTCCCCAACTCCACATATTGAATTCCTAATCCCCAGTGAGATAGTATTTGGAGGTGGAACTTTTGGAAGGTAACTATGTTTGGAAGAGGTCCTGGGGTTAGAGCTTATAAGGGGATGAAGAGACTACAGCTCTCTCTCTTCATCATGTGAGGATGCAGCAAGAAAGTGGCAATCTAAATCAGGAAGAGGGCCCTCATCAAGAACCTGACCCTGCTCACATCCTGATCTTAGACTGGTCCCCAGAACAGTGAGAAATATATGTTTGTTGTTTGAGCCACCTATGCTATGGTATTCTGTTACAGCAGCCCAAACTGGCTAAGGTAGTATGTAAAGATTGATGGTGGAAACTGGAAACTGCAGTCCAGAGTCAAGTCTAAAAAGTTGTAATTATGGGTTCTAAGAATTAACGTCATTGTATAAATGATTATTAAAAATAATATGTATATACTTTGAAATAATTCAATAACAATGCTCTGGTTTTGGAATTTCATGTTATACTAGCAAAAAAGGTGTTTTTTCCCCCCAAAAAACCCTTTATATTATACTTGGTTTTGGAGAACAAGGAAACAATGAAACATACTTGTTTTATATTGAGGAAGTTCAAAAGATATCATTCCAGTTTTACCTTCATAAGTACATAAAAGAAAGTTAAGGAATGTTTTTTGAAAATTCAAAAGTAATAAATAGTAGTATTCAAATAAAATGTATAATTTATAAAATAACAAGAAAAAAAGAACTAAAAAGTAATAGCCCAAAGCTCATACAGAAAAAGGCTAAAAGAAAAATGAAGTGATGAAGCACTAAAATTATGACAGAATCAAGGAAATATAGGACAATATATTGTTTGTCAGTATACCTAATGTGTTAATATCTTCAAATAAAAGTTGAGATGTTCATGTTGTGTTACAAAGACAATCAAAGTTGTAAATACTGGTTATAAAAACAAACGGCAGTGATGTTAACAAAATTGCAAAGTAACCAATTGTAAGCTCTCATCCTCAAACTGCAACATTGAATAACAGGCAGAATTGACAGAACCAACATTGTCAGAACACTGAAAATGGGAAAACTGTTTACAATAGCCAAGTAAACACTAAGTCAAAAAAAAAAAAAAAGGCGACTTCAAAATAATAGGAAACCATTTTGGCATTTTTACTTGCCCTTGCCTCTCCCTGTAGACAGAAACCCACATTCCCATAGTGAGACCCTAGTCTCTGTTTCTGGAGGAAGCAGAGATGACCCTACTTACAAATTGTTGTGTATGTATGTTTTAACATATTTGGAGGCTACTTGAAGAAGTGCTGATCTCTGTTATTCCAACCTTGAAACTCAGGCTGGAAAAGCAGCAAGTATTGCTCAAAAACAATACTTGCATGCCAAACTAACAATTCATAGACTCCCAAGGGAAAAGATGACAGATGAACCATAAAACAGAATGCTCAAGGATGCTTAAGGAGCAAAAACTGGGAACATTTCTTTGGGAAATTGGAACATACAAAAGTATATTGTGAAATTTAGAAGGACATATGCATGTCCAGAGTAAGACACATGCTTAGATAGTACCTAAGAAAATTCTCAACTTTCACCATGGGCTCAATGCAAGCCCGGCTATATGTTGAAGAAGCACTCTGGAACAGAACCAATCTGTAAAGACAAGAGAAAACGTCTTTTGTTGTTTATTTTATATTTAGCTCCTGAAATTCAAGGGAATTCCCTCAAAACATTAGCTAACACAAGCTAAAGAAAAAAGAACTAAGTGACCACAAGAAATAGTCTTTGCAAGAATTATTTGGGATAGTCATTAAATAAATGGACTATTACAGCCTTTAACAAGCAAACAAAAAATACAGCAAACTTTGGGGAAGGGTGTTAATCTGATTTTCAGAGTTACCACATTATAATACTCAAATGTCCAGTTTTCAACAAAAAACATCACAAGGCTTACAAAGAATCAGGAAAGCATGACTCATCTAAAGAAACAAAATAAATGAACGGAAATCATCCCTGAGGAAGTCCAAACATCAGACTTACTAGAAAAATACTTTAAAACAACTGTATTAAATATGATAAAAAATCTAATGAAAACCATGTATAAACAAAGGGAAATTAGGAAAATAATGTATGAACAAACTGAACATATCAATAAAATGAAATTATAAAAAGGAAGGAAACAGAAATTCTGGAGCTGAAAAGTGCAATAACTGAAATAAAAAATTCACTAGAGGTGTTCAGTAGCAAAGTTGAGCAGGCAGAAGAAAAAATCAGCAAGCTTCAAGATAAAATAAGTAAAGTTATCAAATCTGAGGAGCAAAAGAAGAAAAGCATGAAGAAAGCTAAATAGAGACTAAAATACCTGTGGTATACCATCAAGTGCACCAACATATTCATTATGGGGGTCACAGAAGAAAAGAGAAAGAAAGAGGTGGAAAGAGTATTTTAACAAAATAGTGGCAGAAAACTCCTAAAATTCAATGTAAGACATGAGTCTACAAATCTAAGTGCTCGAAGAACTCCAAGCAGGATAACCTCAATGAGAGTCACACTGACACACATTAAAATCAAACTGTCAAAAGTCAAAGACAAGAAAAGAATCTTAAACACAGCATGAAAAAAGCAACTTGTCATGTACAAGGTATTTTCTGTAAGATAAATAGCTGGTTTCTCATGAGAAATCAAAGAGAACAGAAGACATTGGGATAACATTTAAAGTAGAGAAAGAAACTACACTTTTAATTGAGAGTTTCACATCTGGCAAAACTGTTCTTCAAAAATGAGGGAGAAATTAAGACATTTCCAGATAAGCAAAAGGTAGACCTGCTGTATTAACCATGTCTTTTAATTTTGATGTTTTGACATCTGGCATCTTATTGACCCTAGAGAGATTGCCCCTCTCTTGGCTAGCCAATTCCTAGAAATAGAAAACTATTTGTTTGTGAGCATGGCTTTTACATAAATGAACTAATAGACAGCCTTCCCTTCCCGCTTCCTCTATCACTTCCTCTTTACATTCTGAGCCAATAGTCCCCTAGCCTAGTTACCCCAGGGTCAAGTACCAGACAACTCAAGAGAGCTTGTACACTACAGAGCCCACTGAAATTATTCAAACTAGTCAATTCTAAGTCGGCTTACTCTGCTTCACCTATTCCTTGTCACAGAAACCTCAGTAAAGGCTATTGCTCGTGTTTTCTCTGTTCCTCCTGCTTCCTGACCCATCCTGATGCTTCCTTGTACAGCCCTTTATGATGAGGTGTGCTCCTTCCTCTTGGGGACTGTGAGTAACAAACTATATTTTTAATAACAATCATGCCCTGATCTTTTGGCCTTGACATACCTGAATAATAAAACCTACATTTTAAAACACCTATCTTAAAAAGAAATGCTAAAAGATGTTCTTTAAGTTGAAATGAAAGGACACTCCACAGTTTAACTCAAAGCCATATTGAAGAGATAAAGATCCCCATTAAGGAGAATACATGAGCAAATCTATAAGTTATTATTAGTATAATTTGATTTGTAAATTCACTTTTTATTTCCTAAAGAATTTAAAAGACAAAAACATAAAAATAACTATAAATTGATTATTGGAGTAGACAATGTATAAAGATACAACTCAACAACAAAGACGTAAAACACAGATTGTGTAAACTATTGATGTTAAGTTGGTATCAATACAAAGTAGGTCTTATAAATTTAAAATGTTAAATGTAATCTCCACTGTAACCACAGATAAAATATCTAAAAAACTGTGTGTAGGAGGCAATGATAATGGAATAAAAATTGTTCACTATGAAAAAATCAGCTAAATAAGAAAAAGTAGTAATGGAGGAAATAGGGATAAAATATTTATAGGACATATAGAAAACAAATAGCAAAATGGCAGAAGTAAGTCCTTTCTTATCAATAATTACTTTAAATGTAAATTAATTAAACTTTCTAATCAAACAACAGAGACTAGTAGAATGAAGAAACAAACAAATAACAACAGTAAAACATAATCCAACTATATGCAGTCAAGAGATTTCACTTTAGACCCAAAGATAAATTGATTGAAAGTGAAGGGGTAAAAAAAGATGTTCAAAGCAAATAGCATAAAAGAGCTGATATGAATACATTAATTCAGACAAAACACTTTTATTTAAAAACTGTTATAAGAAACAAAGATAAACATTAACTGTTGCCAAAAGAGTCCATTCTTTGAAAATAAATAAGAATTATAAACAAGTATTCGCCAGACTACAGAGTCCCAAAACATATGAAATAAACATTGTCAGAATTGAAGGGAGAAATAGAGAGTTCTACAGTAGAGGGTTCTACAATAACAGAAGATTTAACGCATCATGTTCATTAATGGATAGAACATCTCGGGATCAATAAAGAAATAAAAGACTTAAACAATGCTACAAACTAGCTCGACCTAACAGACATGTATAGCACACTCCTCCCAACAATGGCAGAATACACATTCTTCTTAAGTGCACATAAAACATTCTCCAGCATAGACTATATGTTAGGCCACAAGACAAGTACCAAAATAAACTTAAAAAGATCGAAATCACACAAAATATTCTTTATGACCACAATGGGATGAAGCTAGAAATCAATAACAAAAGAAAAACTTAAAAACTTAAAAATATGTGGATAGGCCAGGCACAGTGGCTCACGCCTGTAATCCCAGCACTTTGGGAGGCCGAGGTGGGTGGATCACTTGAAATCAGGAGTTAGAGACCAGCCTGGCCAAGATCATGCCAGTGCTCTCCAGCCTGGGAGACAGAACGAGACTCCCATCTCAAAAAAAAAAAAAAAAAAAAGATTTATATTGTTAGGATGTCAAGACTATCCAAGATCCAAGTGATATACAGATTAAATGTAATCTGTATAAAAATTCCAAAAGCCTTATTCTTTGTATGAATGAAAAAGGCTTACGTGACTGCTAATATACTCTTTGCCTTTGTCGATTTTTCTATTCTGGATCTTCATATGAATGGAATTATATAATATGTGGTCTTTTGTGATGGCTTCTTTGGAAGTGGTAAAATACTGAATCTAAAGGAGTGGTAAGTTAAGAAAGTATATTATATTCCAAAGAATTGTCATTTAAAGATACTCTTAAATTCTTTAGCTAAAATGCCAATATAGGAATTAAAATGGCAGGCTGATAATATCATACTAATATTTACATTGAATGTAAATGGATTAAAAATCAAATTAAAAAGTGAAATTATCAGACTATATAAAACCAAGGCCTATTCGTATGTTGTCTCCAAGAGACATAGTCTAAATACAATGACAAAGATAAATTGAAAGTAAAAAGAAAAATGCATCTAGAAAACACTAATCATGAAAAAGTTGGGTGGCTATATTAATAACAGAAAATATAGGTTTCAGGAAAGTAAGTGGACACTTTGTAGTGATAAAGATTCAGTTAATCATGAAACTGAAACAACCATAAATGTGTAAGTACTTATTTAATAACTTAAAAATATATGAAGTAATATTGACATAGCTAAAGCAAGATATTGGCCTTGGTAATTGATAGGGTAACAAGATAAAAGTTAGAAGAATATAAAATATTTCAATAACACTAGAATCCACCCTGACCCAATTAGCATCTATAAAATGGTATACGTAATACCTACAAAATTCATACTCCTTCACATGCACATGGAATGTTAAGCAAGGTGTAACATAAAATTTCACAATGTATGTTTTTTAATATCAGTAGCATTATTTTATAAATCCATAGCAATAAAATTTTAATGAAAGCTGAATTATTTTGAAATTAAACAACAGACTATAAATAAACCATGGGCCAAACAAATCACAGAAAGTATTAGAAATTATTTTGAATTAAATTATGATGAAAATGCAAAATAGTAACATATCAAAATTTGTGGGCAGCAGCTAAAAATGCTTAGACATTATTATAAATTATTATAAATAATTTTGAAATTCAGAAAAAAGGATTAAAATTGATTGATCTAATTTTCTACTTTAAGAATGAAGAAAAAAATTATTAAAATTTCCCCCAAAATAAATGGCAGGAAAAAATAATAAAGATAGAGAATGAATCAAATACATAGGAAATAGTTAAACTGTAGAGGAAATCACCAAAGCCAGAAATCAATTTTGAAAAACATTGATGAATGCTAGCAAGATCCATCAAGGAGAAAAACCAAAAAAACCCCAAATTATTATAATATTTTAAAAACCACAAATTATTTATAACAAATAAAAAAGTAGATTTTGCAACAGATCCTACAAACATTAAAAAGACAATAAAGGAATATTTTGGACATCTTTACACCATTCACTAAGAGCATAAAAATAGAAATAGAAATTCTTGAAAAACACAACTGTCAAAACTTCACACGAATAAAATAGAAATCTAAACAAACTTGTACATATTAAAGAAATCAAATTTATTGTGAAGCTCTTTCCTCAATGACCTCTTCAAACCTGAAGTATTTTATTGTCAAACACTTGCAAGGGATAAAAACAGTCTAATGTATACTCTTTTAGAAAATAGTGAAAGGGGAATCCCTTCCCAACTAGCTTTATGTGGCCAGAATAACCTTAATATCAAGAATTAACAAACACATTATAAAGAATCTAGAATAGTCAAAAATTGTGAGTTTACACTATTTGACTTGAAGACTCTCTATTATGAATAATCAAGACCATCATATTGACATAGGAATATTCAAATATATTAATAGGACAGAATCAAGTCCAGAAATATTTATCTTTATACAGTAAACTAATTTCAACAGAGATGTTAAAGTAATTCCATAGAAAAACAAATATGTTCCATGAGTTAAGGTAGAAAAGCTGAATGTCTATACAGTGAAAACAAACCTTGAGCTCTATTTCAAATCATACACAAATTAATGTAACAAAAATTCATATGTTAAGCTCCTAGCCCCCAGCAACTCAAAATATGACTGTATTTGGAGACAGGACCTTTAAAAAAATAATTAAGGAAAAATGTGTTTATATGTTTGGGCCCTAATCCAATGACTGATGTTCTTCTAAGAAGCAAAGATTAGGAGATGGCCAGTGCACAGAAGGGTGATGGTATAAAGACTTGCAAAACTGTGAGAAAATTAATGTCTCTTGAAGTATGGTTTATTCTGAGGCAAAATTCCTCAACTGTGAGTCTACAAAATGAGATGTGTGCTTTTATTTATTTATTTTTATTTTTATTTTTATTTATTTATTTTGAGACGGAGTCTTGCTCTGTCACCCAGGCTGGAGTGCAGTGGCGTGATCTTGGCTCACTGCAACTTCCGTCTCCCGGGTTCAAGCAGTTCTCCTGCCTCAGCGTCCCAAGTAGCTGGGATTATGGACATGCGCCACCACGCCCGGCTAATAGTTTTGTATTTTTGGTAGGGACGGGGTTTCACCATGTTGGCCAGGCTGGTTTTGAACTCCTGACCTCAAGTGATCCTCCCACCTCAGTCTCCCAAGTGCTAGGATTACAGGCGTGAGCCACCACGCCCGGCTGATGTGTGCTTTTAAAATACCATGAAAGAGGCATTTCCATACCAAAAGGGGAAAATCAGAAATAAGAAATGGGTGATGGGTCCCAAGCAAGGCTGAAACCTAGCAAGGAAAATTTCATTACATTTTAAAGGATCAGGAATAATTCTCTTTGTCTCCAGGCTCACTGGGGTGGCTCTGTCTTCTGGGATTATCAGGGCAAGGATCCTGCCCCCTCCATTTTGGGCAGTGGCCCTGACACCTCTGGAATTCAGGAGGAGACAGCACTCTACCCCAGGCCTGTGTCCTCTGGGTCTGTGGTGGGGCGGTAGCAGTTCTGTGGATGCCTGGACTGCCTTCTGGGTCATTCTTCCTTTTTCTTGAAGCATAACACAGGTTCACTGCCAAATATCTCTACTGGATCATTCTGTAGAATCCCAGAAGTCAGATAGTCTTCTTTAACTGTCTCATCCTCGTTTCCTTCAGTCTCAAACAGCATTTTTGCTGGTACAACCCCATCTCTATTCCTTGCCTCTGCTGATATGGCTGATTGGATCCATAAGTCACACACCTGTAATCTCTTTATCAAACAGCAACATTCTTGATTTTTCTTCCCAGAACGTAATTTTTCATCTTTTGCAACGTGGACAGCCCGAGAATTTTTCAAATCTTCAAGTTCTAGTTTCTGTTTGTGTAACAATTCTTTCAACTTATCTCTCTCCTCTCCCATTTTGCTATAAGCAGTAAGGAGAAATTAGGTTGTGCCTTCATCACTTCCCTGTGCTTTGTTTTACCTCTCTATTCACTGGCCGTCTCCTTACCGTTGCTTCTTAGAAGAACATCAGTCATTGGATGAAGGCCCAAACATACAAACACATTCTACCTTTACTTTTTTTAAAGGTCCTATTTCCAAATGCAGTCTCATTCTGAGGTGCTGGAGGCTAGGAGTTCAATATATGAATTTTAGAGGGGGACACAACTCAGCTCTAACCCTTGTCAAGGGTCTATTGAACTTCCTGACTCCACTACATATTGATCTTTACCTTTTAAGAACTCTTCTGTAATTTATCATTTATGATACAATTAATTAGATGTCATCTTTTGTTATTTGCTAATCCATTAAAATACTGTCTTTCAATAAATAATAATTTCTTCATATCCATCCATTGTGTTTAGCTGAATATGACAGCCCCTACCAGAACACTGAATTTAAGCAATCTCAAAAATGTTTCGGCGAAACAGTAATTTTACTTCCCTAATATAAGACTGAGGTACTCTGGATGAGAAATAGTTCCAGTGTTTACTAAATTAATTTAAAAAATTATTGCATCTTAGGCAATGTTATAGGCTCCTGGGATAGGGTAGTCAACAAAATGAAATCCCTGCCTTGATGGAACTTAACACTTTATTTGGTGAGACACGTAATAAGCAAGTAAATAAAAGCAAGATGACAGTTTCAGTCAAAGGAAAATACAAATACACACACACAAGCAGAGTAAAAATTAATAGATTGGAATAGGGTTCATAAAAATATCTAAATAGTTGAGATTCAAAATGAGTTGTGATGTAATTTTTTTTTTTTTTTTTTTTTGAAATGGAGTCTCGCTCTGCTGCCCAGGCTGGAGCGCAATGGCACGATCTCCGCTCACTGCAACCTCCGCCTCCTGAGTTCAAGTGATTCTCCTGCCTCAGCATCCCGAGTAGCAGGGATTACAGGTGTGCACTGCCACACCCAGCTAATTTTTGTATTTTTAATAGAGATGGGGTTTTGCCATGTTGGCTAGGCTGGTCTCAAACTCCTGGTCTCAAGTGATCTGCCCGCCTCGGCCTCCCAAAGTGCTGGGATTACAGGCGTGAGTCACCATGCCCAGCTAAAATTAGTTGTGATAAATTTGTTATGAGGTGATGTGTTTTTCTTCTGATTTTAAAGAATAAAAAAAATTGTGGGAAAAAAGACTATCTTTCTGTAAACAGAGGGGTGGACAAGACATTGCAGTCATATTCTGCATAAAGACATTTCAATCAACGACAGACTGTATATAGTTGGTCCCATAAGATTATAATGCTGTACTTTTACTGCACCTTTTTTATGTTTAGGTATGTTTAGATACACAAATACTCGCCATGGTGTTATAAAGGCCTACAAGATTCAGTGCAGTAACATGCTGTACAGGTTTGTAAGCCAGGCTATACCATATAGCCTGAGTAATGTCGTGGGTTATACCGTCTAGGTTTGTGTAAATACACTCTATGATGCTCACATAATGACAAAATCACTTAACAAAGCATTTCTCAAAACATATTCCTGACATTAAGCGACACATTGCTGTACTTCCTTTGCCCCAAATATTTTCCTATACTATGTTTTCACGATACTATTACAAAAGTTATACATATTTTCTTCTTTTAAACTTTCATACCCATTAACATATAAATGGTTTCTTTTTAAGCAGCTTGATTTTGTCCTTCAGAAACTTGATTACCAGTGGCAAATTATTAAAAAAACATTATATTATTTATTCTTCTTTTCTAAAATTATATGAATTAAAACCCTTCAAATTTGAAGATTACAACTTCCTATTTTAAACTGTGGTTACCTAGCAGAAAGACACTCATGGCAAACTGCATGTGTCAACAAACTTATTCTGGAGAAATTAGTTCAGACCCTCCAAGATTGCTTAGAAGATGCCTTTCATCCAGGAAGGCAGCAAGAATTCCAGGTTATCTGTGGGGCTAAATTACTGGGCGGCTCATGAAGAGACCAAAATTCCATGGTCCCAGACCTGAGACTCCCAGAAAGTTAAATGTGAAATGTGTTATCCATTAAAGAAATTGAAAAGACTGTCAGATCTGCCCATTCCATCACTTCAAACTCAAAGAGCAATAAAAATCAATTATAAAATGTTGTTAAATGTTAGGCCTTATTGTGTAAATAGTTCAGTATCTGATTTAAAAAAAAATCCTGAATGGGTTTGCAAAGATTTTAAATTTTGTCTTATTTGTTTGACTTCAGTATTGATAGACAGATTATCTAGCCTGCAGGGTCTTTTTTCTTAGTCTACATTTAAAATTAGGTAATTAAATAGCTTTGAATGTACTTAGAAACTACAAATAACAAGTCACGGAAAGAAATGAGGATATAAAAATGAAATTTTTCAGATCACAAATAACAAATTCAGAGAGCAAGTGAGCCCCCGCTCACAGCAGGCTGTGCTTCAGGTGGGGTTGAGGAAGGGATGCATTTCAGTGGTTCTGTCAGTTTACATGGATTGTGTTTTGTGGAGAAACTAATTGAATGAGACCCTACAGAGTTCACTTTACTTTTTCAAAACCCATATAATTTTCATTGCATTATGCGCTGGTCGCCATAAGCAGAACATAAATTAGCTTGGTTAGAGAGCACTGTGTGCCTGTCAATAAGCTCTTTAGTTGTAATAAAGTTATATCGCCATCATACCGCTAAGTCCTGGGTTAGGAGGAGGAAATGCTGAAGGGAAACCTTCTCAGTGCACCTACTCCTCTCAGCCCTCTTTCATTTCTCCCTCACTTTCCTTCCCCTCCTCGACTGTGTAAAGCCTTTGAAAGGACTGTTATCAGCTATCATTAAACCAGCTGCCTGTCTCCTTGGCAACCCTTATCAAGCTGTACCAGGCTTGGGCTGCTAGTGAGTACGTTCAAACCTGCATTGAGTAAGGTGCTTCAAAATTTTACCATCTACTATACTAAACTCTTATAAAATATCAGGAGAAGAACTATATCTTAGTCTGCCTACAGTCTTTATGGTCTAAGAAGATGCACTGGAATTCACCAGCAGTGAAACAAAAAAGGTGGGAGGAAGAGAGAAAAGTCATTTCATAGATGCAGAAAAAAAAATTCTCTTTGATCCCCTTTTCAAACTGATGAATATTTTTATGAAGAATGTCTGCTTCTGGCTCTGATCAACTATATGTTATTAATATCCTCATTGTCTTCTCTATATTCACATCTAAGCTTACATGGCACATGTTGAATCACTGAAAGAAAACAAGAAGCCACCTCTCTTAGCTTCTCTGATGGTTCAATAGTTAAGACTAAACAAGACACTGTTGGCTGCCTGCTGTCTCTAACTAATTTCTTTGTTCTTTATGACTGCAGAGTTCCAATTTTGCTGAAATTTTCAGTCCCTTCTCCCCTTCCACATTGTTCAGGGTAAATCCTGACTAATTTAAGCCAATCATAGTAATTTCATTCCTTTTTCCAGTGATTGATTAGAAGATTATGTGACCTAATGTTGGTTAATGAGAAAGAAGAGGAATTCAACAGGGAGGCTTCAGAATGCTGCCATAATCAAGAAGAGACATAAAGAAGTAAACCACCAGGGGTAACCATCTTGTGGTCATGAGGGTTTGCTGACCTGAGGTTGGCAGAGATGAAAGTCATAAAGATTCTGGACCTCCATGACGTCACTGAGCTATTGAATCTCCTAAAATTGAAGTAGTCCAGCATTGGGACTTCTTTTAAAGTAACAAAACAGAATTTCCTTATTGGTTATGGCATTTAAATTATGTACGTATTTATTTCACTTTCAGCATCCCTAATACACTCATAATTCTTTATCCTTCTCATTTTCAGTTCCCAGTTTCTCAAAGTACTTCTTTTAGAAACCTTGCTCAGATTTTAAAATCTTCCAGTCCATTCTCACACACGTAGGGGCACCTTGGATTAAGCTATTGATTCAGAAAGTTAGTTAAAATTCCAATGTTTTCTAGGGAGTCTGACTCAAAAGCATCCTTTAACATGGAATGGTTTGCCATATTGGCTCAAATTCAACTGGTTCCTTAAGACAGTTTTATCCAGGAGAGGGAAGATTCCATGTAAATAAACGGTCAGGAAAGAGTGAGGAAATGTGAACTCCATTAGGGGCTCTTAGACAAAGAATAGCATGAGGGCTAACGGGTTATGGGAGGGTGGGCTTGGAAACCAGGAATAGAGACAGAATTAAATTTTTTAGTAGTTGTACGAAGAAAGATGAAGAATGAAAGAACCAAATCCTCACCACTCTTTCTGAAAAGGTAAAGAACTCTTGTCTAAAGTTGATAAATCAGGAAATAAATGTATAAGCTAATTATTTCCAGAGTAAAACTCTTTTTGTTGTGATATTTGTGGCACTGCAGGCCTAAATATAGTTCACTCCTACCCGAACACATGTGCTTTAAAATAAAGCCCAGAAAATGCCAAGTAATACCCAGAACCCTATAAACAACTCACATTAAAGAGACGGGCCTAGTGAGGAGTTAGACCTTCCTAGAACACAGCAAAGAACGCTTACCAGCTAGTCTTTTTTTTTTTTTTTTTGAGACAGAGTCTCGCTCTGTTGCCCAGGCTGGAGTGCAGTGGCACGATCTCAGCTCACTGCAATCTCTGCCTCCTGGGTTCAAGCGATTCTTCTGCCTCAGCCTCCCAAGTAGCTGAGATTACAGGCGTGTGCCACCACACCCAACTAATTTTTGTATTTTTAGTAGAGATAGGGTTTCACCATATTGGCCAAGCTCGTCTCCAGCTCCTAACCTCATGATCCACCCACCTCGGCCTCCCAAAGTGCTGGGATTACAGGCTTGAACCACCGTGCCTGGCCTTGTCATTTTTTATTCTTAAATATGAACATAACTCAAGGATCACCACGTCATGAGGAAATTGAAAATCAGGAATGAAGATTATAAAAAACTTAATGAAACAAAAAAGCTAATAGAGGAAGTGTGTTTTGATAAGTAGAACTTTGAAAAACCTCTAATTAGAATATTCAGAAAATCAACATTTTTTTAAATAAAATAAGAAGAGAATTGACAGAATACTCAAAGAATTTGAAAGTCCTTTCAAAGATTAAAAATATAATTGTAAAAAAATTAAATAAAAGGCCTTTTAAATCAAAGTGACAAAATTTTCCAGAACGTAGAGCAAAATAATATTAAAAGACAAGCATAATTACAGGGTGAAAAGAGACCTGCAAGATAAAACCAGGAGTTGTAATGCCAGACAGTTGATAGTTTTAGAAAAGAAGAACATAGAAAAAGCAGAGAGAAAATTATTGAGAAGATAATAGGCTACAATTTCCTAGAATTTAAAAAGGACAATGGTCTGGGTGCAGTGGCTCATGCCTGTAATCCTAGCACTTTTGGAGGCCGAGGCTGGTGGATTGCTTAGGTCAGGATTTCGAGACCAGCCTGACCAACATAGAGAAACTCCGTCTCCACTAAAAATACAAAAATTAGCTAGGCGTGGTGGCGGGCACACCTGTAATCCCAACTACTCAGGTGGCTGAGGCAGGAGAATCACTTGAACCCGGGAGGTGGAAGTTGCAGTGAGCCAAGATTGTGCCACTGTACTCCAGCCTGGGCAATAAACTGAGACTTTGTTTCACAAAAACAAAACAAAACAAAACAAAATAAAAATTAAAAGGATGATTATTTTCAGATTCTAGGGAGCAAGAAATTAACAAACATTTTTTACCTGGAAAGCAGTTGGTAGAGATTGGATTGGGAAGATATAGGGCTCTGCCAAGACAAGTATCCAAAGGAAAAAAGGATTCCAAGCAACAGCTAGGATAAATGGTATGATGGGATATCTTGAGAATATAAGGGACATTTTTTATGTGTGTCGAGAAGGAAAATAAGTTAACTGGAAACTACAAAAACCAAAACAAAACCCCAAAATAAAAAACAAAACCCTGAAACTTGTAAGATTATCATAGGAAAGATAAATGGAAGATTAACATATCAGTTTACATAGTGATCATTAAGATCATGATTGAAAAACGAAGACATATATATAAACTATCTATATAAGATGAGATATCTATACATATGTGTACATTTGTACATTTTGTCATGCAGGTATATATACTCCAAGGATCACCATGTCATGAGGAAATAGAAAATAGAAAATAGAAATATACACACATACACATGTAACTATGTACATATAGAGAGATATACAAATATATTTATGTGTATATAGATATACATACATAGCTATATATGTATAAATAATATGTATACAAACAACCATAAATTTGTATAGACACTATATCTATATGTACATCTATATAGCTGCTGTTTAAATTTTAAAATGTAACAAGTAGTATAACTAAAAACAATATAATCTTCACACATTCTTAAGGGAATTGTCAAGCAGAGCAAATGCTCATCTTTCATTGCGGGGAGGCAAGAAGTATTTGTAGTTGATAAATCAGTCTTAATGACTTTGAACTCCAGAACTCCAGTTTCCTCTGACAGAATATAAGTACGTAAGGGTCTACCCCTCAATGCCTGAAGGAATTCAGAGGAATTATTTTCTAGAAGCTGTAACTGTAGGAAAAGACTTCCATACTCTGGCATTTCTGGATCACACAGCTTATGTGGTATAGCACACTTAGTCACCTGAATAGAGAGTTGTCCAGCCCATGTACAGACTTCCTAACCAGGTTTTTAGTGACCAATTCTTTTTCATTTTTTTCTTTTTCTTCTCATGATATAATATTTGACACACAAAAGAATATGTGATGTACATATAAGCTATGAAGCCAAATAAGGAACAAACATTGGTGAAATCACAGCCCATGTAAAAGCTAAAGTAGGAGCTGCTAATAAGCTGTAAACACTCTGTGAGTTTCTTTTCTATATCACATTGATTCTTCTTACCCATAGTTTATCACAATCCTGGATTCTGCAGTCATCCTTCTCATGCTTTAAAAAAATACAGCTTTACCCCAGGCATGTTTTCTGCTGGATAATATATTTAGTTTTTCTTTGTTTTGAATTTTATAAAAATAATATTCTTTATATATTTTTCTGAATTATGTTTTCAGTCATTCAACCGTGTGTTTGTAAGATTTTCCTGGAAAAGACCACATAGTAAATATTTTAGCCTTTGTGAGCCATATGGTCTCTGTCACAACTACTCACCTCTGCTGTTTTAGCAGGCAAACAGCCATAGACAATATGTAAACAAATGGGCATGGCTATGTGGTTTACAAAACCAGGTAGCCTAGGGGCCTGGCCTGTGGGTTTAGTTTGAGTAAACCTGCACTACAGTGTACAACACAGGTGAGCAGGATGTTTGTCTTGTTGAATATACTGTTACTAGATGCAGTGTTGAAGCTCAATAAATACTCTTGAATAAGTAAACACATATATACATACATTCATCTTGGTGACATACTTCTCTGAATATTTCCTTGAGATAAATTATTAGAAGCAAAATTTTTGCACCAAAGAGTATGCAGTCGTGATGTTTATCTCCAAGGCTTTACGTAGCTCTTAAAAGTGTACCTTGTTTATTCACAGGAGCGATGTGTAATAATGCCCATTTTTTCATGCCATTATCAAAATTAGTTATTATCAATTTCTGCTGCCTTTACCTTCCAAAATGAAAATAAATGAAACCTTGCTATTTTATTCAACAATTTTTTTTATTACCGGTAAGACTGGCCACGCTCTTAGATAGTTTCCTTGTGTTTTATTTTCTTTTTTTGTGAAATAGATCTTCATATCTTTTGTATGTTTTTCTATTCAATTTATTTTTTGATGATTCATAAGATTTTTTGACTATAATAGAAATTAACCCCATGTATATGTTAAAGGATGATGAGGCATTATTCAATATCTGAATTAAAAAGCTGAAGTTATTGCTTAGTATATTAAAGGAGAGTGATGCTGGTCAGGCACTGAGTGACAATTTTGTATAGAGTTTTTGAAGGTGGTCAGGGATTAAGAGACTTCCAGATGTGGAAGTAGGTTGAAATCCCTTTAGTAGAAGCCCGGTTATGTGTATGAGACTTTGTTGATTGGTTTATATTCAGATGTGCATTTACTGGAAAGTAAATCCATGATGGGCTGAGTCAGAAACTCAGGGTCTCAGATTGGTTTCTTTACAAAAGCCTATTCACTGAGGTAACTTGTCTTTGATGTGTGGAACAGATATACAAAATGGATTCTTCTGACTAGTTGCTAACATTGTTGAAGGAAAGTCAGGTTTCTGTCATAAGAAAGTTTGAAGTTTTATATAAACACACTTATTACTGTTTTACTTTTTAATTATTGAGTTTGATGTCATGTTTCCCATGAATATCCTCCACCTCCACCATGGTTATAAGAAATCAATTTTCTTCTGAAACATTCACAGTGGTTTTTTTATTGATGCATAATAATTGTACATATTTATGGGTACATGTGATATTCTGATACAGGCATACAATATGTAATGATGAAATTAGAGTATTTAGGATATCCATCACCTTGAACATGTATCATTTCTTTGTGCTGGGAACATTTCAAATCTTTTCTTCTACTTATTTAGAAATATACAATACGTTGTTATTAACTATAGTCACCCTACTGTGCTATTAAATGCTAGAACTTTTTAAAAATTTTTTATTTCAATAGGTTTTAGGGAGCAGGTGGTGTTTGGTTACAGGGATAAGTTATTTAGTGGTCAATTCTGAGATTTTGGTACACCCATAACCCAAGCAGTGTACACTGTACCCAATGTGTAGTCTTTTATCCTTCAACCACCCTTTCCCCTGCGTCCCCAAAGTATCATTCTTATGCCTTTGCATCCTCATAGTTCAGCTTCCACTTATGAGTAAGCACATATGATATTTCGTTTTTCATTCCTGAGCTACTTCACTTAGAATAATGGTCTCCAATTCCATCCAGGTTGCTGCAAATGCCATTACTTCATATATTTTTTGTGGCTGAGTAGTATTCCATGGTATATATACAGCACATTTTCTTGTTGATTGAAGGGCATTTGGACTGGTTTCATACCTTTGCTATTGCAAATTGTGCTGCTATAAACATGCATGTACAAGTATCTTTTTCGTGTAATGACTTCTTTTCCTCTGGGTAGATACCCAGTAGTGGGATTGCTGGATCCAATGGTAGATTTACTTTTAGATCTTTAAGGAATCTCCACACTGTTTTTCATAGTGGTCGTGCTAGTTTACATTCCCACCAGCAGTGTAAAAGCGTTCCCTTTTCACCACATCCTTGACTGTGGCCGTTTTTGCAGTAATAAGATGGTATCATATTGTGGCGTTGATTTGCATTTCTCTGATGATTAGAGATGTTGAGCATTTTTTTTTATGTTTGTGGGATGTTTGTATATCTTCTTTTGAGAATTTTCTATTTATGTCCTTAGTACACTTTTTGATGGGATTTTTTTTTCTTGCTGATTTGAGTTCCTTGTAAATTCTGGGTATTAGTCCTTTGCCAGATGTATAGATAGTGAAGATTTTCTCCCACTCTGTGGGTTGTCTGTTTTCTCTGCTGATTATTTCTTTTGTTATGCAGAAGCTTTTTTTTTAAATTAAGTCCATCTATTTATCTTTGTTTTTGTTGCATTTGCTTTTGGGTTGTTGGTTATGAAGTCTTTGCCTAAGCCAAAGAAGGGATTTTCCAATATTATCTTCTAGGATTTTCGTGGTTTCAAGTCTTAGATTTACGTCTTTGAACCATCTTGAGTTGATTTTTATATAAGGTGGGTGGTGAGAATCCAGTTTCATTCTTTTATTTTTTCAAAAATGTTTTGTCAACTGGAAATACATATATTTGGTATTATGTCTTTTTAACGTTGTATTTTATTGTGACAACAAACTTTTTTTTAAATTAAACTTTAGGTTTTGGGATACATGTGCAGAACAGTTTCATTCTTCTACATGTGTCTTGCCAATTATCCCAGCACCATTTGTTAAATAGGGTGTCCTTTCCCCACTTTATGTTTTTGTTTGCTTTGTCAAAGATCAGTTGGCTGTGAGTATTAGGCTTTATTTCTGGGGTTTTATTCTGTTCTCCTGGTCTATGTGCCTATTTTTATAGTGGTACCATGCTGTTCTGATTACTATAGCCTCATAGTTTACTTTGAAGTCAGGTAATGTGATGCCTCCAGATTCATTCTTTTTGCTTTGTCTTGCTTTCACTGTGTGGGCTCTTTTTGGTTTCATATGAATTTTAGGATTGTTTTTTCTAGGTTCATGAAGAATGATCATGGTATTTTAACGGGCATTGCATTGAATTTGTAGATTTCTCTTAACAGTATGGTCATTTTCATAGTATTGATCTTACTCATCCATGAGCATAAGATATTGATATGGTTTGGCTGTGTCCTCACCGAAAATGTCATCTTGAATTGTAGCTCCCATAATTTCCATATATTGTGGGAGGGTCCCAGTGGGAGGTAATTGAATCATGGGAGTAGGTCTTTCCTGTACTGTTTTCGTGATAGTGAATGATTCTCATGAGATCTGATGGTTTTATAAAGGGGAGTTCCCCTACACAAACTCTCTTGCCTGCTGCCATGTAAGACGTGATTTTGCTCTTCATTTGCCTTCAACTATAATTGTGAGGTCTCCCTAGCCATGTGGAAGTGTGAGTCAATTAAACCTCTTTCCTTTATAAATTACCAAGTCTTGGGTATGTCTTTATTAGCAGCGTGAGAATACGCTAATAAATTGGTACTGAGTATTGGGGCACTGCTGTAAAGATAACCTGGAAATGTGGAAGTTATTTTGGAACTGGGTAACAGGAAGAGGTTCAAACAGTTTGGAGGGCTCAGAAAAGATAGGAAAATGTGGAAAGTTTGAAACTTCCTGGAGACTTGGAAGGCTCAGAACACAGGAAGATGTAGGAAAGTTTGGAACTTCCTAGAGACTTGTTGAATGGCTTTGACCAAATGCTGCTGTCTCAGATGGAGAAGAGGAACTTGTTGGAAACTGGAGCAAAGGTGACTCTTGCTATGTTTTAGCAAAGAGACATGACATTTTGCCCCTGCCCTAGAGATTTGTGGAACTTTGAACTTGAGAGAGATGATTTGATTTAGGGCATTTGTTGGAAGAAATTTCTAAGTAGCAAAGCATTCAAGAGGTGGCTTGGGTACTGTGAAAAGCATTCAGTTTTATGTATTCACAAACACATGGTTTGGAATTAGAACTTATGTTTAAAAGGGAAGCAAAGCATAAAAGTTCAGAAAGTTTGCAGCCTGACAATACAATATAAAAGAAAACTCCATTTTCTGGGGAGAAATTCAAGCTGGCTGCAGAAATTTGCATAAGTAACAAGAAGCCAAATGTGAATCCCCAAGACAATGGGGGAAATGTCTCCAGGGCATGTCAGAGACCTTCATGGCAGCCCTTCACATCACAGGCCTCCTAGAGGCCTAGGAGGGAAAAATGGTTTCCTGGGCTGGGCCCAG
The DNA here is from genome assembly GCF_029289425.2 of Pan paniscus. Classification (NCBI taxonomy): domain Eukaryota; kingdom Metazoa; phylum Chordata; class Mammalia; order Primates; family Hominidae; genus Pan; species Pan paniscus. Next base: position 73,516,950 of record NC_073256.2, on the reverse strand, counting down.
GGCCTTGCTGGTTTGTGCAGTCTCAGGACTTGGTGCCCTGCCTCCCAGCTGTGGCTAAAAGGGACCAATGTACAGCTCAGGACATTGCTTCAGAAGGCAGAAGCCCTAAGCCTTGGTGATTTACACATGGTGTTGGGCCTGCAGGTGCACAGAAGTAAAAGAATGTCTTTGGTATTTTGATATGAATGGCATTGAATTTGTAGATTACTTTGGGTAGTATAGTTATTTTAACAATATTAATTCTTCCAATCTATGATTGTGGATGTCTTTCCATTTCTAGGTGTCATATTCAATTTCTTTTATTTGTGTTTTGTAGTTTTTATGGTAGATGTCTTTTACCTCCTTGGTTAAACTTATTTTAAGGTATTTTATTTTTTGATAGTTATTGTAAATGAAATTGCTTTCTTGATTTCTTTTTTAGCTAGTCAGTCATTCATGTGTAGAAATGTCCCTGATTTTTTTTTACTAATTTTTATTCTGAAACTTTAGTAAGTTTGTTTATCAGTTCTAAGAGTACTTTGGTAAAGTCTTTGTGTAGGACTCCCATAAGCATTTCTTCTAGGGCAGGTCTAGTGGTGATGAATTACCTCAACTTTTGCTTGTCTGGGAAATACTTTATTTCTTTTTTATTTCCGAAAGATAACTTTGATGGTTATAGTATCTTTGACAGATTTTTCCTTCAGAACATTAAATGTATTACCCCATTCTCTCCTGGCTTGTAAGGTTTCTGCTGGGAAATTTACTGTTAGTGTGATGGAGGTTCCCCTATATTTCACTTGATGCTTTTCTCCTATTTATAGAATTCTCTCTCTTTTTTTTTTTTTTACTTGAAAGTTTGAGTGTAACGTGCCATGGATATGACTTTTTTGAGTTGGATGTATTTGGGGGTGTTTGAGCTTCCTTTTCCTGGATGTCTACATCTCTCGCAAGACTTGGGAAACTTTAAGCTATTATTATGTTATACAGGTTTTCTATACCCTTGCTTATTCTTTCTCCTGGAACTTTCAAAATTTAAATATTTGGTTGCTTTATGGTGTCCCTTATGTTACATAGGCTTAAAAAATTGTTTTTTACTCCCTCTTCTTATTTTTTTTTGTCTCACTGGGTTGTTTCAAAAGATTTGTTTTCAAGTTCAGAAATTCTTTCTTCTGCTTGATCTAGTCTATTGTTTAAGCTCTTGCTTGTATATTTTATTTCATTTATTGAATTATTGAGTTCCAGGATTTATTTTAAAATAATATCTATTTCTTTGTTGAATTTTGCAGATCATAAATTATTTTTTCTGCTTTCTTTGTGTTGTTTATCTATGTTCTCTTGTATCTTAGCTTCTTTAACGTCATTATTTTGAATTCTTTTTCAGACATTACATAGATTTCTTTTCCTGTTGGAAGGTATTGCTGGAGAATTATTGTTTTCCATTGCAGATGTTATTTTTCCTTGCTTTTTCATGTTTCTGGTGTTCTAACATTGATGTCTGTTCATCTACTGTAACAGTACTGCTTCTAATATCACAGATTTTTTTTGTACAGAGTGATTATTTCCTATTGATGTATCTAGTGTTGTTTGGGTAGGGCTCTTTGGCTTTGATTCTGAGTGGGTGCAAAAGTCTCCATATGACTTCTCCTGTAATCAGTGTCAGTGATGCCTGAGTTCCTCAGTAGCCTAGGCTACAGTCAGGTAGGCTGGTCCTTGGGCACCAGTGGTGGCAGCAGCAGGCTGGATATGCCAATTTTGAGGCCTCCAGTTGGGTTCAAGTGCTGGTAATGGCAGTGGTGGGCCAGGTGGGTAGGTGGATCCTCAGGCCCCTGGGTGGCATGAGTGGCATTAGCAATGGCAGTTATAACAGTGGGCTAACGCTTGGGTGTCTTTGTCCTGGGGCCCCTCAATGGTGCACACAGGTACAGGCTGTGGTGGGCAGGTTGTTTGATTCCCAGGCTCCCAGGTGGCATGCTGGGGCACTGGCAGTGCTAGTGGTAGATAGGGTAAGCTTATATTCAATACCCTGGATAGTGTGAATGCATGCCAGCATTGACAGGGAGTGTGGATCAATCCCGAAGCCCCCAGAGGATGCATGAAAGTACTGCCAGTGGAGGGTGCAGGCAGGGTGGGCTTGTCTTCGTGTGCCCAGATTGCACATGCATACACTGGCAATGGATGGGCCAGGCCTGTTGTCAGGACCCCTGATTGTGCTCATGGGCTCCAGCTGTGGCAGGCAGGTGGGCCTGTCTGTCAGTTGATGGTGCTCAAGTGCACCATGTGTTGTGGGCAGGGAAGACTGATTCCCAAGCATCAGGACAACGCATGTGGGCAGCGGCAGTAGGGGCAGTGGGCAGGGCAGATCCCCAGATCTACTGAGTGGGCCAGTCCCCAGACCCCATAAAAGCACCTGCCAGTGTGCAGTAGCTCTGCTGCTTGGGGGTAGGATGGGGCTGTCATCAGTGGCAGCAGCCCCAGGCATGCTGCTCTTAGAATCTTTGGAACATGGGCTTTGGCAGCCTTTGTCCCAAGGGCAGCCTCCTGACTGTGCTGCACTGCTGGTTCCTCAGGGTGTAGGACATTGTGTGGGCTATAGTGCTGGGGACCTCATCACACATCTGGTTCCAGCTGGCATTATGACCCTGCAGACCTCTGGGTGAATGTGATGGGATGTCAGCAGGGCTCCAGTAATGTGGAGGCCCCAGGGCAAGATGTTGTCTGGTGGGGATTGGGCTCTCAAAATGGTGCCATGAGGTGGTTACTTGGACCTTGAGAAGGTGTGTGTGACCAAGTGTGAACTTTCTCTCTGGAACAATGCCGTCATGTGGACTCCAGGTTGCTCCCTATACTAGTCTCAGGGAATGTGAGAGCTGAGAATCTCTTCCATGGCTAGGATTCTAAGAATTTGTGGTGGGAATAGTGGACCACTGGAAATCTCTTACCTCTTTCCTACCCTGGGGAGTTTCTCCTGGCTTCAAGCCAATCCTGGCCAAGCTGGCTGCTTTGCTTTACTCTCCTTCCATATTTCAGAGGTTCCCTGTCACTTCCCAACTGAATTCCAGAGTTCTCTCTTACATACTCTATTTGACATGAAGTTATCTGCTCGCTGTTTTTATCTTTCTTTATGAAGATGGTGAGTGCCATGTGCCTCTCGTCAGCCATCTTAAACCTAAGTCTCCTTCACAGTGTTTTAAAATCTAGGTCATTAAACCATTTAAATAATGTAATCATAATCCATCTGGAATTAAATTTTGGCATAGGTGTTAAGTGGTCGTTTAATTTCTTATTTCAGACCGAGTTGCCAATTTTCCAACTCACATTCACTGGATAACTTATAATTTCTTCATTTATTTGGAGGACACAATTACTCAATTATAAAAACATATGTGTGTGTGTATTTATTTCATTTTTAGAATCTTGATTTCCTATAAAAGTATCAATGTTTTCAGTTACAAAGCTTTGTAATATGTTTGAATAACTAAAAAAGACAACCTCCATTTTATTTTTCAACAATGTCTAGCTTACTACTAAACATTTATTTCTCTACACAAAAATTTAAAACTTTGGAAACTTCCTTTATTTGAAAAATGTGGCCTGTGTTTTGACTGTAAATGCACTAAATTAACGTTTCTTTGGGGAAGGAGGGACACCATATTTTCTCCCCATCTGGAAAGATGTAAGTTTCTCGAATTACTCAAATCTTTTATTTTTCTAACCAAAGTCACACTTTGGAAGTTATAACCCTTTCAGACAATGTTTTTGAAAGCATAAAACCTTCAGTCCTCAGAAAAAAATTACATATGCCCAAGCTCATAATATTTTGCATATTTCTAGAAAATAACAAATTGTCATAAGTCCATCAATGGACTCAAGATTAAAAACTGTCTTCTACATTCAAGTTTTGTAGTTTTCTAAGATTTTATTTTTTCTTGTGGAATCTACCTATTTATATTAACTTTTTTTTATATGTTAAGCATTTAGATAATAAAATTATTATTGTTTTTAAACATATCATCATGACATGGTACTTGCCTGGACTCTTGCAGGCAGTCTAACTGGGTTCTTGGGCCTTTGGGAGCATGGGCTTTGGCACCGTTTGTCCCAGGGGCAGGCTACTTACTGTGCTGCACTGCCTGCTCCTCAAGGTATAGGACATCGTGTTGGCTAGACTGCTGGGGACCTGGTCACACAGCTGGGTCCAGCTGGCATTATGACCCTGCAGCTCTCTGGGTTATTCTATATTTCATGATTCTACATTTCATTATCTGCTAACTGTGACTTCTCCACTCGCTAGCTGTGTAGAAAAATCACTTGCACCTTCATACCTCCATTTCCTCATCCTTGATGTGGTAATGTTCAAGGTAACCTAACTCTTAGAGCAGTCTTTCAAATACTTATGTGATATATGAATTAATTGTCATTATTAAAAATAGATTTTTTCCAGTTAGCTAATTGCTATATGTGCTCATTTCCATTATTGAAAATATACTCTTTTTTCAAATTAATTATTTTACTTGGCCACTTACTTTCTTAAACAATTTTCAAGTTAAATCTCTCAAATTTTTAAAGTAGTATATATCACTTAAAAATAATAGTAATCTTGGCTCTCCCTTTTCAATATTTACACCTTTCATTTATTCTTTTATTGCTTTTCGTTGGCTAAAATTTGCAGAAAAATATAATGGTAGTACATGTCTTACATGGCTCTAATGTTTCACTATTAAATACGGTTGAAGCTGATGGTTTTTTATTGTAAGAGAATAGACTGCCGTTCCTAAAAATAAGGGATTTTATTTTTGACGATAAATAAAAGGCAACTTTTATCAACTGCTTTTTTGGAAAATTCTTGGAATCATAACATTATCTTTCTTAAAATACATTATAATAAAATATATTAAAATAAAATATAAAGAGTTCTATTAATTGACTTATAAACACTGGTCCTATAATTAAAATTAGACTAGTATGGGATATTATATTTTAATAATAGCTAGACTTGTATTATTAAGGCAGTAGGTATAATCTGAGTCCATATATTTACATATAATTTTATTTATTTTTCTATACATCAGTTTTGATTCTGTCTCTGAGCCTTCATCCTGCCAGCTTGTGACCATTTGGAGGACTCATCACTTCTACAGGTGTCAAAGGTCCATAGTCTAAGGAAGTGCTACATTCACAGATTGTCTACACAGTTTATAGCTAAGACATTAACCACTATCCTTTTTGATCCAGTGGCACTCTTCTACTTCCATGTCTCTCTGGGGACTTCAGAACATTTGCAAGCTGAAAACATCAGGTCAGTGGTTGTGTCTCTGTAGATAAACCTTGAATATATTTGTCTCTGGGACATTGCCAGGTGGCAGGCATTTACTATCCAATATTCCCACTGCCTGAGTTTCCAGCAACCCGAAGATGACTTCCTCTTTCAGGAAAAGCAGCAAGAGCTTTGCTTCAGTTTCTTCAAATTGGTGATGAAACATATAAATATTCTATCATAATAAAAGGGCAAAGAAAGGGTATGTTTCCACCTTTAATCAGTCTAAATGTTTATATCTGATCTCACCAATATATTATTTAGGATTTCTTTATCTGTATTCATAACTCATAAGTGAAATTTGTCTGTAATTTTTTTCTTGGTCTATCTTTGTCAGATTTTAGTGTCAAAGTCCTAAATACACCTGAAAGCTCTATGTCATTTTCTATATTTTGGAAAACATTAACTAACATCAGAATTATCTGTTCCTAGAGGTTTGATGGAACTTACCATCTGGATGTGAAGATTATTTTAGGTTTCAGTTTCATTAAACTTCTTTTTCCTACCATATTTTAATAAAATGTGTAACTCTATTTGCGCATGGAAGCTAAATAGTCACTTGTGATCTACAGATCTTTTCCCGCCAGTTCATTATGGCTGCTCGAGCAAGTTGTTACGTATCCCCTCTGACCCACTGGCTTATGGAACTGTCTATTGCTAATTAAATTGTTTTATGATTCCCATACATTCAGCCAAACTTTCCTTATTATTTATTTTAATTATCCCCACTACCACTTCCAACCCAATTTGCTGAATATTTATTCTTAAAAGAGAAAGTGGTAGGGTATATTTTGAGCTGAAGAACTATGTTCACAGCCCACATCAGATAATTGGAATTAACAGCACTACAGGAATTTCCTCTAAAACAATGCTGTAATTTAAATGACAGTAGTGACATTAGTCAGCTGTAGATTGCTGCTAGATTTTTAAATAATGAAATATGGAATAATGAAAAACATGCTAGATATGAAGCCCAGAAATTGAATTCACTACTTGAGTTCTAAAAATTGTATTATTCTATTCTCTCATTTTTTGAAATACTTATACAATATGATTGATGCCTGAGGAAGGGCTCAAACAACAACTAAAACTAAAATGAAGTTTTCCATTTACTCAGGAAACAATTTGTAAATTATAAAGCTAAATGATTTCTGCAGTTTTTATATTTTTTATTTTCTCATGAACATAGTGCCAAATTTCACCTTATTTCATGTTTTAGAAATATAGTTTTACATTGCGCAGATTCATAGAGTGCCATTATACTTATTCGTGAAGAAATTAGAAATTAAAATAAATTATCTAAATATGATTGTGATATAATTGACATGTACATATATATCTTCAAATTGGATTACCTATACACTGCACAAAAGAATTAATAAAAATTTTTTTGAAGATTTTTCTCCTTTCATCAAAATCAGCATGTTCATTGGGAAATATGACTAAGATAAAAGAGAATTTTCCAGAAAACCATGACTCTATATCATTCAACCAGATGGGACCATGTTGCAATTAGTAAAATGCCTTTTCCGAAGATTAGCAACTCACCCCTGTAGAAAGAATCAAACCGGTTAAAACAAGTCTAGATTCAACAATCTGAGTCCTCAGCTAACATAAATAGAACACTCACATTCTCTCTATACAAGAAACCTGCTGT